>NC_137159.1:89497189-90160398 GCF_951394435.1 Stenella coeruleoalba
TTGCAAGAAAGTAGACACTTAACTCCCACTGAGGTCAGCATAGAACTTGGTCAAGAGCAGGAAAGATTAGAGCAAGTTAAGCTCCTGGCATGAAAAGTGCTCAAGGAAACCTGAGTCCCAGCCAGGTCGGGGCTGTTGAGGGGTAAACTCCACGGGCGGACCTTAGCACAGGGGACCAGTGGGAATTGCTCTTCAAAAGGAGGCCTGCTTCTAGTTGGGACTATGCTAATAGTTGTAGATAAGCCAGGGAACAGTACGCGTTGGGCATCGGCTGAATCCACATAGCATTCAAGGTGTCAGTTCACCCTCAGGCGGTGAGGCTGAGGTGGGGACACAGACTGACAGAATTTAAATAACACTCAGCACTTTGAGAGAGAAGGAGGCAGCTCTAGCCCGCTGCCCGGCGTCAGGAAGTAAACAAATGAGGTCCTCGCCCGTTCCTAAAGTAAGCTGACACCACACACGTGAACGTGTGAGGTCGGGTAATTATTCCCCTTGTGACACTGAATTCCTGATGTGAAAGGTCCGGATCCTTCACCTCTGACCTCACAGAGACTGGGGGAATTATGGCCCAAAGCAATCACTCACTATTAAGTATTTTCCAGTTTATTAAATATACTACGAACAAACAAACCGTTCCAATTTCTAATTAGATGAAACTTTGGTGAGATTAAAGCAGCACATGCCTTGTTCGGTGATAAGAATCAGTCCTTCCTGATCCTCCTGCTTCTGGACAGACCCCATGCCACTCACAGTCACTTGAACCACATTCGACTTCATGCGATGTGTAAGGACGCTGCCAGGCAAAAGTTTTTAATTTTCTTTGGTTTCGTGATTTTTGTTTCACATCAAATTGACTACTTCTGTTTCAAGAGGCTAATTCCCCAACATGTTACAGTTCATGGAAGGGACGCAACTGGAGTATACTTTTACCGTGTATCTGGGTACTTCTGGCCTGAAAGTTGCGTGTGAAGCTACACTTTGGGTCTTTTACCTTTAAGTTATGCAGCATTTCCAGATTCAAAAGCAAGGGCTCAACCTCCAAAGGAGATGCTCAAGATTCCCAGGAACCCTGGGAGATTATGGTAACAGTTATCTGTTTGAATACGAGCAGTTGTATTTCAACAGGAAATTAATGTGCGAATGGACACGTAAGGCTGGAAGTTACAGACGTGTTCTGGTTCCCAAGCCCATGAGGAGTCACTGAAGTTGCCCCAAACCCTTACATCTCACAGTGTGATTTTTACAAGGACTTAGCAATAGTCATAGGAACTGGGAGTCTAAAATTCAGAGCTTTAGTTAATTCTCTAGAGACCCGTCCTCGTTTCTGTGGATCAGCCCTGATTTCCCGGCAGTGCCGTGTCCTCCCCAGGCCCCTGGACTGTCTGTGCAGACCGTCTCTTCCTCCTTAATCCAGCGCCCAAAGCCCTTGCTCCTCGAGTCTCCTTTTGCAAATATTCCGATAACTTGTTTTCCACTCTTCCCCCCACAAGCTGTGCAGTGTCCCAGGTTCTCGTACAAATCAGTCTCACAGATGCAGTTTCTGTGGGATCTGACACCTCCTGTGTCAGGATTCTCAAGGTCCCCAAAATGTGTGTATCTTCATTTCTTTCTTTCTTTCTTCCTTTTTAAATTTTTTAAATTTACTTCCGTTGCGCTGGGCCTTAGTTGCAGCAGGCGGGCTCCTAAATTGTGGCTCACTGGCTCCTTAGTTGTGGCACATATGCTCCTTAGTTGCAGCATGATCTATTTCTGACTAAATATGCTGTTTGTTACAGGCACCTAGAAGAGCAACGTGTTGAGATGTGCATCTGTTTCGCCCTCATTTCCCTTCCTTGTAAGAAATCAGGCAGAAGAAAGCATCCAGAGGAAAGGGGTCCCAGGAGGGATGGGCGAGGGGCCTCAGCAGCCGCAGGGCCTGGAAGATGAGCTGCCCTGAGGCTCCGGCCAATTCCTGAAGCCTCCCGCGGGTCTCGGCAGCGACCGGTGCGCTGAGGCCATGCTGCCCTTCCCCCCAAGTCTGGAAGCGTCAGATCTCTGCGTCCCTCGGTGATTGAACCCCCGGGACGCAGTTTGCAATCCTGAGATCCTCCGTGGTGGAATCTCCCTACAGTACAGGAACTATTTTGATTTGAAAACATACATTATGTGCATTTCCGGCCCTGCGAGTTCATGGTATAAAATTCTGAAAACAGCTAAGACTCTTGATGGTGAGGCTGAAGATGTGGGTGTGATCAAAGGCCTGTTCTGCCCGAATTGTTCAGCGTCTCTGTTCTTTTCCTGTAAGATTTGCTAAGGGCCTTGTGTTAGTTCCCTGGCCTCTTGGACGTGCCCCGAATCTGTCTGCTTCTGCCCCACTTGCTGACCAGGCCCTGCTGCCCCAGGCTCCCCCATCCCTCTACTGGCCTCCCCCATCCTCCCATGTGTGTTACCTTCGGGCGTGTTCCCTCCCTCCCTTTGAACACACTTGTCTTATTACCAGAAGCACCGTTCATTCATTTAACGACACAAACTCTATAAAGAAGAGAGGAAAAGTATGTGAAACTTTGTCTCGGCTGCCTCCTAAGAATCTCATGGCTGAGGACAGAGAACGAAGTGATGACAATCATGCCAACGGCAAAAATGAACATCTGGGCTGCCCTACGTGGGAAGGGACATGGCCAGGCCCCAACCAAGACTCTGGCCGAGGAACAGTTGGCAAAGAGTGAAGCCCGAGCCCCACCGTAAAGGAAGGAGAGAACGCGGCCTGTCACAGGTGACTGACGGCATCCTCGGCGAATGGATAGCGTTTCTGAAGACAGATTTATATGAAAATGCATGCCACGTTTGGAGAATATAAAGAAGTTGTGTGAAGAGAGCATATGGAACAAGAGAAGTACAAGCCAGATAGTGTAACTTTACCCTGTAGACCGTGGGGAGCTGTGAGGACACTCAGGGTCCAGTTTACCACTTAGGAAAGTCACTTAAGTGGCAGGTGCTAAGAAGGGGAGGCCCTGGGTGGAGAGCGACATAGAACACGATTGCTTTTGTGGAGACAGAACACCCAGGAAGCCTGTTAACCCACCACAGCGGGGCTGGGGAGGCACGGAGGGAGGAGGGGGCACGTCAGGAGGAGCCCGGGAAGCGTACCTGCAGGTCAGGGAAGTGACACACCTGAGGGACACACTCAGGACTGGCCCCACTGATCCCAAGCGTGCCTGCCGGCTGCGTGGGCTTCTAAAGGTGGGCACCTTATTACTGTGGTCCCCTACCTTTTTGGCACCAGGAACCAGTTTCACGGAAGACAATTCTTCCATGGACCAGGGGTGGAGGGGGAATGGCTTCGGGACGATTCAAGCACATTACATTTATTGCGCACTTTATTTCTATTATTATTACATGGTGATATATAATGAAACTATTATACAACTCTCCATGATGCAGAATCAGTGGGAGCCCTGAGCTTGTCTTCCTGCAACTAGATGGTCCCATCGGGGGTGATGGGAGATGGTGACCCCCGACGTGTGTTGCTTAGGTCCACTCTACTCCGTGATCTCGCTTTGGTCGCTGTCACTGCAGAAAACCCTGCCTCACAAAGATAGGCTGTTGGAAATGGAAGCAGGCTTTTCAGTGCTTTTGCGGCAATCTCGGGGTATTCTTCCTTGACTGTAATCCAGAAAGTATGGAGACTTGAAGTTGCCTCAAACATACTTTTAAGGCCACCGTCTTTTGCGATCTCAAGCAGTTGATTCCCTTCTAGCACGAACAAAGCCGATTCACCTGCTTATTCACAAATGGGTCATGGATCCATTCCTTCCCAGTTCGGGGGTCTTTTGTGGTTGGGAAGTGATGCTCAAACTCTTCTGAAAGCTGAGATAGGTGATCGTGCACCAGCTGGGAGACAGAAGGCCCTGGCTCATTCTCTTTCAAAATCTCTGCTAATGTTTGAAACATGTCAAAAATCCCAGTGTTCACTCGCCGCCCCCATAATTCCAGCTGGGCTTTGAATGCAGCCACTTTATCTGCCGACTTGAACACAGTTGTCGTTCTCCCCTGAAGTGACAGACTGAGTTCATTGAGCAGGTTGAATATGTCACACAAGTAAGCAAGTTTTTTTGCGACCCATTCTGTGTCACTGACATGTGCTGCCAGTGGTGACTGTTCTTCTAAAAGAAATCTCTGGAGCAGCTCTTGTAACTCAAAAGCTCTGTTCAGTGACCTACCTTTAGGAGCCATCCCACTTCTGTGTATAAGAGAAAGACGTGTGTGCTCTGCGTCCGTCTCCTCACAGAGCTGCATGAACAGACGTGAGTTAAGGGCATGGACTTTAACGTGGTTGATAATTTTAATCACATCCTGCAAAACGTTGTTCAGTTCAGGTGACATGTTTCGGCTAGCCAGCATTCTCTATGGATGACACAGTGCATAGACGCACATTCAGAAGCGACCCCTTTGACCTGAGTAGGGAAACCAGAAAGCCGTCCAGTCATGGCAGTGGCTCTGTCCATGCATATACCGACACAAAATGACCAATTCGGTTTTCCTGATATGTAATCATTCAAAAACTTGACTAGTTCTGCAGCCGTGGGGTTGGTTGGCAACAAAAGTGCGCATAACATATCCTCACGCACGTCCTCCTGAAAAATATGTCACACAGGAAGAAGCATCGTTGCCTTGTTGTCAACATCGGTACAGTCATCAACCTGGATTGCGCAGCATGGTGACTCATTAATCCTCTCTAGCAATTGTTCCTCAACATCCTCTGCTATTTCATCAGTTCGTCTAGTTGTGGCGCTAGCCGAAAGAGGAACACGTGCCGCCTTTTGAACTGCAGCCTCTCCTAAAAGTTCACGACAAACGTCCTTAGCAGCGGGCAGCATCAACTCTTCACCAACAGTAAAGGGCTTCTTAGCTTCAGCAATGCGGTTAGTGGGAAAGAGGCATGGACGGCAGTGGCAAATAAAATAATGGCTGGGCCACGCACGGACTAAAATAAGTGTCGGATTCTGACTTAAAGCCTGCCACCAGATGCAGTTTAACTGTCACTTGCCAGTCACTGATAGGGTTTTGATATGAGTCTGCAAGCAATTGACTTATGATGGTCTCTCTGCTGATGCTAATCTGTATCTGCAGCTGCTCCCCAGCGCCAGCATCACCTCCTCAGCTCCCCCTCAGATCATCAGGCATTAGATTCTCGTAAGGAGCGTGCAGCCTAGATCCCTCGCATGCGCAGTTCACAGTAGGCGTCGTGCTCCTGTGAGAATCTAATGCCGCTGCCGATCTGACAGGAGGCGGAGCTCAGGCGGTAACGCGAGCGATGGGGAGCGGCTGCAAATACAGACGGAGCTTCGCTCACTCGCCCGCCGCTCACCTCCTGCTGTGCGGCCCGGTTCCTAACAGGACACAGACCGGTACCAGTCTGTGGCCCAGGGGCTGGGGACCCTGCCTTATTAGATGTGGAGTAGGAGTTCGTTAAGAAAATGAACAAATACGTGTGCCTTGTCCCTGTTCACAGACTCCAGTCCCCCAGGTGACTGACGTGAGCCTGCCCAGAGCAGCAGCCCATTTCAGGAAGACGGCTGGACGGATGCTACCTGGAGCTAAATCTCTGATGCTGAGAAATCGCTTCATCTCAGACTGAGACACACCCCCTCCCCGTGCACATCTGCGTCCATCTTCTCCTCCTTCAGACCAGCCTCTTCCGCTCTCATTTCTCCCGTGAGATGCCAGACCCATCAGCTCCAGGGTCACGCAGGGACCAGACGGCCCCTCAGCCCCACAGGGGTGAGCGCTTGGCCTGCAGCCCCGGGGGGACGCCCGGGGGCAGTGCGGGTCCCGGAGGCAGTTCTCCGAGGATCAAGGTTGTTCTGAGCGGCAGAGCTGCCCAGCCCTGGGAGCACACCCCAGACCTGCCTCTTTTCTGTTATAGCCTTAACGTTTTCAAAATAGGAAGAGTTTCATTAAGCAAGCAATCTCTTTTCGTCTGAATTTCTCAGTTAAGAAATTCCATTTACAAAGGAAAGCAGAGGGAAGGAACTGTCCAGTGAGCATCGTACTTCATTTTAGACGGTCGTTTCTTTTTATTAACATGCATTCTTTTTCCTCACTGGATAAACTCTGAGAGGTGCACATTTTAATCCTATTTTACAAATGTAGGTCCCGAAATCGGCGAGGTAAGCAACTCGCTCAAAATCAAAGAGGCAGAAAACAATCGGGAGGGATTCGTACCGGAGCCGCGCATTCACAAATGAGGCCTCGCCACTGGGCAGCGCGCGAGGCGGGCGGTCTTTGCGCAGCCCCTCTGCAGGTGCCGATGTTTATCAGGGGATGGAACAGCTTTGCGCGACGCTCGAGTGTGGGCATCGTGTAAAGCCACGCCCTCGGAGCCCGCGGCTGCACCCTTTAACGCGAGATGCTCCACAGCGTTGGCAGCTGGTCACGAATCACACCATCATCTGCTCCCCGCTCTCCAAGAAGAAAAAACACGAAATACTTACGCAAGCTGAGGTGTGGTTAAAACAGACACTCTTCTTCCTGTGTGTATAAAACACTTCAGGTGACAGGGAGCCCCTTTACAGTCAGCACCTCTGAGGAAAGGTCCACGGAGGAGCTCATTCGGGTGTCAGGCAGCTGAGAAAGATTGCTTCTTTTCAGAAAAATTGCTATTTAGGATATATAAATATTAGCATTCCATTAACATCTCCAGGGTCCCCAGGGAGAGGGGAGAAGCGTGTGAAGCCTGGGGCTGACCCCAGGTGTTCTGGCGGCCTCTAGGGCTACAGCCAGTCACAGCCCGGAGGCCATGGGGTTTGGGAAATGGGGTGGGTCTCCATGAGGTGGGCTGCAAAGTCATTGCAGAGGAAAAGGCTTGGCAACATTGCAGACTGCTCACCACAGACATCGTGAGTTCACTAAAAATCACAGCAGTAGCCACCAGCACAGCGAGAGCTCCACAATCGGAGTGGACCCAGCGGCTTCAGAGCGGCGTGGACCTGCGTGGACCTGCACGCGGGCCCCAGGTGAACACTCTGGGCACTCATCACCTGCCCAGGCCCCCTCTTACAAGCAGGAAATCTGGGGACCGGAAGTTAAGCCCCTTGTCTGTTATCACTGTCTTGGTGCAAATAATTGTGTTCTTTTTAAAATACCACCACAAACAAGAAAAAAAGTAATAAAGCATTCCACGTGCGACTTTGACTTGGTTTTAAAATGCTCAAGGGTGCTCATCTATCCCATAAATTGTGCATAATGAGTTCAAATATATGTCAGATAAACTAAAAATGATAAATGAAGGAAACATGAAAAAATTGTTGTCCCAAGGCCTGTCGCACAATGAACTTATTATTGCGGTACGCGGGCCTCTCACTGCTGTGGCCTCTCCCGTTGCGGAGCACAGGCTCCGGACGCGCAGGCTCAGCGGCCATGGCTCACGGGCCCAGCCGCTCCGCAGCATGTGGGATCCTCCTGGACCGGGGCACGAACCCGCGTCCCCTGCATCGGCAGGTGGACTCTCAACCACTGCGCCACCAGGGAAGCCCCATGAGCTTAATTTTTATTCCCACAAAATTTCATCTGTAATGGAGGGGCCTCACACCTGAAGGGATGGGTGACACCGTGAAAAGACTGAGGGCTTGAAGCCAGGCGTGAGCTCTGGGCTGATGTTTCCATTTAGAAAGGGGGGGTGACATGTACATGCCAGAGCTCAGAGAAAGAAGGTGTGTAAACACAAATACTTCTATCCTAACTGTACCCCTAAAAACAGAGTGTAGACGTCCTTGTTGGTTTGAAACTAGCCTGTCCCTGAGTGGCCTCCGCACCCCCTCGAAGAGGGTGTTTTGTAAATAAATGACCAGCCTAAGAGTGCACGTGGCTTCGTGGCTTCACGGACCAGGGAGCTGGAGATGTGCCTCTTAGAACTTGCCTGTCCTTGAGACTGAAGTGAATTTGCTGCTCACCCTTGATCCCAAACAGATTACATGACATGCTTTCCTCTCTCAAACCAGCTGCACAATTAAGTAGAGGCAAGACCCCAATAAAGAACAGATGCTGCCTGCTGCAGAAACAACTTTCCCGGGAACATAATTTCAAGGTCTGAGCGCGGATTACTTCCCCAAAGCAACACCACTGTCGATCAAGCTTAGAGTCCCAAGAACAGGGTTTGAAAATTCTGCTGACAACGTTGATTAGCGTTTTCAGCCCTGGTAGGTGCCGGTCACACCTCCTCGGGGAACTTGGGGTCTGAAACACACACATCGCTCAGACCCTGAGCTTGCCTCCAGGGCCCCTCAATCAAGTCCGTTTCTGTTAAACTTCTATGTATTGGTCTGTTAATTAAGGCCAACATGTATATACATACGAAGCCCACTGACTTTTGTTTTCAGTTTCAAGCCAAGATGCGTATTGGTTTTATTGACAACCTAGTCTTAGAGCAACCCGGCCTTGTTACAACACAGCAGCTTTACCATACTCTAATAGACGGTAAGCACTGTATGGATTTTCCATAAGACTTTTACCTATTTTGTACACTCTTGGCCCCAAGATAGTAACTTTAACCATAAGTTCAGAAATCTACATTTAACCGAGATGCGAAATGATTACTTGGTTGGAACCTTGCTCAGACCGTACAAGTGTTTGACGTTAAATGTGGAAGCCGTGTTCCATTTACTCTCAACTGTTTGTTCCCATAGACGGTGACCCAGGAGCCACAGGGAGTAGCTCCCGGGCCAGCCTACCGCTGCTGCTCACTACTACGTCCGTGAAGACTTTCCAGATCGGCCATGAGGTGCGTTTACAAACGGTGTGCTGGTAAAACCCATTAGATCACCATCTCGTACCACATAGAGGAATAAAGCCAGATTATCAAAGAGCAAGGATTTAAAAATGATGAAAATAAAACCTAGAATAAAATATAACCAATCATATCTCTGAACTGGAAAAATCCTCTAAACATAAAAAAATGCAAAGAAAGCATACAATAAAACATCCAAAGATTTAAGTAATGGGGGAGCACTTAGACGTTGGTGTCACCAGGATGAAAGCGGAACCTCGCAGAGCAGGACCCGTGGGTGCAGACTCTCACGGGGCAGGGGGGCACCGGCCACCAGGTCAGGCTGGGCGGAGGGTCAGGGCACCACGTGGCTCCTCCCAGGATCCCTGAAGCGGGAAACGACAGCATTTGTGTGGAGGAGCTGAGGTGGGTCCTTTAAAGTCAGCTGGACTCCTCTGTGGACACGGATGAAGAGACAGACAGTCAGGAGGTGTGTGGTTCACAGGCAGGGCCAGCAGGGCACGGCGACGGTGCAGAGTGGACGTAAGGACACCGTGTGGAAGTTACAGGTATTTGGGGGATGGATCTGCAGCTCTCGCTGACAGGTGGGTTATGAGTGCAGGAAGGGACAGGACAACGTGGCTTGCAGGGTCCTCCGTGGGCCCTGGCAGGCCACTCCCTCTGTGCCTTCAGAAGAGAGAGTCTCCCACACGTCTGCACAGGGAGGCGGTGCTCCTTCGTTCGAAGGTCTCCTGCCCTTTTCTGTGGAATCCCGGGTCTTTCTTCAATGCTGCTCAGAGCATATCCCAGAGACGACTGCCGTGGGGACCGTCCAGAAGGGTAGACTCACTCCTCCTCTGGCTTGCTTGGGCTTTATCCGTAAGACCAGAGTTCCACCTCCTCACTGTGTGAAGTTTAGCTGTTAATTCTTCGGTCTGCCATAGACAGACGGTTCTCAGAAAAGGGGAATATGTCCTTTCATCTCTGTATCCAAGGATCTCAGCATAAAAATACTATACATTTAATAAATGCTGAATGAACACATGCTCGTATATGTCCAGCTTTGTCATGAATCTGCACACACAGATGTGCTGGGTCGCCACCCCTTATACAGTTGGCACAGTATCTGTGTGACAACTTTCAGAAAATGTTCATTCTGGCCTCCGTTTGTGTTTAGTTTATCTGTGATTCTCCTAAGACGTCCATTTCTCCGATCATCTTTGACCTCCATCTTTGTTGCCTTCTCCCCAGGTATTTAGTTAAAAAAAAAATCACATTTGCTTGCTGTTATGGACTGAAAGTTTTGGGGTCTTTGGAAGGCGATGAGGTCATGAGGCTGGAGCCCTCAGGATGGGATTCCTGCCCTTGTATAAGACCCCACAGAGCTCCCCGCCCCTTCCTCCAGGCGAACACACAGTGAGAAGTCGCCTTCTGTGATCAAGGAAGCAGGTCCTCACCAGACACCAGATGTGCTGGCGCCTTGATCTTGAACGTCCAGCTTCCAGAATGTGAGAAGCCAGTGTCTGGCATGTCGGCCACCCCGTCTCGGTCTGGCGTGTCGGCCACCCCGTCTCGGTCTGGCGTGTCGGCCACCCCGTCTCGGTCTGGCGTGTCGGCCACCCCGTCTCGGTCTGGCGTGTCGGCCACCCCGTCTCGGTCTAAATGTCGGCCACCCCGTCTCGGTCTAAATGTCGGCCACCCCGTCTCGGTCTAAATGTCGGCCACCCCGTCTCGGTCTGGCGTGTCGGCCACCCCGTCTCGGTCTGGCGTGTCGGCCACCCCGTCTCAGGGCGTCCGTACAGCACCCTGGGCTGACTTGAACACCTGGCTCACCTGCACAAACCCCCTCACCTAGACCAGAAGCTTTTTCCACTCAACTAGGTGAGTGCTCCCCTCCACATTTCACATTGGAAACGGGAGATTTTAAAAGAAATGTAAAAAAAAAAGTCAGTGGAAAAGAGCGAGATTCCATCAACTCAGCAAGAATTCTATTCTTAAAAAAACTCTCATTTACAAGAAATTGAAAAGATTTAATTTCCGGTATCATCAAAAGATGGCTTCAATAATTAGAAAACTATTTCCTTTGGAAGCAATTGAGTTCAACATATAATTTAATTGCTGTCCATTACATGAGTGACAGTGTAGACAGCAAAGGTTTTCAAAATGCAGCTGCATTTCATCCAAAGCTTTATGATCATAAAAACGTGCACTTCATAGCTAGTGGATTTTGTTTTTTGCAAAATCTGCATTTACCATTTTCAAAGCTTAATTTTGTCCTTCAAATTCATCACTGACATAGTTTTTTTTCCCTCAGCCTCACAGTCTTACACTGAAGTTGGATAAAACTTGGGGGGAAGCAGGTGACCATCCAGGAAATTTTAGCTATGAGGAACCCTTCCGAACCCCAACGGCAACACTCCCTGTCGCGCTGCAGAACCTACAGAAGATCCATGATGGGGGAAGGTCCAGTCTAATGACCCATTTTGGAGGAGTAGCCTGGCTTCTGAAAATCCAGTCCCAAGGCCAACATCGTCCTTGTGAGACGCTGGGAGGCCCTCGCATCTGTGGCCAATGTGGCTGCGGAGGATGGGCGTGGGTGCCCGATCACAAGGCTTGGCCCCTGGAGCTTCCAAGCACAGTGAGGGAGCAGAAGCCCGCGTGCTGGAGGTGCGCCACCTTGTCTCGCCATTCATAGCTGAAGCGAGTTGTGTTGTCGCCCACGACCGGCGCTCATACGACCGCCCAGAACCAGATGCAGCCCATGCCGGCTCAGCCTGGAGACACCAACTTACCCTCATTCCCAGGACGGCCCTGCCTGGTGGGGCCCAGAGGTGCGGGGCACCAGTGCTCCTGAGGTCTGAACAGAACAGCAACGTTGACGCACTGCGTCAGTGATGTGTCCAAACGTGCGATCGGCCCTGTCAAGGACCAAAACGTGCATCTGGCAACATTTCTGAACAGTATTAATATTTAATGTTTTTAATTTTCGTATCTTGCCAACTGGCACCATCACGACTTAGTCAAGCTTGACTATTCAGGTAGAAGCTTCTCTACCTGTGCTCAGTGACAAAGCAAGAAAAATGTCAAAGCTTCTTGTTTGATCAATAACAAGCTTCCCCAAACTGTGGAATTTATTCTTTTAATTCAAAGTTTATCGATGAACAGCAACATAAACTCAGGTCCCGTTCTGCAGCATACCTGTCTAACTCGCAGAATCAAGGATAATTTCGGTGTTTTCACACGGCTGATGCCTTCCAGCCAAATGCCCCCAGGACCACCTGAGTGTGCACAGCCGGGTTTATGACAGCGGCATCGAGCAGGACACACACTGTGGGGGATAGAAGGGACCCTGTGGGATCTGGCTGGGGTTCGGTGATTTGGGGGAGAGTCTGAAGAAACAAGACTCTGCTCTGGGCTGGAGGCTCGGGGGAATCGGGCAGGTTTATGACTGGGGTCTCAACAAGTCTTACTAGGAGGGGGGAGGCTGGGCCGAGGTAGCCGTGCAGCCGCCACTCACATCAGCCGGGAGAGGGCATTTGGTGTTCTGTGCTTTGGACAAGGTTCACGTTCTGTCTGTTCAGAGGTGAGCACCGAGGGTTCTTGCTGCTACCTTGATTCTTCACTGGTGTTAACGGGAGGGCCCTTGACCACGCCAGGCCGGCTCCTGGACGTCAGGGGCTGCTTTTCCCTTTCTCCAAACTCGCAGGTATGAACTCCAACCCGCACGCTCTGCCTATCACAGAATCAAGGTGTCGAGTAAGGTGACGTGACAAGGGAGGTGGGCCCTTCCTACGGAGCCTGGAATCGGGGTCCTGATGGCAGTCCACGCCACCCTCCTAGGGACGCCCGCAGGAAACGTGAGCTCTCACCCTGACACAGGACGTGAGGGTGAGGCCCCCGCGGCCTCCAGCTTCTCCAGGCTCATCACACGTTAATGCCTCTTGTTTCGAAATTACCTTCAGAGCCCAAGACCTCAAGCCTACAAATATTTGAAGTCCTTCATGGCTACATCCTCACAGTAACCGGCCCAGGGAGGATGCTGAACTGGGTTCTGTGGGTTAGGCCCCGGCACTGGCTCCTCTGACTCAAGCTCCTCTGACACCCTAGAGGCAGCCAAGGTTGAGAAGCAGTGGTTTAGGCTCTGACGTGGAAGAGCCCAGTCTGAGGAGTGGCTCTGTTACTAATCAGATCCTTCTCCAGTTATCATTGCGAGACTTGCATTAACAACACACTTGCAATGCCTTCTAGCCCTTCTGCCCCACGAGTGTGACCTTCGAACCCTTAGTGATGTCGGGAGGTGGGCTTGAGGGTAGGTGGGTGTGGCATCCCCCCGTCCCTGCTCGGCTGTGAACTCGGGCTCACACGTCACCCTCCGGGCTTCTTGCACCACCTGAAACCTCAGCCCTTGGCGGAAGAGCCGAAGGTGATGACGACGACGGCCTGCGTCCCAGGTCTCCCGGGGCTGCTTGGAGAGGCCGACAGCCTACCGTCCAGCCTCTCCCGACTCCTGTGCCGGGTGTGGGGCTGGGGGAGATCTCACCCCAGGGCTCCTCCCTCAGTCGTGCTCCCCTGGGCGTGTGAGGAACCTCGGGAGCCTCACCCCGGCCGTACAGAGCAAGGCCAGCCTGGCTGCTGCCCCCAGATCCTGGCAGGAGGCTGAGAAGCTGTGGCCGCCCGGCCCCAGCCTGGGCGACATGCTTGGGCAGCCCTGGGTGGTGTGGGCCGGCCAACTGCATCTGTTCAAGGCCCTGAGCACAGACCTGGCCGGTTCTGCACGACTTACTGTTTGCCCCCTCCATGTTTAAAGCTGATCGGGTAACACACACAGTTTTCCCTGAAACTTGAATTTAACTCAGACTGGTAACTTATATTTTTGATCAGAGGTATATTTGCTTTCTGCTTTCTGAGGACGGTTGGGGAAACCACTTCCTCGCTATTCCCAGAATCATAAGGCTGTTTGCATAACTAAGCACAGTTTATATTATTTTAGGCGGCACCAGGGTTCGTTCAACGAACGTTTATGAGGTTATAAAGGTCGTAAGTCCTGCAGCTCCCATGACCTTGTTGACGGGAAAGAGCCATCTGCTGCTCCCGTGAGGTCTTTCAAGCGTGGACGCAGAGGGGCAGGTGGAGGCTGGAGGGTTCTGACCCCTGCGATGCCGGGTCCTGCCTTCACGTCCAGGTCCCTGGCTCGACCCTCCTGGTAAAACATTGAACGTATCTATCTGCTCGTATTCCTGTATTTGAATCTCCACTTGTCTTTATAAACTTGTTCCTACAAGTGGGGGAAAAACCTAGTGTCTGTCATCAAATGATTACTGTGAGTCAGGACCTGCGTTATTGTAATCGCATTTGGTCCGAAGTCGGTCTTTCAGGTGAGTATCGGCCTCCCCATTTCACAAACAGAAAGACAGGATCAGGGAAGGGGAGACGTTGCCCAGAGCTGCATGCGGCAGGTGTCAGGGCCACGGTGCTCCTTCCAGCACAACCCTGGGCTCCTGGTGGAGAAAGAGAACATGACAAAGACGGCCACCGTCAGCCACCAGGAAGGGGTTCAGGCCAGTGAAGGTCATTGGCAATAATGGAAATGTTATTATGATACCATTTGCTTGGCCCCTACTTTGAACCAGGTATCATGCTGAGTGGATTTTCAAATGTGAACATTTCAATTCTCACAGCAACCGTGTAGGGTGAGTATGATTATCCCCTTTTTATTGAGAGAGAAACTGACATCTGAGCTGTCATTGCCCGCCCAGGTTTCAAGCTGGGAGGTGGTGGAGCTCGGTGACACCGGGGTCCTGTCCCAGCATTGGTCCCAGGATGCCCTTCCACCTGCCACGGGACACGGTTTAGCATCAGGGCTTAGAACCCAAGCTCCATCCCTACAAGTGGCTGTGCGTGTTCATATGGTACCTCACCCCACTCACCAGCTGACAGTAACAGGCACGGGGACCAGATGTAGTCCTGGCTCTGGAGGGTGCGCAAGGCCGAGGACGTCCCGCTGCTCCGGGGCCAGAGTCGGGCCTGCGCCCCGGACCTGTCCAAACAGGCAGTGGACGTGAGGCAGGCGAGTGGTGGCCACGGTCACTGGACAGCTGGACGCGGGCGTGGGGTCCCTGCAGGAAGGGCAGGGGAGCCCCTGGTCCCTGCTCTGCCCGCCAGCTCGTCACGTGTGGATCGCCCCCCGCCGGCTCCTGCCTGGCTCCTTCCAAGACTGGGCTGGCGCCTCCCCCAGGTCCAAGGTCACAGCCCCACTTCAGGGAAAGCCTCCAAGGCCACACGTCGCCCTCCTGCCGGCTGGGGCCTGGTCACAGTGGCGCTCAGGTCGAGGTGCTGAACGAATAAAAGACGAAGAGCCCCTTTGCCGCTGAGTCTTCACGGCCTGAGTCGCACTGAATTTTGCCTGAGTCGTGTTGCAAATACCCAGAGCCTGTGAAACGTAGGTCACAGGAACCAGCTCTGCTACAGACCGTCTGCTCCGCCGCAGAAATGCTAACAGACACGGTGGAGACACGGAGGCCAAGGGCTACAGTGTCCGGTTCACAGGCCAGAAAGAGGCTTCTGCTCACCCTGAACCACCAGTTAATGCTGAACATAACAGTATCTAAGGAGAGCCACTACATTTTCAACCCTTGGGCCAAGAGGTTTGTTTCTTTAATCGTACAACTTCCCCCAGAATTTTTTTTTTTTAAAAGAGAATACATGGCGAAGTCTGAAATTACAGAAATGAAGCAAACGTCTTTGCCCTCTGGCTTTCTTCCGTGCCCTGAAATAAATCCGACTCGCCATGGCGACTGATTTCCCGAGCCTTCCACCACGCGTGGGGGCAGCAGAAGCCCTGAATTTCGGGGAAGCCGCGAATGTGTCTACAGTCTGGGAGGAAGCCTGGAGTCACCAGCGTCTGCCGGCAGCCGGCTTCATGCCAGCAGGGTGACACCACAACTTCAGAAACACCCCTAACCCTCTGGCCTACTCAGTACCTTGCAAAGCACGGCAGAGTTGGCTTCTCCATGCAAACACGGTGACATAAAGCCCTTGTAGAGAGCCCTCAGGTGCCACTGGAGAAGCCTCTTCTGGAATCAGTGAGAAGTCTGTGGTCTTTCACACTAACTAAGATCCAAGCAAAGTATTTTGAAAATGCCCCATTATAAAAGATTTATACCAGTCACATTGAAAACCTCTTTCTCATATGTGACTCGAAACACACTGATTTAGTCACTACTGCCTACGTTTTAGGGGTGAGGGCTTAACGCGTGCCGAGTCAGCACTCACTGAAATTCAAGTCCAATACAACTCTTCCTTTTTTCTTTGTTTCTAATACTGAGCTGAAGATAACGGAATATCGTGGGTGCTGATTTATGTAGGATAAATTTATGAGTAAAATTATATTCATTCAAAGGACATTGTATTAGAGAAGTTCTTGCCATCTCTAGCTCAATGATGATTTCTATCTCCATAGAACAGAATGAGCTCCTTTGAAATTCTACAGGTTTTTATAAATTCACAAGTAAAATACAACCGTAGCAGAGAATGAAAGTGTAGAAATCACGTGAAATGAGACTGGAAAGAAGAGGAAAAAGCAAGTAAGATGTAAGACCTTCACAATTTCTGTATTTATTCCAAAGGCAATGAGAAAATATTAAATGAGACGATTCTAATATTTTTTGCTCAGGAAAAAAAAGAAAGGAAGAGTGGTAGGAAGGAAGGAAGGAAGAGAAACTAGACCAAAACTATATATATACATATATATATATCCATCTGATTAAAGAGATCAGAAAACCTCCAAGACCACGAGTAACTGTGGGACAAAAATAGGGCCAGGAGAGAGCCAGACAGGTGACCCCAGGTGACCCGGCTGTGTCACTGTCTCCAAAGGGGAGAGGCTGCGAGACAAGATGCTGAGCAAACGTTGACAGGTTCGTTGGCATAAGTCTGTCAGATGTTCTGTTTTGACAAATATTTTGATCAACTTTTTGGTAATATTTTTACACTGTTTGGCACAAAATTGGGAGTCTGAGACCTGCCATGGAGGAGAGTCCCTGCTAGATCCCAGGTGGTAGAGAAAGTGCACATGATCTTCCCCAAAATGCAGGAAAATATTTAATAAAAGTCAGCATTCATTCTAACAAAGGAAAAAAATTTTAGTCAAAAACAAATAGAAGAAAATGCATAATCTGTTAACGAATGTCTATCAGAAGAAACCTCTCACAGACACTGTACTTCTCAGTGAGGCACTGAAGGCTCTCCCGTGAGCCTGTGACAGAGCAGCGCTACCGCCGTCCTTGCTCAGGGTCAACACGGTGCCTGAACCCCAAAAAGGCAATAAAAAGAAATTAACATATAATGATTGGATTGGGAAAACACACTGTCTTATCTACAGAAGATACACTGAATGTGGAAATCTGAAAACTCTAGGATTTAGTAAGGTTGCTGAATACAAGGTCAAATTTTTAAAAACTAATTGTATTTTTATAAGCCAGAAACAAACAGTATTTAGAAAAGCATCACAAAGCAACAGAAAACTTTAACTAGAACAAATTTATAAAATATGTGCATGGCCACTAATCAGGAAGCCAATAAAAATCACTTACTGAGTGAAAGAAAATAGAGGTGGACTCGATGTTGTAAAGATATCGATTATTCCCAAACAGATCTGTAGAGGCAAGGAACTGTCAATATGCCATCAGGATTTGTGCTTGCAGATGCTATAAAATTCTTTATAAATTCTGAAATGTATATGGCTGTGCAGAAAGCAAGGCTAGATAAGAGAACTCTGAGAAAGAAGCATATTTAATAACAAATTTTCCAGTGTGCCTGCCTTGGCCAGCTTGGGCTGCCATACAAAATGCCATGGCTGGGCGGCTCCGAAAACCAGACGCTCACTTCTCACGGTTCTGAGGCTGGACGTCCAAGACCCAGGGAGGCCTCGCTGTCTGCTGCTCACACAGCCTATTCTTCCTGCAGAGTCACTGCCAGTTCTCTGGTGTCTCTTACAGACACTGATCCCATGATGGGGTCTCAACCTCATGGCTCACCTCACCCCAACCCTCTCCCAAGGCCCCGCCTCCACAAACCATCACGTGTGGGTAAAGGCGCCAGCATATGAATGGGGGAGACACATTCAGTCCAGACAAACCTGCTCAGGGAGGAACATACTTTCCTTCTATTTCTGCACTGGAAAGAGAAAACTTTTGAAATGGTAAGAGGATAAAAATCTGTCATCCCAATTGACCCAAGGTCTTCAAAAGAACAATTCTATTAAAGCAAAAACTTAAGAGCTCAGTTTTATTTCTCCATAGCTCTTTACTCACACAAATCCAGCTTTAAGCCCTGTGACTCCATGAAACTGTTCATTTCCTTTTTAATTAGTTTTGTCTTCCTTAGGGCAACTCAGATATTGGCATTAACACTTTTCTTTTTTTTTTCGGTACGCGGACCTCTCACTGTTGTGGCCTCTCCCGTTGCGGAGCACAGGCTCCGGACGCGCAGGCTCAGCGGCCATGGCTCACGGGCCCAGCCGCCCCGCGGCATGTGGGATCTTCCCGGACCGGGGCACAAACCCGTGTCCCCTGCATCGGCAGGCGGACTCTCAACCACTGCGCCACCAGGGAAGCCCCTGGCATTAACACTTTTTAAACGCGCTTATTATCGTTCTGAAAGGACACTCTTTGCAGAGCTGCCCTATGACAGGCCAGAATAACACATCATTAATGGCTTAAGAGAAAAGCATGTCAGTTAAAGCACTTCATTTATAAAACGACGGTAATTAACCAAACGCCCATGCGTTGGCAGCTACCGTTGTTTCACAGCAGATTTCAGGTGGTGGCAACACAACTGATTCTGGCAGTGAAAATAATGGATGCTTCAGACAGACGCGGTACTGAAAATAGGATTTCTTCCCTTAGAGGGCTGGGACGCACTGTTGCCTAAGAACGTCCATTTCGATAACCAGCAGCCCTGAGGCATTCTGAGCAGAGAGGAGGGGAGAGCTTGGTCACCATGGCAGCCCAGCCTGAGCATCTGCGCTGGGCTCTACTGTGGTTCTTGGACATCGGCCACTGCTCTGCTGAGAGCCGCTGGGACCAGCTCCCACACCGTGACGTCGAGACATTGACGTGAGGCACCCAGCTGTGGGTGGGCATTGAAGATGCAGCCACATGGATTAGCTCAGGACAGGCCGCTGTTCTCCCAAAGCAGTAGCCATGGTCAACATGAAGCACGGACAATCGCAGAATAGAAAGTGCGTGTAGCCTGGGGGCTGCGGGGTGAGGGCTTCATGAGGGAATGAACGGCCTGGCCTGCGATGAGTAGATAGAACATTCCAGACAGGGAGATGTGGGCGAGGTGTGCAGACTGTGAACAGCTCAATTGAAGTCAAGGGCACAGTAGTTAAGGGAAGCTAAGAGAGGCAAGTTCTAAAGGTGGTTCAAGGCCCTTAGAATGGTCTTGAAGGTTGGGTCCTATTCATGTTCAGAAGGGTTGTGACGTTCCTGAGAAGGGAGTGATGTGACCATCACTACCCTGCGAGAGACAGACCAATGGACACCCTCAGATGAACAGAGGGGAGACGGACTAGAGGCGGGAAGACGTTGAGACATGTTTTAAAATCCAGGTGCGGGACGAGGACCCGAATCCTGCGTGTTCACGCCCCAGAGGGAAGTCCGTAATCGACCTTGCAGGACGCAGAGCTCATCCCACGAGGGTGAGAGGACTGGGGTCCTGCAGTCGCTTCCGTCATCGGCAGGATAGGGGAAGGCTGGAGGTGAGGTGAGGAGACACGTAAGGGCGCTGACGCAGCCACTCAGCCTCCCGGTGACCGAAGGGGGCTCTGGGGTCAGGCTACATCCCCCAGGGGCTGAGCCTCGGAGCCCCTTCCCCAGAGGAGGTCTGATAACACCTGTTCTGTTCTTCAGGGTTGGGGGGGGGCAGCGGAAAGAGGAAGTGTATGAAAAGGCATTCAGCATGTGTTTCAGGAAAAGAGGATCAAAGATCCTAACGCAGAGGCCGGGCTGACCCGGGCACTCTCGGGACAGGAGATGCCCTCTAGTGGGCATCCCCGGCCTGCTCCAGACCGGGGCTGGGGGCGCCCAGCACTGGCAGTCCCCAGGGGACAGAAGGAAGCCTCTCCCTGGCAGACTCGCCGTGTCCAGCGGAAGAACTGGGTTAAACTGAGACCTGCTTCTAGAAGCATTTAGAGGAAGCTGGTGTGCAGGGCTGGCGCCGCGGCAGACACCCTGCAGTGAGCACATGTCCCTTTCTCTCTGCAGTAAGGACAGTCCTCAGGCATCCGGCCAGAGCTCCTGACACAGAGTGTAAGAGGCGCAAACATCTCCGCTGATTAAGATTAATTCCCTTAGAACAGAGCTGACGGTCCTGGGGCCCAGGACCACGACCTTCCCCTAGTTCACAGCAGAGTGGGTGGCCTGGGTGGGGTCCAGACCCATACAGAGCCTCTGAGACCAGCCAGCAGCCCCAGTGCCCCTGCCAGCAGGTGCGCCCACACCCAGAGGCCCGGGACGCGGCCACAGAGGTCGGGGGTGGGCACATCATACCCTCTCGCCTGCAGTGGAAACTAAAACGGAGGACAGTGAAAGGTTAATTCAAGGTCACAGCTAGGAGCGTTGGAGTTTTCTGACATCCACTGCTCTTTGCCGTTTCTGGAGAAGGGCATTGGTTTCTGTTTCTTCAACATATGTCAGAAAAACCAAGCCTGAAAATCCATCCCCACATCACAGAGCAGGGTGGGTAAGGAAGAAAGAAGGAAACCTGGGTGTTCCCTTAAGCTTCCCAAACTGCGTCTAGCAAATGGAAATAACTTTTCTATTTTAGCTTACACAATGTCAGGACTTCTTGGGCTCAACAGAGAAAAGGAGTTTGCGTTTCATAAAAAAAGAACTGTGCACGAGGAACTATATTCAATATCCTGTGATAAACCATAATGGGCAAAAATATGAAAAATAACGTCTATATATGTATAACTGAGTCACTTTTCTGTACAGCAGAGATTAGCACAACATTGTAAATCAACTATACTTGAATAAAACAAATTTGAAAAAAATCAGAAAGAGGAAGAAAAATAAAAGAACTGTGCAGAAAAGAATCCAAGAGGCTTCAGATAAAAGGACTGACATTTAGGTCTGTCCTTAACATTAGCTCTGGGCCGACACCAGGGCGCTCTGTGAAGGGGGCCCGATATTAAACATGCCCAGGGCTCCCGTCCCCAGAGCTGGTGCCCAGACCCCCACGGTCACCCTCCTCGGGCAGACGCAGTAGGAGCTCAGCCCACGCTATTGCCGACCTGGCCTCGCTCAGGGCACCTCTGCCCACAGACGGCAAAGCCCAGGCTTGCGGGGCAGCTGCTGGCATCCAGGTCTGCAGAGCAGCCTGGAAGGCCGCTGGTCACCTGTGTCTTCTGCCCACACGGAGCGCGCATTGGAATGTTAGCGCTTTTCCTCATGCTCTAATTTATTCCATTCCCAACAAACTTCTCATGAACATGAACAAGTAAGGCAAATACTGGGGCAAAAGAGATCATTTAAAAGTATAATTACACTAACGTGCTTTCCTCTTTCTCTCTTTTGTATATGGGATCTCTCCCCGCATCAGACAGAAAGAGCCATTTGCCTCGGCAGATGAGAACTGTTAGAGCAGAAATGGAAGATGGGAACTGTTAGAGCAGAAATGGAAGATGGGAACTGTTAGAGCAGAAATGCAAAACAAAGGGAGAGGCCTTATCAGACTTTGACTAACAGGGAGGTATTTGTAAACCTGCTGAGAATATTTTTAAAAGTTGAGGTGTGAGAGGACGCATGCATCCGTGCTTGTATAGACACGCGCGCACACACACAAATCGATGCATGCATGTATTTTTCTAACCCCTTAAGCTCGCCTAACATACGAAGTGATGGACATGAGAGCTGGGGAAGTGATGCAGGGACCCACCTACCCAGGGCAGGCCACGGGCACCAGGAAAAAGGCAGATCTGAGGGAAGGAAAGGGAGAAACTCAGAAGCCGCTGCCTTTTCTGTCCCGATACTGAGGGCGGCCTCTGCAGGCAGGGCCTGGGGCGCCCGCCAGGCCGAGCAGAGCCTGGGTGCTCCTTGGGCGCCCGGCTCCCCCGCCCAGCCTTGCAGACGCCACGCAGGTCCCCCAGGAGCCAGCTGTTTGAAGAGACAGTTGTAAGCAGAACAAATGACATGAATTTTATTAGCAAAAGGGTCAAACTGTCTTTCCTAAGAATGGACGAGTGTGTGTGAATGTGTTCAAGTATTTTCATCACAGTCTCACATATTAGACTTGCAGTCAGTGTTTATCAAATGCCAAGAGCGTCCTAAGCTCCATTAAATTACAGGGGAAGACACTGTCAGGGAGGAGAAAAAGCTGAGGAGGAAAACTGGATGAAAGCAAAGCCAAGACAGGCGGTGCTCTCTTCTCACAGTGAAGGGCACCGAGGAAAAAGCTGCTACACGGTCTCAGCTCCGAGCGAGGCTCCGGGACTCTGTGCCCGGCAGGGGCGAGGGCTGCCCACACGCACCCCAGGAGGGTCAGGAGAGGGGAACGGCCTCGGCTCATCTCCTGAGGGTCAGGGAGCCTCGGCCATCACGTCCCTATCGGGACCTCATAGAGCAAAATACCTGTGATTTAGTCCCACCTTCCGGCCGTGCTCACCGCTGCCCTGAGAGGTTCTTCCTCCTTCATTTTACTGCACATCTGACTATCAGTTTTCGTAATTATTTTTTCATACACTGTTTTTCTGTTGCAGGGTCATGCCTGGGGGTCTCTCACCCACCCCCGAATCCTACAGGTGGGTATTTCCCATCTCTGGGTGGTTTCCGGTCACTTCTCAGGGCCTTAATCAGTCATCGTTCTGTGTTTTAATTAACGCCTCGCTCTGGAAAGCAGCGGTGGCTGGCAGGAAGCATGCGGGCTTCAGCGCTGAACAGAGCTTTGGTTCAAATCCTTACTGACCCATGACCTGCGTAGGTTGTGTAGGAGTCCCGGGGCTTGGTTTGCAAATGCAAATGTAAAATGGACGATAGGACGAAACACCTCAACTCCCATCACATTTAGGCTCTGTTGAAGGAACCCCTGAGGAAGTCTCCTGGTTTCAGAGCCTCTGAGGCCCAGGCTGTTCCCTGCACCAGGCGGAGGTGCTTCCGGAAGTTTCTAACTGTGCAGCTGTCCTGGGAGTTCACGTGCCACAAGCGCGGCTGAGCCCAGGGCCACAGAGACTTTGGAAACGCTGAGTTCCACTAACGATCTTGGATGAATGTGTCTTACATCCACCTTTATACTTTATAATTTACAGGAAACTGCTAAAAATCGATATTGGAATGCTGTAGTGGCTGAGAGGCCCACGCGAGCAGCTGCGTGTCCGCGTGACAGTCTCCGGAGGGTGCCTGCTGGCTCGGGTGCGCGTTTCACGGCCGCTCGGACGCCGAAGGCTGCATCCCCGTCGGGCCACAAGCCTGAGCCTCTCGCTTCTGGAAGCTTGTGAGCAGAGCTGGGGGGCAGTCGCCAGGGGCGCCTCGGTCCACTCAGTTTTCCCACTCTGCCGGATTCTAGGGTCCAGCAGTTGTGAAGGGGCCTTTCCCCGAGGGTCCCAGCCCGTCCGGCGGGGGTGCCGGCCTTCCGTCGGCGTGTGTTGTGCTGCGATGGGTCCGCGAGCCTCCGCTTTAGCCGTTGCGTCGGAAGCCTCAGAACGTGAGCACGTCCGCGGGCGGGCCAAGGGTGGGCGCCAAGCCTCGTGCTGTCGCCGTAAGAAAGATGCGACAGGAAGACCTGCGTTGCCCCGTTCTGGGTGTGGCCCGAATCCCCCAACGCGCGTGGAGCGCGCGGAACCGTTCGCGGGTCGAGGCACGCTGGCCTGTGAGCTGAAGCAGTGAGTCGGTCGGATTTCCGCCGCCGAAGATCCCCCGGCTCCGGGGTAAACGCAACTCTCAGGACCCGACGGACGCCGAGCCTGGCCTGGGACCCTTCCACGCTGGGACGCTGCCGGCACCAGGGCGGCCAGTCCTGCCACCCTCGGCCCTGCCTCCCGGGCTCCGGCCGCCAGAGGGACGAGGACAGGCGGCCGAGCTTCCACGTGTGGGCCCAGCGAGCGCCTCCGCTGGGAAGCGTGCTCACCTCTGTCTCCGCGGAGCCGGACAAGCCCTGCACTCCTGGAATTCGCTGAAATGTATAAAACCCACTTTATAAAATGACCAAATTATCCGTCATAAGGTTCTGCTAAGAATCTTCCTGCTTAGAGAGATTGGAGAACAGTTACATTTGTGTTCTGCCTACCGTGGAGATACAGTTGTCCAGCTGCCGTGAAAGTTTGATATTTGTTCCATGAAAGTAGAAAAGAAGGGTGGGCCAGAGTTGCCATTCTTCAGGATCATTCTTCATTCTTTGTGTTTTTAGTGAATGTTAAAAAGTATAATATTTCAAAGAAAGCCAAATGCCAATAAGTAAATCTATACATATGTACATCAGAGATACACCGTTCATCAAAGTATGTATGTCTGATGGTGCATGGACGTACCATGAAAGATCAAGGATTTTAAGGGAAAATGTGATTTCTAAGGAGTAAATGACAAGCAGGTTGAAGATGATGAACAAAGTTCATGCTTATAATCTTTATTTCTCCAAAAGATCGTGCGCATTCGGTCTTTGTTTTGCCTTCTTTTTTTTTTTGTATTGTGGTAAACTGTACATAACATAGAACGTGCATCCTGGCCATTTTAAGGGCACACTCAGTGGCACTAAGTACATTCACACGGCTGTGCACCCGCCCCTGCCATCCCCAGGAAGCTTCTCGTCTCGTAAAACTGAAGCTCTGTGCCCGGGACGCTGACTCTTGCTTCCCTCTCCCAGCCCCGGCACCTGCCATGACACCTCTGTCTCTATGGTTTTGATGACTTTAAATGCCTCATGTAAGCGGAATCAGACAGTATTTGCACATTTAGTTTTTAAGAGGAAAAAAAAGAAGCATTCATTACAGAAGCTCTTCATTTTATGTGAGCCCAAAACAGACTTATTTTCATGATAACAAGGAAATGTTATTAATCTGATTTTGTACCACTGTATAAGTACATTTCAAAAATGGCTTTTAAAATAATAATAATAATTTTTAAAACCAAGTTTTCCCTTTATTTTTAGTTGTCTAAACTTAGCCTGGGCCCTCTGGCTGGTTTTTATAAGCTTGAAAGCAAGCCAGTCTCTTTAGAAAAGATTTTTTTTTCTTGGGGAGTTTATAGCTCAGGGGATTGAAAACAGGATATGGAGATTTTTCACATGCTGCCCTTAAGCCCCGAGAAGACCCTAGTTTGGAACTTAGAGAAATGCATCGTGAACCCAGCACTGGAAGCTGGTGCGTGTGGCTGGAGCCTTGACACTCGGCTCTGTGGCCGTCCCTTCACCTGCACCAGATGAAGCCTTGTCCGTGAGAGAAGGAAGGAACCACTGAACACATGAACACTGGACATTTGACTGTCATTTGTTCTCTGAGAAGATGTCCAGTAGCTGCTAAGTGTGTAGGTAGCTCGTCGGTGAGCCCAACAATCGATCACAGAAGCACGGCGCCCAGGAGACAGCATCGCATGAGGGGAGGACTCGGGGGTCGTGAGGAACCTCTCTGTGTAACCTGTACTTAACTTTCTGAGCACATCCTGACTGTCCTCTGTCCTCAGACACATGTGAAACAAAGACGCAATTTTACCTTGAATAACATCAGAGAAAGAGACAGAGAGGGAGAGAGAAAGAGAGAATTTTAAAAAAGGAAAACAAAACAAAACTTCAGAGCTCCAAGATTCTAGGACATGTAACAAATTGGAAAGATTCCATAGATTCACCTAAAAATAATTTGGCCTAATAAAATTTGCCCGGTCTAAGGAAACTATGAGAGCCAGCTTGCTTAATGAAATCTCAGCGAGAACAACACTAATATATCTAACCTCATCTTTCGAAAGTGTATTCTTGGACAACAGAACTCCATGATATTGGCCGGAATCCACAGTAAACTGATTCTTCTTAAGCCTTAGTGAGTGTGTGGTCCTTCAGCATGTGAAAAACGCACAATTTGGTTTGTTAGGATTTCATAATTAAACCTCAGAATGCATTGAGAAGAATAGATATCTGTGTGAAAAATATTAATTAATGCTCAGAGAGAATAAATAGTCTGCTATTTTCAAAAATCTCAGGATCAGCTTATATGAGTAATCCAGTATAAACATGGTGTCTTTCTTCTTCCTATAGCAACTCTTTGTTTTCCAAATGTGGCCGCTCTCGTAAATAGCTTTCCATGTCCATCTGCAAGGAATCCACGCAGGGAAACAGAGCTGAAGAGAACCAGCTGAGACTGTTGACCAACCAAAGCAAGAACACCAACCTTGAAGAAGAAAAACATTCTATTCTCTTTGCTCCAAAGCTTATAATTAAAGTAAACATCTCAATCAGAACCCATATCCCTGAGGAGAAAATTCTCCATTTAGTTAAGCAAATATACTATGGAAAGCAGTAATTTTCCAAGGAGTGACTAGGCTTTAGTGACACTTAGGAAAGATGGTTATGTGGAACTCAGAATCCCAGGCTGCTCAGGCATGGGGTTCAGAGTGGTATCCAGGACAGCTGGACTTTTGAGGGAGGGTGCAAGACCCTGGCTATTTCTTGGAGGAAGGGAAACCTTGTTTCAGGTTGGCCAGTTTGGGGACCACATCACAAAAGTTGGAGAGAATGTGGACAACCAGATAAGGAATGAGAAAGGCTGTAGAAGCCCTTAGAACAGTGGTCCCCAACCTTTTTGACACCAGGGACCAGTTTTGTAGAAGACAATTTTTCCACGTACCCAGGAAGTGGGGATGGTTTGGGGATGATTCAAGAGTATTACATTTATCGTGCACTTTATTTCTATTATTATTACACTGTAATATATAATGAAATTACCATACAACTCATCATAATGCAGAATCAGTGGGAGCCCTGAGCTTGTTTTCACTTGCCACTCACTGATAGGGTTTTGATATGAGTCTGCAAGCAATTGACTTATGATGGTCTCCCTGCTGATGATAATCTGTATCTGCAGCCACTCCCCAGGGCCAGCATCACCTCCTCAGCTCCTCCTCAGGTCATCAGGCATTAGATTCTCAAAAGGAACACGCAACCTGGATCCCTCACATGTGCAGTTCACAGTAGGGTTTGTGCTCCTATGAGAATCTAATGCCGGATGATCTACAGGAGGCGGAGCTCAGGCAGTAATGCGAGCGATGGGGAGCGGCTGTAAATACAGATGGAGCTCCCCTCACTCGCCCGCCGCTCACCATCTGCTGTGCAGCCTGGTTCCTAACAGGCTATGGACCAGTACCAGTCCGTGGCCTAGGGGTTGGGGACCCCTGCCTTAGAAGGTAGCGTAAGTTAAGGCCAGCATGAGGGCTGGGTGGATAGACAGGAATGTGCTTGTATTGATACAACGCAGAAGCGTAACTAGGACATAATGTGACATTTCAGCTCATTAGTTTCATGAGCAAATAGTGTTCAATTCACTTATTTCTTCATATTCCTTTAAGGTGATTTATTTCTGTCCTGCTTTTTATTTGTTTAGTCTCTAAGGTGTGTCCTTCATCCAAGGGAGATTTTCTAACATCGTGTTCGTCTACTGTCACCACCTCAGAGGTTACAGGAAAAATCAGGCCAGAAGTTTTAGGTTATGTATCTTGTTTTTGATTAATGATTTTGGGCTGGTCTATGTCTGGATCACCATCTCTGCTCTGTTAACAAGATCCTACTGCTGTGGCTCTAGGAGCAGTTGAGGAGACCCCCCCCCCCCCAGCACAGGACACAACACGCTATGGCTGTCCTCCGCCATATTGAATTTGCTGCAACCTGGTGCAGTGAAAACACTGGCGCCTAATGGACCAGCACCGCGCTGGATGACTAACTGCCCACTCTAACGCTGCTGTCAACTTCTTTTATGATTTTGGAGCAGTCATTTAAACCCCTGGTCTGCCTTGTGGTTGTAAGAAAAAGACTGTTCGCCACTTGTTTGTCAGAAATGAACAGCAGATGAGCCACATGCTTATTGCCTAGGTTTAAAAAACAAAACAAAACAGTAGCCCTTACTCGTTGACATTCAATACCAGAATTATTATAAATGCTAAATAAGTGTTGAGAGGACACTTGAGCACAAGCTGGCCAAGAACCTCAGCAGACATCTAGTACCTTTGTGAGTGGGGTTTCCTGTCCTGTGCAGAAACGTATTCAAGAAGGCAGAGCCAGACCCCCAAGTAACCCACTTGGACATTGCAAGTCCACCCCACACTTAGGCTACTCACGATAGAGCTCTTGACCTTCACCTCTTTTCAATGACCCCCAACTTCTCCTTCTAAGATTTCCCCATGTCTGTGGATGCATCATCACCTCTCCAGGTAAGGGTACCACCTCCCTGTGTCTTAATCCCATCTCCGGTTTTCCACCTAAATGTCTCTTGACATCATTCCCTTCTCTACACCTCCACCTCCAAGCCACCATCAGCTCTTGCCTATATTTTCAGGAACCTCCTAAAATAGATCCCCGCACCAATTTTGTCCTCTATTCCAACCCCATCTCCACTATCCACCCGGAATGATCTCCTTAAACAGAAAACATAAACTTGATTTTGTCATACCTCAGCTTAACCTCCATCAATGGCTTCCTTACTGTTCTTTTGATAAAGGCCAAAGCCCAAAGTGCGGCTTACTTTGATCACCCAGGAAAGTCAGATGTGACACCTGGCGCTCATCTGTAGGCGCAGCGCCAGTCAGCTTAGTTCTGTGTCACACTGCAGCAGCCGTGACGTCGGCAGCTCAGAACGATACATGCATACCTCTGGTGTGTGTCTTAGGCTGAAGCTCTGCTCCTGCCCTCTTTTCTCCGAAGGACGATGTGTTGCCAGCTTCATGAAATGGGAATAGGGAAGGTGGTGGGCCATGAACTGACTCTTGAAGATTCTGTTCAGAAGTGATACGAAGCCAACACTGATCAGGAACTACAACCTTCCCACAGCGGGGAGCCCTGCACGGAGAGGGGGTGGCAAGACTGGGGGCACAGTGGTACAATTCTCCACACTTTCTAAAGGCTAAACCATCCAAGCTGCCCCGGGAAAGAGGAAGCACACAGGCTAAATGCAGACTGACTTTCAGCCAGGGTGGTCTTGGCTTGATGATGAAATGGGGCCCCACGTACATGCTGCTCTGGCAACAGAGTTTACTAGTCGAGAGCTACAGTTCCATTGCCAGCACCACGTCACTGTCTGTAGGGAGAGAGAGACCCCCAAGAGTGACAGCAGAAAGTACCTGGAACATGTGGAGTCTAGCAGATAGGCCCTGGCAGGGTTGGGGGAAGATGTCTGACACGCCTGTCTGCCCCTGTCTGCACCGGTCTACATCTGTCTGCCCTGGTCTGTACCTGTCTGTACCTATCTGCCCCTGTCTTCATCTGTCTGCCCCTATCTGCCCCTGTCTTCATCTGTCTGCCCCTGTCTGCACCTGTCTACATCTGTCTGCACCTGTCTTCATCTGTCTGCACCTGTCTGCCCCTGTCTGCACCTGTCTACATCTGTCTGCCCTGGTCTGTACCTGTCTGCACCTATCTGCCCCTGTCTTCATCTGCCTGCACCTGTCTGCATCTGTCTGCACCTGTCTGCCCCTGTCTTCATCTGTCTGCTCTTGTCTGCACCTGTCTTCATCTGTCTGCCCCTGTCTGCACCTGTCTGCACATGTCTAGGGTTAGCTCTCACATGGGTGGATGACAGAGTGATACCGAATCACCTGAGTCCAACTTGAAGGTTGTAAATTCTCATCCACACATACAGAGAGCAGTTGAGACAGCAGAGATTATGTGAGCAAATGTCAAATACTCTCTTACAACTCAATGTCTGTTTATTTTTATCTTAATAATCTATAAGCAAGGTCAACAGAAAAAGCCAAAAGCAGAGCTCATACAGAAGAAGTTTCCCTCTGAATCATTTCTGCCTGTCCCAGTGAACTACTTTCCAGAAGTATCCACTTTCAACATTTTAGCAGTTTCTTGTAGTATTTACCTCAATATGGTAATAAGATGTTTTGATGTCATTTCTTATAATATTTCTGGAACTTTGCAGTGATGAGTCTTGGTGTCATGATTTGTTCCACCTTTTGACCTGAACAGTCAGTGGATGCCTTCAATCTGGAATTTCCTGTCCTTAAGTTTTAGACATTTTTCTTATATTAGTCCTTTGATAATTTATTTATGTTTTCTATTTTTTAACTCCTGTTAGTTAAATGTTGTAGCTTCTAACAAGAGCCTTTTGTTAATCAGTGCAGGCTGCTGTAACAAACTGACACAGACTGGGCCACTTAAACAACAGAAGTTTATTTCTCACAATTCTGGTTGCTGAAAGTCTAAGATGAAGGTGCTGGCAGATCCGTCCCGAGTCTGGTGGGGACCCTCTTCCTGGTCTGCAGATGGAAGTTTCTTGCTGAGTCTGAACGCGACAGAGAGCAGAGGGGGAGATCCCGGGTCTACACCTCTCTTATCATGGCACCAATCCCATCACAAGGGCTCCACCCTCATGACCTAAACAACTTGAAAGGCCCCATCTCCAAATACAAGCCACACTGGGGCTCGGATTTCAACACATGAATTTTGAGGGGACACAAACATCTAGTCAATATAGGCATCTAAATGTCAAACCTTTTTTTCGCTAAATTTCTAAGTTCTTGTTCTTTTTTCTACTTTCTGGAAATTTTCTTCAATTTTTGTTTCCAACACTCTATTATTATTATTATTTTTAACATCTTTATTGGATAATTGCTTTACAATGGTGTGTTAGTTTCTGCTTTATAACAAAGTGATTCAGCTGTACATATACATACATCCCCATATCTCCTCCCTCTTGCGTCTCCCTCCCACCCTCCCTATCCCACCCCTCTAGGTGGTCACAAAGCACCGAGCTGATCTCCCTGTGCTATGTGGCTGCTTCCCACTAGCTATCTATGTTACATTTGGTGTCTATTATCATTTTTTATTTCTGCTGTCTTCTTTGTTTTGTCTTGACGCTCTTCCCTAAACATTTTTCTTCTTCTAGCATGATTTTCCTTTTTGAATGCGGTGCACTCTCTTGTCTGAGGATAGTAACTACAGTCTGACTAAGGGCCCAGGAAAGATGGTGGCAATACTGGACCAGATTTTGCATCTTTCCAAACCCCAGCACACGAGCAGACAGGCTACCCGACAGCAAAAGCAAGCCCATGGATCATATTTACAGAAACCAAGTGACAAGGTAACCCAGAGCCTCGGGGCCCCTGTGGCGCGCCTGTCTTCTGCCCTTTACACCCCTCCTGTGTCCTCCAGCTTTACTGTCTTTCTTTTTCTGTTTGTGGATTATTCTCAATCTTTCATTTTCTCTTTGTCTTTCAGGTTTTCCATTTCCTTTGGGAAACTGCTCTTATTTAAAAATAAAAATAAAGCTGATTGAAAACTGTATGAGCAGCTTGTGAAGTGGTGAGATTCCCTAGTGGTGCGGGGCCTGAGCTATTCCCAACCATCTGGGCTTCTGCTGTTTTCATCCTGCACGGCTTATTTTTTTCTAACGGTGATCCTCCGATCCGCTGCCCACGTGGTGAAGCTGCTGACAGGGACTCTTGGGAGCCTGAGGAAAGGCCCCCACGTGCACCTGCCTCACCTACCCTGGGGTCCCCAGGACCAGCGTCGCACCCAGGCTCCCACTAGGAGGGAGGGAGGAAGGTGGCCTCCGGTCCTGGGGGCTGCGGGAGAAGAAGCCCCGAGGGTCCACCTCCCACTTACACAGCCTCAGGGAGTCTCTTTCTCGACCTGGTCTCCCCGCCTCCGGGGTCCCTGCATCCCCAGATCGCAGGGAACGGACCGCTTTGTGGCCACTTAGCTCTGAATCTCCTCAGACCAGAGCTACACGTTTACTGGGGCACAGCTCGGGTGCGCCTCACACTCAGGGAGGCTCCCCGTCTGTCTGCGTCTTCCTTCTTCCCCTGGTGTTTCTGTTTGACCCCCATCCCCATCTCAGCATTGCTGTGAAATGAACACTCCCGCTCCAGTTGTTGGTGTGGCCTTTGGGGTTAATTCTTTGAGTGAAGCTGCTTAATTTACTTGATAGTGTCCCTAAAGCACGAGGAAAATAAGAATAAAGTGCAAAGGAAAGAAGCTGGGGGGGAGGGGGGAGGGAGACTTTCAGACATTCGAACAACATTCCTCCCAGAAATGAGTTAAAAGGCAAATAAGCTATTTGTCAAAAATAATCAAAATTAATGCCACACACACACACACACACACACACACACTCACACACACATACACCTCCTACCCAAGTAGCTCAGTCTAAAAGCCATCTACATCCTGGTACCTGGTAAGTCAGACAATTCTGCTGAGACGGTAAATTCCACGCCTACCTGGAAGAGTGATCTCTGGATCACTCCAGATCTCCTCCAGACTCGTCTTCAGGGACAGCGAAAACCTCACCAAGTGCTCCTCCAGCTAGAAACACCCAGGGCCCTGGGCCCCGTTCTCGGACCATCTCAGCTCCTGCAACTGCTTTCCCCTGGTCAGCCCCTCCTCCTTACTCACCTGCAGTGACGAGGACAGGGGTGAGAATCAGGTGACTCGTCCAATGTCACACGTCTAGGAAGTGGCAAAGCCAGGGCTATACAACCTGTGTTCTTTTCCCTGTGCCTCACTCGCAAAAGAAAATAATTTGTGTTAACTATTAAAGAGTCAAACCTGAACTCACATAGTCAACCAGCTGGTGGCTTTTTCAAAGGTAATCATTTTACTACAAACAGTGACGTAAGTCTGAAGTCTCGGGAACTGGCACCTCCGAGCTGGGACCAGGACCCTCCAACACAGACACCGTGAGGCCCCTGCACCTGCGTTGAGGAGCACGGCTGATGCAGCGCCTCCACAGGCGTTCACTCGTTCCTATTTAGAACAGAGCCCAAAAGGACATTTTTTAGGACGCGCCAAAGCTGAGGTTCTTAGGAACAACATTTTAACGTGCAGTTTTTAATTGCCATTGTTAAATCTGCATTCTATATCTGTAAAACAACATTCATCAAATTATTAATTTGATATGTGAAAAATAACCACTTTTGTCCCTAAGTTTCATCTTGATTTTAAACATTTGCAGTTGATTATCTAAAGTATCCATTTTGGTGATGCACATATTAAAATCTGCACTGAGTGGCTAGCTGTTCACCAATCAAAACCCTCTAGAAACCAACATGGTACCCAGATAATAATGAGCTCAAGAGCAGGATGAATGAGTGGACACCCTGGAAATCTATAATCTGAGCCCGAAGGGATTCAGGGAGGAGAAGGAGAAGGCACTTAGGTGCAGAAAAGTAGGTAGGACTTGGTGGCAGAACAAATGTAGAGGAATTCCTGGCAAGGAAAGCAATCCCTGTGGCAGTGACTGCCATTGGCCATCCCACAGCTGGTCTCCCTTTTTCCTTCTTAAGCAACTGCCTGTGTTGTTGGGAATAGCAATCTGCTCAGCTAACAGTGAGATCTCAAATGGAAGTTATCAGGAGGTAATACCAGGAAGGCTTTAGGTAACAGACAGCTAAATAAAGCCCATTTGCCACCCCTCCTTCCTCTTTCCTCCTGACTGGAAGCTGATGCAATGGCTAAAGCTCTAGCAGCCATTTTGTGACTTTGAGGACGGAATCCACACAGAAGAATGGTGGAACCGAAAAGCTAAAAACTGCCTGGGTCCCTGGCCGCTTCATGGAGCCATCCCAGCAGCACTTGACTGCCCCCTTCTGGCTCTTTTCCGTGAGGGCATAATTCTTGACGGTTTGGGTCTTCTGTTACTGCAGCTGAACTTTGGCCTAGTTGATAGCTCTTAATAGAAAGTGGGTATTTTAGCAACAACACATCCAATTTATGCTCTGAGAATCGATCAGCACTGGAAGGAGGGAAGTATGAGTCCACAGATACCATACTTGGAGATTCTCAAAGAGCCACATCTAGGTCATCTGGAACCAGGAGCCTGGTGCAGGCAACCCCGCGAGGGGCCAGGGAGTGGGCACAGGTGCTCAGGGGTGGGTGGAGGGAAGCCTCTCTCCGCAGGAGGTGGGTGAAGGGGACTTTCCATCACCTCTCAGACTCCAAGACACTCGTGAGCATCTGCTAGGAAGATCAAGGTCTTTCTGGAAAGAGATCAAATGTGGATGTTTTCTGAGCTATTGAGGAGCATCGTCAGAGTAATATTAACATATTGGGTTGAGATTGACCATTTTGATGCAAAAATAGAAATTTTATAATATTCAACTTTGTATTTTCGACATTATTTTAGCATTTTTATTGTTAAATAAAACCTACTATTTTTATTTCTTTCTGTTTTCATATTTTACATCTTTTATCAAGTAGTAAATATCTTTCAAATTACTGTCAATTCCTTTTTTTATTTTTGAGGTTTATGCTAATATATATTATTTTTAATTATTTATTTCCTTGTATATTTAATATTTTTATGAACTTTATACTTTTAAAACACTTTATTCTCTAGCTTTAACTCAGCTTTTGTCAGTTCACTTTGTTTATTTTGCTTCTGGTAAGCCTGAAGAGAGCAAAAGGTAGCGACTGCAGAGGGGTTTCTGACAACAGGCGGTGGACAGAGCCCCTACCCTGTCTGCATGCTCAGCCCACTCTGTTCACCTCCCACCAATGATCAGTGACGAATCTGAAAGAAAAGTAAAATCTTAACCTGGGGTATCATATATGTAGGATCCGTAAATGTATCTATTCTCTCCATGGGTAGAAGCACCTTGGACTCCTGTGTCAGGGCTGGATAATATGTACCATCTGGACTCTGGTTTGCAGACTCAAATTCCCATGGGGCCAGGCCCCCTGTGATGCTGGCTGGAGGGACGGACAGTCAGAAGAGGGCCAGCTCTCAACTCGCTCTCAGTCACCAGTGGAGCCAGGAGGGCCCGACACGTTTTCTAGAACCTAAGTTTCATCCTCATCTAACGGAAAAGTCTAGGGGAAATCTTCATCTTCGAGCCTAATTCTCAATAACCCATCAACATTCCAGTCGTAGTTAGGGGTCCAGGAGGCGAACTCCGGGGACTCTGCTTTGCCCACGAGGTTGGGCTCCTGAAAGTTCAGCCTCCACCCAAGATCCTGCCTGGCATCTCCTGTTTCAGAAGTAAACCAGCAACAATATAATGAGCTCCGTGTAGGACTGAAGTGACCCCAGGTCAGCCCGGGTCCAGGTGAGTCATCTCTCTGCCTGGATGTCCTCATCTGTAAAGAGTGAGGCTGGGCCAGCCTTGGATGGGCTCTACCCCTCTCCTGGAGCAGCCCCATGTGACTCATAAGGCTCTAAATCTTCTCCAAGCGCCTCAACATTTGAAATACCAGGCAGAGAGTAAGCTTATACTCTTTCCCTCTCTGTCAGCCGAGGAGCCTCGCTTTCTATTTGTGGTCTGACTCATGATTAATTAAGATTGTAATCGCATTGATCTGGGTTCAGAATTATGTTTGTTACAATGTCTAATGTACTGATGGAGCTAATAGATGTCAACTAACCCTTTGAGAACCAGCTGTGTCCGGAGGGGCTGACACGCCGTGTTCAGGCCCCAGCTGCCAGTTCGCCATGGGACCCTGCAGACAACTTAACTTCTTCTTCAGGCCGGTTCATGTCATCCAGTGTCATTTCAGGCATAGTTGTCCCTGGAGCCATGCACACTTCCAGGTTAAAAAATGGCTCCGAAATATGAAAGGAAACAACAGAATCAAAATGAACAAATCTGTAACTATGACATCTTTCCTGTTAACCACACAGCTGCACCCCGACTCCCGTGTATCTTATTCAGGTGTGTCCATCCCGTGGTGCTGATGTGAACATCACATGTTCATCAATGTCTGATCTGATGTGAGTTGGGTGCCTGGGGTCCAGGCGGCCCCCTCTGGCCCTGGCTTTCCTCCCCACCTCTGACATCGACTGGGAACCCAGCCTTTCAACCACAGGCCCTTTCTGTATCCCTGTGATGTCTTCTTCATGTTTCCCATTGGTTCGGAGGGTAGTGAGTCTCTGACTTAAGGTTCTAAGATGTCATTGCTAATATTCTCACTGTTCAAAGTTGAAAATCTGCCTGACAACTTAGATAGGTTCTAAATTTGAGAAAATACCAACTCAGCTACTTTTTCTAACCCCAAATGCTCTATCCATTCATGCTTGAGAAACAGCATTTTTAAACCCTGCATGGGAGATGGTGGCAGTATGATATGGTAGAAAGAAAACATTCAACAGCTCAATCATGATAAAAGTTTATTTCTTCATTCCCTTAAGAAGAAAAAATGAAATCTTAAAACAGAATTACCAACTTAAGCAAATTAGGAATTGATTTGCTAAATCACCCTCTAGATGAATACATTTCAAGATTATGCGTTGTTGGAAACTGTCAGTACCTTGTGCCTTTAAAAACATCCGTTGTCACCTTCACTAATGTTCAAAGGCATCATTGTTTTCTGGCTTTTGTCCAGTGAAAGTCATTGCTTTAGAAGGGCTGAAATAGCAGCTGTCCCAGCAGGTATGAACATCACATTTTGCTAAGCGGGAATCAATGGTTCAGTCCCTAACTTGGCAAACTCTTGTCCCTAATAGCTCCACACAGGACGAAATTGGGACAGTTTGTCCCGTATCTCCCAGTGCCTGGCACACTACAGGTGGCCAGTAAACTTAATTTAAATAACGAAGTCAGTAAAAAAGAATGGACCCTGAATGAACAGGCTTCGATGTCTGTATTTGGAGGTTATAAAATATAACACCCTAAAAGTCAAAAAAAAAGCAAAAAATCTTCAGTCTATCCAGGTGTCTCTACCTTGGCTTGTGTTTTCACCTTTCTTGGTCTCTGGTTCTCTAACATTTGGCCAAACAGAATCGGCCACATAGGGTGGTCATGAACATCCAGCCTGAACGTGGCGTCTGCCTCTACTACCCGACTCCTCTTGTCATATTCGATCTTCTCTTTAATGCAGAAAATAGTCTGTGCTGGGATGTCCAAAGTTGATTCCTCCAAAATGGCAAATTTCCTAAAACTTTAGATTTTTCTATATATATAATAGGAAAAAATACAGGAGGCAAATACAGGGCGAAAAATGTCAAAAAGCCTGATGTCACATTATATGACAACTTTGAAAATATGGATTTTATGTATGGAGCAATGTTGGAAACGTTTCTTAAATGATTGACAATATTTATCAAAAGTCTTGATTTTACTGTGGTAAATAAATAAAACACAAAATTTACCACTTCAGTCATTTTTAGGCACACATCATGTTGTTCAACCACCACCATCATCTCCAGAACTTTCTCATCTTCTCAAACTGAGACTCTGTCCCCATGAACAGTGACCCTGCGGCCCCTCGTCCTGCAGCCCCTCTTCTGTTTTCCAGCCACCATTCTCTTTTCTGCCTCTGTGGATTTGACCACTCTCGGTACGTCAGATAAGCGGAATGGTGCGATTTTTGTCCTCCTGTGTCTGGCTTATTACACTTAGCGTAATGTCCTTGTGGCTCTTCCACGTCGTTGCGTGTGTCAGGATTTCCTTCCTTTTTAAAGCTGATGGTATCTCAACGCACCTGTGTATCCCACTGTGTTTATCCATTTATCCACTGATGGGCGTTTTGACTATTGTGAATGATGCTGCTATGAGTATGTGTGTGAATATCTGTCCCAGTCTCTGCTTGCAATTCTTTTCGATATATACCCAGAAGTAGAATTACTGGATCATATGGTAATTCTATGTTTAAGTTTTTGAGGAACCTCTATGCTGTTTTCCATGGCAGCCGCACTATTCTTCATTCCCACCAACAGCACAAGGATTTTAATTCTCTACTCCCTTGTCAACAGTTATTTTCTGTTTGTTTGGTAGGAGCCGTCCTAATGGCTTTGATTGTGGCTTTCATTTGAATTTCCCTAACAGTTAGTGATGTTGGGCATTTTTTCACATGATATTGGCCATCTACATATCTTCTTTGGATAAAGATCAACCCAAGTGTTTTGCCCATTTTTTGTTTGTTTGTTTGTTTTGCGGTACGTGGGCCTCTCACCGTTGTGGCTTCTCCCGTTGCGGAGCACAGGCTCCGGACGCGCAGGCTCAGCGGCCATGGCTCACGGGCCCAGCCACTCCGCGGCATGTGGGATCCTCCCGGACCGGGGCACGAACCCGTGTCCCCTGCATCGGCAGGCGGACTCTCAACCACTGCGCCACCAGGGAAGCCCTTTGCCCATTTTTAAATCAGCTTGTTTGGTTTCACTGATGCTGTTGACTTGTAGACATTGTTTATACATTCTGGATACTAGCCTCTCATCAGATAGATAATCTACAAATGTTTTCTCCCATTGTGTGGGTTGGGGTGTTTGTTTGTTTGTTTGTTTGTTTTTTGCTCTGTTGTTAGTGTCCTTTGATGCACGAAAGTTTTCAGTTTTAATGAAGTTTAACTTATCTATTTTTCTTTTCCTGCCTCTGTTTTTGGTGTCATAGTGAAGAAATGATTGACAAATCCAATTATCATGAAGCTTTCCCCTTGTATTTTCTTCTAAGAGTTTTATAGTTTAGCCTCTTACATTAAGGTCTTTGATCCGTTTTGAGTTAATTTTTAAATATGATATAATGTAAGGATCCAAGTTTATTTTTTTGCATGTGGATATCCAGTTTTCCCAAAATAATTTGTTGAAAAGACTGTCCAGAACTCCTCATTTTAAAAAAATAATTGATTTTCAAAAGAAGCATTATTAACGTTTTTTTAATTTAAACACTAATTTTTATATTAAAATAAAGAAAAGTTTGGTGCACTCTTCTATGCCTGGGAGTATACACTAGAGACTTTTCTGCATTATTCTGAGGCTCCAAAGAGCCCTGTGAAATTTATTCTTTTAACAAATATCTATTCATTGTGTATTGCATCAGCCATCTTTCTGAGCACTGGATTTATCAGTGAAAAACAGCAAATAAAAATCCCAGTTTCATGAAGATTAATTCCAGTGAAGGAGAAAAATAATAAACAAAGAAAATGTGTAGAATTTATAGGTAACTGGTGGCTGGAGAAAGCAGACTTAGGAAAGGGGGAGAGTTTACTGCAGTAACAGGGGGTTGCACCTCAGAAAACAAGGACCAAGGCTGATGGAGAAGACGACTCGAGTGAGACCACAGCTGGTGAAGCAGAGCCCGGTGACGCAGGAGGGAAGCCCATCGCGCCTCGGAGAGGCCATCAGCACCCAGCGGTCCCTCCAGTCAGCCATAGAGAGGCTTAGACCGCGTCTCCACACCGGATCAGCCCAGCCCCGTGCTACGCGGACACTGCGAGCTCTTGGGTTGGCTAAGTCAGTGCGGCGGCAGGGAAGGGGTGGCCCGAGCGCAGCGCACCCCGGCCTCTTGCCTGCGCCGGCTTACCCCCAGTCCCGCTCAGCGGCTGGGCTCACCCGCGCCTGCTGCTTCCTCCGGAGCCCGGCCTCGGACCCTCACTCACCTGCACCCGCAGTGCCTCTCAGGGCGCCCCGTCCCTGTCCTCTAGCCTTGTCAACTATTTGAAACTCTGCGTGGACCCCTGCTGTGTCGTGTCCGGCCTCCTCGGTCACAGGGCGGTAAACGCGGCAGGAACAGAGGCCAGACCCATCTGTTCCCGCTGTGCATCCAGCACGACGCAGCCCAGGCGACGGCAGACAGTCCCAGGATTCAGTGACACGCCCAGGAAAACACAGCGCGGTGAGAAGTGGATGGCATCCGGCCCTGCGGAAACATGGCCCTGTGAGCTCAGGACTGTTCGTCTCTCAGGCCCTTGTCACACAGCAAAGGTGTGAGCTGCACCCAACCCAGAACACGCTTCCTTCTCACCTCGTAACCCTGGGCTCCGGGTGAACGTGCACTGCCAAGTGCTTGGTGACGGCAGGCCAGGGGTGGGTAACGGACACAGATCCTCCCAGCGGCAAGCTGTCGCGAGCTGTGCTGCATCGGGCGTGGAATTCTATCTTCTCAACAATCAGTCTTTGATGTCTATACTTTAGATACGATGTGAAAAGGTAATGGAGATTCTTTTCAAAAGAGGTAGAGATGAGGCTGCTTCATTCAGCATCTTTCTCGCAGCAGAATAAGTGAAGCAGCTCCGTGTAGATGAAGGTGACCCGCTGGCCCCAGAGCCTGGGAGCCTGGGGGCCCGGCTCCGCTCTGAGGGTGCTCACGGCTTACCTCTTTGGACCCTGACGTCACATCCAAAGCACTGGAGACAGTCTGGCTGAGCATCTCACATTCTGGATGATCCCAGAAACTCACTCCAACTCAAAATTTCTATGAATCTAGTTATGTTATTCTTTTAAATTCTTGCGAATATTGCCACTTGAAATATGACATTGGTAATGTCCTGCGCTGACAGATATGCATGAAAGGGCCTTCTCCCCCTTTCTATGTGGACCATATGGATTTCGAGTCTCTTTCAAGTGCAGTATTTGGAGTTTGGAACAAATACAACATTACTTTCTTGGAACAACAAAAGTGCCTTTATTTTATGTTCTCTGAGTATTTGTAGACCAAAAATATATGTACTTTAAAAAAACTGAAATGGTCTCCAGGCCTGCTGAAGCTTTGTAGCTACATCAAGGATAAATTCAAAGACATGAGTTGTTCAGGCAAACAACAGACACTAGAATCATGAAAGGCAGGAAGAACCACATCACAGTCCATCAGCATCCATCACATTTTCTCAGCCTTGGCACCATTGACGTTTTGGACTGAATGATTCTTTACCGTGGGGCTGTTCTGTACACTGTGAGACTTAGCATCGTCCCTGGCCTCTCCCCATTAGATGAGAGCATCCTCCCCCAGAAGTGACGACCAAAGTGTCCCTAGTCAGTGCCACATAATCCCAGGGGGGGATCGCCCATGGGTGGGGATCCCTAGTTTACCTGGAATAACCACAGGACCCGTGGCATCGGAAAGAAGCCCCTAGCTCACCCTCCCACAGACCCACAAAAGCAAGCATAATATATTCCCACAGGAAGAGTAAAAAGACCATTCACCCTTGCAGATTGTTAGTTGAAATGGCCCCAGGGAAATGAGTAAGTCAATTGCAGCAGACTGTATCTGAGATCTAGTTAGATGTCCAGAGAGGTTAATATATTTACCAAATGTCACGCAGCTAGTTAAAATTATTCCCATAATCTGGAAATTCAAGTGTTCTTTCTAGATTGTAAAATAAACCCCAAATTTTACACTTCTAAAATTCCAGTGAAATTTAGTGGAAGTCTTTCCTTTATCCTTTAGAAATTAAAAAAGTCACTGTTCCTATGTACTAAAATCTCTGTTCACTAAAATATCTAAAGGGTTTAAGTTCAGTCATATAAATTGACATTTGGGAACTAATCACACACCAATGTGTAGTCCTAAATATAAATAAAAATTTGACAGAATCCGATTATCTTTTCTTCCTCTAAGTTCACAAGCAAGTTCAAAAGGAGGTAGACAGGCACAGTGAGGAGAGGCAGGATTGGAAGTTTGAGGGGTAACCTAAATGCAGCTATGGTACCTCTCCAGCATCCCCTGTTGCATCTCCCTTCTTCCCACAAAGCCAGAAATGAAGAGAGAAGAAAGTGCTGAGACTGACTTACAATGTCCCTTTTCATCTGGTAGAGGGACCAGAGTGAAGACAGTACACCTGGGCTTGGGGGTCATACGACTGAGGGCTCCCTCTCCAAGGGAGAGGAGAGAACGTTTGATGCTCTCACAGAATCTCCCCTAAATTAGGAATGCAGGTGAAGTGTCACCCATCGCTCAGCAGTGTTTATGGTGCCGCCTGCTTCCCGGCCCTCAGTCTTTCTTGGTCTCTTCAGAGGCGAAAAACTGCAGGTGGGGAATCGGTTCTTAAGGCTGGAGAGTGCGGGTGACACAGGGTTGTCACCGTGAAGCTCCGTAAAGAGGCAGAGAAGAGTCTCAGTCGTGAGGCACGCAGGGATCTGCGAGCAGTAGTTCACTAATCATCAACAGAAACACACACGCTGAGACGTGAAAGGGAAACTAAGAGCAGCTCGAGAACATAAAGTAAGTGGGAGAAAGTCACAGGAATGAAACGGGTATTTGTGGAGAACAGAAAACTGAGGATCTTTATAGGGTCACTAACGATACAAAGAAAGCTGCCAGGAACATGGAAAAACAATAAAACAATGATAGAAGACGACTTTCCTGAGCTGAAAAGCAGTGCATGCAGTCATTCCAGATCTAAAAAAAAAAACAATAAATAGTGACAACAGTAAAGCTGTGTGGACAAGAATAAAGAAAAAACCCTAAACCCTGCATTAACAGCAGGGCAAGTGGCAACTTGCTTCCTCAGCAACCAAAATACCATTTCTTCTTAAGCATGAAACGTCAAAACATCGTGGAATAAGTCTCCCAGAGTCTGCGGGCGAGCATAGGACTACATAGTGTTTTAACCTTCAAGGTACGTTTTGTCTGACAGCAGAAATAGCAGAGCTCAGAACGATTCCCCTCACGGACCCCTCCTCAGGGAATGACTCCAATCTAGCTTGACATGAATCCAGGTGCCGAGCCCAAGAACAGAAAATTGTGTCATAAAAAGATCACCAGTAAGTACTGAAACCACGTGAACATAAATATGTCGAAGAAATCTGCTTACAAAAACAGACTCAGACATCAAGATTATTCTTCAGTCACAGATCTAGAATGTGAAACACAGTTATGTATGTTATGGGTGGAATTGTGTCCCCCAAATCCATAGGTTGAAGCCCTAACACGCAACATGACTGCATTTGGAGATGGGGCCTTTCAGGGGGTAATTAAGGTTAAATAAAACCATAGAGTGTGGCCCTAATCCCATAGGACTGGCTTCCCTATAAGAAGAGGAAGAGACCCCAGGGATGCACATAGAGGGAAGGCCAGTGTAGACACAATGAGAAGGTGGCGCCTGCAAGCCAGGGAGAGAGGCCCCGCCAGAAACCAACCTGCCAGCACCTTGACCTGGGACTTCTAGCCCCAGAACAGAGAAAACACATTTCTGATGTTTAAGCACCAAGTCTGTAGTATTTTGTTATGGTAGCCTGAGCCGACTAACATATGTACTATAAAATGTTTCCTATTTTAGAGTGTTGGGAAATCCACAAATTTTATTTGACAGTTAGAGGAACATAGGCTAAAGTGATTTTAATGAAAATAACCAGTCAATAAATTACACAGTCAATAAACAGCATCCAAAATACTGGTCAATATTGTTTCATTATTAATTTTAAGAAATAGAAATAAAGTAAGCATGCAATTAATAAAATAAGGATAATGGTCAGAAGAATCATAAAAACAAAAAATAAGGAACCAGAATATAGAAAAATAGTATAAATAACACAATTCAAGTGCTAATTATTTAAAAATAAGCAATAAAATAATTATTTTATAAGTCAAGAAAATAAAACACAAAATCACATTAAAATAGAGTTATGGAGAAGAATATTTTCTATTTTAGAGATATAAACCCTATATATAATGTATTTACTAATCTAATAATAAGCATTTTAACATATTTATACATTTTGACCAATTAGTATTTATATCAAAACTGCAAGGATGGTTTAATATTTATACATGCATTATCATAATTCATCACACCACTTGGTCAAAGAAAAACTATCTTTTTTATAGATCATAAAAATATCTTATAATAAAATCTAACATCTATTTATGGGAAAAATTTCTATGCAAAAATTGGATTTAAAACAAACCAAATGCAAACCATCATCAAAAATCTTAATGTCAGACTAATACAAGAAATTCATATTTAAAAAATGAATAAGCAGGGCTTCCCTGGTGGCGCAGTGGTTGAGAGTCCGCCTGTCGATGCAGGGGACACAGGTTCGTGCCCCGATCCGGGAAGATCCCACATGCCGCGGGGCGGCTGGGCCCGTGAGCCATGGTCGCTGAGCCTGCGTGTCCGGAGCCTGTGCTCCACAACGGAAGAGTCCACAACAGTGAGAGGCACGCGTACCACAAAAAAAAAAAAAAAAAAAAAAAAGCAAGGATGATTATTCTTAAAATCAGAATAAGCAAGGATGACCAATATCATCACAACCTTTTTTTTTTTTTTTTTTTTTTTGCTGTACGCGGGCCTCTCACTGCTGTGGCCTCTCCCGTTGCGGAGCACAGGCTCCGGACGCGCAGGCCCAGCAGCTATGGCTCACGGGCCCAGCCGCCCCGCGGCATGTGGGATCTTCCCAGACCGGGGCACGAACCCGTGTCCCCTGCATCGGCAGGCGGACTCTCAACCACTGCGCCACCAGGGAAGCCCACAATCTTTTAATACAAACAATAAGTACAATAACATGTATACTTACAACGTCTGGCATCTTAGTCAAGAAAATGACAAAAATTTTCTCTAATCTTTACATCAACCAATGAGGCAACATTATTTTCCCAATTTAAGGAAGACACAATGGAAGCTTTGGGGAAAGCCTCCTGGAAGTGAATGGTAGGATTGAGATGGGACCCAGGTGTGTCTAAATCCAAAGACATTCCTTGTGATCACTTGCCACTTACTTCCTTGTTCTGGACATTCTACATAATGAAATGAGACAAAAAGGAGAAATATAAGACAAATATGAGGAAGAGGGGGCCAAATCAGTGTTGTTTGTAGATCATGTAACTATTTACATGCAAAATTCAAAGGAGTCTTGAAAATCAGTAATGATAAAAGGTGGTCAGGCACAAATAATGTGAAAAATCTCTGTGCTAGTATTAGAAAATATAAGGAAAAGGATGTACTTTTTAATAGCAACAAAAAAATATAAAATACCTAGGAATGCATACCCACAGATGTGGAGGACCTATATACCAAAATCTGTCATCTGCTAAAGAGAAAATCTCTAAGAACAAAATATTATAAAGATATTATTTCTCCCCATATAATCTGATAGGACAAATCTAAATTTATTTAAAGAAATGGAGAAAAACTAATTTTAAAACATTATTTAAAGTACAGTAAGGTGATACCTGTACAAATGATATTAAAATGTATTTTAAAGTTTTAATAATTGTAAAAGTATCACAGGGAGTCTGGGATTGACATGTACACACTGCTATGTTTAAAACAGACAACCAACAAGGACCTACTGTAAAAAAAATTAAAAAAATATACTCTCAGTAACTTTCAAATACACAATACAGTATTAGCAGCTGTAGTCTTCATGCTGCACATTACATCCCCAGGACTGACTTGCTTATAACCGGAAGTTGGTACCTTTCACCACTGAAGGGTGGATTTTAAGTAAAGAAGCTGCTATTGGGATTTTAGATGCAACAGTATCTTCTGGGCTATGTTATGCACTCAGTGGTGATAAACCAGGTTTCTCTCGAGTGCAAAACTATGCAATGTCATCTGATATTCATAATGCTAATCCTAAAGCCGATATGACTAAATTATGCGCACTATAATCGGCGTTCTCTGTATCTTACTACATTTGGCTTCTTTAGAAAATGACTAGAGGAAGGCTGGATAGTGGCTTCAGCCACTGGTCTCCCATCTGCACTTCTTCCATCCTCCACTGTCCTGCCAGAATTCAAATAAAATTCCATTCTTCTTTTAAAAACTTATTATATTCTTGATTAATCAGAAATTTCTCTTCCTCAGTCAGGCTTAGAAAAAGAATCTTTCCTGCTTAGATATGAGAGACAGAATCTGGACACTTCTTTCCAAAAATATAGATCCCATTTTGCAGAGTGTATTTTCATGATGGAATTCAAGCCTGTTTGAAAAGGTATGTGGGTGGTATGTGCTTTTTTATGGCTTTGGAAACTGCACCTGACAAAATAGGGGGTGTTAAGCCTGCGTCTTTAGAGAAAGCAAGTGGTGCTGAGGCAGGAGGGGGACAGTCTAACATGCCGTCACCTCTAACCTTCAGGCTGACCTCCGACGCTGAGGGCTGCACTCACTTACGCTGGCGTCTTTCTGAGAAGAGTGGCTGTCGGTTCTCCCAGGCTCTGAAGAGCTCCTGAAGGGCAGACAAAGTCTTAGGGGCCAGAGGAACCGTCCTACATAAAGCACCATCGCTGGGCTTGACTCATGCCTGGAAAAGCTCCGCCATCATTGGAAGTGAGCTCTGTAGAGAGGGTCTGCTCTGTCCCAAGAACCCTCTTGCCTTTCTGTCTTCTAACACCGAGCCAAGGTCCCTCAGGGGTCCAGACAGGTAAGATTTAACCTGAGAATGATGTAACCAGAAATGAAAGCAGCTGTCAAGTCTTCTGATGGTAATAAATCAGGATTGCCAAAGTACAGTTATTATATTCTCAGTTACGTTATTTTTCTCTTTGCAAAATACCTTATGAGGCGCATACAGAGACCGTGGAGAAGAAAGTATTTCATACAGGGTCTGGAACTGCCTTCGGGTCCCGCAGAGTTCCTTACCCAGCTCGACCCAGCAGGCTAACACCACCGAGTTTCCGGATATGGTGAAAGGCAGATTCTGCCTTAGGTTATTTAGATGGAGGAGATATAAAATCACTACTTAAAGCTGAGGTAGGAGGTAGATGGGCCCCTGGGCTGGACAGCTGGTGTTTGTCAAGTGGAGTAACACTGAAGCTCTGTTCTCACCCAGGCTCTCCAAGGACAAAGCTAGTGTCAGAAGCTGAGCTCTGCTGAAGCAAAGAGATAAGATAACCCCTCCTAAGATCAAGTAAAACTTCCCTGCCTGCACACGCGCAGGAAGGCTCCTTGGGGGTCGAAAAGGGAGAGGCCGCCATCTCACAATATGTATGGACATGCAACCACAGGCCTCTGCGCTGGGATCCATCTCAGCAGAAAGTTGTGCACACACGTTGGGGAGGATCCTGGGACCAGTCAGGTGTGAAAAAGGAAACGAGCTAGCTGGCCAAAGGTAAACAAAGTCCCGGAAGGCCTGTCCTACAGAAGGGATTAGAATCGCCTCTGTACTGCACTCCTTCTCAGGATGCCCACACTGACAGGGGACGCCCATCCCCTTTCTCTATGGGCGTGCATTTCTGCCCTGCTTCTGACTTAAATAAACAAACTGCTTCCCTGTGTGCTCTCCCATACCTTGTGCTATGCCTCTAATAATAAACTTTGTACCTGTTTTTACGGTTTTTCCCTCCTTGAAACATTCTTGCTTTCAAATGGGGTAAGAGCTAGGGCCACTTTTCTTCTAGCCTCAAGGTCTAGCGGCTAGGATTCCTGGTTTTCATCCAGGCTACCCAGGTTCAATCCCTGGGCAGGGAACTAAGATCTCTCTGCAGGACTGCTCACTGCTATCTCTCCGAGATCAAGGCTACAGGGCTTTTCATTCAACAAACATGGAAGAAAGAAAGAGCGATGGGAAAAGAACAAGAGAAAGGAAGAAAAACAAGAAAGAAATAAGGAGCAAGAAAAGAAAGAAAACAAGAAGAAGGAAGGAACAGAAGGAGGAAGGAGATCAACCGTACAAATCCTGCCTTCTCGGGAGCTGCAGGTTCAGATGAATGACGCTTGGCCCCTGAATCCATGGAGCTCACACTAACAGGAGTGACAATGTGATGATGAAAAACAGGTCTAAAAACAGACTTTATATACATAAATTTAATTTCAATAATTAAAATTATTTTAATAGCAAAAGTTGCATACTATGATAAATCGAATTTTATAAGTAATTATCTAAAATGAAAGGGAATTTTAAACTGTCTTAGATTTTCTTTTTTTGGAAGATTTAACTTTTTAAAATGCAAAATAAGAATTTTATCCTCTAATATCTTCAAATTATAAGAGGAGAGAAGAAAGATGTATTTAAGAAAATGGATATAAATTTATTTACATGTACCACATTTTTTAAAGAACCTCTTGGAAAAACATAATTATTTCAAGAATAATACCATTTTTTATTTAAAAAACCCTATATATTATTAACGAAGGCATAAGTACAAGAAATCATTACTTTTGTAAGCCAAAAAATAGAAAAATAGAAATTAACACTATAAGGAAAATTCACTCAATAGCTGGAGGCAATGCTATAGAAAAAAGCAAGGGTCAGTGAATGTTGTACCTTCAATACCTATCAGATAGAAACATAATAATGCTTAGCAAATATTTAACTAGAGGAAAACATTTCAAAGCTAAATTTGATTACAAATCACTATTGGTAAAAAGAAAAAAGCTTACACTGAACTTGTATTAAATCAGATTTCATATGTCCCATGTGTGAGGCTAGATATCGGTGACGCATGTTTTACTAGTCTTATTTTTTAAACCTAAATAAATTTAGTATAAATTCATGGCAGCATTACAGACTTACTGACTAGGTATATTAAATAATTTAGTATGGAACTGAAACTCCCAGAAACAGAAAGACTTTTTGTATGTTTACCTTAATATGCTCAATTTCCACTTCTGTGAAGGGTCTAACTAGCAAAGGTGTAACCGACATTATTCAGGTAACTTCAGCTTTGGGTCTTGACCTGGGCTCATCAAATAAAGTTCAATATAAGTGATATAGCACCAATGTGAACACTTGTACAGATTAACATCACCTTCTGGCACGTTGAAGCTAATGGCACATAGAAGGGATTCTACACAGTAGAATTCATCCTGGGAATGTAAAGGTAGTTCAATGTGAGAAAACCAGTCAATGCAAGACACATATTAACAGAATGAAGAACAAACACACACAGTCACCTAAATAGATGCAGAGAAAGCATTTGAAAAATTCAACACACTTTGCTGGTTAAAATAAAAAAACTCAGCAAACTAGGAGTACAAGAGAACGTTTTTAACATGACACAGGACAATTGAAGAAAAGCTACAGCTAACATCATACTTAATAGTGAAAGACTAAAATCTCCCCCCTCCACAAGATCAAGAACGATACAAGGATGGCCACTTCCACATAGTACTGGAGGTCCTAGCCAGAGCAATTGGGAAAGAAAAAGAAATAAAAGTCATTCAAATTGGAAACGAAGAAGTAAAGCTGTCTCTATTTGCAGATGTTGTGATTCTATACAAAACCTATAGAATTCATGCCCCAAATAAACTAACTATTAACAATAATAAAGAAACCCAGTAAACTTGCAGGGTATGAGATCAACACAAAAAAATCAGTTGTATTTCTACACAGCAGTAAATAATCTGAAAGGAAATTTTAAAAATTAGATTTACAATAGCATTCAAAAGAGTAAAATATCTAGAAAGAAATTTACCCAAGGAAGTAAATGCTGTATTCACTATAACTACAAAACATCGTTGAAAGAAGTCAAAGACCTAAATAAATGGAAAGACATCCCATGATTATAGACCCGGAAAACTTAAAATTGTTAATACTGCAATACTCCCCAAAGTGGGCTTCATACTGAACATACTTTCTGCCCATATTTAACGGCCTTTTTTGAAGAAATAGAAAAGCTGATTCTCAAATTCATATGGAACTATGAGGAATCCCAAAACAGTCAAAACAATCTTAAAAAAAAATAGCAGCACTCACACTTCCCAGTTCCAAAGTTTACTATAAAGCATTTGCGAATTCACCTACTTGCTAGAATTTGTTACCCCAGAGTCAGCACTTGCAGCACTTGCTTTCGGGGTTACTTGCAGGCACACCCAGAGTGGTAAAATGTCGAGTCGCCCGAGGCTCATGCTCCTAACTGCCGTCACACAAGGCCGCCCTCTGCCTTCCTGTTTCAGGTCTCACCCATAAACAGGTGGACAGCTGTGCCATTGCAGCATATTTAGTGCCCCATTTTTTGCATTTTTGTGCATGTTTGGGATGATTCTGAGGTTTAAAAAGGCCCCCAGGCATATTGCTGAAGCGCTGGCTAGTGTTGCTAAGCACGAGAATGCAAAGTCCCTGATGAAATAATCCTTGTTTACAAGTTCTAACAACTTTGTCGTGAGCATCTGTAGTTTGTCCTCACTGATTTTTCGTTTTACTCTTTATTTGTTTCAAAGTTATTCATGCACAGAGGCAACTGACTTTCCTCTGTCAGCTAACACGTGGGTACGATAGATACCCTTATTTCTATGTCACACGTTTGAATGGACACTGCTGAATTTTCAGATCAGATCTGTTGTGCTGTGTTCCCACTTCTGCGCCCCCAGAACTGGCCCCACTTCCTCCCCTCCAGGCTCTGCGTGAGCTCTGCGTCTTCCTCAAACAGGTATCTTGTAACCTGGTTTAGATCAATGTCAGCATTCAGTTTGTCAGTGCAAATTTAATTGGTGAGGACATGTAATAAACTATGGCTCTGTGTTTTAAAGTAGATTCCCTTTTCTCTGGAGTTAGTAATTGCCTTGCTTTTTATTTGCAACACCAACTCACCTCTCAAGTAATGCAACACCAGTAATGCAACACCAACTCACCTCTCCAGGCTTTCAGACCCATCATCAAGTTTTCTCCCAATTTCTTCTGGGAGACAGAACCCTCTACGCCGGAAGCACAAGTGCTGCCCCGGGGCCACCCCACCCCCTGTCGTGGGCAGGCTCTTCTTTCCTGGTTCCTCTCTTGTTCTCGGTGAAGGACACCTTCCAGCAGCTTCCTTAGGAGGGCAATTAGGAGGCACATATCTTTGTCTGAAAGTGTCTAATCAGATCTGAAAACCTCTGTATTCCACCCTCAGATTTGACTGTTAAGTCTGCCTGGATTTGGTGCATAAGGTGGAAGTCGTTTCTCATGGGAACGTGGGATCTTCTGATCTTGGTGCTGCTTTGTGAATGGCTGGTCCTTGTGTTTTGTCTCAGGGTTGCTGCTTCCCTGCTGTCCTGAAGTTTCCCGGCCTCATGCTTTGGTTTGGTTGGATTTTCATCCCTTGTGCTGGGCCCTTGGTGTTGCCTTTCAGTTTGGAAAGCCATGTCTTCTAGTTCTGGAGACGTGTTCTTTAATTATCTCAGTGGCCTCTTTCCCTCAGATGCCTCTGCCCTCTGATCCTGGAACCCTGATTTAGTGACAAAGGCCTGGAGGACTGGTTGCCCAAGCTTCCTTTTTACTCCACCACCTTTCCTGTCTCTGCCTTTTAGCGCTAGCTTCCAAAAGATGTCCTCAACAGTAGTCTCCAACACTTACTGAGTTTTAACTTTTGTCACGTATTTTTAATGTGGAAGGGTCCATTGTTGTTCTCTGAAGGTTTCTGTCTGATAACATCTGTTCTCACCTGATACCATCTCTAACCTCCCTCAAGATGTTATTCTTTTTCTGCTTTCTTGTGCAAATTGTGCATTTGCTTGTTGTCTATTTGTTCTCTGTCTTTCCTGCAAGAAAGTTTCCTGATATGGCTGGTAATCTCTGGGGTCCATCTGTCCATTCTGTGTTACTCACCACCCTTGCAGTGGCGTGACCCCATGCAGCCGTCTCCAGGCGAAGCACAGGTCTTCCTGGCTCTGGGAATGTTGCTCTTCCCTGCGCATCCCCAGGACTGGCTTGGCCGACTCTCACCTGCCCTCTGTCCTCCTCGGGAGGGAGACACTTCCCTTCCCCTGAGGCCACCCTTCCAGTGAAAGCCGCCACCAGTGAGGCCAAGATTCTGCTATCCCAGCGCAATGTGAGGTAGCTCGCAGCTCCCCTTCTAAAGAAGAAAAAAAATGCAAGTTTGGAGGCGGCGTGAGGGTGCTGAACGTCTCCAGTATGGGTGGGCACCCCCAGGGAGAGGAGAATGGACTTATCCTGCTTTCCCACACTCTTCACGACCTGCCAGGCAGTCTCCCCAGTGCACCCACACCAGCACCTGCAGGGAGCTGCTGCTGACAGGGAAGATTCAGACGCCCAGTCTGCTTCCGAGGGAAAAAGTAGGAAAATGCCTAATTTTACATAAAACTCAATATGCACACAAAGACATGAGGGGCTTTGGAATCGCGCCCGGGAGAACAGCCTACAGGACTCATCCCGTAAGCGCGGATCAGGCAACAAAAGTTGTGTGCTACCTGGTGGCTCTTCTGCCGGGGGCTGGGGGTGGGTGTGCTCGCCTTTGTGGGGGGTCTGGGCGAGCAGAGTAATGGCAGCCTCAAGTGCACACGTGCCGGCACCTAGCAGAGCCATCTGAGAGCGGCGGACTGTGTATCCAAAGCAATTATATTTCCGAACATAGTCAGAGTTAGTTTTAACCTTTTATAGTCCTTTCCGAACAGTTTTCACTGTTCGGAGACTCTTTTAAAGCTTTTCTTTATTACATTTGGAAATGCAGACACGCGCATTACTGTAAATTGTGAGTGAAAGAGAAAGGGGCCCTGGCACGAGGCGTACAGTCTGTTGGCTGACACGGAGGGAGGGGGGCGCGCCTGGGTCACGCAGAGTCGTCCCCAGCCTGCCCAGGCCGGGACCTCCGCCTGAGTCCCGGCCCAGGATGTGTGGGCCCCTCTGCACCCCATCGGCGGCCTTGTGCCGCATGGCCTCAGGCGCACCCACACCTTCATTTCCATCTGCAGAGAGTGTATCAGCGCGCAAGGCAGAGCTTCCCGGGCTGCTGCTCGCCCTGCACTGCCGCCGGAAACCTGCGCGCTCACCAGCTGGTGCCCGTGCGCCCCTGCGGGTCACTGCCGCGCTGTCTGGGAGCTGCCGGCCACGTCCTCTCACAGTCCGCTCTCGGACTTGTCCCCTAAGAGCGCTCCGACCCGGCGCAGCCTCTTGCGTCCTGTCCTGCATCTCTGGGTCCATCCTCGCCTCGCCCCGCGGCCCTTCCCCTGAAGGAAACGCTCCCCCAGGTCTCCGGTGCTCTGCTTCCCGGCGCTGCGCACGTGGTGTGGTGGCGGGAGTTTCGGGACGAGGGAGGACCGGGCGGAGGGCGCGCCCAGTGATGGGAAGCGGGATGGAGACCCCAGGAGCGAGGAGGCGTCTGGAAACTCCTTCAGTGTGAAGCCGACATTGGCCTGGCTGTGCTGCTGTGGTTTAGAGGGGCCGAGATTTGACGGAATGAGAACCATTGCGAGTCAAAACCCCGCAAAAAATACCACGTATGAGTTCCCTCCAGAAGAGCACAGCAGAAGTCACGGATTCCCGTTTTGTGTATGTATATATTTTTGTGCCTAAGCGTAGATCGTATGTTTTTATTTTTCCTTTTTTGTTGTTTCTGAGGGTTTTTTTTTTTAATTGAGGCAAAATTTTCATGCAGTCAGATGTACAGATCTTAAGGGTACATTTTTTAAGACTTTACTTTTTTAGGTTAACAACAAAATTGGAAGGGCAGTATAGAGATTTCTCATATACCCCTCCGGCACCATGTGTGCACAGCGCCCATTACCACCACCCCGTCCAGGGGGCGTTTGTTCCCAAGGATAAACCTGCACTGACACATCGTCACCACCCAGAGTCCATCGTTTACATCAGGGTTCAGACTTGGCGTTGTATGTTCTGTGGGTTTGGACAGCTGTATAATGACGTGTGTCCCCTGCTATAGTGATATACGGAGTGTTTCGCTGCCCTAGACTCCTCTGTGCTCCGTCTACTCGCCCTTCCCTGCCCCCACCCCCTGGCAACCACGACCTTTTTATTGTCACCATAGTTTTGTTAAGGGTACATTTTGATATTTTGATAAATATGTATTTTGTTAATATGTCTTAAAACCAGCGTGCCAGCTGTATTAGTTTCCTGGGGCTGCAGAACAAACGACCACAAACGGGGGGTTAAACCAACACACACTTATTCCCTTACAGTCTGGTGGCCGAAGTCCATGGCGGGCTTCACCGCGCTGCGGTCAGGGTGTCGGCAGGGCCGCTCCCCCTGAAGCTCTAGGGCAGAACCTGGCTCCCTGCCTTGTTTGGGTCCTGGAGGTTGCCCTCCGTCCACCGCCTTTTCTCCCCCTGCTTCCCTGGTCACATCCCTTCTCGGCTGTCTTCACACCTCCTGTGCCTCCCTCTTCTCGGCAAATCCGGGACCATCTCAAAATCCTTATCTTAGTCGTATCTGCAGAGTCCCTCTTCCATATGAAATCACATCCACAGGTCCCTGGATTAGGGCCTGGGTATCTCTGGAGGCCACCACACCAGTCAAGATGCAGGAAGGGCTCCGTCATCCCCATGGACACCAGTGCCCACAGGCAACCATAGTTGTGGCGTCTGTCGACAGGATTGCTGGTTCTTAAACAGCATGAGGGCGCCAGGTGCCCGCCCTCTCCTCCGCCTACATCGGGAGCCGGACGTCTCCACCCTTGCCTGTGCTGTGTGTGCACCAGCGGTCCCTGCCTCACCGTTGCTTGGTAGCATCCGTTGTACGGTTGTATCATACTTTTAAAATCTATTTTCCTGTTGATGGGGATTTGGACTGTCCACAGCAAAGCCAGTGCAGACATCCCTGAACAAGTCTTTCGTGGACAGATTTTATCCTGCGATTTGGGTGGACACCAGAGTGGTATCACTGAGCGAAATGGCAGGTGCATCTTTACCTTGTCAGGAGCTGCCAAACTTCTGCAAAGTGGTGAGCCTTCCCCCTCAGCTCAGGTGAGAGTTTCAGCTGCTCCCCAATCCCCTACACATTGGGTTGGGTTTTTAATTTTATCAAAGTGTTATCACACCGCGACATTAGTTTACACTCCCTCAAATCTTATTTGTGAGCATCTTTTTGTGTTTTTATTAGCCATTTGTACATCATCTCTGGTGGAACGTCTTTATGTCATTGAATCATTTTTATTTGGTTGTCTATTTTTTATTGATTGGCTGGAGTTATTTATATACTCTGTTTACAAGTTCTTTCTCAGATATATGTACTCTGAATATTTTCTGCCAGTCTATGATTGCCTTTGTGTTTTCTTAATGATATGTTTCAAGGGTATTTTAAATTTTTGATGCTGTTTGATTTTCCAATTTGTTCTTTATAGATTAGCGCCTCTTTTGTTCTCTTTAAGAAATCTTTGTCTAAGGTTGCCAGGATACCCTCCAGCATTTCTTCTGGAAGCTTTATGGTTTTAGCTTGTATTTGATGTGTGAACCGTAACGTATTTATATGTGTATGAGAGGCAGGGATAGAAGTTGTTTTTTCCACATGTTTATTCTGTTGTCCCAGCACCATGTTAAAAAACACCTTTCTCCATTTAATTTCTTTAGAATTTTTTAGTCTACATAGGGTTTATTTCTGAGCTGCTTGTTGCACTGGTGAAATTACCAATGTGTATGTGCCAACCCCAGCCTGTCTTTAGAGTGAGTCTTGGAATTAGGAAGGATGGGTCCCTTCTTGATTCTTTCTTATCAGAAATATTTGAGCTATTCCAGGTCCTTAACATTTCCATATAAATGTTAGAATTAACTTATACATTTTTAGAAAAACAGTCTGTTGGTATTTTGGTTGAAGTTGTGTGGGATTAATTTGTGGGTATTTGAATTCTTAACAAGAGCCTCTACATTAATGAAAGTAGTGTTTCGCTCCATTTACCTAGACCTTTAATTTCACTGCACAATTCTTGCCCTTTTTATGAAATTCACTCTTGAATATTTTATATTCTTTTTTTGATCCTATTATGAATAAAGTTTTATTTTATTTTTCACTTGATCTATGCTAGTATATAGCAATACAATTACTTTTTGTATTTATTTTGTGTCTTATGGCTTTGCTAAGTTCACTTATTATTTCCAGCAGTTATTTGCAAATTCCTTAGAATCTTCTGCATAAACAATTGTGCCACATGTAAATTTAAAAGTTTTATTTTTTCTGTTCCAATTTGTATGAGAGCTTCATGACAAAGAAACTGGTACTGGAATTGCCACTTGCCGTAAACAACCAGAAACTGGGGAAAACATATGGAGCATCTGTTTTCATGTTGGACGACAGGCGAGTGGGTCTAGGATCCCAGAGGAGAGGGGAAATTGAGGTGAAGTCCACAATTGCCCGTTTTTCTGCCTGGACCACTTTCCAAGCTGCAGCACAGGGAGGGAAGCCCACCGTGGCGTGGGTTCTTTCTGAATGGGAGAGACAAATTGAGTTTGGAGAGGCTGAGCAACTGGAGTTTACAGAGCAGATTCCCAGAGGAGAGCGAATCAGAGATGGAAAGAGCTCCAGAAATCTGCAGTCCTTGGCTGTGCAGGAAGCATTGTGTGAAGGGGACACTTTCAGGGCAGGGCAAAGAACGGCTCTCAGGAAGCTGTGAGGCAAACAGTCCTCAGAGCTTATGCAGCGTTGGGAGCAGTAGTTCCAACCAGCCGAGTGGAGAGAGTGTGTCACATCCGAGGACGTTCAGGAGACAGCCCAGAGTCACTGGTAACTGCAGGCCTGGCACCGAAGACTACACACTCCAAGCGAAACATAAAAGAAAGCCTTTTTATCCCTTTTTCTTGCTTGAATGCATTGGTCAGGTACTCCTGTGCAGAGTTGAATTGAAGTGATCAGAAAGGTCATCCTCGTCTTGTTCCTGATCTGGGTGGAAAAGCCTTCAACATTTCACCATTCAGCGATATGCAGGTTTTTCATAGATGCCCTTTATCAGTTTGAGGAAATTCCTTTTTATTCTTTGTTTGCGTTTGCTATCTTGAATGAGTGTTTAATTTTGTCAAATATTTTTCTGCACTTCTTGAGATGATATGGTTTTTCCCCTTTATTTTGTTAGTATGTTGGTAAATTGATGTTTTTCAAGTGTTAAATCAATCTTGCACTCCTGGGATATATCCCACTTGGTAATGTTATATTTCCTTTTTATTTCCAATCTTTTTATGATTATGTTCATGAGGAATACTTGCATGTGTGCATATGTGTATCTATACACACATGTACGTACATAGATTTATGTTTTTGTCATATTCTGGCGTCAGGGTGGCATGGACTCATAAAACCACACACACAAGCGTTGGGTGCATTCCTCCTTCACTTACATTCTGTAAGAGTTACTGTAAATTTCCATTATTTCTTCCATCGTTCCAGAATTCACCATCTGGGCTCAATGTTATCTTTGCGTTAAGGTTTTTTGATAAACTTGAAGACAAACATTCAAACTTTTTATTCATGCATGGCTATTCAGATTTTCAATTGATTTTTGTGTCTATTTTGGTAAGCTATCTCTGTCAAAGACTTTGTTCATTTCATCTAAGTTATCAAATTTATTGGAATAACTTTGTTTATAATATTCTCTTATAATCTTTCTAAATTATGTAGAAATTGCAGTGATTTTCCCTCTTTTATTTCTGATAATTTGTGTTTTCATTCATCTCACTAGAGAGTTATCAATTCACTATTCTTTTCAAAGAACCAACTTAGAATATTTTTGTCTTTATTGTTTGCTTTTCTCTGTTTTACTTATTTCAGTTCATCTATTTATTTGGTTTCAATTTACCAATTTAATTTAATTACTTTTTCTAGTTTCTTATGTGGATACATAGAAGAAATTTAAATGATTGGTCTTTTCTAATATCAGCATTAAAACTGGAAATTTCCCTCTAAATGCTGTTATTACTGTATTTATTTTCATAAAGTTAAAAAATTTTCTAATTTTTCTAGTCTTCTCATCCCTTATCAATGAGTTATTTAGAAGTGTACTGTTTAAATTCCAAGCACTTGGGGGCTTTTGTAGATCTTTTTTTTTTCTGTAATTGATCTTTCACTTGATTCTGTTTTGATCAGAGAACAGAAACTGTAAGGTTTCAGGCTTTCAAAAGTTACTGAGACTTATTTTATGGCCCAACATGTGGTCTACCTGGGAGTGTTCCAGCTGCACTTGGAAAGTATGTGCATGCTCTAGTTTTTGTGTGGAGTGTTCTATAAAAGTAAAATAGGTCAAGGTAGTTGATAATTGTTTAAAGTTTTCATATTCTCATTTTGTGTCTAGTTATTCTATGAATTACCAAGAAAGGGGTGTTAAAAATCTTCAACTGTGATTTTGGATTTGTCTGTCTTCCTTTCATTCTCAGTTTTCTTATAAAAAGAAAGTACTTTGAGGTTTATATTTAGAAAGTTGACCATTTTATATTTGTAAAATGTTCCTCTGTGCCTCTGGTAGTAGTTTCTGTCTTTAAGTCTCCATTGTCTGGTACTGAGGTAGCCATACCAGCCTTCTTATACTGATTGCAGATACATCTTTTTCAAGCCTTTTACTTTCAACCTATTTTTTATATTTATAGCCTCTTGTAGGCAGGATATGTCTTATTTTCTATTTAGTCTATTTAGATAATCTCTGTATTTTAATTGGAATATTTGACCCCTTTACATTTAACAAAATTGCAAAACAGTCATGCTTAGTGAGGCTAAGCTATCCTGAAAAACGTAAAAACAGATGGAGAAGAACCTAAGAATCTCTGCTGAAAATGTGCTAGCCCCTGCCAACTGTTCACAGATGAATGAGAGAGCCCGTTAGAGACCAACTGAACTACCTCAAGCCTGAAGAACATCAGCTGACCCACAGAATTGTGAACTAAAAACAGTTATTGTTTTAACTGCTAAGTTTTGATTACACAGCAAAAACTAGCTGATACACTACCTCACTGACTACTGTTTAATTAATTGACTGTTCTAACTACACTTTCCCATAACTGTCTCATCTCTAAGTTAGTCCAAATGTTTTTTGCCTGACACTTTTCCCCTGTTATATATCTGTAGAAAATCTGTTAAGTCCACTTCTGGCTGAAAACAAACAAAAACACTTGTGCTAAATTTCATTCTGCAGATGATTTCATTCGAGTATGTTCAGCTTCTAAGATCTCTGCTCATCTTCAAGTAATGATATGTTTTCTTAGATGATCCCAAATTATCCACCTAAACTTCTATGTTAATCTTTAGGAGGCTGACTTTTTTCTTTAATATATTTGCCTATTCTTGACTTTTGCCCCTTCTTTCTTCAATATTCCATCAGTTAGAGTACTTTCTTTGGGCAGCCAAAAAATCTCACCCATGTCTATTTTTGAATGCTGTTATCAAGTCAGTATATAGGTGGGGACTATAACGTCTCTGTGAAAAATTAATGGTGCTAAAAATCCAAATACATGGAAAATCTATACAGTTGACCCTTGAACAGCAAGGGGGTTAATTTGAGTATAATTTATATTTGGCCACTGTATCCATGGTTCCTCCACATCCGAGGGTTCAACCAATGATGGACTGTGTAGTCCTGTAGTGTTACTGCTGAGAAATACCCAAGTGTAAGTGGACCCACGCAGTTCAAGGGTCAGCTGTGTATTTATATATGGTTATCCTGAGGTTGCTCTAGCAGAGAATGAAACGTCTCAGGGAAAGGATGAGACCCAATAAAAACATCATTGGTCATTAACTCACAAATATTCTAAACAGAGCGAACTTGTATATGCATCTCACAGGCACACTGTCTTCAATATGTGTCATTGATGAAAAACATTAACTTTCAAGCTCACTTTCATCAAACAGTTGAATCAAACAAAACCAGAACACAAAGTGCCAGGACCTGTGAGAGGGCACTAAGCTGAGCTCGTATGTTGTCAATACTTGTAGGAGCGCCCGTGCTCTTATTGGTGGTGGTCTGGAGCAAGATTTTGTGCACAAGTACTTTTAACACTTCATGTACAAATCAAAAAGAAATGAAAATTTCAGTTTAGTAACATCTTAGAGCCTGAGAATCATTTTCTAATATAAAATTCAGGATTCCTAAGAAACAACACAGGAGACTAAAATATTAGGTACTGCTGTTGGCTAAGCTAACATTTGTTTTCATGCCCTCACATTCTCAAAGCACAATGTTTCATTTATGGGAACTTTATATAAAACTTGGAAAATTGAACAAAAATAAACAGATATGGTTTGCTTTTTTAGTCATGAGAGTTCAAAACTTACCAGTTCAACAATGTGTTCACAGGACCGCCTAAAACAACATCAGGGTAGACGTGGCAAAGATGGGTAACTCAAGCCACCATCATGCCTCTTTTGAGTCACAGAATTGTTGTCTTGGACCCGCCATAGTCAGAGAGAGTTCCAGGTCCAGCAGGAGGCAGCCCACGTGTGTGGGAAATAAGATTTCTGGCTTCTAGGTCCTGGATCTACAAACCATGAACGTGGACCATCTGGAGACTTGAGTTGTGTGTTGCAAGGATGAAAAAAGAAGGAGCTGATAGAGACCTGGGAGGAATCTTTCCCAGCCGGCCTGGCTCTACAGGAGCCCTCCCTCCATCCATCTACTCATTATGGCCGCCAGGCGTAAGGAAGGAACTCTAGGTCTTCAGCCAGAGCTGGCAACCAGAGGTTGGTTTCCATATTTACCTTCATGGATTCTAATTATTAATGTAGCCCTGGGAGGTCGGGCGACAGCGTACAAGAACCATAGGTGGTCACCACATCCCTGAGATGCAGAGTCAGTTTACACCATTTCCAGTCTTGTACCAGAAACAAGGGGCCAAGCTACCAAACTCCTGGAGAACAGGAGACCCCACGGTCAGCCAGCAAACCCCAGGGACAAAGAAAGCAAAACAGCTTCCGCAGGGTGTGCACCCCTCTAGGCTAAGCCATCACTTTACCGCTGTTTTCTGGTCTCTCTTTTTTTTAAAAAAATATTAATTTATTTATTTATTTTTGGCTGTGTTGGGTCTTCGTTTCTGTGCGAGGGCTTTCTCTAGTTACGGCGAGCGAGGGCCACTCTTCATCGCGGTGCGCGGGTCTCTCACTGTCGCGGCCTCTCTTGTTGCGGAGCACAGCCTTCAGACGCGCAGGCTCAGTAGCTGTGGTGCACGGGCTTAGTTGCTCCGCGGCAATGTGGGATCTTCCGAGACCAGGGCTCGAACCCGTGTCCCCTGCATTGGCAGGCGGATTCTCAACCACTGCGCCACCAGGGAAGCCCGTTTTCTAGTGTCTTGTACTCACGTCTCTGAACACCCTACTTTTTCTCCGGTTCCTTTTAAGGTTTAGGGGAAAGCAGTTGATATAATAGACAGATGGATGCCATGGAAATGCAGAGGATAGAAACAGAAACACTTTATCCTTCACATAAAGTTCCACATATTTCTGAAATAAACTAGCTTTTCAAAGCGGCACTACCTTCCTGCTCCGAGGCTGCACAAACAGGCAGCCCACCGTCCCAGTGAAGAGCCGGACCGCGGGGCAAGGGCTCTGGGTTCAGGCCACAGTCTGCACCCCCAAACCCCCGCCACCAAAAACTCCACTTACCCCTATGACTCAAAAAACCCTGGCTCAGAAGGAACAGACTGGAAGATTTTCAGCTTTCCCTGTAGCTCTAAGGGCTTCTATTCACCGAGGCTGTTGCTTACGGCCCAGGGCAGCCTGAGGGACCAGAGCTCTCGGCACCCTTCAGACAAGGTCTGGCTGCCCTTCAACCCAGACAACTCAGCGCAGCTTCAGAGCTGAGAGAAGCACAGGCAGACCCCGGGGAGGGAGCGGAGCGCAGGGGTGATGGCAGGTGGAGTCACGGCAGGTGGGTGACAGGTGCCCCCTGACCCCGCTCGGATCAGGGGAGAGAAGAGTTCTCTCCAGAAAATGCATCAAGCTAGCGCCCCTGGTCCCACAGTCTTCCTGGGGCTGATGACCCTACACAGGGCTCGGAGGCAGCCCCTCCACCTGCAGCGCCCACCCCCGCCGGCCTCCCCAAAACTGCAGCATGTTTTCTTTCTCTTTGCTTCGTGGGGCCTGGAAATCACACCTCATATTCGAAGCTCCTCTCCCCTCACAGGCCGTGTCAGGACCCAGCCCACGTGGATCTGGTCAGCCTCTGAGATGGTGTCCACAGCGGCCAAGCTTCCAACAGCCTCTAAAAGGGGCAGCTTTCATGCTAATCTTATCATTTCAGATCAAAAATAAATCTATTTAAATAACTAAAAACAAATGGTATTTTAGATGCTCAATATACCTTGAAATTTCTTTTATGATAGTTCTTGGCCTGACGGAGAGGATCACCCTGCAAGATATGTTGGAAAAGAGGAAAAATCACCACAAATTGTCCTCCACACACCAGACCTGTGTCCACACCGCAGCCCACGTGATGGGGCATCATCCCTGCCTCGTAGATGAGGAAGCCGGGGATTTAAAACCCGCCCAAGGTCACACAGCCTGACTTCCGCACCCCTCCCGCCCCCTGGGGACACCCACTCCACACCTGTGACCTGGACCAGCAGCCCCTCGATGTCTGGCCAGACACCTCAGGGATGGGTGAGAAATGACCCAGCAGGTCGCAGCTGCCCTTTCCTCGGGTCAGGACACACATGCACGTTTCCAGTTCAGGCGTGTGGAGGACAGAGACCTACCTGCCTGCGATGTTTGGTAATGGCTGACCTAGGACTCTTCCACCTGCACCTCTGTGAGCACCCACTAAAGAGTGTCAGGGTCCACACTTAAATGTAAGGTATGAGGATTTGCATGGATTACTTGAATGAAAACTTTACAAAACTTCTTTTACCTTATCTGTTTAAATATTGTATATAAATATAAGAAAATGTTCTATCAAATGTGTGCATTCTACAACCCATGATATTTCCCACCTACAGCTTCGGCCACAGTCATCCCAGGTGTGCCCAGGGTTTTGGGCTCTAGAAGCTGTCCCCTGGAGTGCACCTGCCCAGAGCAAAGGCGAGCAGGTCAGGCTGTGTCGCAGAGGCTCAGAGCTCATGCCCACACGTTTCCTCAATAGAGTGAAGAAAACGCCACTGAAGCGATTGCTCTTCAAGCTCCCCTCTGCCTCTGGCTTCAGTGCTGCTCTGACCCTTCTCAGGGGCGTGTGGCGTTTCCTAATTGACCAGTTTAGCAGAAGGACATCATCGCTCGAGACAGTCACAGGTGTGGTGTCTGTGGTGACTGGATCTCCGCTCAGATGCTTCTTCCTAAAAGGTTTAACTATATTCATTGTCGAGTGCTGATCGAACCACATGGGAAGGAAAGTGAGAAAGCGGGTAGATTCTGACATTTCAAACAGGGCAGTTTTCACACCAGATTCACTTCTGAGAAAGGTGTGTCCAAAAATAGTCCCAAGTGATCAGCTGGAGCCTATAAACAGGCAGATGGGATCCGCACGTTACCCTGCAGGTGGGTCAGGTGGGCAAGCTTGGGTCCCGAGGCCGAGGCACAACCCCCCGTGAAACCTCACCTCGAAAAGTGTGCAGGGTGAGCAGAAGGGGGGTCATTTCACTCAGTGAAGTCGGAGGACATGCTTATCCGGAACACATGTGCAGACCCTCTATGCCACCAAACAAGCAGATGTACGCAGGGAAACAGGACATGGAAAGACCATTTTCTGCTTGATTTTACATAATGGCAAGTGGGAAAGGAGAAGGAGCCACCCAAGTCTGTGCATCCCCCATACCTGCCCCCCTCCCAACCACACGAGTCAGGATTCCCCACCTGGCTCCTACTTCCCAAAGTGCAAAGGCGCTGTTCTCTGTGGTGAGAACTTCTGAAGACGGAGCCCGCGCCTGCCTCTGATTAGAAGTTGGCCCTGCTGCTCGGTGCCCTTGGGGAACAGCCCGCGTCCAGTCGAAAATGAAACCCCAAGTTTAATCGCGCTCTCATAACTAGCACGTGCTGTATTGATTGCATGTGTCCAAAAGCAGAGCGAGCCTGAACTATGGGAGGTCACGCCAAGCAATGCTGGGTCAGGCGGGGGGGCGGGGCTGGCCCCTCTCCAGCCTCCCTGCAAACACACTGCAGGCTGTTTATATCTCCCTGCCTTTTCTGTCACTTGCTAAGCCACCATGGGGGAGATGAAAAATTTGAGTACCGGTGGTGCATAAGTAATTTGGCCAGATGCCGAGTGGCCAGTGGCCTACCACGCAAAGCTGGTGGTGGAATTTTGCCTTTATTTGGTACCAGAGGAAGAAAGAAAATGAGCAAGTGAGAGGAATGGAAACCAAGAATATCTTCTTGATGAAAAACTCAAATTTCTTTTTGAATTTTGAATTTGGGTGGCCAAGGGCTTTATCATTACATTTTGGTGCCAATGAAAGAAACCTCCCATTAGCCCTCGGTGCCCTGCTGCACGTGCCTGACACAGCCGGCAGATGCCTCATATCAGGAACAGAATGCTTGCCTGGTATTAAACAAGGACATATAAGGTGCCAGACACGACCGCCCTTCCCGCCGGGCCACGTGCACCCAGGGTGGTTTACACTCGGGCATGTAAAGTGAGCAATCCTGTCCTGGTGTTATACTGTAAGGGGTTAGTTTGTAGAAGGTGGGTGAGGTGGAGGTCAATATTTATTATTTCTGCTCCTTGACATGGGCTCCTTTTTTTGGCTGACACCACGTTCTACGGGCATCTGGTTGTTGTTCTGCTGTGAAAACGATACAAAATTACGTTTCTTAATCTACTTTTCCTCATATTATCACTACTATGGCCATGACTTAGCTTTCAAATTTATGTGTTACTAAACTTGAAGGTTTATCTCCTATGAAACAAGGCTGACACGTCGCAAGGCAGTAGGAAATCTGAACTTAGAGGATCAGAAGCCAAAAAATAATTTTCTTTGCAAACATAGGATTAACTTTTTGCCAAAGTGACAGAGACAAGTTCTCCTGAAACGAGCATAGGCTTAGGTGCCAATCTGGTGCAATTTGCCATCATCTCTGACTCATGAAACGATCAAGCCTTTCATTAAAAGCGAGCGTGCTGGGGACTCGCAGAGGAGGTGCTGAGAAGCTGGGGCGGGGAGCCTGACGGGGGTGACCTCCTGAGTCAAAGACTTTGCTCAGCGGTTGACACACTGGAGACCCCGGGGCCACCAGCCGCTGCCTGCCTGACCACTGCCCCGTCCACCCTGTACGCCGGCCCCAGGGCCCCAAGCTAGGCAGGAAGGAGACTCAAGGACCCCCCAGCAGACCCTCTGGGCTCCCACTGATCAGAGATCACGGTACAAAATCCCTGCCACTCACGGGGCTGGGAGCGACAGGCTCTGATTTTTATTCCATCACGGTAAACGTGTTAATTAAACGAAAGCCTCCAGCTTAACTCTTGTGTGGGTTGACAGCTCTGACTATACAACAGAAAGCAATTTAGTTGAAAAGTGAAAAATACCATTTGCTTGGATGAATGGTGAATCATGAAGCTAGACCACTGAACCTGCACAGAATGTGAATGGTTCTAAGAGATCTTCCAAGTTTGTCCTCATTTTTCTCATTTGAGGGCACAGAGGCCGAAGTCCAGGGTCTTAAGCTAATTAGTTGCAGCTGGGCCCAGAGCCCTGTCCTAGGCGTGGACCTGGCAGCCAGCCCCCGGGACGCTGCTCTGGGTCCCTCCCTCCACTGCCTGCAGCTGCACCCCTGACGACACTCCTACCCAACTCAGCGCAGACCCACAAGCTCTTTGCTCGCTGTTCAGGGACTGAAAGAAAATTTTCTCAATCATTTCCGCCAGGCTGACGGTGACAGGTGATTTGGGAATCCCCAGGCCCCCTCAGCCAATGTAGATTTAAGTTTCCTATGATACTTTCGGACCAGGGTAGATGGTAGACGGAATCACCCCAGAGCGCCTGCCTTTACCACTCTATAAATATCTGCTCAGCAGTGAGTCAAAAATCCACGTGAACTCCACATGACGACGTTACAGCTTGTGCTATGATTTAGATATTAGGCATTTATTCGGTATTTATGCAGGAAACATTGTGTGGTATATACGATATATATAACATATGATATGAAAATATATAATATAAAAACTGGGGACATGTAGTATCATTTTGGTAAACACTTGCTGGTAGCCCCAATCAAAGAGATGCTTCCTCTTGGATTATTAACTGCTATTTCGATTAATTAGGCCTTTTTGAATTTTTTTTCTGTGATAACCATTATAAACCAATTTAAATAGCTATGTATTTTAGGAGAGTGTTTTCAATATCACCTACGCAAGTGGCTTTGATTTGGAAAGAATTAAAAGTCTAAAAATTTCCATTCTTGGTCATTAAACTGAATAAAGGCATTGATTCAATCATTCAGAAACATTGTTTTCTTTTTTATAAATTTATCTTTTTGAAGTATAGTTGATTTACAATGTTGTGTTAATTTCTGCTGTACAGCAAAGTGATTTAGTTATACATATATGTACACATTCTTTTTCATATTCTTTTCCATTATGTTTAATCACAGGATATTGAATATACTTCCCTGTGCTATACAGTAAGACCTTGTTGTTTATCTGTTCTATATATAATAGTTTGCATCTGCGAATCTCAAACTCCCGGTCCATCCCTCCCCCACCTTCCCTCCCCCTTGGCAACCACAAGTCTGTTCTCTGTGAGTCTGCTTGTTTTATAGATAAGTTCATTTGTGTCATATTTTAGATTCCCCATGTAAGTGATATCATACAAAAATTGTCTTTCTGACTTCACTTAGTATGAGCATGTCTAGGCCCATCCATGTTGCTGCAAATGGCATTATTCCATTCTTTTTTATGACTGACTAATATTCCATTGTATATATGTACCACATCTTTATCCATTCATCTGTTGATGGACATTTAGGTTGTTTCCATGTCTTGGTTATTGTAAATAGTGCTGCTATGAACAATGGGGGCATGTATCTTTTTGAAGTATAGCTTCGTCCAGATATATGCTCAGGAGTGGAATTACTGGATCACATGGCAACTCTGTTTTTAGTTTTTTGAGGAAACTCCATAGTGGCTGCACCAACTTACATTCCCACCAACAATGTAGGAGGGCTCCCTTTTCTCCACACCCTTCCAGCATTTGTTATTTGTAGGTTTTTTAATTATGGCCATTCTGACCGGTATGAGGTGACATCTCACTATAGTTTTGATTTGCATTTCTCTAATATTTAGTGATACTGAGCATCTTTCCATGTGCCTGTTGACCATCTGTATGTCTTCTTTGGAGAAATGTCTATTTAGGTCTTCTGCCCATTTTTCGATTGGGTTGTTCACTTTTTTGTTATTGAGTTGTATGAGCTATCTGTTTATTTGGAAATTAAGCCCTTGTCAGTCGCATCATTTGCAGATATTTTCTCCCAGCCTGTAGGTTGTCTTTTCGTTTTATGGTTTCTCTTGTTGTTCAAAAGCTTGTAAGTTTGGAGGGACCTTCAACATGGCGGAGGAGTAAGATGTGGAGATCACCTTCCTCCCCACAAATACATCAAAAATACATCTACATGTGGAACAACTCTTACAGAACACCTACTGAACACTGGCAGAAGACCTCAGACTTCCCAAAAGGCAAGAAACTCCCCACGTACCTGGGTAGGGCAAAAGAAAAAAGAAAAAACAGAGACAAAAGAATAGGGATGGGACCTGCACCTCTGGGAGGGAGCTGTGAAGGAGGAAATGTTTCCACACACTAGGAAGCCCCTTCACTGGCAGAGATGGTGGGTGGGCAGGGGTAAGCTTTGGAGCCATGGAGGAGAGTGCAGCAACAGGGGTGCAGAGGGCAAAGCGGAGAGATTCCGTCACAGAGGATCGCTGCCGACCAGCACCCACCAGCCTGAGCAGGTTGTCTGCTCACCTGCCAGGGCAGGTGGGAGCTGGGAGCTGAGACTCGGGCTTCAGAGGTCAGATCCCAGGGAGAGGACTGGGGTTGGCTGCGTGAACACAGCCTGAAGGAGGCTAGTGCACCACAGCTAGCGGGGAGGGAGTTCAGGAAAAAGTCTGGACCTGCTGGAGAGGCAAGAGACCATTGTTTTGGGGTGTGCAAGGAGAGGGGATTCCTTCCCTGTCTGCCCACAGAAGGCAGAGCATTGCCTAAACGAGCTCCAGAGACAGGCGTGAGCCACAGCTGTCATCACAGACCCCAGAGATGGGCATGAAACACTAAGGCTGCTGCTGCAGCCACCATGAATCCTGTGTGCAAGCACAGGTCACTATCCACACCTCCCTTCCAGGAAACTGTGCGGCCCACCACTGCCAGGGTCCCGTGATCCAGCGATAACTTCCCCGGGAGAACACATTGCACACCTCAGGCTGTTGCAACGTGATGTCAGCCTCTGCCGCCGCAGGCTTGACTTGCAATTATATCAGACAAAATAGACTTTAAAATAAAGACTATTACAAGAGACAAAGAAGAACACTGCATAATGACCAAGGGATCAATCCAAGAAGAAGATGTAACAATTGTAAATATTTATGCACCCAACATAGGAGCACCTCAATACATAAGGCAAATGCTAACAGCCATAAAAGGGGAAATCGACAGTAACATAATAATAGTAGGGGACGTTAACAGCCCACTTTCACCAATGGACAGATCATCCAAAATGAAAATAAATAAGGAAACATGAGCTTAAAAATGACACATTAAACAAGATGGACTTAACTGATATTTATAGGACATTCCAACCAAAAACAACAGAATACACTTTCTTCTCAAGTGCTCATGGAACATTCTCCAGGATAGATCATATTTGGGTCACAAATCAAGCCTTGGTAAATTTAAGAAAATTGAAATCATATCAAGTATCTTTTCTGACTACAACACTATGAGAGTAGATATCACTTACAGGAAAAAAAACTAAAAAATACAAGCACATGGAGGCTAAACAATATGCTACTAAATAACCAAGAGATCACTGAAGAAATCAAAGAGGAAATCAAAAAGTACCTAGAAACAAATGACAATGAAAACACAAAACCTATGGGATGCAGCAAAAGCAGTTCTAAGAGGAGAGTTTACAGCGATACAATCCTACGTGAAGAAACAAGAAAACTCTCAAATAAACAACCTAACCTTACACCTAAGGCAATTAGAGAAAGAAGAACGAAAAAACCCCAAAGTTAGCCGAAGGAAAGAAATCATAAAGATCAGATCAGAAATAAATGAAAAAGAAATGAAGGAAACAATAGCAAAGATCAATAAAACTAAAAGTTGGTTCTTTGAGAAAATAAACAAAATTGATAAACCACTAGCCAGACTCATCAAGGAAAAAAGGGAGAAGACTCAAATCAACAGGCTTAGAAGTGAAAAAGGAGAAGTAACAACTGACACTGAAGAAATACAAAGAATCATGAGGGATTACTACAAGAACTACATGCCAATAAAATGGACAACCTGGAAGGAATGGACAAATTCTTAGAAAAACACAACCTTCTGAGACTGAACCAGGAAGAAATAGAAAATATAAACAGACCAATCACAAGTAATGAAATTGAAACTGTGATTAAAAATCTTCCAACAAACAAAAGCTCAGGACAGATGGCCTCACAGGTGAATTCTATCAAACATTTAGAGAAGAGCTAACACCTATCCTTCTCAAGCTCTTCCAAAATATAGCAGAGGGAGAAACACTCCCAAACTCATTCTACGAGTCCACCATCACCCTGATACCAAAACCAGACAAAGATGTCACAAAAAAAGAAAACTACAGGTCAATATCACTGATGAACTTAGATGCAAAAATCCTCAACAAAATACTAGCAAACAGAGTCCAACAGCACATTAAAAGGATCATACACCATGATCAAGTGGGGTTTATCCCAGGAATGCAAGGATTCTTCAATATATGCAAATCAATCAATGTGATACACCATATTAACAAATTGAAGAATAAAAACCATATGATCATCTCAATAGATGCAGAAAAAGCTTTTGACAAAATCCAAAACCCATTTATGATAAAAAACTCTCCAGGTAGTAGGCATGGAGGGAACCTAACTCAACATAATAAAGACCATATATGACAAGCCCACAGCCAACATCATTCTCAATGGTGACAAACTGACACCATTTCCTCTAAGATCAGGAACAAGACAATGTTGTCCACTCTCACCATGATTACTCAACATAGTTTTGGAAGTTTTAGCCACAGCAATCAGAGAAGAAAAAGAAATAAAAGGAATCCAAATCAGAAAAGAAGTAAAGCTGTCACTGTTTGCAGATGACATGATACTATACATAGAGAATCCCAAGGATGCTACCAGAAAACTACTAGAGCTAATCAATGAATTTGGTAAAGTAGAAGGATACGAAAGTAATTCACAGAAATCTCTCGCATTCCTCTACACTAATGATGAAAAATCTGAAAGAGAAATTAAGGAAAAACTCCCATTTACCATTGCAAAAAAAGAATAAAATACCTAGGAATAAACCTATTTAAGGAGACAAAAGACCTGTATACAGAAAACTATAAGACACTGATGAAATAAATTAAAGATGATACAAACAGCTGGAGAGATATACCATGTTCTTGGACTGGAAGAATCAACATTGTGAAAATGACTATACTACCCAAAGCAATCTACAGATTCAATGCAATCCCTACCAAAATACCAATGGCATTTTTCACAGAACTAGAACAAAAAATTTCACAATTTGTATGGAAACACAAAAGACCCCAAATAGCCAAAGCAACCTTGAGAAAGAAAAACCGAGTGGGAGGAATCAGGCTCCCTGACTTCAAACTATACTACAAAGCTACAGTAATCAAGACAGTATGGTACTGGCACAAAAACAGAAATATAGATCAATGGAACAGGATAGAAAGCCCAGAGATTAAACCCATGCACATATGGTCACCTTATCTTTGATAAAGGAGGCAAGAATATACGATGGAGAAAAGGCAGTCTTTCAATAAGTGGTGCTGGGAAAACTGGACAGCTACATGTAAAAGAATGAAATTAGAGCACTTCCTAACACCATACACAAAAATAAACTCAAAATGGGTTAAAGACCTAAATGTAAGGCCAGACACTAAAACTCTTAGAGGAAAACACAGGAAGAATACTCTTTGACATAAATCACAGCAAGATCCTTTTTGACCCACCTCCTAGAGAAATGGAAATAAAAACAAAAATAAACAAATGGGACCTAATGAAACTTAAAAGTTTTTTCACAGCAAAGGAAACCATAAACGAAACGAAAAGACAACCCTCAGAATGGGAGAAGATATTTGCAAATGAAGCAACTGACAAAGGATTAACCTCCAAAATATACAAGCAGCTCATGCAGCTCAATATCAAAAAAAGAACAAACAACCCAATCCAAAACTGGGCAGCAGATCTAAATAGACATTTCTCCAAAGAAGATATACAGGTTGCCAACAAACACATGAAAGTATGCTCAACAGCACTAATCATTAGAGAAATGCAAATCAAAACTGCAGTGAGGTATCACCTCACACAGGTCAGAATGGCCATCACCAAAAAATCTATAAACAATAAATCCTGGAGAGGGTGTGGAGAAAAGGGTACCCTCTTGCACTGTTGGTGAGAATGTACATTGATACAGCCACTATGGAGAACAGTATGGAGGGTCCTTAAAAAACTACAAATAGAGCTACCATATGACCCAGCAGTCCCACTCCTGGGCATATACCCTGAGAAAACCATAATTCAAGAAGAGTCATGTACCACAATATTCATTGCAGCACTATTTAAAATAGCCAGGACATGGAAGCAACCTAAGTGTCCATTGACAGATGGATGGATAAAGAAGATGTGGCACATATACACAATGGAATATTACTCAGCCATGAAAAGAGACAAAATTGAGTTATCTGTAGTGAGGCGAATGGACCTAGAGTCTGTTATACAGAGTGAAGTAAGTCAGAAAGAGAAAAACAAATACGATATGCTAACATACATACATGGAATCTAAAAAAAAAATGGTTCTGATAAACCTAGGTGCAGGACAGGAATAAAGACTCAGACATAGAGAATGGACTTGAGGACATGGTAGGGGGGAGGGTAAGCTGGGACGAAGTGAGAGAGTGGCATGGACATATATACACTACCAAATGTAAAATAGACAGCTAGTGGGAAGCAGCTGCATAGCACAGGGAGATCAGCTTGGTGCTTTGTGTCCCCCTAGAGGGGTGGGAGGGAGGCTTAAGAGGGAGGGGATATGGGGATATATGTATACATATAGCTGATTCACATTGTTATACAGCTGAAACTAACACAACATTGTAAAGCAATTATACTCCAATAAAGATGTTTAAAAAAAAAAAGCTTGTGGGCTTCCCTGGTGGCGCAGTGGTTGAGAGTCCACCTGCCGATGCAGGGGACACGGGTTCATGCCCCGGTCCGTGAAGATCCCACATGCCGCGGAGCGGCTGGGCCCGTGAGCCATGGCCGCTGAGCCTGCGCGTCCGGAGCCTGTGCTCCGCAACGGGAGAGGCCACAACAGTGAGAGGCCCGCGTACCGCAAAAAAAAAAAAAAAAAAAGCTTGTAAGTTTGATTAGGTCCCACTTGTTTATTTTTGCTTTTATTTCTATTGCCTTGGAGAATGATCTAAGGAAACTTTGGTACGATTTATGTCAGAGAATGTTTTGCCTATGTTCTCCTCTAGGAGTTTCATGGTGTTATGACTTATGCTTAAGTGTTTAAGCCATGTTGAGTTTATTTTTGTGTATGGTGTGAGGGTGTGTTCTAAATTTCATTTGATCTACATGTGGCTGGCCAACTTTCCCAGCACCTCTTGCTGAAGAGGCTGTCTTTTTTCCCATTGTATATTCTTGCCTCCTTTGTTGAAGATTACCTGGCTGTAGGCATGTGGGTTTCATTCTGGGCTCTCTATTCCGTTCCGTTGATCCATAATCATTCAGGAACATTTATGGAGTGTCTACTAGGTTTCAAATATTCAGCTAAATGCAGAGAAGTCTATAGGAAGCAAAACAGGTATATTGTTGCTCTTAACACCGTTATGAGCTAGGAGAACTGGAGGCTTTTCTGATGCATACTTTCACCTGCAGCCCCAGCTCATGGACGCTTAGAGATCCACGTGCACTGCTGAACTAAAGGACGGATAAACAAAAGATGCTCTGAGGGTTCTAACCCACACCGCACATCCCAGAGGGATGATACTGACCTAAGGAAGCCAGGTCTTTACCTTTTTAGGAAGTAGAACTTCAGTGGCACCAGCCACTGCATTCTGCCACGTATGGACCATACTTTCAGCAGCTACTTAGTGCAGAAACTTATAAGGTCACTTTTGAAGGCATTGGGTGACCTCAGTTTTATATGCAAAAATAATTATTTTCCTTCTTTCTCCTGTTTTCAATTCAAAGACATTCTTTTCATAAAGCCCAAGGGGAAAAATCAAGTAAATGTTAAACAAATGCACTTAGGAATAAAAGCTAAAAACCGAAAGCAAAGCAACACCTCGGGCACGACTCAGGTAAGCAGTCCTGGCGGGTAGCAGCCTCAGGCGGCCGGGGCTGGGAGGGGCGGCCAGGCGACTGGGAGAGCAAGGGTGGCCCAGGGCCAGGCCCTCAGCAGTGGGTGGTCTGCTCCGAGCAGGGCTGGGCGGTGGGCTGCAGGTGAGCCCCCAGTGTGTTTCCATTTGGGGAACAGAAACATGCCATAAAAGCTGTAAATATATACAGCTCGCCCTTCCCATATGCCAACCATGTCTCTGGACGCCCTGCCCGGAAGACAGCAGTTGTTTCAAGAGAATTCCAGAGAGAAACAGGTTCGACCCGGTGGAGTAGCAGCCAGAGGCTCGGTGTCCTGAGCCGGGTGACGGAGGGGAGGGGAGAGCAGAGAACAGAACACGTCTGTCGTCCTCCTGGTCGGGGCTCTGGCTGTACTTTGTAATCTTTCTGTTTCCTCTGGACTAGCTTAAGTGGAGGATCGTCATGCATTTTTGAACTGCACTGAACGCTACTTTCAAACTCTCCTAAGATGAACAAATGCTAAGAAGCCAACTGGGGGCCAGGGGCTTAGACTGAACACAGCCTAAATGTTTGCTGCAGCCCACCCAGCCCCAGGGTCCCTTTTCTCCATCTGAACTGAATTCCAGATGTTTCACAAGCACAAAAGATCTGTATCGTCCTCTGGGCACAAGAGTGATGCAGCCCCTCCCTTGAGTCCAGATAGCACCTGTGAGCATTTACGCCCAACAGCGGAACGCGAGCTCCCGGGGAAATCTGCTTTGTAGAAAATCTGGGCTCATTTAAGATGCAGTTGTGAATACAATCATCAACGTTTATGATGTCACCTTCATTCTCTTCCTTGGCAAATTCATCTTATATCTTTTTTATTCAATATTTTAAAATTCTCACTTCCTTGTTAGACTTACAGGATGATATTCCAGTTCTGCCACTTACCCCTTAATGAGACCTGGGGGGCATCATTAAGGCTCTAGGACTGGGTTTCTGGGTCTGTAAGCAGGGACGACCGATCGTGACACTGACCTCACGAAGCCAGAAGGGAGCCCCCGACCCTGCTTCACACTGCACGCACCCCGCACTTCCCCTCTTCTGTGTCGGCTTCGTTTCATCATCTGACACACCGTATGCTTTGTTCTGTTTGTCTGCTTATCATCATCCCCTCACCAGAATCAAGTTCCAGGAGAACAGAATTTTCTCTATTTACTCACTGCTGCATTTCCAGCATCCACAACGGTGCTTGACGCATGAAGGGCGCAGATGTTTGTTGAATGAATGAATGTGTGTTTCCAGCTCATGCAGCTACTGGCACATAGGACACACCCATCAAGTGTCAGCAGCTATGGTGCTGGCCCTGGAAGGTCATCTGCAGAGGGTCTGCTCTCTTGTTTACAACCCAGAACAAAGAAAAGTACTTTATTTGCACGAAACAGTCAAGATGTACTTACAGAGTAGCTTCTACACAGAACATTAGGGCATGTTTTGCCAAATGTACTCTGTAAACCACCAATATCAGATGAGTTGGGGGATCTTTAAAACAGACTATGTCTATATGTGTGTATATATAGGGGGTGGGGAGAGACGCATATAAATAGATGTGATGCGATATGTGTGTGGAGGCAGGTACGGATGGGTCCTCCTTTTACTGAATCTGAATTCACTGTTGATGGGAACAATATCTTACTCTCTTTCGTGGCATTCTTAGCTTACATAGGAACACCTGGCATCTTGTTCAAGGAATACAGGGCTCTGGGCTTCACCCAGACACTTGGTCAGCAGTGCCAGGGCATCCCAGAAACCTGCCCTTTAAAGCTCTCCTATTTCATCTGACACTGGTGGCTACAGACCACATTCTGCAAAATATGCCCCAGGGTTCTGTGCGGAAGCTACTCTGCAAATGCTTGTTAACTGTTCAACCTAAAAAAAAAATTCTTTGTTCCTATTTACAAACAAGAGAGCCGGATATAGATAGTTTAAGCAGCAAAGTAAACCTTAAAATGGTGAAAGATGGTGGAAATATCTCCAAGAGCCAGAGCCAGGTTTCCAGCTTCACATGGAGCCATTGCAAGGGCTCCTCTGAAAGGCGCCCCTGCCACTGGCCACGTGGGGGGCCGGCCAGGTGCCAGGGGCTTCTCCCCGCCCCTCCCAGGTAGGTCACTGGGTCTGACTGAGAGCTGAGGTCACACACCTGCAGGCTGCACCTGGGACACCTGAGACAGAGCAAACATGTGGAGCAAACATCCAAAGCCTTGATTCTGGCCTTGAATCTGCCACTTAATAAGGTATTCAAGATGCCTCACAACCTCAGGTGGCAAAGGTCCCCAAGAGCTGAAACACCCACTGAAATTCTCCTCACTTCCCAGAGGCCATGAAGCACTGCCTGCAACTGAAACGCATTCAAAGCGGCCACGGCAATCACTGCTTTCTTAAAAGAGGTGTGGTCATCCAAGTTCATGGTCTGACATGCATCAGCCCAAACACAGCCACCAGCCACGGCCTTACATGTGCACTGGGCCAATCTAAGAAAACAATCAGCGCAACAAATCCCAGTGACTACTTGTTGCTGAATTATGGCAAAAGGCGTCTGCTTACCAACATCACAGGTTATTCTCTTTGTGGTATTGACGGAAACAGAGCTGAACACTTTGGAGTGGCTAGAACATAGATAAAAATGTAAAGAAATTTAAAAAATAAGTTTTAGGAGGCATATTTTCTTTCATAGTTGTAATAACATTAGGTCATTAATAACTACGAGAATGGTGCAAAGTACGCAAGGTTGCGTAGCCCAGAGACTAAACAAAGTGCTTTGAATGCTGGAAGGCGAGTCCCTTCAGCATATGGGAGTCATCATTTAAGACATGTAGCCCTTACACAGTCATTCAACTCATTGTCTAGGTTGAAATTTTAAATTATAGGCTCAAAATCTTCACACAGGACTAGGGCTGCTCTAATGCACTTTAAGGAAATCTTTCCATCCTCTCATTATTTGGGGGAGGAAGGTAGCATTTCTGAAATAAAATTGGGGAATAAAACAATGCCTCATTCTTGGATCACCCAACATCGTCATGTTTCAATGCAATGTTGATTCCAAGGCAATCAATTTACTGTGTTGAACCCACAGAATTATATCATCAATTATTAGTGAAAGCAATTGATGTGTTTCCACTTTATTATTTTGAAATTTTTTATGGAGTCATTTAAGGAGATGTTTTAGCCTCTGGTGGAGGAAATCTTGTGCCTTGAAGATGTGCTCTTCAGTTAAATGGTCAATGTCCTTCAACAGGGATTTCCAATCAGATTCCAGTCACTACCTACCAAGGAAAAATACTGATCACTGGATAAGCAAGAAATGTTCACAAGAAACCCTTGGGCAAAATAAATGATTTGTGTTTTAGTTTTAAATGTACAAAAGATTCAGAGACAGAGAGAGGGCAGGAGAGAGAGAGAAAGAGAGTAGGTGCTGATTTGTCTCTCCATTTATATGAAATGTGTAGAAACAGACTCTCAGGGACTCTCCAAACTACTTAGGAGGTGAATGGAGCGAGGGGGAGAGTCCTGATTTATTCTACATTAACATAAATTGTTTATTTCTTTTACAGTGAAAATGTATTTTCATGTTACTGGTGTTATTTAACAAAATTCAAAAAGAAATACATACTGTACTTTTATTTTGGTGGTACGCAGGCCTCTCACTGTTATGGCCTCTCCCATTGCGGAGCACAGGCTCACAGACGCACAGGCTCATTGGCATGGCTCACGGGCCCAGCCGCTCCGCGGCACGTGGGATCTTCCCAGACCAGGGCACGAACCCGTGTCCCCTGCATCAGCAGGCGGACTCTCAACAACTGCGCCACCAGGGAAGCCCCTCATACTGTACTTTTAGATATATATTAGTGAAGGTTGACAATTGACACGGCACTATAACTGTTTATACTGTTAAAAAAAAAAGATTCAGGAGAGAAAAAAATGCTAGTAAGCAAAGGAATAGCTGGCTATGAAACCCCCAGGTTGAAGTCCCTTGGTCAGCAGAAAAACTGAACTGGAATGCTAATTAAAGCTCCATTTAGCATGAAGGATAAATTAACACAGTGGTTACCATAGCAACAAAGGAAGACTAAGGGTATTGGGGTACCCGCATTAAGACAGGTAACAGCATAGTTGATACACTTGTGGAATAAACTGATCTTGATAATTCACTGCACTCACTCTCACCTGATGCACATCACCCTGTCTCAGAAAAACTGGGCCATACAGGACCAATGTATTTCCATAAATTACATTAAGAAATAAACTAACAGAAAATACTAAATACATGTAAGAGATGAATTTTGTTGACCATGAATTGCCACTGAGATTTCCCAGACAACCTCGGCTTGAAAACTCTTTCACTTCCCCTAATGTCAGTGTCCAGGGGTCCAAGCAAGCCCTGGAGACCATGGGGGATTTGTTCCCTGTCAGCCTCCTGACCTCAGAGATGCTCAGACACCGAAGCCCCGGCTCACAGACAGCAGCTTCATCTCCTCCTGCCTGCTTCTGTGAGAGGCACAGCCCCGCCCCTCATCCGCCTTTTACCCAGCTGGTCCCCATGAACACGGATATCCACTCAGGTACCCGACTCCTGTTCTTTCTAGAAAATAAGCCTGTATTTTCATCTTGTTTACGTAGTTACCTTAAAAAGGTTAGCGTGAGAAACTAAGAGGCCTAGTGGGAGCAAACTGGAGCAAACATCCAAAGCCTTGATTCTGGCCTTGGATCTGCGACGTAATAAGCTGTGTGATCTTAAGACACTTTCCTACAAAGGTGAGAGCATGGGAATAGATTAGTAATTTTCAATTTTTATTAAGCAGTGAAATTCTTTAAGTTTTTCAAAAGTGTAATATTAAGCAGAAGCTCAATTTAAAAATGAAGAAGGGTTGTTCTAGATGAAGGGCGCTACTACCAGAAGCTCAGGCTTCCTGGCGTCTCGTGGGGCTCCCCGGAGCTCTTGAAATACTTGCGCTAGTTCCGATGCAACGTGACATCAGAACATCAAGCAACTCAACAACAAGGAGAACAAACGGAGGTTTTCACACAAAGACATGGCAAGCACAAAACCGTACTGTCTCTAAAACGGGGACGTCTCAGTCCTTGATGAAAGAGGAGATATGGGAAAACTGTAATTTGTAAAGGGAATGACCCAGGTTAACATTTACAGTAGCAGCCTTGAATCACATCGATTGATCGGGGGATAGCTTGTTTCACTGACAAAGTAGCATGCATTAGGTCGAGTCTGCTTACATGGACCATCACACCCAGTCTGCAGTGGCTTGACCACACAGAGAATTATTTTTTGCAGAAAACAAGCAGACGTAGGTAGGCAACTAGCTCTGAAACAGCAAACCCACAATATCACCAGCGTCCCACCGGCTTTCTGCCTCAAGCATCCTGGGCTTGGCTCTTGTCTTAATGGCTTCCGCTTGGCCCTGGATTGGGGGATAAGAAACAACATGTGTAGCCAGCCAAGGAGCCACCACCCCCTCACACGGGGCTTCAATTAGCAAGGGGGCCAAGGAGAACGCCCATCGGGCAGCTGTGTCTCCACCACCCCCTCACACGGGGCTCCAATTAGCAAGGGGGCCAAGGAGAACGCCCATCGGGCAGCTGTGTCTCCCCCTGACCTTCCCACGGGCTCTCTGTGTTTTCCTCCGCGTCTGCTCCAACGTGGCTGACCTAAACCACCCTTGTGGTCCCTTCCTTCCAGCTCCCAGCAAGGCTTGGCCAGCAGGAAGCCCATCTGAGGGAGGGAGAGAAGGTGCTTGGGCTGTCTTCCCCTTGCTCCCACCCTGTAAAGTCGCCCCAAGGTCATTTGCCTCTCTCCTGAAACCAGATCCTCTGCATTGTTTTGACCCTCATCCTTCTGGGTCTGGGAGGTGGGAAGCCCCTAAGTACTGCAGGAGCCTTTGTGGTTTCCCCATGGCCTGTCCCTAACCTTGTAAATCATCATATCATTAAATTTCCCCTACTAATTCTAATGACAGATGAGCGCATCTGTGACCCATGCCCTAGCAGAGTACCCCCTTCGGCCAGCCAGCCCCTGGACACAGTCTTCCGCAGGACCCTCCACACTTCTCACCTGCATGTTGCCTTCAGCTCAAAATCCAGGATCGCAGATGATGTGAGGACAAGATGTGGCTTCTCCAGTCCACCAACCCATTTACCTTAAAAGATCAAACTAGCTGCCCTGCCGCCATATTCCACGTGCTCTGGTGCTGAGCAAACAGGAACAAAACTGAGTCACACAGCAAACCCTCAGTCATCGACACGCTGCGGACGCTGGCTCGGTAAGACTCTCCACCCGAGGGTGGGGAAACGAAGCCCTCAGTCGGAGGCAGCTAACGTGAGACCACAATGAAACGTCCAGACAAATGACAGAGGTGCTGGGCCTGACGTCCTAGAGCCGCTGACCAACCCCCGCAGCTCCTACCCTGACTTTGTGTGCGTGTGTAATGCACATGCATCCGCGTGTAGATGTGTGTATGCATTGTACATGAGTATTTTAAGCCCCCTTTGAGTTTCCCGTTATTGTTACAAAAATCATTGCTAAATCATTCATTCTCAACTTTCAGGTCAACTGTAGCCGGAGCGTGATGAACTTAATGGTGGTTTGAACAGAACGCGTGACTTTTCAACCTTGAAAGTAAAAATCAGAGGCCCAGATGCTGAGATGATTGAAAGAAAGAAAATGCTTGTAGAGTAGAAGGTCAGGTGTATTATCGGTAATAAGTGCAAGGTTAAAGCGTATGTATTTGGAAATTTCCAGTGGAACAAGTGGAAAAGCAAAACACAGAGAAATAATTCCGTTTGTCTTGGACGCCAGGGAGAGAGCTGGGAGGATGCAGTCCACACCCAGACGTCAAAGGACACGATTTTAAATCGTCTAACATGTCTAAAACAATGTAAATTAATGCTTCTAACTTTTAAGGTGTGTGGAACCCTGGGGTCTTACTGAAATGCAGACTCAGACTCTCCGGTGGCGAGGGGAGGGGTCTGCATCGAGAGGATGCCAGGCTGGCCGGGGATGGGCACCAGCTGCACCTGGGGGCCAACACCAGCTGCAGGAGCGGCTTCAGGAGCTGAACATCTCCTGTGGAGACGAAAGGACTCAGGGCCTCAAGGCGTGGGTTGTTTTATTCTGTTTGAGGTCGTTTACTTGATCTGACCATTATAAGTCAACAGTTTTCGGAAAGGACAGTGTATACGTACAGAATGTGGCATAATGTGCGAGTGGTCTCTCCTTGACCTCCGAAGAAGACTTTCTAGGACGTGATGATGAATGGTGATGATGATGAATATAACAAGAATGACAATAATAAAGATGAATATTTCTTGAGTAACAGAAAGGAGCTGCATTGTACTTCTACGTATTCTTCCAAAGCCCCTCACCCTCACTCCCCAAACTCAAGTCTAGCCAGAGTCCTCCTGGAGGTGATGAGGCCGGGAAATGCAGAATTCCACAACAGTAAACACTACGACTTTGTATATCTGCAAATATCACGATGTTCTTCCGTAGCTTATCATTATTTAAATATTAGGATTAAAATAACTACTGTAAAAATATGAAGAAATAATCAAAATAATCCTAAAGCATCCAAGATTGTTTTAAAAATCTATTTCTACGTAGTGACATAAATTTAAATTTACAAAAAATAATGAATAGCAATTTTCCTTATGAAGTACATATTTCTTTAAAAATAAATTAACCAGATTCTTTAAATAACAAACACCCTTAGCACATTTAGGATTCAATTCAACTTAAATTTCACCCATGTTCTCAGGGATATGCATAAGCAATTACAAGCATATTCTCAGGGTCAGCTCTGCAAAAATACTTTCTAAAAAAATTAGCTAGTTACTCAGATGGAATTTCTCCAGATGCCAAACATTTGAAAGCATCTGAGTGATGGATTCCATTTTCAGTTTCATCTGAATGTTCCTGCTTTCTGTAGAGGGATACTGCCATGCTCTACAGCAGTTTCTCCAAACTGAGCGCATTTTAAAAGATGGAGGAAATTATAACTACCAAACCCCTGCATGTGGGGCTGTGCTTTCACAAACCTGCTAATCATAAGGGTGCAAATAAAAGTCAAAAATGTAAAGCGCTCTTTTACTTCTTTTTTTTTTGCGGTACGCGGGCCTTTCACTGCTGTGGCCTCTCCCGTTGCGGAGCACAGGCTCCGGACGCGCAGGCTCAGCGGCCATGGCTCACTGACCCAGCCGCTCTGTGGCATGTGGGATCCTCCTGGACCGGGGCATGAACCCGTGTCCCCTGCATCAGCAGGCGGACTCTCAACCACTGCGCCACCAGAGAAGCCCTCTTTTACTTCTTGTACATACAAATTATATCAGAAACAAAGCTGGGCCCAATGAAAGCTACAAATTTGGAATTGATATAAATTTGTTTCTACTATGTTCTATCACTCTAATTTCAACGTACTGACAACAAAAATGGAATTTCTTCATACTGTGGTATGTACATGAACTTCATCATTAGAAATTTCATCAAGATTTGAGTAAGAGCACAGTCAGGAAGCAAGAAGGGCTGGCAACCTCTTTAAATAGGACCTCAATTAATTTTAGCAAAACAAGTCCCTTGAAAACTGTTTATTGCTATCACTTCAACTAGGAATGCTTTTAAAATTACGCCGATCAATTCCAGGTTGTTCCAACACAGATCTCCAGGAGACTGGTTACATCCTCATTACATGGTTATTGATGACATTTAGTCAGGGCCTGCCTGAAGAAAGTCTGGTAACCAAGATTCTGAATAATGCAAACTGGATTTACTTTCTGCTATTTATGTCCAGCTACTACTTTATAAAATAAATGCAACACGATATTAAAGCGAAGTGCTGCGTTTAAAGGCGCTGTCGTTTCTCAGACTCAAATGCTCCCACTGTGTGGGGAGAAAACAATCCCCCATTGCCATTGACTTAAATCCCGTTGTACAAGATACTGTTCACATTTCTGCTGTAACACTGTTAGAATAGGCCCATTGTTCCTACTTGGATCATTTTTTTTCTTTAACTTTTTTTTTTTTTTTTTTTTTTTTTTTGCGGTTCGCGGGCCTGTCACTGCTGTGGCCTCTCCCGTTGCAGAGCACAAGTTCCGGACGCGCAGGCTCAGCGGCCATGGCTCACGGGTCCAGCTGCTCCGCGGCACGTGGGATCTTCCCAGACCAGGGCACGAACCCGTGTCCCCTGCATCGGCAGGCGGACTCTCAACCACTGCGTCACCAGGGAAGCCCTTGGATCATTTTTAATGTGCGTTTTTGTAAAATGGAGAATGGTTACCTATGAAATAAAACCATATGATGCATTAGCAGGACTCATACCTGCAACATGCAGCTTTTCAGTAATGCCCAGGAGTAAAGAGGCAGGACCACGGGGAAGGGGTATCACGCCAGGTAAGGACTCGGCGTCGAGGAGGTGAGAATGAAGCCAGGAGACCTCAGCCTCTCAGGGCTTTAAAGCCTCTGAAAAGGATCCATAATAGGGCATCATAATTATATGACTGTGGCCATTCGTTTATAGATGAGGAAAAAAGATAGGAATAAAATGGATCTTTTCTGGATATGCGAGTGTAGGCTAAGTGGGACCAGCACACGAGTTACGAAAATTCTGAATCCACGTGCCGCCAGCAATGGAAGAGTAAACGTGAAGTCTGCCAGTGACATGAGTACGTCAGATTGTAAAATGCTAAGCCGTTCAAGAAGTATCCACCAATACTGCTCAAAACTGTGAAGAAAAAATAGTGAATTTCAATTTGAACATATACAGAGGGAAAATAAGCCGAAGTGTCCCTGAGGCACATCATCAACTTTTAGCCACTCAGCAGCAGAGCCTGGGTCCTGAGAGGGGGGTACCCGCGCACTTAAGGGGCAGAGGTGACAGCTAAACTCGGTCCAGCACCATAGTCAGCAGGAGGGTGGCAGGTGCAGTGAAGATGCTTTGACAAAGTTGTCGTGGCCACTCCACTGTGACAGGTTCTAAGACAGACAACAGAAAGCATTGCCATATAAGGACGAAAGTAGGATTCAGAAAGGACAGAGGCCAGGTGAGTATGCGGTCAAAGGCAACCGAATCGCGAATCGTGTGAAAACCCAATACTGCCTGCTGCTTAGTTACGGAAACGTCCGCATCCTTTGTGTAAAACGATTTGCAGATGAAGGATTAAGGGCCGAGAATTTAAGGGACTAGCCTTGGCCACAGCGACTGTGCCAGAGTGAGAGCAGATCCGCTGCTGCCTGATTTCCTGTGACTCCAGAGGCGACCCAGGGTGCCTCGTGCTGGATTCCAGCAGAAGACAAACACAGGCACGTCTGGGCGTCTCTGAATCATGCTTGTGTCGAACTAAAGAAAGTATTTTAATGAAAAGCAAACTTATGAAACTCACTGCCACAAAATGAGGCATAAACTACGACATAAACGTGTCCAAAGGCATCTGTGAGGGATCACTCCAACATTTATAAACAACCTCAGGGATGACACAGCAAAATCAGGATGTCAGAGGACAACCTGAGTTCGGCACCACCGAGCCCTCCCAACGGTTCCCCAGAACGCAGAGCTGGAAGGATCTGGAGTCCTTGTCGGGGGTTCAAGTTTTGTGCTCTCGTTGCAAAGCTCTGCACCTGGCACACAGGTGGACCGGGCCGCACCCAGTGCCGTCCACCTGCGCACAGGTCCTCAGCCACAGGCTCGCCTCGGAGATGAGCTGCGTCCACAGGTCCAGCAGCAAAATGCGGTCAGGTGTGCGACTGTGTCCTCTGTCCCACACAGAGTAGGATAAAGGTAGGATAAGGCTTTTATTTAAACTTTTGTTTTGTATTTGTTTTATTTTGCCTATTTTTTCTAAGTAATCCAACATTACCTCTTAAGCCAAGTAATGAGAACTTACTTTGCACACTGCGGTCGGTATTCCTAAATCTGCCGAGAGCTACGTCGGCACGTGGTGGGCACCAGACCGGTATTTGCTGAATGGACGGATGAATGACCTTACGGAAGTTAAAGTTTACGTGTGTTCTTTTCGCTGTATTTTTAAAGGCACACATGGAACCTTGCCTCACTGGGAATGCTGATCTCAGGGTGAAACATTCAAGAAAAAGAGCCAGTTCTCTCAGGCAGCGGCAACTCTCTCCTCTCCAACCTCGTCTCCGCGTCCTCTCTCTGGGCTTCTTCCTTTCTTCACTGTTACCGCAGAATGGCTGCTTCCGTGCTTTAGATTTCAGTTCAAATGACACCTCTTCGGAGAAGACTTCTCCAGCCACCTAGTGAAATGTAGGTTCCCCTCTACCGCTCGTCATCCCATCTTTCTCTCAGCATTTCTTTCTTCCCTTCTTCTGCACTCTTTGTAACCTGCTAGTTTTTATTCAGTTCTCTATTAGCTGGCGTGAGAACGGCACTGGGCAGGGACCTGGTGCAGCGCTTGACGCACACAGAAGGTCCACGGCTCCGTGGAAGGATGGCAGCTGCCTGGAGGGAGGGGGGAGGGAGGGAGTGAATTTTAGGCCCCCTCCCTGGTCCATCTGCCACTGGCAAACCCTCTGGGCCCCTTCTCCACAACCACCTCCTGAGCTATCTACGTAAAATACAAATCTGAGCACCCGTGGTCACGTTACAGATCACAGGAGAGAGTCCGCAGAACTCAGAATGGCCTCTTCTCTTTCCATTTCTCCCTTACGCTCTGCTCCAGAGAGGAACTCCTCAGATGTTCCAAATACGCGACGATCTTTTACACTGAGATCCCCTCTCCGTCCTTATCCCCCTCCCTCCATAAACCACCTGGCTCCAGCCCGACACATGCACTGCATCCGCCCTGATCTCACTCACTGACATGCTCGTCACCCCAGGAAACACCGAGTCTCGGAGGCAGAAATCCTCCCCTGCGCATCTGCCGGCTCACAGCAGCCACAGCTGAATGTGTGAGTCCAAGCTTCTCTGCATGAATTCACCCTTCCTTGGTAGAAGTACAGAACTGTTTCTGTTTGATGTCACTGCAACTGAGTTCTAGCAGGAAGCAGCCTGTATGTGATGGGTACTGAGTATGCCAAATCCTCTTTGTCTAATGGATTGCATTATAAAAGTGGCAAAAATATTAGAGAAAGCAGTACTGCCATGTTCAAATGTCCCTGTGATTATAAGTAAGGGTCAGGTGAGCAAAAACTAGACCATTCTTAACCATTCATATCCCTGGCCACCGTACGTGTCCATCACCTTCACTGAGGAGCAGACTCAGCAGTAGCCCTCGCCCGGTGGTCTGAGCGCTGGCTGCTCACATGGACAGTTAATACTTCAGGATATTTCCGTCCACTTTCTAACTATAGATTCTTCCACGCAGCTGTGAACAAGTCACAAAATGCTGCTGCCCCAGACACTCTGTAGGATTTCCATGATGCTCTCTTTCACGGCATATTGTAAGAAATGATGAAGTATAGAAAAAAAGACTTTTACGACAGTACACACTAGGAAAGACGTAGACATTTTTTTATGTTTTTTTAAAAAAATTTAGACACTGTACTAAAAGGTTAACATACGTTATCTTGTTTCAATACTCACAAAACTCCTGCAGTAACAGATTCCTGTCACATCTCTTTTAGACATGAAGAAACGGGGTTCAAAGGGGAATCTCACCCAGGTTCACACACTGGGGAGTGGAAATCGGACCTGAGCCCATGTTCTCCTCCACCCTCCTGGGCTCTTTGGTCAGCAGAGCTGCTCTCACCTACTTTCTTACGGTCCAGACTCCCATGGCTCTGTGCTCCCACCTTGGACTTGTATATGCACATCTCTCATCCCAACAAGACAACCCTCCATCATTCAAGTGCATTTCAAATATCACTTTGCCTACAAAGTCTTATGAGATAGCTTCAATTGGCTATCACCTTTTCTTATTAACAGTATGTTGGTCATGACTTTACCGTATGATCAGATACTTTCTAAAGAGATAGTCCATGTTCAAGTCGTCTTTGTAATTCTACAACACTGGTTTTCATAGAATAGGTGCCTGATAAGTATTTAGGTGATGTTTTATGAGCATCTGTCAGAAAAAATACATAAAATAATATCTTCATTTGTCTTTTCGAAAATTTTGCTTTGCGTGCACAATGTTCCCTGCGTGATACTAGGCACTGGTGATATAAAATAGCTCCTGGCTGCCAAAATATGATCGTCCAGTGGAAGATACGGAAAAGTAATGCAGGCCATCTCGGAAACTAAATGGAGTGAGTGAGGTTGGTGCCGTGATAGGAAGAAGGAAGGATGCAAGCCTCAGGGAGGTGGGGGCAGGGTGTTCCCGGAGGATCTGGTGTCTGAGTTGGGAGTAAGGCTGCGTTATTCAGTGAAAGCAAGGAGTAGACGGATGTGGTTCTAGACAAAAAGAGCAGTGTGGGTGAAGGTCCAGGGGCAGGAATTTATGAACAGCTCCGCATGGCCGAAGCACAGATCTTGAGACTGGGGTTCCCTGCAGGGAGGACAGCGAGCCTTGCAGCCCTGCCTGTCTGCCCCGAGCCTGCCACTTGGCCGCACAGGACAGGCTGCTGGCGCACACCCCGCCCCGTCCCACCGTCCACAAGGGGGGCAGGGCCCCAGACCGCTGGCCAGGGGTTAAGAGTTGTTTCTTCCTGAATTGCTTAAGGGAAAGAAAACGCAACATGTGTTAGTTTTCTGAAGAGAGCCTGACCCTCCTACTCACATCGATCTGGACCCACCCCTTGCAAGAGGACGAGCTGAGGGCTTGGTGGGGTGCTGGCCACGGGAACTGGGCAGGAGTGCCGTGTTCCAGCTCCTGGCCTGCTCCGCCACGTCTCCCAGGCCAGGTGCAGAGAGCCCAGTGGGGACTTCAGATCCCAAGAAAGACAGAGCCTGAGTGACAGCAGGAAGAGACCACTCCCCTCCACATATTAGACCAGGACTTGAGAGAAATAAAGTTGTGCTGCATTAAGCCACTAAAATGCATGGGCTGTTGGTTAGAGGGGTTAGCTTGCGCCCACCCTATCTTTAGAATGCGGTACCTTTCTGGCACATTGGAAGCGCCTACTGACCCCAGTCAGTACACGTGTCTCCTTTGATCGGGATATTTATCTCCTGCAGGAAAAAAAAATTCCAGAAGATATATTGATGTGGGTGTGTCGTGTTGTTCCTCAGCATGACTGTACTTTGTATGATATTCCCATGGGCAAATCTGACTGTTTATGAATTTGAGATGGGCTTTTTACCAAATAAATAGGAGGGTCTTTCTTTTATGTGTTGATGCGGGTGTGTACATTTCAATTTACTCTCATTGTTGCCATCAAGGCGTGCCAGGCTGGAGCCTCCAAGGACAGATGAGTGTCACCAAGTCTCGAGACATCTTCCCCAGCTGGATTTTGTAACTGAACCAGTTCCGAGGAACAAGGTAAGGTCCACGCTCCCTTTAAGCCTTTCGTCTCTGAGGAGTCCTCTTCAGCTTGGCCCTGGGACAAGAATCTGAGCTAGAGTCAGTCAGTCATGCTCAGCGTGTCCCCAGCCTGTGCACAGCCTTTGGCCTCTATTGTTTCTGGACCAGCGTGCAACATGGTTCTGCAAATTCAAAAGCGTGTATCGAGGAGTGAAAGGGGGGTGGGTGAGCTACATATCCTTAGAGTAGTGTGCTCCCTTTCATATCTGAGGGAAAGAACTAGGTGAAAGCTGTATTTCCTTAACCCAGAATACACTACTAGGTAGTGTTGTTACTTATAAAGGGTTACATGTATTATTGATACATTTATACTGAGAAGGTCAGTCCTGTTAGAAAGCTTGTCTTCCTAAATGCTTTATACAGTTTCTAGGACATTCCTAGCATACTAACATCATATTAATAGTGAAAATAACAGAGCTGATAGAAGTTAAACATTAAGCGATATTCCTTTATAGCACACAATGTTATCCTTTGTGAAAGGTAATTGTTTTCTCTCTAATAAGAGTATAGTTACGTTATTAAATGATCAACGTAATGGTTGAACAAATGTAACAGCTCATTTTATTTAAAAAAGTTTTAAGCATCTTTCTTGGAGGATAATTGCTTTACCATCTTAAAACGCACAGTTCATTAATATATATCTACTTTAGAAGTCTTTGAAATCAGTTAATAGTCATCTCAAATAAAATATATTCCTGTTGTGGGGGAAAGAGAAAATTGATTGTAGTTGAAACACTGGAGTTTTACAGTGTTTATGAATTAAAAAAAAAAACTTTTTCATCTGACAACATAGATCTACAGTAAAAGTAAGTTAAACACAGCTCTTCCCTCGTTGGTTAGTTTCCTTTCTATGATCCAATATAGTTTTCTCAAAATACTAAGTCAAATCTAGAAAACTAAGCCATTAGTTATTTTTTACCAATAATGCTAGAAAATAGTTTGTTGTGTAATTTTCTCATTTATCTTTTTTGGGCACTTCATAGTAGAAAGTTGCTCGCTTTCTAAAGGACGGAATTAAATTACTTAATATGAATATATCACCTCTTCTTGCCTGAAAACGGATGTGAAACTCATAGTGATTATTTCAGTGAATTACCTTCAGCTTTTTGTAGGAAACTTGCATTATGCTGTTTTTAAACTTTGTTGGTAACAATCATAGAATTATATAGCTTTAGACTTCAGAAACCATCCAGTCCAACCACCATTTTGCACAAAAGATAGTGGAGAGTCTAAGCAATTTGCAGCTACAACTTCACATTCCCACGTGAACCAGTTTACAGTCCGCTCCGCCTTCTCCAGCGCAAATTAATTCAGCCAATCAGGTGTGCCAGCAATCTGCACAATGCACATATTTCTGGTGATCGGAGAGCTCCAAAAAGTTCATTCTGACAATATCACAAATGGAAAAGCTCAGTAGAGATTCTAAATCAGTGCACTCTTTTATTAAGTTGAAAAAGTCTGTAAAAAAGTCTCAAACTGAGGGCACCTACCGTCATTTCAGCACAGAGCTTTGCAAAAACGGATGAACTAATACATGAACTGTCTGACCCTCAAATGCCAGATCTCCTGAATCTAAAGACTGACCAAGTACCAGTTTTGTCGCTGTTGTTTATACATCTAAGTATCTAATAAGCTGGGCTGAAGTGTTGGCATATATATATAACTGGGTGGTAGAAGGAGTCATTCAAAGAATCCATTTGTCTGTCCCGTTAAAAACTGCAAAATAAAAAAAAGATAATAGTGATTACTAACAAGACTTCTTTGCTTGGTGGGGCAGTGGAAGATAGTTCTTACTGGTATTTTTTAGAAAAAAATATCTAGCTTTTGATATGGTAAGATACTATTCAGAAAGAAAGATTATTTGTAAATTTAAAATAATATGTGATTGGGCTAATTTCTTTTCTTTTTTCACTGCAGCAAGATGTTTTTCCAAAAACAGATTCACACCAAAATATTTGACAATAGCAGCGTCACATGCTTCCATTATGCCGGAAAGGAGTCCGGCGCAGACAGTACCCGGGCTGCCTGAGGGATGCCGGTGAGTGCTGGCGGAGAAAGACTTGTCACTAGGCGGTGCTCTCCCAAGAGGAGCTTAAACTTCCATTTACACACAGAAAGGGGAAAGGGAAAAAGGAAACATATCTCAGTTTATCTGCTTAAGAGCAGTTTGATATGAATGTTTACTGTTTCTAGAGTATATCTTGACAGAAACATTCACATTTTAGTCATATTGCTTGGGGGGTAAAAAAAAACCTCACTGAGAAATCAAACCACCTCCTTTAAGCACATACCCTTAAAAGGTGCGTGTGTGGAAGGGGCTGGACTTGGATACTCACAATTTAGTATCTTTCGTCTCTGTTCTATTTACCCCACCTGACTCTGCCACACTCTTGTCTTCTTGAGGAAACAGACCGAGGGAAGGGAGGGAGAGGGAGAGACGGAGAGACAGAGGCTCGGCGCGGGCCCTGCCTGGGGCGTCGAGGCCGCCAGTGCCGCGCCCGCAGCATCCTCGCCATCCGTCCCCATCCACCCACTGTGCGCTGCCCGGCTAATGGCTGAGGCTTTTAATTCTGGTCCCCACGCTCCCTTTCGGGTATTGAACTGAGAACACCTTTCACAGTCAGATCGCCGACTTGGAGGATGTCCAGCTCCTGCCCAGAAAGCGCCAATAAAATGGGAAAGTGCGCAATTGATTGATAATACATTTTACAAGAAAAAAAAATTAAAGGAGATAAATTGTTGAACTCTCACAAATGTGCCTGCCTAAATCCAAAGAACCAAAACTTTCTGAAGGAGTCGGGCCTGGAGGGAGGTGACCCGGGAGCGCTCCCGCGGGCGTTTCCGGGGAAAGGGAGCGAGAGAACCCGGGAGCGGGTGGGCGCTGACGGTCCAGAGCGCTGTCCTCGTGCGTGGGTCCGGGGGCTGGGGGGGTGGTGGCGGGGGAGGGGTGCTGCCGGTGTCCTGCCCGGCAGCTGTGCCCCGAGGTGCCCAGCCCTAACCCAGCCCCTGCCCTCCGGGCTGCCCGCCTAGGACCGGCCTCGGGCAAAGCGGACCTCGGCCCCAGAGTGGTCCCCAGCCTCGCCGGCAGATTCCCCCCAAAACGCACAGACTCCAGTTGACTTATTAAATGCCGAGGCAGTCAGGCAGCTCCTTTTTTAATAGCCCAAGATCTACATTTAGACAAAAACAGATCCGAGTTCCTGGTAAAGGCGTTTCTTCTCATCCTGTCACAAGTGACAGGAACGGAGGGAAATAGACTGAAGGAGAGAAGCGGGGGGTGAAGGGGAGGGACAAAGGGGAGGAGGAGAGAGATGGGATGAAGGGAGAAGAGGCAGGAGAGGGGAAATGGGGGAGGGGGGAGGGGAGAGGGGAGGGAGACCGACAGGGCGGTAGAGCTGGAGCAGAGAGGAAATGGGGGAGGTGGGGGGGATGCGGGAGGGGGGAAGTGGGGGAGCTGGGGGAGGAGACGGGGGAGACGCGGAGGGGGAGCTGGAGGGGGTGGGGAGAGGGGAGACAGACGGGATACGGAGACATGGGAGGAGTTGTTGGCGGGGGGGGGGCGGGGGGGTTGTCTGACGAAGATCCGCGCGGGGATACGAACACTTCAGCGGCTTCTAATTAAAGCCCCGCGCCGGGCCCTCGGGGACCCTCCTGACGTCGGCGGCCGCGGGGATAAGAGGCGCCCCGAGGTCCGAGGCCGGACTCTGCCGGCGCGCACCCCAGGCAAGCGCGGGTTCCCAGCTCGGAGCTGCCGAGGCACCGCGTCCCCTTCCCCGCGCGTCCAGTGCGCTCCGCCGGCCCGGGCGCCGCCGGGCATGGAGTAGCGAGCGGGGCGCGCGGCTCTGGGGCGCGCGGACAGACGCCGGGACAGACGCCAGAGGACGCCCGCGGCTCCGGGGCGCGGGGACAGGTAACCCGGCCGGGCTCCTGCGCGCAGGTGGCCCCGCGGGCGGCGCCGGGCAGGTGTGGGCCGGGCCCCGTCACCGGGGGCCAAGGGTTTTCCAGAACCTGGCCCAGCAGGCGGCCGGGGCGAGGGTCCCGGCGCGGGAGCTCCTCGTGGGGGGTGGGGGGGGATCGGGGACAGCGGGAGGAGGGGGCGACCGCCACACAAAGGCGCTGCTGGAAACTTGAGCGCGGCCGCTCCCCGAGGGAGTTGGGTGTGGGCCCGACCCTGCGAGCGGCCGCCGCCGCCCCGCTCGGCGTCTAAAGGGGACGGAAAGTTGTGGCGACGCGTTGAGCCGCGGGGCGCCGGCGATGCGCCATTTCCAGGAAAGTTCGGAGGCCGGCGGCGGGGGCGGGACGCGGGCGCAAGGCGGCCAGGGCCCGTGTCGCCCGCGCGCGGAGGGCGGGCGCACCCAAGGCTTGCTCTCAGCATCAGCGCGTGGGACCTCGGGGAGGGCGAGTCCTCGTGGAGACCGCGGCCCAGCCTCCCGCCGCCGGGCCCCCGCCCGCCCTCCAGGCCCGGGACGGCGCGGGGCGTCCATCCACTGGGTTGGCGGGCGTCCTCTGGGTCCGCAGGGCCGGGGCGCGCGGACCGAGGGGAGTGGCCTCTCCCGCCCTTCCCGCTCCCCCCGCCGACTGGCTGTCCGGGTCTCCCCGCACCCCTGTCCCTGCAGCGAGCCGAGCTCCGGGAGCGCGTCGGATCCGCCCAGCCTGGCCGAGCGCAGGATGCGCGGACCCGGGCGTCCTCTCCTCCTGGGGCTGCTGCTCGTGCTGGGGGCGGCGGGGCCCGGCCGGGGGATCGCGGAGACCCGGGAGGCCGCGGACAGGCAGACGCTGCTGCAACTCATCGTGGAGATCGTCCAGGAGCTCAGGAAGTACCACTCGGGGGAGTCCAAGAGGCTGCAGCTCTCGGGCCGGCAGGACTACACCCTGGGCCGCAGGGAGGTCTCGGACTACGGGGCTTACGCGGAGGAGCAGAGAGTGGGTGAGTGTCCCCGCCCGCGTGGCTGTGTAGACGGAGTGGACCGCTTCCCAAGGCCTCTCGGGTGTGTGCGGTGTTGACGGCGGGTCCGCCTGTCCTGTCTCAGGAGACGCTAGAAGAACTAGTACTTGCTTGGAAATAGAATTGTCTTTGAGAACACATACGTATTTTTAAAATATAAATACATTTTGACTGTTAAAAAAACTGGGAAATATGTTTTTTAGAGAAGGAAATAGGAATTCCATGAATGATGCCTGGCAGATAACGTAACTATCCCTCATCCGCTTCTAAGACATGTGAGTTGTTACCTAGGTCAGTAATTTCAGCATAGAACTGTCATCTGTTATTTTGGAAATGGAAACGTTTTCAGCAAAGCAGTTTCGACTGAGACAGAAATTCCCATTCCCCGCCCCCCCCCCCCCCCACGGCAGAGCCTCCCAGAGTGGCTGCCCCTTGGGAAATTACCAAGGGAAGCATGAAAGCTCTTAATGCTTTCGTGACACAATTAGGCCAAATATGATAAGGTCAGTTTGATATAGACCGACTAAAGCTAGTTGTCAATGAAGACTGACATTTAGGAGCTGTCTAAACCTTGCAAGTAAGACTCTTATGGAAATGTTCCCTCTTCAGATGAGGAGAATTGGTGGTGGTGTGACCACGTGCCATCGCATTACTAGTGCAGAACAGGTGAGTGAAAATGAATCCAGACGACTGTAAAAAAAAAAGCAAAAACAAGGCTGAAATCAGAAAGAACGTCAGTCAGGTTAGTTACCAACGCTAACTAGGCGCTGTGCCGGTACAGTCAGTCTTTCCCTGGGAATTGTACCTTTATCTCATCCAACCAGGTTAATGTCTGTTTCCATGCATTCACACCAGCCTTCATAACAAGTGGTTTTGACAGCAACTAACCCTTTTTCTAAATATATACCTAGAAGAATACATACCTATAGCAAATTTTTTGTTTGAAGTATGAGATCAGGTTTTCTTCCTAGAACTTTGAGAGGTTGTTGAATTTGATTCCCAAGCTCTTCAAGATGAAACTGTCTACGAGTGATTTATTCACTGGAAGATAACTGTCACATACACACCACACACACACCTTTCTTTGCCTATAACTTTACAGTCCCTGCCTCTATCCTAGTGTGGAGACTGGGCATTAAGACCGGAGCTCGGAGAGCAGTTAATATGATTTGAGGAAAATGTGCCCTATCACCCGTCTTCACATCGTCACGTACTGCCATCACGGGGCTGCTGTGTTCAGGGCAGAATTTCCAGTAACTTTAAACATTCACTTCGGATCACATGAAAACATGCTCCTTTCAGGCAATTTAATAATTAACTTACTTTCCCTCAAACAGAAATTGTTCCTCGAGATCTAAGGATGAAAGACAAGTTTCTGAAACATCTGACAGGTAGGCTTTCCACGCATTACTTCGCCGCTCCCCAGCTCCTGGCATCCCGCAGCCCTCACAATCTGTTTCTTCTTCCACGTTCCAGGTCCTCTTTATTTCAGCCCAAAGTGCAGCAAACACTTCCACAGACTTTACCACAACACCCGAGACTGCACCATCCCCACCTGTAAGTGACCGCATCCAACTCGCTTTAGAAATGCCGGTACAGTGTAGACGAGGCTTCAGGCCCCTCCCTTCTGTAACCCAGGTTTGCTAATACTATACTCCCTGTTGACTATACAGTCCGGGGCTGGGGTGAGTACACCACTTAAGATAACCGCAGGCAGCAGCAGCTAGTGCCAAACGGAACGTGGTTCACAGTCATTGGAATGAATCGGCTCTTGGAAGGGGCTGGACTCCTCCATGCACGCTCTCGAATTCTGGTCTGATGCCTGTCCTTGTATCCACTCAACTCTGACAGTGGAACAAATGTTTCAAATGAGTTGCTAAAATGACTACTGCAGGGTGTAAGGTAACTATGGTTGGCCCTGGGCCATCCCCACTGCCCTGGCCAGAGACTTTCTGTTTCCACCAGTAATTGTAACCCCATCACCCAGGAATTTTACTGGTACTTCAAACTCCTGCTCTTCTACTTGGCTTCCTCACTAATTCAGAAACGCAGGTGCCCTTTTCTGTCTGGCTCTCAGCTGTAACTTCCTGGTTCATCCACAACAAGTGCACTCATTCCCCCAAAAGTGCTTTCTTGTGCTCTTCACAAAACATACAATGATGACAAGTAACTTATTAGCTAGAGGGACATCTGCTAGAGCCCTACACCAACTTTTCTGTGTGTGTAGGGACCACAACTTGCCTTCCATTTAAGGCTCACAGGAGGGCAGTTGTACACATAAGCCAGGTCTCCTAGGAGCTGCCTTCAGGACTGTCCGAAGGGGCAGCAGACCAGACCTGCCCGTCCTGCTCAAAACAGTAAGCCCCTGTCCACGAAGGGGAAGCTGCTGTGTGCAGGCAGCTGCACCCCTTTATGGAGCTCCTGTCTCGCACGTCCCCAAACATGGCAGGCAGACAGGGAGCGCCTTCAGGAGGGAGCTGACGTGGTCCCGCTCAAGGCTACCACGGGGACAGCGGCACGAGTCAATGGGCGGCACCCGTGTCCCGGAAGCTCCAGGCTCACCCTCTCATCCAGGCCATGTGGACCTGGGACACCTCACCTCCCTCTTTCGTTCCTCTGAAATGGAATCACCTTCTGTTGGAGAATTACTAGCCTGCTTCTAGGGGTCAGAGAACCTTCTCATTTTGTTTCAATGTGTATATATTTTTATATTAAGTCTTTTTTTACAATAATAGGATCAGATTCTAAATTTGAAAGTGACCCTTAGGGTCATTGCTTGAATCCTTTCATTCACGGACAAGGACACAGACAAGGCACTTAGGCTGCGTGTGCCCCATCGCAGGCGCCACCCACATTGCTGCCTCCTTTGCTGAGCGGGCCGCCACCAAGCTCCTAGTCACCCATAAGGTGAGGCGGTGGGACCAGGCCCGGTCAGAAATGCCCCTGGGCCTGGAAGCAGATCTGTGCCCTGGACAAGTGGCTGCTTGTGTGGGTCCCACCTCTCTCAGCCCATAAAGAGCTGCAGAGCCAACCTGGCCACTTCTGTGCTGCTCAAGGCTGCATACGACAGTTCCCAGAATCCTGGCCGGTTAGACAGAAGGAACCACAGACCTTCTCACTCAAGGTGTGGTCCTGGGGTGAGCTCTCGGGAAGAGCAGGACTTGTGAGTCCACCACACCTGCTGAGCAAAGTCTGCACCTTAAGGGACCCCTGGTGGACATCAGGGTGGAGAACATGTGGCCCAGCGGGGTGGTGGTCGCCCTCAGGATCTCAGGGTGTGTGGCAAATGCCAGTATCTCCTTTGAGCTCCTGCAGTCCGCCGCCTCCACGTGTGGTCTCTAGGAAAAGCACATCCTGAAAACACGGCACATCTGAAGAGCAGAAAAGCCCCCAGCTGCCACATAATTGTTTCCTTTGAGCCCCAACTATCATGTCCTCTAGGTGTTTAGCGGGTGTGTTTTTGGAAGGCCTAGGTGCTCGCCTAACAGACATGCCGTGCGTGTTTATCGCTGTCAGTTTACTCATTCACTCAGAATTTCAGCTACGAGTCTGAATTCTTCCATCTTTAAGTAGGATTTTGTGACTCTTGAGAAGTGAACTTCGTATTGAGGAATCCCTTTACGGGCGTGATTGTCCTCTGAGGCAGCACCTATGAGACTACTGAAACAGGAAACCATACGAGATACCTAGGAAAACCAGCCTGCGCTCAGAAATCAGCTCTTGCTTCCCTCCATTGTCCAGCCAGGTTTTTTGCTCTGGTACTTGGCTGTTGACCCACTGTCTTTAGAATTTCTGTGCAGAAGGCTTTGTGTTATGATTAACTCAAGAGGGGACTCGGCCCGCACGTGACCTAAAAGTTAAGTAACACAGGGCGCGGGAAGACCAACTGTACTCTAGGAAGCAAAACGAAAGCTGTTTTAATGAGCCCAGCAGCTACTGCGAGGAGAAAACAGGCAGAGAGCAGCCGCGTGGGAGACTCTGCATCCCCACTTCCCACAGCCTCCCAGTTACATCATTTAACTTCTGTCACGTGATGCTAAAGGCCCGAGGCACCATAAATTATTAAATCAACAACTTCGAGCCATGATTGCAGATGACAGTCTATGTATTGTTTCCAAGGAATTCAGAATATTTAAAGGAATGAATGGCTTTAGCAGTTGCTATGCTTGTTTAAAGTGAATGCAATTCATTTAAGTTGTTGAGGTAGCTGACGAGGGTCTGTGATTTATTTCCCTTGTAGACTATAAGAGATGCGCCCGGCTTCTTACTCGGCTGGCTGTCAGTCCGATGTGCATGGAGGGATAAGGTAAGCTGACAGCCCAGTCGCTGTGGCCCACACACCAAAGACTGGATGCATGTGGGACATGAAAAATTCATGGGAGTTTAGAGACAGTCATTCTTTGGGTAAAGTAGCCTTACTCTGAGTAAGGCTGACAGAACACTCAAAATAGCTCTAGGTACTGGTCAGCAGTAAACACACAGCACCCCAGGCAGCCACTGAGACCTGGTCGCAGGAGGACACGCTGGCCGAGCTCACATTAACCTGCACACAGCCCACTGGCTACTGACTTCAGCGTGTGACATGGTGTGTATCTGCCCACCCACTTCTAGGCTTTCATTCAAACATTCATAAATGAGTATATGACTAACCATACCCATGCGAATTTTAGCGACATATCTGGCAAATGTTTGCATTGAATTCTGTCATTATACCAATACGCTTAAAAAGAACAGCTAAGAATAGGTATCCTCTTCAAATGTTTCTATCAAAGTTATTTTTTAAAAGCCTCTGATGGTAAAAATATAAACACACATTGAGTTTACGAGCTAAACTTTTTACCTTGGCCTCTTGAGGGCTGACATGTAACACGTAACACTAACTGTCAGCAAGAGTCAAGGGATGGGCTGAAAGGTTTTATTTTCCTGAGACAAATGCCATCGATTTCAGCCACAAACTGTAACTTCACAACTGGACACTAGCTGTGTGTCTTGTGTGCCAGGCACAGCCAGATGCTGGGTCTACCTTGCAGTCAGATGGCTGTCCCTTCGCCTCCTGTGAGTGGAGGAGGGGTGCTCACCGTGGCGAAGGCTGCGCTGAACAACGTCTGCACAGATGCTCGGGGTCAGCCGGGCAGTGGGTGCTGCCCTGAGCTGCGTCCTTAGCGCTGCTTCTTCCCATCAGAAGTCCCACTAGCAAATGGGGGTTCAGTGAAACAAGTGGTTAGTGGAGGGTATCATCCCACATTTTCCCCAAGCTCACTGAAACTTGTATAACACTTTCTATGTGGGGGAAGTGAAAGCACAGTTTTTAATGCCAAAGCTGAGAAATTCCTCCACCTTCACTTCTCATCTGAATGCTGTCCAGTTTCTCTTCCACTGCCCACATGGCAAACAGAAAACTTCTTATTTTTAAAGCAATGAATGGATTCTTGTAAGTCTCCCAAAGTACCTGCCTGGGGAGATGAGAATGCTGTTTTCATTAAGCATTTCTTTATAGTTAAAGCATCGCTATTTCCAAAGATGAACCAGGCACATCCTTGGAAAACCACCGCCATCTACTCACAAGTGGGGAGACCAGATGCCCAGCGTCCACATCCACCGAAGAACCGCTCAGGCCACAGGCTTCCTGTCTCTGTGCCTGCGAGCTAACCGCCTGCTTCCCCACAGCGGTTCCCCAAAGACTGCTCTCCTGCAGAGACAGCTCCCCGGAGCGAAAAGTCGAGAGTAATGGTACCCAGGAGCCTACGCTTCCGTGGAACTGCACCCGAGCGTGGACCTACCTCTGCACCGTCTCAGGACGGGCACACCAGGGCTTTCCCAACACAACACGGAGACCCACATCGCACTGGTCACCGCCGTCGGTAACCATGTTCACTTTGGTCAAGAAGTGGGTAGTTTAAAATACAGATACTTCTGCTAAAATAATTTTGTAACATTTAAAAAAAGATTAATTTCTTCCAACTCCAGAAGTTCTAAACTGCAGTAGCAAAGTCTTAACTGGCTGGTGACGACGCAGACAGTCAAGGGTTTCTGTGTACCCTGACGTCCCGGAGGGCAGAGCACACATCCTGCGTTAGCAGCAGGTTTTCCTTAAGTGGCGTAAGCTGCGTCCACATACGTTTCTTCCGCCGTCCTAACACATGAAGATGTCACGACAAAGCTGCAGGGTAAGACTCCTCTTCCTACTCCAGACCAGAGCCTCAACTTCTTAAAGGCTCAGTCTGAAAGAAGTGGGTCTTTAGAGGGGTCCGAGCACAGGGACCCTCCACACTGTGGTCTCAGAGCAGAGCCCGAGCCCTTTGCTCCTTCTTGCTGAAACTCATGACCTGATCTCCTCGAGCCAAAGCGAAGCTGTGGCTTCGCAGCCATCCTCCCACACAGCAGGAGAGCCTCCCAAACACACCCTCACTACCTGGACTTGGCGCTCCAGTAAGTTACAAGCCTGAGCCCTGGAATACTTTCAGAGAAGCGGAGTTTTGAGTAAGAAGTATCCAGCTCGCTCTACAAAATGCAGCCTATTCTGAGCAACCCAGGATCGCCCCACATCAGCGTGGACTGAACTACCGAGGACTTGGCGGCAGACGCATCAACACTGAGCACTGTTCTTCAGACCCTAGCAAGCATGTCTCTTCGTTTGTGATGATTTCCATCCCTTTAGCGCAGCAGGCCCGTGAGCACTGAGTTACTTTCCAGAATAAAATAGACACACATTTTGGCACACAGGGAAACATGCAGACTGCAATTCCTCACATCTATGCACACATTGTGTTACACGTAATTGAATGTATAGGTCTTCCAGAATCAATAAGCAACTGTGAATCATTCTCTGAACCCAAACGTGTTTGTTTCGCAGCGAGCAGAGCGCCGCGGACGAGCAGCGGCCTGGGACCGTGAGAAGTGCCTTGGAGACCAGCAGGGCAGAGCCCACTGCCTTCTGGACACGCCCCATGAACAGAGATTTATTTTTGCAGACAGCCTCTCCCGTAATTCCTTTACCTTGAGTTTTGTATGTTGGCACCGTCTGTGGGCACAGAGTCAGTCAATGCGTGTGCCCGACAGTAACGCTTGCCACCGGTCGTGGGCACTTTAGACGGCAGGAGAGTGCCCCACGCTTGATGCGCCGCGCTGTGAGACGGCAGAGAGGTCGTGGTCACTTTAGACAGCAGGCGCCCCACGCTTGATGCGCCACGCTGTGAGACGGCAGAGAGGTCGTGGTCACTTTAGACAGCAGGCGCCCCACGCTTGATGCGCCACGCTGTGAGACGGCAGAGAGAGAGCTCCTTTTCCTGGTTAGGCGACGTCGCAAAGACTTCTTGAGAAGCATAAGCAGAATCAGCAGAATCTAAAACTATATTTTCATATAGCATATGGTATTATTTAATATTTTATTACTTTTACAATTAAATGCCCAGAGTATCATTTGGAATTGCATGAAAAATTTAAAAAATATAAATAAATAAAAAGAGACAGAAAAGAACTTCAGTTGTGGAGACACTGGAGTGTAAACCTGTGTACGTGCTCAGGCTAATTTCATTTGTCCTTTGTATAATAAGTGTAAAATAGTATCTAGACACTGTGCAATATGTAGATACTGTAAATAAAACGCAAGTAATAAATGAAGTGTTTGTTATAATGAAGTCTTCAAAGTGACTCTTTACTCCTGAACAAGTTCATCATTGGGAATTCATGATTTACAAATCTTTTGAAAAGATTGAAATACTGGCAGGATATCACAGAATATAAAAGGCATAAATAAATAAAACGAGAAAGCTATGAATTCTTATAAGGGACATTAGCATTTTTTAAAGAGAGTGGCACTATATACTGGCGACATATTTCTTAACGTACGTGATTTGGTAGCGAATATTTCAAATAAGGTTGCATCCGTATTTCCTGTATGACTTTGTAATGGAAACACTAAACTCCGTATTTCCTGTGTGACCTTGTAATGGAAACGCTAAACTAAGAGGGACCTTAAGACTTCCAAAAAGCTCCAGATTTTTACAGGTAGATATATTTTGAACAAATCTGACTGGATCTAATTTTTCAGACAAGTGAATTCAGCAACGAGGTTTCCTGTTCACATGAGCCCTAGTCTGGATACAGCCTAAGGACAGTCAATTAGGAACCCTAGGATTTGTCTGAGGGTCTGTGTTTAAGACATGTGTGTAAATGTTAAAGAAAACAAACTAGAGAGATTTATTCATCAACATAAAGGAACAGAAAAGAGTAAGAAATTTCCTTACTTTGAGAGTATCAAGCAATTACTGAACGATTAGGGCACTAGGGTGTAATTGTTGAAGTGCTTTACTTTCCTGTTTCCTAGTTGCAGGTCGACTTTTTCCCTCAATTCTTTACTTTTTAAAGCTACCATTATCAAATTCTCAATCCTCCCACGTTTCAGGATAAGCCCTCATGGAGCCATCCCGCAGGCCACCACACACACGCCTGGCCAGCCTGCTTGCCGCTGCCTCCCCGGTGTCCCTGAGTCTGCCGCCCCCGGTGGCCTGGTGGGAAAGACACCTTGCTCATCCCTCAGGCCCGAGTAAGCTCAGGACTGAAGGTCCCCCGTCTGAGGCCCCTGTGATACTGAGGACCAGAAGCCGTTCCTCTGAACTCTCCCTGCTTCTGAGCGACCGTCACTCAGACCGATCTGTGACCCAGAGTCCTCCCGGGACTTCGGCTCATCAACGATGAACTGGGGTGAAGACCGAGAGAAGAAAAGCTGTCCCTCATCTAGCCATCCACAGGGGTCTGCCTTGGGGTGCTGGCCCCAAGGAGAACCCACACTCCACTAAGGATGGGGCGCAGGCAAGGCTGCTGTGGCTGCAGGGCTGCCAGCTTCTCCCATGAACAGATTACTTGAGTGGAAGCAACGTGCTTACTTAGGCACTTACGCTGCTTAGGGTGCTGCCCGGCACGGGGCAGACAGGCACACATCACACATCATCCAAAAGGGACAGTGGAGGCAATGCTTTCTGATTCTTCCCCACCTGTCAGTAGAAAAACAGGCAGACACCAGACTTGTACTTAGCTGTAATTTTGTAATTTCCCCAGTTTATTTGAAAACAATCTTTTCTGACATATATTCATATGAATTTTAGATCAGTTATCTCCAAGTGCACAGAAATTACCTATATTTGCCTATAAACTAAGCACTGATAAAAGAATACTTAACATATCAATATTTAAGCATTCCAACATAAAAGGACTTTTTTCCCACTTATTTTTTCCCACCTAAGCTGATCTATATTTGACATTCAGGTTAATCACATGCATGTAAAGCAGACGTGGTCCCCACACTGACCCTAAGGTAAACCAGCACACAAGTGTCCTTCTTCCCGGACATAATTACATTTCCAGAGGCAAAGTGGTTCAAACAGGAACACATAAGGTGACTTCCTTATGAAATCAACGAGACAGACACAAACTAAGGAGTGAAGGTGCTGAAGACGAGTCACGCAAATCTTCCTCCTTCCTGTCCTGTCAATGCACAAGTGTGCACTGTGCCTGTGTGTGAACACTTCTCGCCAACATCACTGGACACCAGGCCCTGGCATCAAGAGGGAGTGCAGGGCAGGGGCCCCGTCCACACAGAGGGAAGAGGTAGTGCAGATTCCTGGAAGTGCCGATGGCTCAGATGCTGCCGAGCCTTACAGTGATGCTTTACTTCACTGTGTTCTATTTTGCTGCTCTGCGATTTTCTTTGTTCCACTATTTTTGTAACTGGGGCAAAGTGGGAGGTTCAACTAGTCTAAGAACACTTACCCCATAAACTGGCTGAATCAAAATTTTTTATTTATTCGTCCACCAAACACAACAACTGGTTTCCATCTACAATTATTTTTAAGGTAAGAAACAGTGAGTCAACTGAGAAAAGGGCTGTGGCCTTGGCTAGGGAATGGCGACACTGTGACACCTGACTGAGAATGCGGGCCTGTGGGAACGAGCCTGGGCCGCAGCAGGGCTGGACCCGGGTCAGCGAACCTTCTCCAGGAAGGCTCTGCAGCACCGCACACACTGCTGGTAGACGGTCTCAAAGTCAGCTTCATTACCCTGAAAAGACAGGGAAAAGGAAGAGTAACGAAGCCTGCGTAAGGAAAAGGCCCTTCAGGAGTCTGCCTCCGACTCCCAACGTGAGGGCACACAGACAGGCTGGTGTTTACGTTATCCCTACCCGTGAACCGCAGGATGGAAGTGAGAACCATACTTACATAATAAGGGTCTTCAATGATGAGCTTTTTCTGTGGATCGTAGCTCCCAAGTAGTTCAATTCTCGCTCTGCAGTTTTTAACTTGATTACTTTTCCTATTCAAATCTCTGTAAAATTGAAACATGAACTCAGTTTTCTGATCTATGGTTTCAAGTTAAACTGGGACGTCTGCTAGGGTTTTATGAAGCACCTGTATCAAAATCCAGCAAAAGTGACCTGATTTAAAGAGGAAATCAAACACTCGGCAGCTCTGCACGGCCCTCCCTGGGGCTGCAGTCTGGGGCTCTGTGTCTCAGGCAAGGGAGCTCGCAACAGCAGGGGATTTACACGAAACGTACAGCTTTGAGCCAGACAATAATCGGCATTCTCCTGACAAGGTGACAGAGTGGAACGCAAAACGCCATGAGAACCAAGTCCCAGAGGGCGGGAGGTTCCACGCTAAGGTGTCCTGACGGCGGTCCTTGCACCCACTCCACGCGCCCATCTCCCACCTCAGCTTTCTCACTGAGCTTCGTGTGGACTGTTCCTGCATTTGGTTACCAAATCTCTATGGGGGACAACAGAGTCTAACGGGAAACCTGCGAGGCCTCAGAGCACAGACCCTCCCCAGGAAGCCACCGAGGCTGAAACGTGAAGGGCAGGTGGGAGCAGGGGTGGCTCGGGCTGCACCACCAAGTGCCAACCACGTCTGGACATTTCATTAGTAGACAGGGTGCCACACAGAGTTCTCTAACAAGACACTGTTGATGATACTGATGAGCTATTCTGTAACTGAGAAAAATGTGGACAAAACAAAACTAACAAGTGAAAAACAAAAATAGAAAATCTATGTATTTTAACGCAGTTCGTGATTAATGAAAACCTAGGTAAGCCTGTTGCATCCGTACCTGTCCACCCTACAACAGTGACTAAAGGAAAGAGTTTCTGTTAATCAAACACACGCAACATTTACGGGTTAGCAGGGAAGCAAGGCAGTGTGGTCCTGCGCTCACACCGCGGGCTCGTCTCTGTCCTTTCGGTGAGGGCAGACACCAAGGGCCCTGCAGGCGCACTGCTGAGGCATCTCACTCAGCAAGACCTACTGTGTGACAGGCAGCACGGTGCCCGTCTTGCAACTGGTGCATGGTCCGCTCATACATTCCCTTTGGTCACTTAGCCCGAGTCTGCCTCTATATTTGTAAAATACATCGCATTCATTTACCTTTGCATGGTCACATGGTATCATATTGTTCGTTAGGTTTAATTTGAATACATGAAGCCCATAATACATGTAAGCCCACCTCAGACTTCAGGAGGAGAGGCCCAGGAAAACGCTCTCATCATTGGTTACCAGTGCCTGGCTGAAGAAATGCCACACCAAGCTCCTTGTTGCCCAGATCCATGTCCCCTGAGGTCAAACGCACAAGTGAGGCGATAGGGCACGGTGGTGAGTGTGACTCATGCCTCACAGAGCCTAGGCTAAAATTCCAACACACCCACCACTGAATCTGTGACCTTGGGCAGGTAACGTAACCTCTCTGTGCCTCGAATTCCTCTCTGATAAGACGGAGCAACAGTGCAAACCTTCAGAGGAAGGGCTTTGGCGTGATACGCACCAGTCTTAGCCATTTTTACCTAATACCTTAATCTGACAGTTTTTGTTTTTTAAATTGATTAAGGCAATCAACAATTTAAATGAACTAAAACGTCTTCTTTTTTGTTAGTCTTTTTTTGGGGGTTGCTGTGAGGCAGCTGTAAGGGGGAATAAGATGAGAAACACAATACAACACCATGCTGGCCATGATTCATTACAGCAATAACAAACTCACTCTCCTGCAAAACAAAGCATCACCTTATATATCAGACTTTTCCTTACCAAAGGGTGTGTCTAAGTGTAAACAGATCTATGAGACTTCAATTCTAAATTATTCCCTGGATTTCTTACTATTCTAAATAAGCACTTCCACATGTTGTGACCATCATTATATATTACAAGTTTAAGGCACGAGAAAAGTCATTTTGGACAACACTCTGCCCAGCCTATTACTGACCGAGTTGAAGAGAAACAACCTTTAAAAAGACGATTACCTCAGGTTGCTTTCATCCATACACAGTATATAATCAAAAGTGGCAAAGTCTTCTTTGGTAACCTAAAAGTAAATGAGAAGTGAAAACATAATGTTTACATTTAGACCAATCAAGCCTAGAGGATCCAAAACAGAACCTTAAAAAAAAAAAAAAAAAAAGGCTATACGTGAATCTGCTACTCACTTATTAAGTTATAAATCAATTAAGGTACTTTAAACAGTTAACCTGATTTCCTCAAATTGTATTGCAAATAAATTTTATTTTATACAGTTCCCTAGAATAATCATAAATAGTATAATATGTGGATGCAAAGTTTATACTTCATCTTCGACTTCTTAGAAACAAAGTATAATTCAGTTAACTTAATAAAATGTTCCGTGTCTGAGCCCTATTTTTCATTCCCAAAGTACTCATCCTCAGCCCCAGTGACATGGAGCAACTGCAGCACTGGCGGCTGTCCTCGTGGGGCTTCCCTCCTACGCAGGGTGGGCAGCTCTCAGGAGTGACAATGCCTCACAGAAAAATAAAGCAGAGAAGAGGGCAGAGAGGAAGACAACATTTGAGGTAGAGGGTGGTCAGGCTCACAAGAAAGAAACACATGAGGAACTGAATCTCTGGATCTTCTCTATTCTGACTAAATATCCGTAACTTGGACATGACACAGAAGAGAGCGCCACTCAGCACTGTTACTAATTCTCACCCGAACTGTGCACTGTTTTCTGACATAATTCATAAACATGAGCTCACTAAAATATAAACAAAAACTCTCTTATGATTTTTATTAGTATAAGTAATAACAGAATAAGAAAGGAACAACTATATTCAATTTTAATAACCTATAAGGGAAAAGAATCGGAAAAAGAATATATATATATATATATATATATATAAAACTGAATCACTCTGCTGTACACCTGAAACTAACACAGCATTGTAAATTAACTATACTTCAATTAAAAAAATGGTAGGCAGGTGGGAAGGAAGGAAGGGAAACATGCCGTAATCAAGGATGGAAATAATTTCTAAGAATGCTTTCAATACTCATCTTCATCACTAAAAAAATCCTCTAAAATATAGTGGCACAATGAAACTACAAAGATTTTGAATACCTGGTTAAACAGAGTAGTGACACTCTACTATAATCAGTGCTGCAGAAGAACCAGAAATATACTCACTATTCTGTTAAAAATAATAAATTTTGGCTCTTAGTATGCACTTGCATTAATTTTTAGTGTAGCACATTAATAAAGTACTGGGACCAAATTTTGCTAACATTCCCAAGGTACTAGCTTATTTTAAAATCTATTAGAACAAATATTACAAGTTATTTCCCCAAATTAGTTGTCTGAGAAATGTCCTGAGATTAAATATTAAACATTGTTTTTAATTTTGGAATGACTGCGATTGCAGATCCTAAGAAAGACTTAGTAACTGACAGCTACATGGAGCTACATGATGTTTAGATGTTAAAATGACTGTGGAAGAGGAACAGCTATAATTAACATCTTATAAAGAATGCATGGTAAAGGATTTCCGCTTGCAGCTATAAATGAAATAGCTTGTGGCAAAACAACCCTATTGCCAGAAAAAAAGTAGAAAACGCCCATCAAAACTAAACACTTCTGCACAATCATTAACGTGCTCCCATGACAGCCAGGCTCAGAAAGGCCAAAATCCCAACTGCGTGCACAGGACCAGGTATGCAAATTGGCGGGCCCTCTGCTGCTACAGATAAGCCTGGCTACCTGCGAGGGCTGACCGGCCACAAAGGGCAGCTGGCGTCTTGCCCCCGCCCTCAAGAGGACTTGCTGATCCTGGGCCCCGGCTAGAGCTCGGAAGAGAGATCTCAAACTTCCTGGATGCAGAAATTTTTAACTCTTAAAATTATTTAGGCCTTCCGTCTAAACAACTTGTTACTTAGGGTTTTATCTACTGTACCAATATTCACCAAAGCTATGAAAAGTGAAATTTTTATAACACTTATTATTCACTTAAAAATAATAAAAATTCATTACCTGTTATTATAACATTTTTATAAATGAAAAACAGCTCTATTTTCCACACTCACACTTAGGGAGGAGAGTGGCACTGTTTTACATTTTGCAAATCTCTTTAATGTCTGCTTACTCGAGGCAGACGGTTCTCTTCTGTGCTTCTGCGTTTGATCTGCTGAAATATGCAAACCCAGCCTCACACAAGCACGCAGCTTAAAAGCAGTATTTTCACAGCCAGTGTGTAACTGTGGATATTCTCTGATGCGACACCAAAGCTCATTAGCAGTGGTTTCTTACAGGTTATTTGCAATGCAGAACATGAAAACATACGAGCAAACTTTTCCTACTCTGTCCAAGCTCACTGGTTATGGTTAGTCTGAGCCTTTGAATGGATCCCTGACTCACACATTTTGACCTCACGGGCCTAGGGGTCCCTGGAACCCACTTTGGGGACTGTGCTTTAGACTCTCACAGGAGGGGCTGTTAGCAACGTCTGAGGACATCGTGATCGTCACGATGGGGGATGAAAGGGGTGCTCAGCATCGCGTGGGTCAAACCACCCGGCCTCCCAGGTCACGAGAAGCCTGGGCAGAAGGCCGCTGATGGAAGGCAGGAGCACCAAAGGGCCAGTGGGCAACCTCACCGGATGGAGATGCCGGAGGTGAAGCAGACACCACACGTCTCCTCCTCAGAGCATCTGCCAAGTTCCTAAACTGTTCAGAGGAAGAAGCCAAGAGAACAAGTGGAAGGCCGCACGCAGCAGACTCAGTGGGGAGGGAAGAACTACTTCAGAGGCTGCTAAACAGGAACAGCCCTGTGTGCTGAACGCCTCCCCGGCAGGGGGGCTCCTGGAAGTTCACTGGAGAGGGGCCCGTCCAGCACAGCCCGAGCCCCGCGAGGCAGGCCCAGAAACCAGTCAGCTCCAAACCAATCCCTGCCCCACCAAAGCGGAGCCACCTGGGGGCGAAGGTCCTTCACCCAAAGCTTCTACGTTGTCTATACATCATGCTCCGCATTTAATCCAAACTAGCAAGCATGCCGAGCAATACAACAAAGAGGAAAAGAAAGAAAAGCAGACTCACAGATGACCCAGGTATCAGGCTTTGTGTAAAATAACTGTGATCGGAGCTGTTCACGAAAATATAGGGCAAGATGTAGAATTTCACCAGAGAGCTGGAGTCAATTTAAAAGATCAAATAAAACTTAAAGAATTAAATAAAGTAACAGACACTAAATATTCAAGAAATAGAGGCTTATGGACTGTTTGAAAACAGAAAGATTTGTACATCACAAAACAGGTCAGGAGGAAAATCTCAGACTGAAAAACAGAGTGAAAAAAAGGATGGAGAAAGTAGAAAAAGCACAAGAAATTTATGTTCAAAATACATTTAGGCTGAATCTCAGAAGAAGGAGGGGAAGAAAAGTAGACAAAGATAACAGCCCAGAATCTTCCAGCACTGATGAAAACCATCAAGACACAAATTCAGGAAGTGAATCTGACCACATAAAACTGCTGGTAACTACACACCAAAGAAAAGCTCAAGACAGCAGAAGAAAACGACAGCAACTGCAGGAAGCAACCAAAGGACAATGCATTAGATGAATCCTTCCAAACAGTTAAGGTAGAAATACCATCATTGTTTGACAAAAGTTTTTTAACCGAAGAGAAAAGAAACATTAGCCAACTTGTTTTATGAGGCTGCTCGACCCTGACACAGTGTGTGATGCCAGGTGTGTATCCAACCCAACAGAACTGCACACATACAAAAATATTCAGTGGACTCAGCCCCAAACTAGAAACAACCGAGTGTTCATCAAGAGTGGAACTGATAATAAACTGTAGCCTAACTGTAAAATGATACTGAGTCCACAAATGAGGATGACTGAGCTTTGCTATGAGCAACAATACGGAGAATCTCACAAAGGAAAAGCTGACAGACGTATACACACTACAGGATTCCCCTGCCATAAAGCGGAAAAGGTAGCGGCATTTTGAGTGGTGACCCCTGGAGCAGAGGGAGCAGAGCTGGTCGTGCCATAAGATGCACTGAGCACCCTGACATCTGTGCGTATGTCACATAAAGTTTACTGGAAAGGGAAAGAATGTATGATAAAGTAAACATCCCCACAGAACTAGCCGGATGTGAGAGTTCACATACTCCAGAGCGATGGTTACATGCGCTAAAAAGAAAAAAGTACCCTGAATGTATGCTGTCTATAAAACCCAGGTTTAATCGAAATATTAGAATAGTTCTCATACAAATTGTGACACTCACTAAAGAGGAAATCTGTAAACATTAGAAAATGCTAAAAAATAACAAAGATCTGACGTGATACTGACATATCCTACTAGGACTTGCACATTTTTAAAAAAATCATTGCTGAGAAAATTTTCTTAAAAGCAACAAAAGAAAAAATAGGTCATGTGGAAGTACTACTTCTAAAACTGGTAATAATTTCATAAGCAGTAACTTTCTAGCTTTGTTTTTTTAAGGCATGTGTATTTAAAATATTTCATTTGTACCCACTTTTATTATAAACTTAGTGTATGAAAAATAATCTGATCTTAAAAGCAGAAAACATGGAAGTATGATTGCTCATAATTCTGAAGGTCTACTCAAAATAAATCTACATTATTTGAAAAACGAAATAGAAACTGGCAAGGTATGCACAACCCTGAAGAGACTAGCATGGGCAAATGACATAAAAAATGTTCCATCTCCAATGAAAATTCCACTTAAGAAAGCGTCCTTAAAATAGTTAATTTAAATAGTAAATTGTTAACATGCAGAGTCAACTGATGTAGCCAGAAACTAGTTCACAGATCTCAGTTATCTAAGTCAAAAATAATGTGTGCATTACTAATTTCTGAGGCATTATTAACATATTAAAAGTGTGTCTATAGTCATTTTGTTTTGTGAATTTTCTGGCTCACACCTCAACAAATAAACCTGTAATTAAATCCAAGTCCTACCACTTTGCAGCTGCATAACCTTCAATAAGTCATTTATTTTCTCTCCAGAACTGTTTCCTGACCTGCAAAATGTGTTTACCAACCACTCCTTTCCGTAATTGATAAAATTTGAGAACGACCAAAATTTAAAATACGATGTTACATGGCAAAGCAATCTGCAAAGTTTTAAATAGAGACAAAATTTAGTATAACAACGACTAAGGAATCTTTATCCAGTCTTACAAAAAGTTCTGATCCGAGCACTAATCCTAAATTATAGTTCTCACGCTGCCATCCACACTTACAAACATGCAATGTGTCTGACAACTGATTTTCACAATATCGGGCTTCTCACTCTGAAGGCCTCAAACGCTCACGTGACACTCAGCCACGGCCCTCCTTGGCCTACAGAGCCATAGGCTCCCTACAGAGCCTACATGTTGTCAGGACGGACACAAACGGAAGTCAGCAGATTTTAGCGAGGTTCTTAAAGAATCCAATTGATTTGGATTTAGAACAACGCGCTAGTCAGAAACGAAGCGTGTTTCTGTAGCAGCTGCTCCCCGTGGTTACAGAAGGTGCCGGCACGAGCACCCACAGCAGCTCCTAGACTGGGAGGGACTGGACGGGCCGCCTACGGACCCCGACGTCTCACCACGAATGCTGCCAGGAAAACCTCAGAACCCCCCTTCCGGGCTTCCACGGGAGTCTACAACCCTGTAGCCCAATAACGTGCCCACCAGACCAAGTGGCTATTTAAATGAGCTACAATTTAAAATGCAGCCTCCATGACGCTGGCCATATCTCAGAAGTGCAAGCGCACATCCAGCTGGCGGCTTCCACCCTGCGGAGCAGATAAGGCGCCAGCCTCCTCGCAGGACGTTCTGCTGGGCCGCATTCCAGAAGCAAAACCCAGGAGTACTACTGCTGGTGGGCGGGCTATGCACCCATAATAATATCAGCGCTACCCGGAACTTCTAAGGCACTCCACAGCTGGCAATATGTTTCTGTACTTACAACCGAAGTTTATTCTAACAACGACCTAGTAATGGAAGCAGACTAAGTCACCAGGGCTTAAAAGTTTAAAGACCTCACGCACAGAAAAAAGGGCGATGCCAGCTCAGGTCTGCCAGCTCTTAGCCAGGGCTCTCTCGACCATGCATTTTAACAAGTCAATTCCAAGACCATGCAAACCTTTCAGAACTGTGGAACCAGAATGGGTGTATTGTGGCTGGTCAGGCCGACCCTAAATAAACAGACTCAAATAAACGCACTCATTATACATAAGTCTGGTTAAGCCTCTCACAACCGCTCAGGTTACGGGATCAACGTATTAGAAATTAAACGAGGTCTCTTCTACCTGTCTTGCTTTATGGACTGTGTTAATGCCATGATTTCTCAGGCAGCTCACAGCTCTCGGATCTGGCGACCGGCCCACGTTCCAGTCAGAAACAGCGCCACTGTCAATGACCCACTGCAACACAAAACACACAAGTGCACCTTCAAGGTCAAGTACGGTACCTGCCGGGCAACGTGACTCATGGGGACACCATGCTTCTTCATGCAAGCCTGCCCTCGATAATCAGGAGGGTTTCCTAGTTCATACGTGGACGTTGCTGCACTGTCTATCCTCCACTGCAGGAGAAAAAAAGAATTTTTTTCACAATTTTCTGCCCCAAAGCCATTCAGGTTGTCCTCTTTAAGGCTGTGAACAGTACTTACAGTATCTGAAATGTTTTGATCAGTTACAAGTTTCCTGAAAACTGCTTCTGCGATGGGTGATCGACAGATGTTACCTTAAAAAAAAGGAGGGGGCAGAGTGAGCATGTGATGTGAGGGAAGCAAGGTACTCTTCTCTGAGGTGACCGTCCTGCCAGCACGTGGCAGAACCTGGGGGAACAGCTGACCCAACCCTGCTCAATGATTTCACACCAACTGTCCAAGTACTCAAAGTACAAATGACAAAGACATCCGAAATCAGAACAGTCATGACCAAAATCATCGTTTTTCAGGTTTGCTACCACTGACCCAGAAGCGAGTCGTGAAATCAACAAAGTGGGTCGCAACCAGCCTATTTTAAAATGAAATACAACAGAATAGAGTTTAAAATATGCATTTTCAAGTATACTGCACATAATAAAGATGACTATTGTTTCATAAAATATACAAGCAAATGTATTTGGGCCTAAGAGTAGTTCCACACAGACTCCTACCGCAGGACCTGTGCGGAGGGAGCCCTTGCTTGAGTGCTGTGGACCCAAAAGTCAGCCAGCTGGGGTAGGGATGGTCCTCCAGGCTGTCCAGTCTGCCCAGAGCTTACAGCAGCTGCAAGTTCACAGATCCCCAGTTCACCCTCACTTCAAACCAGCTGAACCTTACAGGTTCAATATTTCTCCAGAAGGACTGCAGAATTCAGGAAAATGCTATACTTATGATTATAGTTTTATTATCACAAAAAGATACAAAGCAGAACCAGCCAACGTCAGAGAGCACAGCAAAGATTCTGGAAAGTTCCAAATCGGAAACTTTCTGGTCCTTGGGGACGTGTCACATTCCCGTCACCCATGTGTGACAGTACTCAGAGTACTGCCAATCCAGGACGCCTCCCAGAGCTCCAGTGCCAAGGATTTATTGGGGTTTCATAAATAAGCCCAACTGATTGAATTACTGGCCTGTGGTTGAACTCAATGTCCAGCCCCTTCCCCTGCCACGTGTGGCTCGCAGCCTCCACCCGAGTTACCTCCTCAGCATAAGCTGTGTAGGGTCATCCCTGAATCACAAAACACTCCTATCACTCCAAGGGAATTCCAAGGGGTTTGAAGGTTACCTCCCAGCAGCCAGGACAGAGGCAAGACCTCTCATTAAATGGGGTCAAATTCCTTACTACACAGGGGAAGAAAGATAAAAGACAGAAAATCTTCCCTCAAAATATTTCTACCACATGCTAAGCAATGTATTTATGGGAGATACGGAATTAGCTATAATAAAAACAAGAAAACAAATGCTGATAGACAAGCAATATACTACAGGAGCACGGGAAAAGATTCTAAAAAGCATAAAGAATAAGAAAGTTTCTTATGAGAAAAAAAGAACAATTAGGGCTGGTCTTTAAAGGATGAAGAGTATTTAAATACTGGTTAATTGTAGGAAAAAGGTAACCTGACACCACTATGCTCTCTCTCATCTCCCAGTTTGCTGGCTGGGACACAATTAACAGCACACATTCTTTAGACCTTTAAAACATTAAACACTTAATAATCTTGCCAAAATAAGAAGTTCCGTTCTTTTCTGCTATTACCCTTACCGATGGTATACATCTGACACTTCCCTGCACTTCAGTCTGAAACAGGTCCAAATAAACGCTTTGAAGGAATAAAACTTTTATGTTTCAGAAGTGTACTGTTGTTACTGTCCTGCATACAGGCTACCAAGTGAAATGGCAAACAGCAACCTCAAATACCCCAGAACTCCATGTCTCACCCCCTCCACCGGCAAAGCTCTGGTTCAACACACAAACTCTCTGAATTGTGGGTCTCCCTCCTGTGGCCCTCACCCCTTCTCAGTCAGCCTTCAGTGGAGAGCTTAAAACTCAAATGATGCCTACTGTCAAAGTGAAACAAGGAGGCCTTTTACTTTTCCCCTCATAGAAATTCAATTCTGCAAATACCTAGTATGCATCATATTTTGTCCTAAAGCTGGAAATACAAAGAAAAATAAGCCACAGTTATTGCCTTCAAGAGGGCTAAATCTAGCTATAATCTCAGGAGGCTATCAAGTTAATTATAATAAAATCTGTGTGAGGAAAGGTGTCTATAAAGGGTCATGGGAACAACTACCTCTACCTAGACGATCTGGAAAAAGTAAAGAAGGGAATACTTGGGTCTGCCCTTTTAGAAAGGCTTTCCAGGCAAAATGCAAAATGGGTTCCCAGAAAGAAGCACACAACGGAAGGCACACTGAGCATCTGAAGTCCTGGGGAACAGGGAGTCCCCAGGGTGTGTGGGTAGGAAACGGTAAACGGGGTAAAGTGGGAAACGCTGAGCACACTTCTGTGGCCTTCTTTAAGGGTGCACCTAAAGAGGAGTGGAAGGAAATGCAGGAAATGCAGACTCATCAGAAGGTTTTAAGTCACTGGACTATTGACCATATAGGCCGTCCTCTCTGGGGAATTAAGGCGATGGGGTGGAAGCACTGAGGTGCCCTATCAAAGGAAAAATCCTGAAAGCTAAAGGGAAAGTGAACTCTATTTTAAGTAAGGGAGGCTCACTGTTGAAGTCCTAAAAATGAAAATAATTCTGAGCTGGAAGTTACCTGAAGAATTAAAAATAAAAAATACCTTCATTTTCATGTAGAGGAATATTGGCACATGGGGCTGTTACACAGCGACCTAGGGAATCAGATCTCTCTGGTTTGGCTTTTACAACCAAGAAATCCTGAACCTTTGCCCTTCCCCTGCCTTTAGGTCAGATCCATTTGTGAGCATGGGCCGAGGCAACATGCCAGCAAACCAGTGTTGTCATGGGTTTCGGCGCATCAGGAGGCCCTTAAAGGACAGATCAGCCCAGTGGCCTCGAGTCTGTCTGATGAAGGGGAAAAAGGGATTCTAGGCAAGTGCAATGCCAGGAACCCTGGCTTGGAGTACAGGTGCTGCAGGTGAGACGGGAACCGGACTTGGAGAAAGGACTGTACAGAAGCTAGAGGTCCAGGCTTGCATAGAGGGCTTCGGCAGGTGACAGGGGATCCGACTCGGAGACAGGACTGAACAGGAGACCCCGCTTGGAGAGAGAACCGGGCACGTCAAGGACACCCCGCCTGCAGAGCTGCCCAGGCAACGGCGCCGACCCATGCCACCCTCGGGTCTCCCCTCTCCGGCCTCCTCCGCATCACCGTTCCTGGTCCAGCGGCGCGGTCCAGCGGCGCAGCCCAGCGGCGCAGCCCAGAGCGCACGAAGCCCTTCCCAGCCCTCCAGGAAAGTCAAAGTGGGGCTAGATCAGCGCTGTCTCACCCAGACACACGAACAGCACTGACTTGGTCGCCTGTTCGGCCATCTTCCCGCGCTCAGAGAGGCGCCCACTAATCACGTAGGCACGTTTCTGGCGCGGCGCATGCGCGCCCGCGTAGTCCTGCCCCGGCCCCACCCGGAGCGAGAGTGCAGTCTCGCGCTTGCGCAGTCTGGCCCCAGAGCCTCCCGCGGGAGGCGGCGCCGAGAGCCACCCCGAGGGCGGGGGGTGGGGCGCGGGGAGGGGAGGGATGGGGCGGGACCAAGAGCCACCTGGAAGGGGAGGGGCCCAATGGGGGAGAGCTGGGGTCACGCGCCTCTGCTGAGTGACCACCCGAGGGCAGGAGAGGGCGTAGCCCCGAGTCCCGGGGTTTTGGGGGCCACAGACTGAAGCCAGAGAGACGGGGCCTGATGGGTCCCCGAGTGTCCTCGGAGAGTAGGGAGTCAGTCCTGGGATTCAGGTGAGCGCCCGTCACCTGGGCCGCGCGGCCGAAGGTGAGGCCCGCGATCAGGGGCTGGGCGGGGTCCGCAAGGGCACCTCCTGGTACCCCGAGACCCCCGCCCCCAGTGCCCGGGTCGGAACCGCTGCGCAAGGTCCGCTCTGCGGCGGGACGGCCGCTGGGCTGCCCAGTTGTCGAAGCTGGGCTGCTTCAGCAGCCGCCCTGGGACCGGTGAGGGCGAGCGCACACCTCCCTTAGCTGCAGTTTTTATCCTGCGAATATGTGTAAAGTAGGTGCTTTGCCCCGGAAAAGCGGGTGTTTACCTGCTCCCTCACCTGTCTCAGGTGTGCACCTCGCTAGACCGGTCCCTGCCCTGGGAGGCGGAGCCGAGCGGGGAGGGCCTCTCCTCTTCCTGGGTAGGTGTCGGCAGCTCCAGGGGCGCCGGAACGGACCAGGCTCGGGGTCGCAAGTGAGTACGGGTGTCGGTGACGCCGCTGAACCTCACCTGGAATCGGGACCACCCCTTGCGCTATACAAAAGTTTTGCTGAGGAGTGTAAATCTTTGGTGAAAGAGGTAGAAACGATGTCTTTGGGATTTTTTTGCTGTTGCGCATCTATTAACACTCAGTTATCCCACAACTGTTAAAAGTTAAGAGGAACCAGCTCCCTGGACTCTCCACAAATGCGGTTGTGATTCAGGTTTGGCCCCAGTTGATTCAGTTCACAGAATGGCTCTTCTCGTTTTTAATTTTAGCGATTGTCATTCACTTCATTTGTAAATATCTAATATTTGAAAAGCCAAGTATTAGGCACTATCTTTTTTCGCTGCCGTCTGTTTTAGTGGGGGACACTCTGGACCTTTGTTGGACGGTTTGGGTTCAGCCTGGGCCTGGCTCGCGCAGCCGGAGGCAGAAAGCTGCCATTGTTTCCGGGCTCCCCAGGTGTAAGTGCCGGGCCCTCCGCACCTCACCTGGCCCTGCCTGTGATCAGCCACAGTTCCGGGGAACCTCTTGGGGCAGAGTGGCCGCCTCCCTGGTGCTGTGAGCGCTGGACCTTGGATCTCTTTCCTTTACTGTGGTGGTTTTTCCTTGTGTAATGAAATAGGAAACTGCTCTGAACAGGTAGATGACCATGAGATAATGAGATTTACCCTGCTAGCTGGAAATGTGTTATTTTCACTTCATCTCAACAAACAGTTCTGTGTCGCCACTGCTGCTGCTGAGGCTGAGTTGGAGAGAATGACACAGACAGGGGAACCCTGCCCACAGAGAGTAGGAATCTGATGGCCCCAGAATGTTCTACCAAAGGGGAGGAGGTTTTCAGGTTTTCTTTTGTATACGACACATGCGTGTCCTGCATTTTTGTCCTCATGAGAGTTTTTATTGAGGTGTGGGAGATGCCTGAATTAATAATGGGTTAGTCAGAAACGCTGCACACACGCACCTCAGAGAAATAACAAGTCTCCATGGTGCCGTTTAGTTCTTTGTGTGGTCTGCTATTGGCATACCTGCGCAGTGACCTGGAGGTTAAAATCAGTTGTTACTTCCATCCTGTTTATCATGCATAAACTAAGGAGAATTGGTTATCTGGTTTACAAATATTCTATTTAAACAGAGTTTCTTTAAAATGAGTTAATACTATCCCTCATCTTTTGTAAGATTAAAAAAAATATTTAAAAGAAATCTGTGCTCATCAAGAGTGATTTGATGCTTTTATTCCATTTAGGAAGTTTTCTCAGGGGCTTTCTCACTGTTTAGAAAGAAAGATATGGTGGTTGGAAAGAGAACGCTGACAAGCGAAGGGGATGTTGCTGCCGTGACGCTGAGTGACCGGTGGTCACAGACGTCTTTCTACAAGTTGCCTTATGTGCAAGTGTGTCACGATAAGACATCATCCTGTGCAGTTTGAGACCTAAACACACGGAATTTTTATTTTCTTTGGGAGGAGTCCATTTTTCACAGTCACTGACCAGGTTAATGTGGCCTGTGTAGTCCTTCTCTGAGCCAGGATCACTCTTCAGTTTGAGAAAAGGTAACATGGTATAAGGCGAGGGGCTCCTTATGCTGGAAGTTATGGTTCTTGTCACTCCATAGTCTCTGTCCCCTGTCTGAATCCTGTGGTCAGGGGAACAAGAAAAGAGGCACAGGCCACGGTAATGTTTGGGGCTCAAATCATTAGTTTAGTTTGAAGTTTGGATTAGAAGGTTAACGACCTGACCAGAGAGACCAGTTTTGATTTCTAGAACTGACAGACTTTGTCTCCTTAAGACAAAGGAAGCAGTTAAACCCAGGCCACGGAGAGATAAGAATTAGTTTAAGAAACAGTGGTGTCCCCCTAAAGGGGTGGGATAGGGAGGATGGGAGGGAGACAGAGGGAGGGGATATGGGGATGTATCTATATGTATAGCTGATTCACTTTGTTATACAGCAGAAACTAACACACCATTGTAAAGCAATTATACTCCAATAAAGATGCTAAAAAAAAAAGAAAGAAACAATGGCCATAGTTATCAGGTGGTAGTGTCCGAGATGATAACGTCCTAATAAAGCTAAACTCAATATTTCAACGGCTTTCAAAAGATTACATAGATATATAAAGTTTCTTTTATTTTAGCTAAGGTTTATAGCCAAGATAAAAATTAATAAAAAATTTCCTATAGGTAGCCCTCTCATAATTGAGACTCCATTAAGGAAAATAATATATTAGATGCTTGTTGACCAGAGGGAAAGTTTGGGAAGCGCTGAAGTCTGAAAACGCTGAGGTGTTGGGAGGGGCCTTTCCTCCCCCTGCTTCCCTTCTAGACTGCAGGGCTGGGCCGGAGACTAGCCACTTTTACCACCCGGGTGGCAGCTTACTCCAAATAGTTTCTGATGTCACTGTGGCCCCCAGTCACCCCAGCCCCGAGTTTACTGCCCCATGACCAATATGGGAATTATTTCTACATCTTAAGCTCATTTCAAGCTTTTGAGGTTTCCAAAGTAAAAATTTTCTCCTCAGTATTAAAAAAAAAATCCTCTTAATTAAAAAAAAAAAAGTCTTAGTATGGAAATTTTCAAATATTTCAGTTACTTTTGAAAGAAAACTTTACATCTGTTTTCTTGGCTTGAGGTTTGGCATCCATCCTTCTCTTAGAAAGAAACTCAAATATTTATAGATGATTTGCTTTGCCTTGGAATTCAAGAGACTTAAGAATTTTATGCATGTTGAGATGCAAACCATGACTTAATAATGACCTTGTCTTCACAACTTCAGCACTATAATCATATCAACATTCTGAACAGACCGTGCCCCTCTGCCGAATGGTACAGCAGAGGAAAAGTGGATGAGCCATGATTTGATGCTGAGGACAGGAATTGAGGCTTGTCTCGAAATCGTTGTTATTACTTGTTGGCTCTGACGGAAAAATTCACCATTATACAACTATGACCTGGCAGTATGCTCATATTAGAAATGTAATAGGATCTGTACTAGCCAAACAAATTAGCCAGGTTCTTCTGGAATTCAGCTGAACGTGAAGGTGTCCTCACCGTGACCATGTGACACCCAGCTCGCAGTGACGCAGGGCTGTGTCTAGCACTCAGGCTTAGGGATTGAGCTTTGTGGTCTGCAGGCATCCCGGGCTGCGTGTGAATTCCCCAGTCCAGTAGCTTTCCTTCCCATGTTTATAAAAGAGGCTCTGACCTTCCCTACACAGGATGTTTGCAATAGCAACTCTCAACTGTGGAATTTGCTTATTTAACTGGTTTAATTCTGCCTGGTTGATGGAGTTCAAAGTAGAAAGTCTTTTGGGGGAAGGTTTACGTATCATTTACTGAGCTTTAGTTGCACGGGCCAGAACATCTGCTCCAAATCGGCTCTAGCAGGAAAGGATCTCACTGGCCCACGTGACTGAAGAGTCCGGAGCTGCTTGTGGCACCAGCTGTGGCCCAGCCCCGGGCTCAAGCAGTGCCGGCAGAGCCCAGGTCCTCTCTCCAACTCTAGTCAAGCGCTCCTCTGCATGGCTTTGCTCTCAGGCTCTCCCCAGTGGTGACAAAACCTTGCAGCAAGTCCAAGCAGAAGTGCCTGTGAAAGAGGCAGTTCCGGCAGCTCCCACACAAGCCCTTGGGCAGATGCTGACGTGGATCAGCCTTGGTTACAAAGCTCTGCTGTAGCACAAGGAGGACACTTGGTCTAATTCTGCAAATGGGTCCCCTTCAGGTGTGGCTTCCGTGGAAACAGACACACTGTGCTGGTTCCAAAAACCAGAGGCATAGATGCTCAGTAGGAAAAGGAACCAATTTCCACTGAAGTTTATTAATTCAAGTCAGTGCGATGTACTGAGCACCTGGATATATGAAGAGGGCTCTACAGGGGCACAAAGCTTTGTAAAAAGCACTGCTTCTGACTGTAAGGATTGCAGCTGAGTGGTGGACAGCTGTGTGGGTAAGAGTCTCAAATCACAAGCTCGAGTGCTGGAAGTGTAAACATTCTATCGAGTCCTCATTTTCAGTCACGTCTCAGAGTGGGTGTTGAGAAGAAGCGTCAGGTGTGTGCTGCCTCTGCCCACTCAGATTTGCTTCTGGGTCTTCAGTTATCATTAGTTCTGAAGCTGCCCCTGCTGCACTCCCAGGGTCCTGGCACCCCAGCTCTGATGGGACAACAGGAGTTCCCTGCAAGCAGAGAGCTGGCTCTCCCATGCCTTCTGGGCTGCAGGGGTCCTGGCACCTAGCTCTGATGGGACAACAGGAGTTCCCTGCAAGCGGAGAGCTGGCTCTCCCATGCCTTCTGGGCTGAAGGGGTCCTGGCACCCCAGCTCTGATGGGACAACATGAGTTCCCTGCAAGCGGAGAGCTGGCTCTCCCATGCCTTCTGGGCTGCAGGGGTCCTGGCACCCCAGCTCTGATGGGACAACATGAGTTCCCTGCAAGCGGAGAGCTGGCTCTCCCATGCCTTCTGGGCTGCAGGGGTCCTGGCACCCCAGCTCTGATGGGACAATAGCAGTTCCTGCAAGCGGAGAGCTGGCTCTCCCATGCCCTCTGGGCTGAAGGGGTCCTGGCACCCCAGCTCTGATGGGACAGCAGGAGTTCCCGCAAGCGGAGAGCTGGCTCTCCCACGCCTTCTGGGCTGAAGGGGTCCTGGCACCCCAGCTCTGATGGGGCAACAGGAGTTCCCTGCAAGCAGAGAGCTGGCTCTCCCATGCCTTCTGGGCTGAAGGGGTCCTGGCACCCCAGCTCTGATGGGACAACAGGAGTTCCCTGCAAGCGGAGAGCTGGCTCTCCCATGCCTTCTGGGCTGCAGGGGTCCTGGCACCCCAGCTCTGATGGGACAACAGGAGCTCCCTGCAAGCGGAGAGCTGGCTCTCCCATGCCTTCTGGGCTGAAGGGGTCCTGGCACCCCAGCTCTGATGGGACAGCAGGAGTTCCCGCAAGCAGAGAGCTGGCTCTCCCATGCCCTCTGGGCTGAAGGGGTCTCCGTGGGGTGGGTGCCACTTGGCAGTGGGGCTGCTTGAGGCTTTTTAGACCAGTGTGCTTGTTGGTCTCCTGACACTCAGGCCTCCTTAGTTTGGGGTTTGGTTTGCTTTGCTTTTGTCCTACCTTTCCTGTGGCAGCCTAGAAAGGACTATTTTAAGGTACTATGCCATCAACTTGTACCACGCTTCCCTCTCACCCTCCTCTCTCTCAAGATCTAGGAAATGTTACAGAGTCTGAGAGTCAGGGAACCTTTGCGCTTACTCAGCACATGTTCTTCTAAACCCACTGGGTTTTCTATGTAAATGAGCCTTTCCTAGTCCTCACAGGGTTTTGATCTTTAATTCCTAAAAGCAACAAATGCTTCATTCATTTAACAAATATTTATTGGGCACTTACTATATGTTATTATGGTGTGTGTTGGAGACATTACAGTTGATAAAATAGCCAACGTGCCTAACCTTATAGCACTTACATTCTAGAGAGGGAGATTAGGTTAGAACGATCAGATCAGATAGACAGATAGACAGACAGACAGGGTAGATAAAAGCCATGGTGTAGACTAAATATGGTGGAAAAACTTTGAGGCGTGTTATCAATGAGCTATTACTTAGAGCATTTCTTTGGAGAAATGACCATAGGTGTTCAAGACTGGAAACAGAGAAACCACAGAGGAGGCGGCTAAACAGACACCACAAGAGCAGATATTCCTTGGGCCAGACTGGTGGCAGGGGAGCGGGTGAGAGGTAACCAGATTCTGAGCGTGTTGAAGGTCTGTACTCCAGTAGGGCGTGCTGGTGGATTGGCACTGGGAATGAGAGCGATATGGAAGTTACAGTTGGCTCAGGTTTTGAGTGTGAGCTCCCTGATGGATGAAGCCTACCTGGAGAGGAAACTTGGGGAGCAGGCTGGAGAGGAGGTTAGGGCATCACTGTTAAGTCTAAATGTGATTAATTTGAGATGCTTACTTGGATACTTGATTTCAAGGTCCAATCAGTAATTGATACGGTGAGTCTGGCATTTAGGGAAAGGTTAAAGAATAGATCAGGCTTGGAGAATTATCAGATATAAATGGTGCTTAAAGTCACAGGACCTGAGGTATGAGTGTGAATAGGAAAGGTGGAGCCTTGGGGAAGCTGAGAGGACCCTGAAAGGGCTGGCCTTCAATGCTTCGCTCCCTCTTGGAGGCTGTCGACGGGAAAAAAATGCACAATGTGAGAGTTGTGAGTTAAGTTTTATTTGGGGCAAAATGAGGACTGTAGCCTGGGAGACAGCCTCTCAGATAGTGCTGAGGAACTGCTCTGAAGAGACGGGGTGGGGAGGCCAGTGTACACGTGATTTCGGTGAAGGGGGTACATGTAGTCAAGCACACAGTTTGGCAGACGTTCGCTGCCGGTCACAGCAGATGCCTCTATCAGTGATTTTAGTGCTTTTCTAGATATGAGAAAATGTGAGCAACTGTGCTCTTAAAATCTTCTCCTGACAAGATCTAAGTATCTGAAGGCCTGTTCTGCCAGTTCTTTCCAGAGCACAGAGGGCCTCATTCCTGAGCTCCGCCCTGAGCTCCTTTCAGGGCGTGTTAAAGGTCAGCGACTGCAGTGACCTCATCTTTGTAGAGTCAGATGGCAAGTGACAGTTTGCAGTTGGCGAGACAGACGAAGGCGGTGTTAGCAACCTTGGCACTGCTGGGTCCTCTGGGGCCTCTCCCACAAGACCTGGGGCCGGTGTCTTCCTTGCTGCTTGGGTCATCTATTGTTTTGTGCAGAGCACGTGGTAAAGCTCTGCTCAGCCCCCAGGCAGGGGTGGCCCCGGGGTGGGGGGATCTTGCCAAATCTCAGGTCTGGTCTAAGATTTACGTACTCATGGTTTCAAGTAGAAGCGGTGTTTAAGGTTGATTTGGAAGAATGAGTGGAATTTGAAGAGGTCAGAGGTTGGCTTTTTCCCTCTAGGGCCGGGCAGCCCGTGTATCAGGCTCTGAGGGCCAAGAGGAGAACTGAGGCTATGTATTGACACCCACGCAACAAGAGAGAAAACAATCTCCCACAAATTGTTACTGATGAAAACTGAATTATAATAATAATTGAGAACGTTTTTTGTAATCCAAATCTTCTGGTGGGTAGAATGGGATTCTCTTTATGGGAGAACGTTTTCACCTTGAGTTCACCGTTTAGCGCCCCTCATCACGACAGATCATAAATGTTCAGCTATCGATGCTGATCTAGGATGGGATTTTACCTGTTTCATCTTTGGAAGTGTGTTCTCACATAAAATATTCTTCTTTTGATTCATTTTTTTCAACCAGCCGTTCCCATGGGAGAACAGTGCGTGGCTGGGTGTGCCCGAGTCCTCGGGGCCTCTGAGCTCCCGACGCCCCTTCCGTAGGTGCTCTGGGCGGGGCTGTGGGGCTCCTGTAAGGGGCTGATGCCGAGTTCCCTCGGGGAGCAGTGAGAGGCCATCTGGCGAGCCCGTTTGGCCAGAGGCCCGGGAAAGCCCTCTCGGAGTCCTCTCCACAGCCCCCCGCACTCAGAAACCAGAGGCCCCACTGCTCTGAGGACTCCTGCCCCTGCCGCCCCCAGAGGGAGCCCAGCCTGGTGGAGCGCAGCTGTCCGCCGTCCTCGGGCCGAGCGACAGCTTCTCCAAGGAGGGCTGCATCTCCTCACCTTTGCCCCCGACCCGAGGACTGGCCCTCAGCCGAGGGCGCCACACAGAGTGAATAGCTCCCACAGTGAACATCCCCTCTTTGACCCGCAGTGTGCGTCCCACCTGCCCTTGGACTCTGCCTGCCACACCTATTCCGGCCAGAGGCATGACTCGGGCGCAATGAGGAGGGTGCAGGAAGGGGCCTATAGCATCAAGTTTTCAGGCACGTGCTAATAGGAGCACTTGGTACAGCAAAGATCTATCTTTTTATCCATTTTAACCTTTAATAAAAAGGCAAAACTACTGCTTTGCTTTTTTGGAAGGACCTGCAAGTAGTCTATTAGGAATGCTATGTAATCAAAGAGAAAGATATTAACATGTGGTATGTTATATTTTATGTGTTTTTACCCAGTTATCCACCTCCCCAAACTAATTAAGTGATTAGAATGTATATAAAACAAGTCTAGTCCTAAGTTAGAAAATAAAAATTACAGATACTTCTCCATCTTTCTTCTGCAGCGAATACCATGGAGGGATGAGAAATAATTTTTAAGCATAATAAGTAGGGTTATGTCAGCTGCAGCAACAAGCCCCCAAATCTCGATTTCTTAGCACAAGAAGAGTTGTGGTGGGCAGCTTCCCCCGTGTTCTGATCCAGGGTTCTCCATCCCTCCCACTGTGGCTGTACCCTGGAGACCCCTTCAGGCAGCCCGTGATAGGAAGGGAGGGTGCAGAAGACGCTCCTTCCCACTGTTTGGGCGTAGAAGCGACATCCATTACTGTCTCTTGGCGGCAGCTCCCGGGACCAGCGCTGTGCTGACGCGGGAAACAGACGAGTGTGTGGGAAACTAGCTAACACGGGAGACCCCCTGCATGCGACTTGATCATTCCATAAAGAGTAAGGTTACATCATCTTAGATCCCAACAGAAATTAAGAAAACAAAGGCCTCATCTAGTCCTATGCCAGGTATCAAAGCACATGCGTTACAAATGGACAGTGCACGTTAGTCGGTTTTCTAGTCGCACTCGGGTTGCCTTGCTGATCGCCAGCTCGGTACCTCCTTTGTAGTGATCCAGAGGAGGAGAGGCGGGCTCCCATCGAGGCTGTTCACACCGGTTGTGGTTTTCGGAAGCCGTCAATTGTGTCAATACCATATCGGAAACTTGGAAATGCCCCCTACCGTGCACACTTTTTCTTGCTCACTGTGGAATACCAAAACCAACTGTATGTCATTAGCTTGCTACTGACATTAGTCAAGTCATGACTAACAGCCACTTCCATAAAATGTACTTTAAAGGCCGAAGTATCTACATAAATATGTTCACTTGGAATTTTTCTACGTTGTATTTTTTCTAAGACCTTCTAAGTCCAGACTGCATAACCAAAGCATTGATAATAGGAAAAGTTTAAAGACCACTAGTAAATTGACATAATTTTAAATGGATGTGTTAAGATTCCTTCCCTATTTAAAGATTATGTGCTTCTGAGAATTTTTCTGTGTTCATCTTTGTGTTTCATATTCACCATCGCAAGTGAAAGTAGAGAACCAACAGTAGCAGCTTTTCAGTATCTCAGTACCATCGTCAAAATGGGACAGTGTGATTTTAAACAAATACATGATCGAGAAGATGAAGAGCAACTTTATGTTAGTTCCTAAAAATGCAAATTTCAGAATTGTCAATGGTATACAAATGCATATAATAACAACTGAATATTTAGTGTACAGCCACTCACCAAATCTGTCCTTTGGATTATGTGTGTGTGTGTGTGTGTGTGTTGGCACACGCTCGCACATGCGTGAGGGAGGGGAGGCTGTGTGTGCTCTCGTTTGTGTAAAACATAAGGGTACATTTTTCACTTTTCTACACCTCTTCATGCAAGACATGTTGGCTGTGAGAGGTCAGATTTTAAACAAAAGACAACTTACGGAGTAATTATTCATAATATACATATTTTTTTACAGCTGGAGTCACACGTTTCCACTAATATATTAAATATTTAATAGTACAGGATTCAATTTATGCTGAGCAGTCTTTGTTCTGTAATATTTCAGACACACAAAGGACTATTGAGAATAACAATTGTTACATCCGTGACTTACTATGCACAGCCTAAGGGAAAATGTACAAGTTTCCAGTAAGCTTCCTATATAAGCCTTCCCCAGGGCCACCCCACCCCCAAATCAAGTATCATTTTACTTTATCTTTATATATAAATATTTGTATAACATTTATGTAAATGTTTACATAAATGTGTGACACCCTATATATCTTTATGCAACTTGTTTTTGCTGTCAATATTACTCACATTTTGCCATGTTGATACAGTAGATCTAGTTTATCTGAAGTTCTGTATAGAATACAATTTTAATACTACATCAAACTAGATATATCCGTCCTCCTCTTGAGGGACATTTGTCTCCTGTTTGAATGTATTTATTTCTTTGTTCTGTTAAAAGCCCTGCCTCGGTGGCTGGGCTGCCGCAACAAGTTACCACAGACTGGTCGGCTTACAACAGACACGCCCTCTCCCGCGTGGAGGCTGCCCGTGGGGCGTCAGCCGGGCCGTGCTTGGAGGGACGCACCCCTCCAAGAGTCCTGCCTTCTCTCCCCCAACTCCTGGGGCCCCAGTGCTCCTGGGCTTGTGGCCGCATGGTCCAGCCTCTGCCTCTGTGGCCACGTTGCCTTCCCCTCCTCTCTGCATCTTCCCCTTTCTGTCTCCTTAAGGACTTAGGGGCCGCCTGGGTAGTCAAGAATGATTAACTTAATTACGTCTGCAAAGACCCTGTTTCCAAATAAGGTCCCTTTCACAGGGTCCAGGTAGACGTGAATTTGGGGGCCACCATTCAGCCGGGCAGCCAGTGCCTCTGAGCACGTCCAGGAGTAGAATTGGTGGGTCATCTCCAGCTGTCCTCAGAACAGCTCCCACAGCAGCTGCACTTACTCACGTCCGCACCAATGGGACAGAGGCTTCCCTATGTGCCCCTGCACAACCTACACATGCTCATTGGCAGGCTTCCCTATGTGCCCCTGCACAACCTACACATGCTCATTGGCAGGCTTTTATAATTTCCGTCAACCTAAAGGACAAGACACAGTAATGCATTATGGTCTAGCTTTGCATGTCCCTGGCTTCTAGGGAGTTTGATCAACTTTTCATATATTTATTGGTCATGGAGGTTTCCTCTTCTGTGGATTAACTAATTGAACACTTTGCCCCATTTTCTATAGTGTATTTTTATTGATATTAAAAGATCTGTATATATTCTGGGTGTGGTACATATATACAATGGAATATTACTCAGCCATAAAAAAGAATGAAATCATGCTATTTGCAGCAACATGGATGGACTTAGAGACTGTCATACTGAGTGAAGTGAGTCAGACAAAGACAAACATATGATATCACTTATATGTGGAATCTAAGAAAAGGGTACAAATGAACTTATCTATAAAACAGAAAAAGTTACAGATGTAGAAAACAAACTTATGGTTACCAGGGGTTGGGGGGGAGGGATAAACTGGGAGATTGCGATTGACATATACACACTACTATATATAAGACAGATAACTAATAAGCACCTACTGTATAGTACAGGGAACTCTACTCGATACTCTGTAATGGCCTATATGGGAAAAGACTCTAAAAAAGAGTAGCTATATGTAGTCAATGTATATGATTGACTTTGCTGTACACCGAAAACTAACACAACATTGTAAATCAACTATACTCCAATAAAAATTAAAAATTAAAAAAAAACAGAAATGGAAGAAGCAAAATGTCCAGAACTAAAGAAGGATTTAAGAATTCAACTTGAAGAATCCTAAATTTTAAATAACAAACGAAAAAGTAGAAGATACTAAAGATATGATAGAAATACAAATTGAAAAATTCAAATTGATTTGTAATTATAATAAATCAATTAACCATAAATCATATCAATCATAATAAACATAAATAAATTTAAAATTTCTATATTAAAAAATAAAAGATCTTTATATATTCTGGATTCTAAATCTCTGTCACTTATGTTTATGACAAATATCTTCCAATCTGTGGCTTATATTTTTATTTTTTAAACATATGTTGATACAACTTTTTAAACTTTAATGTAGTTGAATGTATCTGTAGTTTCCCGTTATTGTTGTGCCTTGTTTGTAGCATTCCTCCATCCTCGAATCATAAAGATATTCCCTATTCTTTTTATTCTAAAAGTACTAAGTTTTGCTTTTAATATTTAGGCGTTCAATTACATTGAATTTTTTTGTGTGTGTATGATGTGATATTGTAATCTAATTTTATTTTGTTTTCCTTTGAATGACCTAAAGTCCCAGAATAATTTATTAATCTACCATGTCATCTCTCTCATATATTTTTAAATATATGAGTATATATATATATATATATATATATACACACATATATATATATATAAATATTCCTTTCTTGCTTTTGTCATGAAGGTAGCATTTTTAATTAAGTGCTGTGGATCATTCAATAAATTGTGTTGTATAATTTTAAAATATTAGGTTCTCACTTCGTATCCTATACCAATGCAAGTTTGAGGAGGGTCAAATATTTAATGTAAAATAAAAGCTCTGGAGGAAGAAAATTTAGAATAATACTTGTATAATTTTTTAAAGGCCTTTAGTCACAATAATAGAAAGGTTATAATGGTAGAAAGCTCAGAGAGATATTGCCATGTAAATAAAAACAAATACTGAAAAACTATACATAAAAGTATGAAAATAAGAAGCGGAGATACAAACTTGTGACATGATTAAAATTATAGACAAAAGGAGTATGGTACCAGAAAAATAAGCAAAGAACATGAACAGAAAATATGCAAAACAAAATGTAAACAAACAATAAAAATCTGTCATCCTTTCTGATGTGCACACTTTGCCTCGACCAGCTTCCCCAGTAACAATACGAATTTTTTATGGTAATACCCAGTGGTTCTAAGGTTGGTTAGTAATTTTAGAAGGTGATTTGATAATGGAATAAAAAGCTAGACATTTTTTATTTTTTTCAGTCATTAATTCCAACTCCTAAGATTCTCTCAAGATAATTACCATCGAACAGTGGTATCACTAAAAACTAAAAAAGGAAATAATCTCCTTACAGCAATAGGAACCAACTGAAGCACACACTAAAATGCAGACAGTAGTATTGGTGAGTATTAGTAGTAGGGATGCCTTTTTTCTTCAATATTTGTGTATCTATATTTTTCCTTTATTGTTACAATGCACTTATGCCATAATTTCTGGTGGTTTAAAAAATATAGAAAAATTTTCAGGGACTTCCCTGGCGGTTCAGTGGTTAAGACTCCATGCTTCCAGTTCTGCGGGCATGGGTTCAATCCCTGGTCGGGGAACTAGGATCCGACATGCCACGTGGTGCGGCCAAAAAAAGAAAAAAACAATTTTTCCTCATAGTTGGGCCTTTTGCACTATGAATTTGAAAAGTAATTCTCCCATAATTTCTGGTTCTTTTATGGTTTGACTTTTGGTTTTTTTTTTTTTTTCTTTTTTCCTTTTTTTGCGGTATGCAGACCTCTCACTGTTGTGGCCTCTCCCGTTGCGGACCGAGCACAGGCTCCGGACGCGCAGGCCCAGCAGCCGTGGCTCACGGGCCCAGCCGCTCCACGGCATTGTGGGATCTTCCCGGACCGGGGCACAAACCCGTGTCCCCTGCATCGGCAGGGGGACTCTCAACCACTGTACCACCAGGGAAGCCCTGACTTTTGGTATTTTAAATCATCAATGCATTTGGAGTTTATTGTTATGTAATGTGAAACTGTGGATGACTTTTTTCCCCCAAAGGACCACTATTTATTGTGTACAACAGCTTTTCCACAATGATTTCAGGTGCAATATTTATCATATATTAAATTAATTTATATATTTGGGCCAATTTCTGAATTTTTTTAATGGATTTATATATATATTTATTTTATTTTACTTAGTTTTTAATTTTTTTTGGCTGTGTTGGGTCTTCGTTGCTGCGCGCAGACTCTCTAGTTGTGGCGAGTCAGGGCTGCTCTTCGTTGCGGTGCACAGGCTTCTCATTGTGGTGGCTTCTCGTTGGGAGCACGGGCTCTAGGTGCGTGGGCTTCAGTAGTTGTGGCACGCGGGCTCAGTAGTTGTGGCTTGCAGGTTCTAGAGTGCAGGCTCAGTAGTTATGGTGCATGGGCTTAGTTGCTCCGCAGCATGTGGGATCTTCCCAGGCCAGGGCTCGAACCTGTTTCTCCTGCATTGGCAGGTGGATTCTTAACCACAGTGCCACCAGGGAAGCCCTGAATTTTCTATTTTGTCAAATTGATTTTTCTGTCCGTATTTACATCACTAAGAGGTAAATTATTGAGGCTTTATAATATGTTAAACCAGAGCTTATCCCCTTCATTCTTCTTCTTTCACACATTTTCTTCTAGCTTTTCTTGCTTATTTTTCCACATGAATTTGGGAACTGCTTTGTTTAGTAGTTAGACACTTGTTAGACTTAAAAGAGAATATGAATTTGATTTCATGTTTTAAAAAGCAGAAAAACCATCATAAGAAAATTGAAAAGACAAATGGCAAAGAGGAAATCAATGTTTGTAACTCGTATTCTAGAAAAAAAGGTTAATTCCCTTAATATACAAATCAATAAGGAACAGAGAAATACCCTCTATAAATGGACAAGAAATAAAAAAAAAATTTGACAGAAATGGAAAGATATTCAATATTACTCATCATAAAAAACAAAAGTACACTGAGAGCTTCATGACAAAGAAACTGGTACTGGAATTGCCACTTGCCGTAAACAACCAGAAACTGGGGAAAACATATGGAGCATCTGTTTTCATGTTGGACGACAGGCGAGTGGGTCTAGGATCCCAGAGGAGAGGGGAAATTGAGGTGAAGTCCACAATTGCCCGTTTTTCTGCCTGGACCACTTTCCAAGCTGCAGCACAGGGAGGGAAGCCCACCGTGGCGTGGGTTCTTTCTGACTGGGAGAGACAAATTGAGTTTGGAGAGGCTGAGCAACTGGAGTTTACAGAGCAGATTCCCAGAGGAGAGCGAATCAGAGATGGAAAGAGCTCCAGAAATCTGCAGTCCTTGGCTGCGCAGGAAGCATTGTGTGAAGGGGACACTTTCAGGGCAGGGCAAAGAACGACTCTCAGGAAGCTGTGAGGCAAACAGTCCTCAGAGCTTATGCAGCGTTGGGAGCAGTAGTTCCAACCAGCCGAGTGGAGAGAGTGTGTCACATCCGAGGACGTTCAGGAGACAGCCCAGAGTCACATGGTAACTGCAGGCCTGGCACCGAAGACTACACACTCCAAGCGAAACATAAAAGCAAGCCTTGGAAAGGCTGAGCTGATCTGCAAGTGACTCCCTGGCGCCAGCACAAACGCAGCAACACTGTTAAATAAGACAACAAGATCTAGATCCTCAACATGGCGGTGTTCATAGTTCTAGCAACCACCAAATTTCACTAGCAATGGGCAGAAACAGTAAAACATAACCCATAACTAGGAGAAAAGTCAGTCAAAAAACAGACCCAGAAAGGGCAGAGATGATGCAATCATCAGACAAGGGTATAAAAACACTTCTTAAAATATGCTCAAGGATTGAAAGAACAACAAAAACACAATGAGGATAGAAATGGAAAGAATGAAAAACAACCAATGGAAATTTCAGGTCTGAAAACACAATCTTTGAAATGAAAAATTCATCTGATGGTCAGAACAGCAGGATTTATATTGAAGCCTCTCGATTTCTTTGACTCTTCTGGTTCCTTGTCCTGTGATAAAGGAATGGTCCATCCCACATACTTCAGAGCTGGAAAGATTATGTGAGCATCTCTAGGATGAATAAACCTTCCTCTGAGTTTATGAATACCCAACCAATGCTGAAAACATAGAATGCTATACAAACGCAAATGTTCATTAACTGAAGTAATCACTCAATTCCTGAGTCTACTAGAATTTTACTAATATGGAAAATCTGTGCAGACAGGTCAAACATTTTCAACAAAATAGTCAAATATATTAAATTTTGTATTATCTGTTATAGACGGTAGTAAAATACATCTTTTGTTCATTCTTAACATTTTAATATTTTTTGTTAATATTGTGCTGAGTTAAGAATTACAGGGAAAAGATACATAATTGGGAGACTGGACCAGATTTTAAGATCCTTTAGAATTCCATGATTTTATAATTTCTGAGATTTTGAGAGTTTAGGGTTTCCCAATCTTAGTGAATTTAATTTAGTAGGAAAATAAAGATGAAATGATCAATAAATAAGGATTTTCAGTTTATTTCCTTTGTCTGGTAGGATACAATTTGATAATGCTTAATTGTGTATGAAAAAATGAAATTATAACAAATTTCTAACTTCTATTTAGATCTCTTCATTAAAATCATTTTTTTAATCTTTCAGTGAATAACCCTATACCTTCCAATTTGAAATCTGAAGCAAAGAAGGCTGCTAAAATTCTAAGAGAATTCACAGAAATAACTTCCGGAAGTGGACCTGATAAGATCATTCCTGGTAGGTAAATGAAATACATACTTTCACTTCTACATCTGCTCTGTTTCTTAAATTATCTTTGCAACCCTTGACTCACACAGGTCCTCAGACCACCTTTCTCCTCTGGGCCCATCGTCCCGGCTGGTGTCCTGGGCAGCCCCCTCTCCTCCTCCGCTCTGCAGGGCCCATGGCCCTAAGTACCCTGTGTCCGTTTCCACTGCACGTTCCCCAAACTCACAGGTCCTTATCCTCAGTTTCTGAGGACTTTGGCAAACTCATCTTGCAAACTCACCGGCTAATCTCATAAATAAATTTTAATTTTGTGTTTTTCCTTTCTAGATAAGATAGTTATACTTTATAGTGGTTTAAGAAGACTAATCAATGATTCCCAGCACGGCTACACATCTGTATTCCCTGGGTCATTAAAGTGCAGTTCCTAAACTCCCCCCCGACCTGCTGAATCAGACCCTGGGAGCAGCGTGGCCAGGAGTGAGATTTTATCACGTCTCTAATGTGATTCTCCTGTAGTCAGGCTGACCACGCAAGACCTGGTCCAGAGGCCAGCCTTTGGGAACCACTGTCTGTTCATTACTAGTACCAGTTATTTCTAAAGGTGTTTCAGAGAATACCTGTCTGATGCAGACACTCACACGCAGACTAGCTCAGGCAGCTGCGGGCTGATCTCCCTCTTAGTGAATAACTCATCCTGCATTAGAGAAACCAGTTTAATTCCTTAAGCCAGATTTTCTGAAGTTATTTAACAGACCTTTAAGGGTTGTAAAACTTTCTAATTTGTTGTTGTTATGGTAATAATACGAAGTGTCGTTATTTTGGCCCAGCCACTCCTCCCATCTTAAGAAAACAGCGCTTCATAGAGCCTTGCTCCTTGAAGGCAGGTGGCCACATCTGGGCATCACCTGGGAGCCTGTTAGAAACGCAGGGCCTCAGGCTCCACTTCAGCCTGATGAGTCAGAGTCTGCATTTCTCACGAGATCTCCAGTGCGTCACATGCACGTACAAGCTAGAGAAGCACTGTGTAACACTTGAAGAAAATTCAGCCAGAAAAATGCAATTTTCTGTAGCTGTCTTCTGAAGCAGGAGACAGAAGACGCTTCTCAACATACAGCAGCATCTACATACATGGCAGGCTAGGATTATTTCTCGTGGATTTTGTCCAGCAAAATTCTGCCTTGCCTTTATTCTGCTTCCAGTCAAAGGCCACCCGACTCCCTTTCACTGGGTGTAGCTCAGAAAATGAAAACCCGTTTACACAGCAGCCTGCATAAGAGCGAAGGCCCGCAGGGGTGCGGGCTGTGTGTCTGATGGAAGCCAGGGAGGCCGCAGCTGCCAGATGACCAAGCCTCGTCTGTCCTTGGGATGAGTAGGGAGGGCCCATTACGCGTACATTAAAGCTAGGGAGGTGTATTACGTGATAGGAGATAAAATCTAAAAAATATTTGAAAACAAAATGCCCAGACCTTTAGACTTTCTTAGGCTGTGAGTTCACGGTCATCTGGTGTGAGGGGCTCTGAGACTAAGTGAAACTCAGTTTAGAGAGTAAATCTGCAGTCAGTGCACCTACGTTACAAATGAAGAGCTAATTGGACAATTATTCAGGGATTATTGGTATTTTAATGTCCCGGAATCAGGGTGGATAAGATATAAAAACACACCTGACATTTGAACTATGTTCATTTTAAAAATATACTTCTGTTATACCTAATGTTTCTGAAGAGAGGCACTACTCACTGTAACAGCACTGAGAATGGCGTGTGAGGCTATTCTGCCAACATGTGTTGTATAAACAAACCTACCTGATGTATAATGAAGCTGTCAGCATCAGTACCGTGTGTCACACCCTTTAGAACACGAGCTAAGGCACACTTAGGTGATGACCGTCCGAGAGAAGAGAGCCTTACTTCTAAACCTTGTTCAAGTACCAAGAGCTCCAGGAATGGTCTGTGTGTTACCCTCCTCGTGCTCTTGGTTGAACCGTCTCTGAGAGTCTGTTATTAATTTAAATTTTGAAATGGTGTGCATAAGTGTATTAGAAATTTAGTGTTTCCTAGGGACACCTACAAAGCCTTTTTTGTGTATTTGAGTACACTGTCTGGTTTGACTTCCTTGACAGAATATTTGACTAAAATGATGGTAAATTAAACTACCTTAAAAGTAACATTGGGATCCGAGAATAATTTCCAATGTTTAGGCTTCCTTTGTTATTTGAAAGATGTACTGTTGTGTAAATAGATCCACAGACTAGTAAGGCACTGTGTTTAGTGGGTACCTATGTTAATAACCTTCCTTTTGTGTAACAAACTTCCCTGAAATGTGGATAAACCAATATTTTGTAAATTGAATTATATTTTCAGTGCACTGGTAGTTATGTGTTATTCGAATACTGATCAGATCACTTTATAAAGTCAAAAAATGTTTTTAAGTGGCAAAATCATTTAATTTTCCTGGTTTTGAATCCAGATTTTCATATTAATAGAAGCTGAACTCAACAATGTGGCTCTAAGTTCAAACGTCCTGCTGCACACTGCATGTCAGTCACTTTTGAAGTTTCTCCTTAACACTATGTAGGTCTTAATTTCTTTGAAGATACTTTTGTAACTTTTAAAATTATAAATAATGTTGTAAATTAATTGAAATCTCCAAATTATTTGTCCTGCTACTAGATATCAGTACAGTCTCATCCCAGTGTCTCATTTCTTGTGTCCATTGCAGGATTCTGAGCGCCTGCCCTGTTGGGTTAGGGCCACCGAAGGCTTCAGGCTTCTCTGTCCTGGGGCGGTTTCCTCGCAGTTCCCTGTGCCGCTGAGGCTATAGGGAGGCCCTGGTCCCTGGGAAGCAAACCTGCGTGCACAGGCCTGCTGAGCTGTCACCTGCTGGGCGCTCACCTGTCTTCATCTTTTGCAGCACACGTCATTGCCAAAGCCAAGGGCCTGGTGGTCCTGTCTGCGATAAAAGCTGGGTTTCTGGTCACAGCGAGAGGTGGCAGTGGGATCGTGCTGGCACGCCTTCCAGATGGAAGTAAGCTAGCCTCCCTTCACTGGGAGGGGCAGAGAATCCTTGTCCCTTTTTTGTTCTGTTTCCACTATAAACAGGTTTTGTAGGGAGAGAGACAGGTTTTCCGGTGCCGCCTGGACTACCTTCCTTGGGCCGCTCCCTCCGTTTTCTCTGTGGTCAGCCGACCCGTGAGACTCAGAATATCAGAAGATGGGGCCCCCGTCTTTACACACTTTGTTGTCCTCCCATGGAGCATATACTAAACATTGACACTGTATTTCTGTTGTTACATACGCATTCCTATTCCTCAGCTTCACCTTCAGTTGCTTTCTTTTGTTTTATGGAAGCTTTTCTCCCCCATTGTTCCCGTGTGGGATCTTAAAAGCTGAAACATTTTAAAGAATGTCCCCAGGGCAGAATCATATCAAGATCAGTATAATTTGGTTTTACTTTCTGGGGCGAAACCTAATACTTGATTTTTCAGACATGACATCAAAATATGTTTGCTTGAATCCCAAGAACCAACATATATAATATTTAAAGTGTGTGTGGGTGTGTCATAGCCAACTAAAAGGCTTTTATATGAATTTAACATTTGCTGTTCAGTTATATAATTGAACACATTTTTCTGTTAATAGCTCTTTTTAGTGTAGATAATTTAATTTTATTTTGAGGGAGAACACGGGCCATCCACTGACAGGAGATACACCCGGCATTTGGGGGGCGCACAGCCCTGGAACTTGAGTCAGCAGGATTTGTTGTCCCCTGTGAGGCGTCCCTACAGCAAATGAGAGTTTGCCCCTGAGGTGGTTCAGATTTCATAGCTCTGGGCTTGGCTACGAAACAAAAAGTGACAACATTCTCTTCTTCTCAAGAAAAGAAGCATTACGCAAATTTTCGTGGGCAGATTCCCAGAAGTACAACCAGACAAGTAGGCACACTCAAATCGAGTCCACCGTGAGATGGGCTCTGCATCTGCAAGGAGCCCCCAGCCCTGCAGGTCCGAATGGTCATGGACCGGTGACCGTCAGAAAAGGGGGAGGAGCCGTTGACACCTGGGGCTCCTATCAGAACCTCGGGTGGACCTTCCTACTTAGATACCTAAGTTTCTGTCTCCCATCTTCCCAAGTAGCTGCTGGTCACTCTTCAGAGGGTAATATAATATGTGCCCAGTGGGGCACAGCAAATCCCCAGACCTTGGCCAGGTGGGCAGTTTGTTTTTCTTTTAGAAATTAATCACTTTTAATAGTTTTTTTTTTTTAAGATGTTAGGGGTGGTTTATTAATTAATTTATTTTTGCTGTGTTGGGTCTTCGTTTCTGTGTGAGGGCTTTCTCTAGCTGTGGCAAGCGGTGGCCACTCTTCATCGCAGTGCGCGGGCCTCTCACTATCGCGGCCTCTCTTGTTGCGGAGCACAGGCTCCAGACGCGCAGGCTCAGTAGTTGTGGCGCACGGGCCCAGCCGCTCTGCGGCATATGGGATCCTCCCAGACCAGGGCTTGAACCCGTGTCCCCTGCATTAGGAGGCAGACTCCCAACCACTGCGCCACCAGGGAAGCCCAGGTGGGCAGTTTTTAAACAGGGACAGTCCCTAACATAGGAAGTGGAAAATAACTTTGAGATTATGAGACATTAATTTCTGTAATCAAAACCCCTCTAAGCCCAGATAGATGAGTTCTGGGTATATTCAAGCACTAGCCTGTCATCTGGAATACATGGTAGCAAGAAACATTGGGCATCTTCAGAACGTGCTCCATCTAGACTCCCCCCACCCCCAGTTATTCTTTCTAGACCTGTTTAGCACAACTGTGTCCAGATCAGGAAAGCTAGGCACGCGATAATCCTGAAATGTACCATATCGTGGCAAATGGAGTTATTGTACTTAGTTTCCAAATGTAAGGATGTGTATCTTGTTAGAATTTTAATAGTCTTGAATTTATAACCTATTTCTTGTGCTTCTACTAGGCACAAAGGGTGTCAAAGCAGTTTTTGCCCTCCAGGATTTACAATAGAAACGGTTTAGTATTATGTTACCCTTAGAAGCGATTATAATAAGCTCTTTTGAATCCATTTGCTCTCTTATATCTATGATAAAATGCTAACAAAAGACTGGAATTCCAGTTCAATTATTTTGTAAAACATTAGGAATACTGACGGTTGAAATGATCAAATGCTATGTGTGTTTAATTGGTGAGAATTCAATAGTTTGGTATTATGCATGTTTGTAGGGAAAGATTAGAAAACATAGACTTGTGAGTCTATGAGGCTCATAATGAACAACTAACACCTTTCAAACCTTTTTAACTTAAAAAATTATAGGGCTTCCCTGGTGGTGCAGTGGTTGAGAGTCCGCCTGCCGATGCAGGGGACGCGGGTTCGTGCCCCAGTCTGGGAAGATCCCACGTGCCGCGGAGCGGCTGGGCCCGTGAGCCATGGCTGCTGAGGCTGCATGTCCGGAGCCTGTGCTCCGCAACGGGAGAGGCCACAACAGTGAGAGGCCCGAGTACCGCAAAAAAAAAAAAAAAAAAAAAAAAATTATATATATTTATTAAAGAACATTTAAAAACATAGTCAAAAATGCCAAAATCTCATTACTTTAAGAAGAAACACTATTAATTCATATTTTAGCATTTTTCCTCCCCATATTTATGTGCCAAGGAGTTTTAATATTAGAGTAATGTTTGTTTGTTTTTATTAGAATGGTCTGCACCTTCGGCCATCGGGATAGCTGGGCTTGGTGGAGGATTTGAACTAGGAATAGAGGTGAGTGGTGACGTGTCTACATACGACTACCCTATTCTCTAAAAGCAACTGCTACGTGAAAGTCGAGTGATCTCCTACTGTTCTCGTTTAACCACCTATGGAAATCGTTCCCTTTTATTTTCTTGACTCTCTACCTGAAGCTGTGTAATGTTTATCATTTTTCTCCTTCGCCTTCATTGAGAGTAGAGTTTCTTTCATTTACCATCTCATCTGTTTCCATCGTTAGCACATCTGCAGAACACTTGTTCTCAGACCTGAAAACTACAACTGGCAGTTTATGGCTTCTGATTGCAGAGTCATGGGTGCAAACAGCTCAATGCCATGTATCAACATTTGTGGCAAAATCCAGTTTGGTATCCCTGATGTTCAAACTACTTCCAATTTTTTAAGTAAAGGTTGACTTTGTATTGTTTCATTTTACAACTTTGCTGCTAATGACTATGGTTTCTATCAAATGGACTAGAAATTATACCAGCACACACTTGCTTACAGAGGTCTCTCCCACAGGGAGCATCTACATGATATCAAGCTTTCGTCTGCTGCTTTATTGCTAAGTGATTTGGTAAATCAAATCTCCTGATATTCCCAAATCATTTTCTTCTGAAATTTCAGTCAGTTTCTTCCTGAACTACCCTTTTATGAATTTGCTCTGTTGCCGTAGTTTTAAATGCCCTTGGCCTTATTAGGAGGAAGTGTTTCCACTACTGACTTTCATTTTTATTTGACCTTTACTTGCTGCTGCATAGATTTGTGATATAAAAAGAGGAACATGTTTTAGTTTTGCTAACATGACTGCCTTTTGGTTGTATATTCAACCAAATCATGGCCTTCAGAAACATCGCACTCGTGTGGAAAGCGTATTTTCAGCATCTGTTGTGCACCCCTGCTCACACGTCCTGGTGCTGTACCCAGGTGTCCCTCATCACTGCCCGCTGACCCCAGGCTTTGGGGCTCCATCTCAAAGAGCATTTGCTTGTATTTGCCGTTTGTGGAAACTTTGAATGCCACTTACCCTCATGGTTGAGTAGAAATTAACTCTGGAATTCCATTTAAATACTGTACATGGAAGATAAGTATTAACTTTTAAAAATATCCTCTTCAAGTAGAGATTAGAAGACTGTCCTAGGAGTTTGTGCCTCTTCGATAGGACCTGGCTTTGCTTCCCTGAGCGTAGCCGTAAGGTTAGAGCTGTCGGTCACTTTTCAGTGCTAACGAGAGGCCGTGCTGGTTCCCCAGGAAGCATCTCAGACCTGGCCAGAAACATGCAGTTACCTTCGGGGTGCAGCTCTGACCCAGGATGAGCGAGGGAGCTTGGGGGTTGGCGGCCATGCGCCCGCGGAGCTCCTGCGTCTGGATGCTCTTGTCGCCCCAGCTCCAGTTCCAATGAAGTGCAGCAGGCCCGTGGCCACCTCAGGCAGCGGGACCCATGCCCTCGAGTCTGCAGCCCCCCAGGCTGCCCGAGCTCCTCTCTGGCGTTCTTCTTCCGCCAGACGCTTGCTCCTAGTGGGATGGGGCGCTCGGCGCATGCGCCAGTCTGGAGGTTTTCTTGCCCGGCCCTTACCTAGGTTGTGAGTCCTTCATACCTGTGCCCTCAGACTGGCCAAGTGTCAAGCACAAGTAGACACCCAAAATAAATGTTTCTTTAAAGCACTGCCATCATCGGTTCAAACTATTAAATGTTTGTTGAATAACTTAAGTATCTGCCCTTCTGTTTTGGAATGGAATAATTAGCAATAATGGCTAACATTCTCATAAAACTCTCACACGTACTCTCATAGAATCATTTCCATGCCGTAGCCATGCTGAGTGGCTGTCGCTGCCGTCATTGTGTAGATAACTGAGTTATGTGACTCCGCCAGCCGGAGAATGACAGGCTGGCCACTCAGAGGGAGGCCTCTGGCTTCCGTGGGCGCTTGGGTGGGTCTCCTCGCTTCTAGTGCCCCAGCTGGCTCTAACCGTAACTCCCACCCGTGTAACACGCCGTGGATTTCAGGGCACGGGTGAGGTAGGTGGGGCGCATGTGGTTATTTTCAACGCACGGAGATGCTGAGCATCTTGCGGAGGTGGTGTGTGGTTGTCTCTAATTGGTTTCACTGGAGCCAGAGCCTGAGACAGGGCTCGTGGTGCACGTGACTTACTGAGCAAATGTTCTGGGTGGGGGGGAACCTATAAGGGGCTAAGGGAAGCAGGACAGAGAAGAGGAAGGGTCCAAGCAAGGCCGTGGTTCCAGGTAAACTTGCCCTGGTCTGATGACAGGAGGGGAAGGCAGGTCTTACGACAGAGGCAAGGGGGCTGGCGTTTGGGGTCAGCTGCTCTCGCCACCTGGCAGCACGTGGGTGTGGTGTGTGGTGGCAGGGCTGGAGGGGACTGCAGCGCCCCCCGTGGTGGGACCAGACCCCTCTCCTGGGCCCAGGACCCCCTGCGAGCTTCCGCCCCCCTGCTGCCTCCCCCAGGTGGCGACCCCTTCATTACACGTGGAATGCGTACTTGACTATCAGGAAGTCTAGTTCTAGCTCCACTTTGGAATCTAGACCAGGAACGGTTCTGAAGGTGTGTGAAGCTAGGGACGTGTACAGAACCTGCTGGCCTTCAGGAGCTTGGGCATTAGTTAAGTATAGATTATGGCACTGGTCCACTCACGAGAGCTGCTGAGAATTCCCAAGGTTGTAGAACTCACACATACCCACCAAACACAACAACAACAAATGAAAGGTTTAAAAGTCAGTGGAGTAAGGAAAGGTAATGCTAAGACTTGGTTTAAACACCATTAAATTTTCTTTCCAGGACAATTATAGCAGAGCCCAAAGGTCTGAAAACCCTGATACCTTGGATTATCCAACTGTTCGTTGTTTACCAAAAGCCAGAATCCACACTGGGCCATCAAATCAGATCAACCTCGCTTTCACCCAAGGTTGTAATGTGAGAAGAATGACTCCGCTTTTTCCAGGAGAATTTGGATGAACCCTTTTCCTTTAATGATGAGGAAGGCATCTAGGCTTAAGTTGAGAAACTACCCTTGGAGATCAGAGTTCAGTTTCGAAGTCCCCTAAGATTGCTGTGCAGGGGGGGGATCTGTTACTGTGAGGAGTGGAAGGGGATGGGAACCCCTCAAATTTGGGTCGAACGTTGAGGCTGATGATGCCACGTACTGAGTCTGAAAGCTTACTGCCCACATGATGAGGCTTTCTGGGGAGTGAGACAGACTCCCGAGCAGAATGGCTTGAGAGATGGGAAAGAAGACCCTTCTATGGAGGCTAGGGGTGGGGCTGGGGACGGGTCTCACTAGAACCACAGGAGGGAGCCCTGGGCTTTCTCACCAGGTTGTCTGGATTTGGGGCTTGGAAGCTATCTCTTCGTTACAGGACGACAGCATCAGGGACTCCGTAGCTTGGGTCCAAGGTGGGTAAACACTTGAGAGGGAGATGGGGTAGTGCCATGCTGGGGACAGGGTGTCAGGGGACGAGAAGCCCTCCGGTTCCTGAGAACATTTCTCCCCCAGCTTTTCCTGCATGATACTTGTATTTTTTTTAATTCTTTTTAAAGAATTGAGTTCAATTGTAAAACTCGCATTTTATTTACAGTTAACTGTATCTTAATGCGAACTTATTAAGAAGCCTTTATCAAATTCTTAAACGTCTGTCTTAACTGTTTATTTGCTCCGTTGCTCCGGTTTTCTTTCAGGAAATCTGTTTTGCTTTTTATTCTAAGCTGTGGAAATAAATCAAGAGCTGTCGTCAGTACCGCTGCTCTTCAAACTGTGGTGCTTTGGACCTGGTTCTCTAATTAGTCACGTCACCAAAGAACACAGGATTATCTTACTCTTATTTCAGGAGAACTGAATTGAGACTAGACATAAAATTAAAGGATTAATTTATTTTCTTTATTGACTCATAGAGTTGTGCCTTACTTAACTATCCTAAGACGTACCAAGTAGAAGGAGACATAACAACTAGAGTATCCACAAGGTCACGGCTGGAGACTTACACTGAGTGTGTACACTCTAAGCATTACGCAAAGTAATTTCATATGTGTTATCTTAAAAAGTACATAAGATTTGGTTATGTAATCAGTGGCAAAATTGCTTAACTTTGCATGAGAAACGCTAAATAATTCTGTATCATTCAACATAATGATCATCAGAAACTGTCCATGTATAAAATGGAATTAACAGTTGACATGAGTCACAGTGATATGTTTTGCATGCGTCAATTAGCTGGCATATTTGGTCTGTCCTACGGAACTTGAGTGTAATTTTTCATGAAGGGATTCATATTAAACTGTATCAGGAATTCCACTAGGCCCTTCCGAGTGCAATCACATTTGGTAATAATCAGATTCTTCTGTCAGATGAAAACAAAGATTTGAAAAATTTAAAGAACGATATAAATGAAGTCATCTTTTAAACATTAATCTGCTTGGCCTTTGCATATTTTATTGAGATGTGATGCCAGGGTTTACAAATGATTTCAACTCATCTTTCAAACAACCCTAGATTTGTGTATATGCCTATATACATGTATATACATATATCTATACGATTATATATACTTAGAAATCTGGTTACTATTATACCCATTTTACAGAGGAGATTGGGGCTTTGAGCCACTCAATCATTTGCCCAAGGTCACACAATATGCCAGGGGCAGAAGTGGAATTAACACCCAAATGGTTTCCATTTTGAGCCCAGATTCCCAGCGCCAGGCCCTCAGGCCTTCAGTTCTCCGGCACTTGACACACGTGCCTGACTCCACGTGGTTCAGGGGGCGGGTCCTGCCGTGGACTTTAACCATGAAAAGGCCAAATGGAGCCAAGATGCCGCAGGTGGCCCGGTGCTGCGAAGAGGAGCTGGGTTGAAAGCCTGGCCTCCCCAGCCGGCGCCTCTCTGCGGTCGTGGGATGCGGGGCCGTGGCCTGGGCACCCTGCGTGGCCTCACCGGGGGTCCCGCCCCAGAGGAGGCGAGTCTGAAGAACACGCCCTGTCCACAGCGACCCGCCCGGAGCGTGGAGACTCGCTCCAGCTTTGCTTTTCCTTGGAGGATTAACCATGGTAATAGGCGTAACTACTGGTTAACTAATCTTCCTCCTGGTGTTCTGCGCTTTGGGGCGGCTTCTGCTTGGGGGTCGCGTGGCCCTGCAGGGGCGCCGGTGGGGACCAGACTCGGGCCCCCGGACCTTCCAACCTGTGTGTGACCTGTTCACGTGTCACTAGGACACGTCACTCAGCCTCACTAACCCGCGAGGCTGCTGAGAAGAAGTCGATGCCTGGAGACCTCACACCACGTGCTCGATGCACAGAGAGTGCCCAGAGGCCTGCGCTCTGATTACCGGCGGGAGGTTAGCGGCCCACATCCGCAGCGGAAAATACAGCACGGCTCTGCTTTCATACTTTCTTTGGCTACATTGAAATTCTTGCTACATTACATATCGTATCTTGAGTTTTAGTAAACATATATTTTAAATGATATTTAGACATTATTTTTAAAATAAATGGCTGTCTACATTTCAGGTATCGGATTTGGTAATAATTTTGAATTATGACAGAGCAGTAGAAGCTTTTGCAAAAGGTGGTAACCTAACACTTGGAGGGAATTTGACTGTGGCAGTTGGGCCCTTGGGAAGGTGAGTACGCTGAAATCCCATTTGAACAGCTCTTGGATAGTAAAGGCTTTAAAACTACATCGTTTTTCATTAAGAGAAACGAATTAAAATGACAGAAAGTTATGATTTACACGTGCCCCAGAGGGTTTGAGGCTGCTTACAAATAAGAAATATACAAAACACAGCCACTGTGAGAAAATCTGAAACTAAAACACACAAAAAGAAATTAAATATTTCAGAACTGCAGGCTGTTGTGTCTACCGGAATCAACATAAAATTCACCTTCAAGCTTTGAAGGAGCCAGGTCGAGTCAATTTTAATTAACTGAGAAAGGACGGCATTGATCAGGGAAAAAAAGGGTTTTTTTCAAACTAAATTATGAAAAATTGAAATGGAAATGTTTTACTTGAGTGATGTTTACAATACTTAAAGTGTATTTTCCTTCTCTATTAATCAATAACTATTCTTGAGTTAATTGAGCAATTAAATATTTTAAACCCAGACTGTTTATAGAAGCTACTCAGTAAAATCATTTAAAAATGTTTCTAAGTTCCATGAAAATACTCACTGTAAAAAGAACCACAGTCTTTTACTCTTGAGGTGTGTTTCCCTGTTTTACGGAAGGAAGACAACATGGGAAGTATCAGCTGTGCGTGTGTTCTCCACGTGCATCACGCTGTGCTACCACCATCTGGCCTGCTGTGCACTTGCCATGAACCGTCCGTCCTCTAGACCCCTTTGAACACACCGAGCTTAGGCCAGCGGGAAGTAAAATATGTAAAATGATTCAAGTTGGGGATGGGGTTGGTGGTGTGATGAACTGGGAGATTGGGATTGACATATATGTACTAATATGTATAAAATAGGTGACTAATAGGAACCTGCTGTATAAAAAATAAATAAATAAAATAAAATTTACAAAAAGAGAAAGCCCTATGGACGTGACCTCATTAAATATTCAATAAACAATATTTCTTCCCCCCCGCAAAAAAAATGATTGAAGTAAGTGCAGAGCAGGATCCTTCTTTTGGGTTAGAAGCGCAGTGCCAGTCAGACATCTTCAAGTGAACGTGCTCACAGTTCTGTGACGCAAAGCCTTCTGTTTTGCAGGAATTTAGAAGGAGACGTCTCCCTAAGAAGCTCCGCGGCTGTCTTTACTTACTGCAAGTCAAGAGGCCTCTTCGCTGGCATGTCTTTAGAAGGTAGCTGTTTGATTGAGAGGAAAGAAACTAACCGAAAGTAAGTGCAAGGCAAATCACTTTAATTGATTTGAAGAGCGTGCGATGAGAAAGTAATACTTCGTAGACTCCTGTCGTTAAGAGTGTACAGAGAACCTTTGCACAGGCAAGTCTGTTGGCACCATTTTTCCAACAGCATTTGCTCACTTTGTGTCTCTGCATCACGTTTCGGTAATTCCTGCAATATTTCAGACTTTTTCATTATCACTACATTGGCTATGGTGATCTGTGATCAGTGACCTTGGTGTTACCATGGTTATTGTTTGGGGCACCAGGAACCGCACCCCTATAGGATGGAGAACCTAATCAGTAAACGAGTGTGTATTCCGATGGCTCCTCAGACTGGCTGTTTCCACTCACCACCACCCCCTGCCCCCCCTCTCCTCAGGCCTCCCTATTCCCTTAGACACAACAATATTGAAATTAATAACCCTACAAAGACCTCCAGGTGTTCAAGTGAAAAGAAAAGTTGCACGTCTCTTACTTTAAATCAAGAGCCAGAAATGACCAAGCTTAGTGAGGAAGCCACGTCAAAGCCAGGATGGGCCGGAAGCTAGGTCTCTCGTGCCAAACAGTTAGCCGAGCTGTGAGTGCAAAGCAAAAGTCCTTGAAGGAAATCACAAGTGCTCCTCCAGTGAACACACAGATGATAAGAAGGCGAAACAGCCTTATTACTGCTCCGGAGAAAGTTTTAGTGGTCTGGATTGAAGACCAAACCAGCCACAACACTGCCTTCAGCCAAAGCCTCATCCAGAGCAACGCCCTAATTCTTTTTAATTCTGTTCAGGCTGAGAGAGGCGAGGAAGCTGCAGAAGAAGAGTGTGAAGCTGGCAGAGGGTGACTCGAGGCTGAAGGCAAGCAGCCGTCTCCATAACATCAAAGTGCAGCGTTCCTCATGAGAGGTTTCCTATTGTTAGGCCCAGCCTTTGTCTTTCTTCCATAAGATAGAGACCAATTTTGATTTAAAAAATACAAGATTTGGAAGTACCCTAACAGGCGACGAGGAACTTCCACTTTAAACTGGCATCTGGCTAATTTTCCCCAAAACTGCTCTTCTGTATTTCCACGAAAGTATGTCTAATTGCCGAGAAAAAGATAAAAAGCTAAGACTGAGAGGACTAATTCTAGAACCTGGCAGGAATCCCACTAATAGTGACCCTGACAGGGCTGCCTCAGCTGGTGGTGGACACACGTCTGCCGCTTACAGCAGACTTGAGAGAAGTTGAGTACCAAGTCTGCGGTGCCCGTTTACCCAGAATCCCACAGCACATGCAGAAACGTTCAGTGCAGACCCCAACAACCAGAAAATAGGAGGAATGGGGGGATTCTTAAATTTCTCCATCTTGTAAAGTCAAGAGAAATGTTTTTACTTCTGGTTTTATTAATTTGAGAAATTTAAGTTAAGAATGCTTTTAGAAATTTGTGATTCTAGGCCGCTGGAAGATTTTCCAACTAAAGTTCACCTAAATCCTGGATAAACTAAAACAAACATACTTCTTAATCAGTTGCAGGGCTTCTAAACATGCAAGGCAAATCCTTACATAATTTTGATACAAATAAACATTTTAAGGAAACTATATGTTAGCACCATTTTTATAAGAAACTTAAAAAGTAAAAACCTATAAAGATGTATAGGTATGTGATTGTAATTATATGTGTATTAGTGTTTATATAAATATATGTTTATTATATGCATTTGTATATAAATATTCTATATATGTTTGTATGTATATATGACGTGCTTTTATATTATTGGGAAAAGCATATAAATATCAGACCGTTTATGGTGATCGCCTCTAGAGGTGAGCTTGGAGAGGTGAACTTAGAGGCTTTGACGTGGGTCATGGCTTGTAGTTGCTGTTTGAAAAGTCGTATCTATGAAGTGCCATATGTGAGTAAATCACACACACATACACAGTTGTGTGTCCTACATTTAACTCTAGAGAAGATCTATGTCTGCAAAAGAAATGTTCTTAATATATTTCTTTTTAGATTTTATTGTCAAGACATTCGAGCTTATGACATTTTATTTGGAGATATACCACGGCCTGCTGAAGCAGAAGATCTTTATGAAATTCTTGATTCTTTTACTGAAAAGTATGAAAATGAAGGACAACGAATCAATGCAAGAAAAGCAGCACGGGAGAGGAAGAAGGCTTCTGTAATCATGCTTGGTTTTTATGTTTTTCTTAGTAGCCACAGAAAATTTCTTTATATAGAACATTCTATCCTTGATATCAGGTTTCTAATAACCTACTACACTTCCCTTTTAATTTCATTAACATAAAGTTCTTGTGAAAATGTCATAAAACCTTGACAGTCATCTATGCAAATTTCAGGAAGCAACATGGTTCTCCATGATTGCATTTCTGCAAGGATAGAACTTTATAATATTAATTGATAATACTAATAACTGCCGCTAGCCAGGGGCCTTGACGTGCAGAGGGTTTTGTGCGCCTCGTTCATCCAGTTCCGCACCTTTCGGAGCCGCGTGGCCCTTTCCGGGTCAGCGCATCGCTCTGCTCCACCTGCGCGGTGTCAAAGGTGCCAGGATGAGGGAAGCTTCCGGTTATAGAAGCGCGCCCCCAGCCGTCACCCGCGTGTTGTCCAGTTCAACCAGATGTGGCCCAGAGCAGTACGTGTGCTCTGTTAATGAGTGCATAGGATAACGTTTGACGTGTACACCCACTGTGGGGGGGGGGAGCCTTATATGCTCCTAAGTAAAAACAGAGTTTTAAAATCACATGCATTTTTTGTTGTTGTCTTTCCTCCCAGGCTAAAGAATTACCTTCAAAACCATTGTCAAGACCACGGCAATCGTCTGCACAAGCACAGCTCAATTCTGGCTCTCAAAGTAAATATTTGTGTTGCAATTCAAATACATTTATAATTAAGTAATCGTGAAATATTATTAAGAAATCAAGCTACATTTAATGATAGATCTAAAGTCATTACTTTAGTGTCAAATAGAAGAACTAATGAGTATTAAAGAGAGAAAAACAAATGCTCGGTCTCTTCTAAACACACAAGGCAAATTCTCATTCCTGTAATTTGTGAAAATGTCTATTCTCATTCAGAAAATGCTTTTTCCAATTCACAAAGTGATTTATCTTTAAAGTTTTTCTTTTTTTGTCATTTCTTCCAAAGACTATTATCCTGCTAATTTGAAATGGAAACTAAGCCTATTTTTCTCATATACACATAGATTTATATTTCTGAATATTAATTTGACCATACATTCTTGGGAGCTCAGGGTTTCATAAGGTGGTTTTAAAATAGGATAAATTCGTAAAGCACCAGGCTTTTGGCCTTTACACCTCTTTCCATCACTCATTTTTATGACAGTCACTCTTGGAATTCTGCTTTTCAAGTATAGAGGTTACCAGTAAATAGCAATATATTAAAGTAGGCAATGTTTCATGTAATAATTAACTGTTCTGCAAGTGGCTTTGGACTGTGGCTTTTGAGAGCACAGTGATGAATCTAACTTACCTCTTGCCTTTAAAGAACTTTCCTTCTAGAAGCAGAGATATCACAGGTGGAAAAGTAACTGCCGTTACTGGAAGGAAGTACACTTGACCCTTGAATAACGCAGAGGTTAGGGACACCAACCCCTCATGCAGTCAAAAGTCCATATATAACTTTTGACTTCCCCAAATAGCCCATTGCTGACTGGAAGCCTTACTGGTACCATGAACAGTTGATTAACAGGTATTTTGTATGTTATATGTGTTACATACTATATTCTTATATAAAGTAAGCTAGAAAAAATATTATTAAGAAAATCATAAGGAAAAGAAAATACATTGATCGTACTTTACTGTATTTATTTATACCATAAGTTTACATTGTCTGTTTACAAGATGAATAGTCTGTCAGTACGTACATCAATATTGTCTCATATGATACAAAAAACTGTAAATGTTATATGTATTACTAACACTAGACATAAAAAGTGAAAAGATAGTAGAAAAAGAAATTCGTATTTACAGGTATACTGATTCATGCATTGATGAAAAAGAAGCAGCAATATGACTGCTTCACGGTAGCCTAGCCTGTGCGCTAATGAGTGAGAAGTTATGAAATTTGGATAGCACACAGCATTACAGCCATACTGATAATACAGCATTAGAAACACTGTTACATTTTTTAAAAACCACTTACATGCGATGAAGACTGATAGTTTCTCCAATTATGAGAGAGAGAGAGAGGGGCATACGGTACAGCAATGTAATTCTTTGAAAGCCAAGTTATAAAACAGTAAGAAAACTAACACATTATTAATTTTGTATTAAATATGACTCACCTTATGCCTATGTGAGAATAGGCTATCCACTTCTATACAAGTCTTGCCCAGGATGTTCCACGCTATGAACACTTAGGCGATGATGGTGATAACACAAAGACGTCCCATACAATTATTAGATTTTCACATGCGGACATTCACACGTACACCACAGAAAAGTTTATTAACCAAACAGCATGCTGGTTATTTACTGTTCATTAAGTGGAGGTGGATCCTCATAAACGTCTTCATCCTCCTCCTGCGCGTGTTGAGCAGGCTGGAGTGGGGGAGGGCTCGTCTCAGGGGTGGCAGAGGTGGGGGAGGGGCGGGGGAGGCAGGCACACTCAGTGTAACTCCATGGAAATACATCGTAATTTCTGACTGTTGTGCTTTTTCATTTCTCTAAAAGTGGGTCTATAGGATCCCAGTCCTCCTTCCACTGTTTGCTTTGCTTTCAGTGCCCATATCCTACAAGTTAAAAGCAGTCTTGAATAATCAGAACCCTCTTCCGGATTGTCTGATGTCAGTTTGTTTCTGGCACTGCTACGTCTTCTTCCTCATCGTCTGGCACTGGTTCAGAAGCTCTCATCTCCATCTAGTCATCTTTTGTTAATTCCTCCGGTGTGGTGTCTATTAGCTTTTGAAATTCTCCAAGATCCGTATCTTGAAACCCTTCACAGCAACCCTCCGCCCCCATCTCCTTGGCCATATCTACGATCTATTTCATGATTTCCTTGATTGGCTCTGTTGTAAATCCTCTGAAGTCATGCACAACATCTGGAACAGTTTTCTCCAGCAGAAGTTTATTGTTTCAGGCTTGATGGCTTTCATGACTTTTCCTATAAGCAATAGCATCTTCAGTGGAGTAATCCTTCCAGACTTTCATAATGTTCTCTCTATAGGCGTTTTCTTCCATAGCATCAACAGTTCTTTCTGTAGAGTACCATGTGTGATGAGAGCCTTTAAAGGTCTTGATGATCTCCTGATCTAGAGGCTGGAAATACAGACGTTGTGTTTGAGGCCAAGTACACAACTGGGTGGTCTACTCATGGAGTTGAACTCACGGGGCTCTGGGGGGCCAGGGGCATTGTCCAATATCAAAAGAATTTAAAAGGCAGTCCCTTACTGGCAAGGCACTTCCTGATTTCAGGGACCAATCCAGCAAAAGGATTCTCACGATCCAGGCCTTCTTTCTGTACAACCCAAAGATGGGCAGCTTGCGTTTATCTTTTCCCTTCCAGGTTTGGGGTTTAGCAGTTCTGTAGGCGAGGGCGTCCCGATCATAAACTCCACTGCCTGTGCACAAAGGAGCAGAGTTGGTCTATCCCTTCCTGCCTTAATCCTGATGCTCGCTTTTCTTCCTTCCTAATAAATGTCCTTGGTTGCATTTTTCTTTCCCAGAATAGGGTCGTTTCATCTGCATTAAAAACCTGTTCAGGCAGATGTCCTGTCTCCTCAATGATTTTCTTAATGGCATCTGGGAACTTGTCTGCTGCCTCTTGGTCAGCAGAAGGTGCTTCTCCTGTTACCTTGACAGTATTTAAGCAGATAATTTACTAAAATTATCAAGCCAGCCTTTGCTGGCATTTGATTCTCCAGCTTGAGATCCTTCACCTTCTTTTTGCTTTAAGCTCTCATATAATGACTTTGCTTGTTCTCAAATCATATTAGAGTCGATAGCAATCCTGCACCCACATAAAAACTGCATTTTTAATACAAGATGAAAAGATATTTCACCAAAGACGCAAAAGGTTTCTGCGCCTGTCGGTGTAGCTGTGGCCGCAGCTTCATGAATTTCCTTTTCTTTAAAAAAAATTGTTTTTTGATGTGGACCATTTTTACAGTCTTTATTGAATTTGTTACAATATTGTTTCTGCTTTATGTTTTGGTTTTTTGGCCACGAGGCATGTGGGATCTTAGCTCCCCAACCAGGGATCCAACCCGCAACCCCTGCATTGGAAGGTGAAGTCTTAACCACTGGACCGCCAGGGAAGTCCCTCCTTTTCATCTTTTACAGCGGTACTTACACTGAATTTATTTATGTTGGAATAGTGGGGAGCCGCAGCCGCAGACCTCGATTTACAGTATACATCAAGCAGTTCAGCTTTTGCTTGTAATGACTTTTCTCTGCTTCTTGGAAGCACTTCCAGGACCACTAGTGGCACTTTGTATGGGTCCCATGGTGTTATTCAAGGTTTACGGTATCATACTAAATACAATGGAAAATACACCAGAACCATGAAAGAGAACTTATTACAGTGATACACAGTTTACTGGAGAGATTGCTCCTCATGTGGAGATGATTACTTGCAACACTCAGCTCACCGTAGCGCTACAGCAACAGGAGGTGGCGCACTGTTACCGTAGTGCAGTATGTACATTTATGTGTGCACGTAAGTATGTTCATTTATGCACTTATGATTTAATACTGCAGCCTTACATTTGATCACATTTCTCTCCACTGCAAATAGTGCCATGTGTGGTCTGTAAGTGTGTGTGTCCATAAGTTTTGATAATTTTAACTTTTAGTAAAAGATTTGGGCATATGTTATCATAGCAAATGATAAAATAGACTAGTATCTACATAAATTCCATGCATTCATGACACACCTAACTTTTTCTTAATTCTTTTGATATTTCTAGGTTGTGCATTTCATCTGTGAGTTTTTTCAAATTGTGGCAAATCTCAGACAAATTTTCCAATGTATTTATCGGAAAAAAACCACGTATAAGAGGACCCACACAGTCCAAACCCATGTTATTTAAGGGTCAACAGCGTATGATAAGTTCTGGGAGGAGGGGACTGGAAGTGTCAAAGTGCTGCCGAGGGCACGGAGCCCGTTCTGCCCCTCCCCCTCCGTGCTCTGTATCCATTTGCCCAGTTTTCATGCTGGAAGGAAGTACAGTTGAGAATTGGGCGTGAAACATGACTCATAGCCCTTATATTGATTCCTGGCTGTGCCTTTAGCTTAAATTCACCCCTTCCAGGAAGATCCTCAGGAACAGACCTGTTCTTCTGTATGACCCACCCCCGCCCCCGCCCAACAACTTACTCTGTGTCCCGTTCTGCTGGGGTGCTGCCTTCTTCTATCAAACGGGATAGTCTATTTTTCATTCATGTTGTGGTGATTCATTTGTTTACCCTCTTACTTTCAGTAGTAAGATGTGAGAGCGTTGAATCTATTTTTATTGATGTTTTAGATCTGAGTGATTACCTAAAATCTGATCCATGTGTATACTTTAAAATACATAGTGTTTCTAAAATTTCCTTGCTAAGAGAATAGGTATCTGTATCATGCTGACATAAAAATCCTGTTCGTCCTCAATATCAATTCCTTGTCAGTGTAGATTAAAAAGCTACTTACCTTATCTCGAGAAGCTCCTCTCACCTGACAATGGAAAAATCTTGGAAGATTTGTTTCTCATGCATATTCTTCCTGAGCATGTATTTTAAAATCTCACCATCATCTTTGGTCACTGGATCCCCTACTCCAGCCAGCCTTGGCTTGTCTGTTTCCCACAGTGATCTCGTGTCTTCTGATCTGTCGATCTGTGTCGGCAGGGGCTGCTCTCCCTATTTTTCGCAGTGTCCTTGCCAGCTCACCTTCTTGCCTGTGCACGTTTCTGCAAACTCAACTCTATTCACCAGATGTCCTTGTGAATACTCTCCTTCTTCCTTGACTTTTTAGCTGCATTATTTGTTGCTCGATTCCTATTTTTTTCACATGCTCATCACTTTTTCTCATGCAGCGTATCATCCCCAGTTGCGAACACCCATTTTTTATTCAATAAGAGGAAAATTTTAAACTGGTATCTATTTTCAACCTTTTATTTTAAACCTGACCTATTCTTAAGTTCTTTATTAAAAAATGAAATCTTAATTTTTTATATATCCTCACATATATAATTTTATATAAGTACATACGTAGTTCATAAATATGGTTTTTGAAAGCATTTTTTTTCTTTTTCTTTTGGGACTCATTCCCTTTTTCCCATTTCTCCTCTGTCTTAACTTGCACGGCACCCTCTTCCATACTCATCCCAGCACACCCATGTGAACAACAGGAGTGATATTTTTCTCCATGTTTCTATATTCCTACACGTGGGCACGTGTGCAAACACGTAGATACGCATAGGCAGAATATTTTGCTGTTGTCTCACAAAAATGCTGTCTTATTATTTATGCTTTACTATAGCTTGTTTGTTTGTGGGTTATTTGTTCCTTTTGCTCAACAACACCTCATGGAAATCCCTGAATCAACTGATACAACTCTAATTCTTTTTAAAGGCTATTTAACATTCCATCGTGTAGATGTACATATTTTATTCAGCCACTCTCTTACTGATAGATATTAACTTTCAGTTTTTTTCCCATGCTGAGCAATGCCACAATTAATATCTTTTAAAGTTAAGTTGTCTACAACATTGGCACTTTTTAAAAGATAAATACCAGGAACGGACATGACAGGTCAAAGGATATATTTTTAAATTTTTAACAGATTTAGTAGATTGCTTTTTAAAAGTTTTTACTACTGCAGAGTCTCATTAGCCATTCCCCACCATATGCACTCCCCACCATGTGCACCGCCATCATATACCTACACTCCCTGCTATGTACACCCGCCACCGTAACATTCCTCACCATATTCATTCCTCATCACTGTTAATGTTGGAGTGTCTTGAGGTGTTTACGAGTCTGAGGGTTGGTTATATCTCCTTGTTAATTGGATAGTTTTTGTCCCTATTAGTGATTTAAATATTTTTTCATACTATTGCTGGTGTTTGGAATTTAATCTTGTCTGAAAAGTCTCTTTATTTCATTGGTTAATTTTTTGCTATTGGAATATTTGTTGCATTTTCAGCCTGTAGGAGTGCTTTGTATATTAAGGGCTTTGTCATTTGGATGACAGTTTATTTTTCTACATGTATCATGTGTCTGTTGATCTTATTTCTCATGTATTTTACTATATGAAAGTTTTAATTTTTATGTAAAAATATATCTGTCACCTATTTTCATAGGTTTGTATTTTTTAGTCAGGGTTAAGGACTTCCCTCCTATACAAGACTGCATTCATGGTATCCTAAATTTTCTTGCAGTGTTTTCTTCTTGCAGTTAGTGGATACTTAACTCTTCAAATACTTTAAGATCATTTTACCAATACTCCCCTCGACCCCCAATATGCAATTCTAGTTGAAGTAATATTATGTACTTACATGAATTCTGTGATTTTTTATATTAATTACAATAACATTACATATATAAGCTAATAACTTGGCATTTTTATGATAATCTTCCTATTTTATGCTTTCCATTTGTTGAGATATTACTTTATGTCTTTCCTAAGATTTCATAGTTTCTGTGCCTTTCTTGTTAAATTTATTCCTAAATACTTTGTGATTTTGGTTTGCTGTGTTGAATGGAATGTACTTTCCCATTTATATTTCAGAGTGCTTATTTTAATAGTTGAGAAAGTCTTAATTTGCATATATTTTGTCTTATATATGATCACCAACCCCAAATCTCTTGTTTATAGTCAGTTGTTAAAAATAGATTCTCTGGTATTTGTACCCTCTTCCCCACCTTGCCAATGCTTATTTCTATATTTTTCTGTTCATAAACTTCTGAGGCCACTGGCCTTCAAAGTGGTGTACCTCTGTCCTTAGGGGGAACACAGAGACTGCAAAAGGGCACCTGGGCATAGGTAATTTAAGAGATACAGTTTACAGATGACCAGTTTCCACACGTGTTCTTTCTTAAAGCCAGTCCAAGTGAGAACATGATGTTCAGGCTACCCTCTCTCTCTTCTATCCTTTCACAGTACTTTTTTTTCACACTTGAATAAGAAAAGCAAACCCCAAACCATCTTAATCATACTACAGTACATTGTCCCCAAAATGAAAGAACAATGATCCAGTGTGAAATATGGGTGTTAATGTTGGTATAGTTAGTTAAGTCTGATGAGCAGTAAATACTTTGTAGATTAGGTGATTTACATTTTTTTTTTTTTTTTTTGCTTTCAACAAAGCTGAAGAGAGACCTAATGGCACTGTTATCTGAATTTATAATAAGAATAGTAATTAATATTATCATTATATATTAATTATTTTAAAAATCACATAGCTACTTATCACCAAAATAAAAAATTGTAATAGTAATAGTTTATTATTTCATAAGTAATATTTTATTATTGCTATTGTTTTGATGATAGATAACTATGCAGTTTTTTTTTACCTCTATCTTAGAAGGGACATAAAAAAATTCTGTTACATTCCTATAAAATATCTCTTTCTTGCCCTCTCTAGTTTTTATAACAACCAGCTTTCTTAACACCTAACACCTATATCTTTAAAAAAGAACACTGAAATACAATTTTATGTTGAAACTATGTCATTCCAGAAATAATACTCATCCCGTGTATATGAACTAATTTTTAAAAGTCTTGTCCACGTATTGAGATGCATTTCAAATAACCTTTTACTTTCCTGTTTAGTAAATTAACAAATTCATACTATATTTAAAGTTTTGATCAATGTGTGCTAATAATGATTATGATAACTCAATCTATAAGAAATTATTTAATAGGTGATCGTGTTACATAAAATACAATTTTAAAAGTAAATTTATGTACAAATTTGTATTGTAGACACTTACATAAAGTACAATATTAATACATTGCTAGAAAATCTTTGGGACAAATTAAATGAAAATATGATTTGAAGGTTAAAAATGAAAAACATCTTGTTGATTTTCTTTAATGAATGCTGATAGGTTCAGATCACTATCATATTTAGATCCTTTTATCCACAAAGGGAGTGAGATGAATGTTTAAGTAGTTGATATTGAAATATGCTAAAAAGTACACCCTTAAGCTTACAGTTAACAATTTTAGGTATCAATTTAAAAACATACAAGTGAATACTTGCTGTTTAAAAATTACTTTAGATGTTAAGCAGGCAAGAATGTCTGGAAATCACTGGCTTGGGGATTACAAACTTTGCTCATTCAGGTATTTTCTGGAAAAGGAGGTGTCTGTAGTTTTCATGGATGCGTAATTGCAAGGCCATGAGTTGTACTTTAGGTGCGTCTGGTCATACGGCTATCAGACATTTACCATCTGCCTTACGTTTGGTCTATTTTCGGGTAGAAAATAGGAATACCTGAGGAATATTCAGGTATTCCTCTTGATTTAAAGATGATAAAATAATGATATTTCTATCAGAGTGATTTAAAATATTTGCTTAACGAGAACAAGCTTTGACATTCTTGGGTATTTTATATACTAATAAGTTTTCTAAATGTTCCCCCTCTTTTATTTATCTATTTACTTTTTTTCAGGTAACAGAAATGAATATAATCTCTATCCTGAACTTTCCAGCTACCGGGAGAGAGTTGGTAAATGAAAATATCTCTGTTTTACAAATGATTCATAACCATCTTATAATCACGAACTTCCTAGTTTGTGATTATAATCTGGCAGCTTGTGAAAATATCTGGGAAGTTGTTTAGCGCCGCTTCTTTGATTTATGGGATATCCACGTTATCTTGAGAAGCACTTCATTTAAAACATGCTCTGGGGCTTCCCTGGTGGCGCAGTGGTTGAGAGTCCGCCTACCGATGCAGGGGACACGGGTTCGTGTCCCGGTCCGGGAAGATGGGCCCGTGAGCCATGGCCGCTGGGCCTGCGCGTCCAGAGCCTGTGCTCCGCAACGGGAGAGGCCACAGCAGTGAGAGGCCCGGGTACCGAAAAAAAACAAAAACAAACATGCTTTACACAGTTAGAATGATTAAACTTGATAAGGTCAACAGACAGGCTGGACTTGCTTGGTGAAGGGGGCCCATCGGGACCTGAGGGATAAGGGACATTAGCTACAATTGAGCCGAGGCTGTGGTCCACCCCCGCCCCCCAATGTGGATCACCCCCAAGAAGGCCTTGGCAAAGTGACTCTGGGAAGTAGGGTTCCTTTTCTCAGATTTCTCTGAAGTCTGTACCTGTAGTATAGATGCCTAATAAATATTAGAAATATCTCTTAAAAAGCAATAAGGGAAAATGTCTAATAAGAAGAAACAAAACCCTAACTGGGCTCTGGAGACAGAGGCTCCGACTTACAGCCAATACTCTCATTCACTGGCTGTGTGATCCAAACACAATGTTACTTCCCATGGTTGGGTGGGTGGTTGGGTTTTGCTTTTATATTTGAGGGTAGGACGAGTTAAGTGGTATAAACAGTATGTAATAAGTTAATATAAATATTTATTTTAGTTCTTTCTCAAAATATAAGAGTTTTGAAGAAGAAAATGTAAGGAAAGATTTAAAGTCTATTTAAAAAGTAAATCTTACTTTACATTACCGTGTGAAACGGTTAAATTCTTACCAAGGGCTTCCTTACACCTGGTCTATCAGCCTTGCAGGGAAAAGTCACAACCCACAGTCCTCAGGCTCGAGCTGAAAACCCATTTGAGCGGGACATCTGGCTCCCCACAGCCTGTCCCATGCCCACAGACGAGCTGCAATTTTGCCCGGGCATAACGATAATTCTCCAGATTGTACGTACTTTTGCTTTGCACCCTTTGGAAGCTCCAAACCACCTTGTCATCTGGCCTCTCGGTGAAACAAGCCTTGAGCGTCCACAGCCCTGTTTACTGGGGTGTTTTGTAACTGAAGGTCTGTACCTCCTCGGTCAGCCTCCATCATCCTCTTCTCATCCACCCCACGACTGTCAGTGACACTTTGGGCACAGTGGGCGGCTCTCTCTTGTGGGGCTGTCCTGTGCTGTGCGGATTTCAGCAGTACCCATGCACTAAGCCCACTCGATGCCCCCTCCCCAGGGGGGGTGACAACCATAAAAGGCCCAGACTTTGCCTTTTGAGAACCGCTGGTCTGGTGGCCTCGCCTGGTAGCCTCATCCGGCTCACTCGCCATTGACCCTTACACTCCTACAGAGGACATGGTCACCAAAGTTATAGACGCCACATGTAGCCTGGAGGGACATGGCGCTAGGATCAAGTCAGCCACCCGGCTCATCACTGCAGTAAATGTGAAGCAAAACATCGCTGTGTTCTCTTATTTCTGGTTGCTTCTTGAAGGGGAGCTTCCAGAGGCTGAGATTCTTCTGAGTCATGTCTTGGGCCAGATGTGTCGGCTGCATATGGGTTACGTCACGCAGGCTCCGCTGAGAAGTAAAGTAGCAGCGTCCCGCGGGCGCAGACCTGCTAATTATGAGCCTCAGAGCAGCTGCCAGTCGCCAAAGCTGATTGTAATCTGGTTCCTGTCAAGCGTAGCCCTGATTTGGGAGAGAAAAATAACCTCTATTTGAATTAAACTTGAATATTTTGCTGAAAATGGTCAATTGCTTCAGAGATCCTCCAGATTCTTTTGAGTGCAGGAATATAAAACTTGAAGGCATATACTGCTCAGAAGGAAGGCGTCTGTGAACGCCGGCTGCTATAGCGACCCAGTGGGCTTTGCGTCCGTGGTTTCCAGGGTGGTCTCCCTTCCTGGAAGAACATATCTCCTTGGCTCACCTTTCCTAATGAAGTATTTTGTGGGCATTGAACTTCTCCTTATGGAAATTATCACAAATATTTACAGTAAAGAGGAACTTTAAGTCATTTTGAGCTTATTGAAGAACAAGCTAGCAGCAGGGCATGGCACTGGCCTGTGAACTGGTCCCTCCTGGGAGCACCTGCCCTTACTCGGCCGGGCTCACTCCTTCGTTTTCATGTGAATGAACTTTGCCAACGACCCCTCAACTCCCGACTCTTCTACACTCCTGCCAGGAGGTAGAGGGATTTGCCTGACTGGTGAGTTGGCTGAGGAATCTGGCACCCCTCTGTCGGCCTGTCTTAGCCACACTCTTCACTAGCTCTACCAGCCACGACACCTCCCTCTCTGCCTCACCTCTGTTCGAAACTCAGGTGGGAAGAGGAGCGTTGACCGTTGGCCTCCTCAAACCCAGCAGCACCGCCTTGTCCTCTGCTGCAACTCAGAGCCATCTGCTTTGCCCTTATACCCATCTTTCCCATTATCTTATTTGGAAACCGCAATTCAGAGGCAATGGCAACCCCTGGTCGGGGGGCAGGGATTGAACCAAGTCTGTGATCCCCTCTGTCTTTTCTTTAGGTCATAACATCTTTCTTCCTCTAACTTATTCATCATAAAATATACTTCTAAAACTGCTAAAAACAAATTCAGTTATCAGTGATTACTAGGGGTCCTCAGCATCGGTTGTTCTCATTATTTGCACAGTCTGGGTAACTCAGTGATGCAGGAAACTATACTAGTTCTCCTTGAAAGTCTGCCTGACAGAAGTAAAATGCACTGATGAACCTAAGTTCAGTCTGTTGGATGCAATTTCAGACTCATGGTTGCTGAGGACCTGGGGTGTAATCTCAGCAGTGATTAAGATTGCCTGGAGACAGACTTCCAGATTCAGATCTCCCCGCCTTGGGCAAATCACTTCACATCTGCAAGTCTCAGGTTCATATTCTGTGAAGTGGGGATGCGGGAGCTGCCTCCTAGGAAGTGCGGGACGAGGGTGCTCATCCCAGTGCCCGGCTCGGGCTACAGGAGCTGCTCTTATCATAGCCACACCGAATGACACCTGTTATCATGTTGGTCACCATTCCTATGCATCTCTGATTTTGTAATCAGTGCTACAAATGTGTACATGTATGGCAGCTAAGATGGCTCTGGCTTCCAGAACATTCCCTGATATTCACAAGCACTCTCTTTTTACGTGCTTCTTTCTATTATCCGAAACGTCTGGGAGACAAGAGGGGGAGGAAGAGTTACTCAAGGGTTTTCATTAATTAAGTTCAGTTAATTGAGATTGAGCTTTATATATGGAGGTCATAAATGTAATTGTTGATATAGGAAAATAGTGTTCAGAATGATTTTTTTCTTTAACATTAACTTACGTTCTTCTGCTCTAATCACAGTGAGGCATGGCCTTTCTGCACGTCCCATCTCAATGTAGTATTATAGCTACTTTTCAAAGTACCTAGTAACGACTGTTCATTCATATGTGTTAGTAGTCATTTAACGGGTTTTGATTTTATCCAGACTATATCAAAATTTTATTCTTTTAATGACACACTTTTAATCTTATTTCTTAAAATTAGCAGGTTAAAAGTAAATACAGTATAAAATATAAAAATATACAGAACTTTTCTATTTTATAGAAAAAAACTGTACCAGTAATACTGCTAATATAATTATATTAGCTATTATTAAAGTGATTTCTTTAGGAGAACTCAACTACATGGTGCATGCTTTATTGAAAGAACTCTGGCCCCATCTTGTGTGAGATACACATTCAGTGCTTCAGTAAATGTAGTTTAACTAGAGTGTTGACTATTTTCATTTCTTACTAATAGTCCAAGGTCACTTTATTTTTTCTTATTATAGTATTATAGGCTCAAATAAGTAACTGGATTTAGAATTTGGTTATTTATATTTTCAGTACAACTGTACTGAGATGCATTTAACAAGCATCTAATTGCACAAAATTATACGAAACATGGAAATGCCAAATTCCATGTAGCTGAGTACCCAGAAAGTATCTGTTTCTTTATATTTATTATGATGCTATAGAGTTTGTAATATTTAATGTCTTTTACTCATGTTACCCCCTCAATTCTCAAGGTATTTTTTTCGCAATATGGGTTGAAGTTCTGGTTAAATATATGTAGACATGCTTCTTGATGTGCTAATTTGAATTTCATCTCTCTTTTGAGAGAAAGGATCAAGTAAGTACAGAAATGAAAATAGCCGTAAAAGCCTGGGGAAAAGAAGTGTCTACTGATGAATCAGCAAATGCATCCAAGCTGGAATCCTCATTATCGATGACCACAAAGCACGGTTTTTAAATTGAATCTTTTATGATACAATCAAGTGCATAAATATCATCTTTTATCTAATAGCTATAATTCATTGAAGCTACCATGACTATTCTATTAAAATTGGAAAAACAATAATATTATCTTATAGTTTAGTCAAAATTTAAACAATTATAACCACAAATATTTGCCAAACACATATTTAAGTACATAGCAATATGCAGTTTGACTTGTGTGGATTTAGGAAATGTTATTACCAAATATTTACTCTTTCCAAAGAAGAAAAGCGTAAGTTTAATAAAGTGATGAGAATCACACAGACCATGTGCTGTGAGTTCTGCTGGCCTCCGACATCAGAGTACCAAGCCCCGAGTTGTTCATTTGTATCTTACCTACACATACTTCCAGTTTTTCTCATAAAATGTGAATAAATGCTTTTTTCTTATTTTAGGCAATTTGAACCAACCTCTTGAAGTGACAGCACTATATTCTTTTGAAGGACAACAGCCAGGAGATTTGAATTTTCAAGCTGGAGACAGAATCACAGTTATATCAAAAACAGATTCACATTTTGATTGGTGGGAAGGAAACCTTCGAGGTCAAACTGGCATTTTTCCAGCCAACTATGTTACCATGAATTAAAGTTTATATTATTTTCTTCTTTGAGAATTACAAAAAAATTATTACTACACTGGCAGGATTTACTCTTCAGCTAAACAATGTTTAGTATAAGTTTAAAAACACTTCTGTTTATTCTGTAAACTTTTATCCAGTATGTAAAAGATTTTGTTTATATATGTAGATATAGATATATATATATATAGTTACATATCTTTAAATACTTTCCACTGATTTTTATCACATATACTATTTAATAGTTTAATATCCTCTAATTTATATGGTCACATTTCTTTTGTGTTCATTTTCAAACATCACTAAACATCTGATTTGGCTAGGTATATGATGACTATTTTATCTGGAGAATCTTAAGGATAGGGGCATCAATACCAATTTATATATTTGCAAAGTGACTAGAAAAGAATAAATCAGCTTAAATAGTGTATTAAGTAATACTTAGAGTTGTAGGTATTAACTAGAATATTAATCCTTAAAAATTATCTCTATACCTTCAAAAATTATATGTAAGAAACACGCTATGACAAAGAAAGTCAACCCCTATGCATTAAAAAAAGATGACATCTGTTAACTTTCCTTCTTTATGAGGTTACACTTGTTCATTGGTAGCAGTAGAATAAAGTTATGTTGATATGGTTCCATTGTCCCTAAATAAATGTTTTTAAAATGTGAAGTTAATGTCTTGATTTTGTTTTTCTTATTTTCTTTTTGTAAAGTAACCAGAGGTCTGTGGTTGGTCTGGATGTTAAAACCCACCTCCATGACTATGCTACTGACCTCTTTTTTTCAGCTTTATTAATATATAATTGACAAATAAAGTTGTACAATATTTAAAGCGTACAACATGATGCTTTGAAATACATATGCATTGCGAAAGGATCCCCCCTTAGTTAATTAACACATCCATCATCTCACATATTTACTTTTTTGTGGGTGTGAGAACACTTAAGTTCTACTCTCTCAGCAAATTTCAGTTGTACGATGCAATATCGTCAGCCATAGTCACCGTGCTGTACACTAGAGCCCCAGAACATATTCGTCTTAGAAACTGGAAGTTTGTATTCTTTGACCAACATCTCTTAATTTCCCCCACCTCCTGACCCCTGGTAACCACCAATCAACTCTCTGTTTCTAGGAGTTTGGCTTTTTTAGCTTCCCGTATGAGATCGTACAGTATTTGTCTTTCTCTGACTGACTTATTTCACTTAGCATAATACCCTCAAGTTCCATCCATATTGTCGCAAATTCCAGGATTTTCTGCTTCTATTTATATACGCCACATTTTCTTTGTCCATTCATCCGTTGATGGACACTTAGGGTTTTCTACATATAATAACATGCCATCTGCAAACAGAGATAACCTTACTTCTTCCTTTCCAATTTGTATGCTTTTCATTTATTTTTCTTGCCTAATTGCTCTGGCTAGGGCTTCCAGTACTATGCTGAATAGAAGTGGTGACAGTGGGCATCCTGATCTTGGAGGGAAATTTTTCACATTTTCACCGTTGAGTATGATGTTATCTGTGGGCTGGCCATATATGGGCATGTTGTTTAGTATCCACATATTTGTGAATTTTCCAGTTTTCTTCTTATAGTAGATTTCTAGTTTCATATCACTGTGGTCAGAAAAGATGCTTGATGTGATTTCAACATTAAATTTATAAAGACCTGTTTTGCACCTAACATAGGCTCTATCCTGGAGAATGTTCCATGTGCACTTGAGAAGAACGTGTATTCTTCTGCTATTGGTCTAACATGTTATTTAAAGACAATGTTTCTTTATTGATTTTCTGTCTGGATGATCTATCTATTGGTGAAAGTGGGGTATCAAAGTACCCCACTATTGTTGTATTGCTGTCTATTTCCGCTTTTAGGCCTATTAATACTTGCTTTATATATTTAGGTGCTCCTATGTTGGGCACATAAATAATCACAAATGTCATTGCCTCTTGTTGAATTGACCACTTTATCTATATAATGACATTCTTTGTTCTTATGACAGTATTTGGCTTAAAGTCTGTTTTTTCTGATATAAGTATAGCTACCTCTGCTTTCTTTTGGTTTCCATTTATGTGGAATATCTTTTTCCATCCCTTCACTTTCAGTCTGCATGTGTCCTTAAAGCTGAAGTGAGTCTCTTGTAGGCAGCATATAGTTGAGTCTTTTTTTTTTTAATCCATTCAGCCAGTCTGTGTCTTTTGATTAGAGAATTTAGTCTATTTACAATTAAAGTAATAATTGGTAGGTACGGACTTACTATTGCCACTTTGTTCATTGTTTTCTGGTGGTTTTGTGATTCCTTTGTTCCTATATTCCCCTCTTGCACTCATTCTTTGTGATTTGATACTTTTCTGTAGTGGTCTGCTTAGATTCCTTTCTCTTCATCTTTTGTGTATCTACTGCAGATTTTTGCTTTGTGGTTACCATGAGGGATTACATAAAACATCTTATATTTATAACAGTCTGTTTTAGGTTGATAACAACTTAGCACACATATTAAAGCTCTGCATTTTTACTCTCCCCCCCTCCATTTTATGTTTTTAATGTTACAATTTATCTCTTTTACCTGTGTGTACATCAACAAGTTCTTGTAATTATAGTTATTTTAATGCTTTGTTATTTAACCTTCACACTAGATTTATAAGTGATTTAACCACCACCACGATTACAACAGTAGAGTGTTCTGAATTTAACTCTAACCCTAGACTATTGTCATGGCTTCCAGTTTTGATTCCTTGCTTCCACACAGCAGCCAAACTATCCTTATGCTCCAGATTATTATCCTGCTTTGTGTTCTTATAGACTTACATTTTATACAAACATGTGTTGACTTTTTTATAACGTAATTCATAAGACATGGAAAAAGAAATGAAGACTCGCATTATCATCACCCAGCAAGAAATAAAACACTCTTCCCAATCTCCCTCCCTTTCTGACTCAAAGGTAATCATCATCCTGAATTAGCTGTTTATTAATTCCATATATTTCTTTACACTTTTATTACATATGTATGTGTCCCTAAGCACTATGTGGTATTGTCTTGCATACTTGCAAGCTTACAAAATTTAAACCTTTAAACTTATAAAAATTATACAGTGAATGCACTCATTTGCAATGGGATTATCATAAATTATGATGTATACATTCAAGGAATTAAAAGGGTGGAGAATTTCAGCAGAAAATTGACACTACAGGAGAGGAATGAAAAAAAATTGGAGTTGAAAAATACAATAAATCAAAAACACAATAAGTGGATTTAACAGTAATTTAGACATAGCAAAAAGAGAATCATTAAGCTGAAGGTAGGTCTAAAGCGTAGTGAGTTGAAAAATTTGAAAATACAGGAAAGACTTTTCTGCTCATTTTTCCACACTGATCGGATTACAAGACTTTATGGTATTTTTTAAATGTAGCAAGTTAAGCAATTCTTCTCACTTTTTTTTTTTTTGCAGGTTTCCCTGGCTGTTCTTTTTGTTTATTTTCATGTGTGAACTTAAGAATCAACTTAACCATCTCCAGAAAAAAGACTTACTATTTTTTCAGTGGGACTGTGTTAAATTATATTAATAATATATATATATATATATATATATATATATAAAACGTAAGGAAAATTGTCATCCTTATGATGTTCACTTGTCCAAAGCGAGGATAATGGCTGTCTTTCTGTTTGTCCAAGTCTAATGCTGTTTTAGGAGTGTTTTAAAGCTCTCACGTGATATTCACATATTTCCTGTTAAGGTTACGTCTCGGCACTTCATCGTTTTGGTGGGTATCTTAGCTTCGCATCTGCCTACTTTAAATATCTCATCATCTCATTTGTTTACATGCCTCCCGTTTCACCAAAGGTCCTTGAGGAGAAGACCAAGTCTTATTCAACTTTATATTTTCAGTGCCCAGCAAAATGCTCTGTTACTGAATGAATTTCCCTTTCTCAATTAAGGAAACAAAGAGAAGACTCAAGAAAATTAAACCATTTGCAAAGGATCACAGACTGTTAAAAAGAACTGGAACTTAAAATACACTCTTCTGAGTCTACAGAAACAGTCTATATTTAATGAAATTAAACAAAATCCTCCAACCATTATTCATATATCATATTTGTTTTACACTTAAGACTTCACTAGTAGTCAGCTTTTGTAAAAAAGAAAAATTTCTTTTCTCACCCAAGATGTTCATGAGCATTTCTTCAATATTATCTACAATTTGGAAATTTTATCAAGAGGTTCAATTAGAATTAAAAATACTTAAAAAAAAAAAAAAGCTAGAGGCCTAAACACCTTTTGAGTTTTGTCTTTTGTCATCTAGAGTATTTTCTGTACACTCTCTCTTCAATTTCAGTATTCTCATTTTCCTGCCTATTTAAGTACCTCGTTAATTTATGGTCACATTGAGTGGCCTGGGCTTTGAGACTCAACATCCTGTGCTGTCAGGGCTGCATTTACAAAAGACAGTAGTAAATTTTAACAACTACCCCCCCAAATGTTTCCAACATCACCAGGCCTCTTCTTTGTGAAGATGTGTCCCAATGTGGTTTTACCTTACTGCTTCTAGGAAAGGTAAAATGAGGCCACGGGGTTTCCTGAAAACACATGTGACAGAGTAGCCAACTCAGTCAGACCAGAGAGAGACAGCAGGCAGGAAAACGTCGACAGCACAGCCCACTGTCGGACAGTTAGGACGGCTGAGCCCAGAGTGCTGGACACCGAAAAGCAGATCTCCCTGCCTCAGAATGGGGCGCATTTTAAATCTGACTGTCACAGAGAATTTATGAGATGGTCCCTCTTCCCAAAAGCTTGAAATGTAAAGATCGGCCTTTGTCAGATCCCTCAGTGCTTGGCATGGTTTTGTGGGTAGACATCGTGCTCAGCCAGTTACCTGCTCTAACAGCTTAGAAATTCACTCCTGAAGACACTGGCTTGGCAGGGCTCCAAGGAGGCCTGCATGAGCAGAGAGCCAAGCACTCGGCACCTCATACGTGTTCAGTATTAGCTCATCCTTCCCGGGACAGTACTGGCCGTTTTCACAGAACACCTGTGTTATGGTGCACCCTGTTTTCCATGCAAAAGTCATGTACAGATTTTTTTTTTAGCTAAATTGAAAATTGAGTAAGTGATCCTTATGTTGCATAATGAAAAGCCTCGCACTTACCAACAGAAGGTAGTTCTTTAACAAAAGTAATCCATCATTCTAGAACCTCCCCTGCGATCAGATTTGCCCTGAAAGTAATGATAAAAATGGACGGAGCAATGCCTTCTACTATGGATATAACAATTTATTTCGTGGCTTAAAAATTAAAATAAATTTTACAGAACTACAAAGAAAATCCAGCCCATTCATTAAAATAAAACGAAATTGTAACAAATGTACCACATTAATGCAAGATGTTAAAAACAAGGAAAACTGGGGGTGGAGGTGACAGGGACTTGGGAATTCTCCATACTAGGGGCTCCTTTTCTTCTGTAAACCCAAAACCTGCTCAAAAAGTAAAGTCTTAATTTAAAAATAACATGAAATCAATCCATTTGATCTTGTAACTTAATCCACTCATAAGTAAATTGTAACAGCTGAGGAAAATATAATTTCTATTTTTATATGACAGTATTAGCCCTTGTTTTCAAGATTCAAACATCACTATAATTATAGCATGTAATTTAAACCTTTGAAGAAAATTAGAAGCTACAGGCTGAGGATATTCTGGGAGAAGACGTACCACTTTTTTCTTTCTCATAGGCAAGAGCTCCTGAAGGCCGCATGAACAAAAGCATGGATTTTGAAAGAATGTTCAATTCCATGTGAAATTGGATCAATAATAGAATTTCTGAGTCTTGGTAAATTTTTATCATAGCCACGTAACAAGCTTTTGGGAGGATTAAATGAGCTAATGGATGTGAAAACTCTGGAAACCTCCAAGGAGAGCAGCAGCAGGGCAGGGTTGGAAGCACCGGCTTCTTCCTCGCGGGGGCGGGGCCTCCTCCACACACACTACCCCCGAGGGCCAACAGTCGAGCTCTATGCCAAGTATAAGTCGGATCCGAGGTAGGGAAAACGTTTGGAACACTTTAAGATGCTGTTTCCCACAGCATAAGGAACATGCAAAAGGTCACGAATGTCTGTTTTTTAGTTTCACACGTATTCGAAGAATGTTCAACTGAGAGTTCCCGCTGAACTCATCTAGGAGCTAATTGATGACTACTTTGGGGCGCTGGGGGAAATGCTCCCGCAAACACAGTGGTGATTTCGGTCATCCCGTGAAGATGGGGCTCATCTAGCGGGCAGAGCCCATGCTCCCCTAGTGATACTGGCAAAAAATCTGTCCTGGATGAGATCCTTCCGTAACAGGAGAGCGAGCCCAGCAGTTAAGACTGCAGGCTCCGGATCCAGCCTCCACGACCGGGACCTCAGACAACTTATTTAATCTTTCTGTGCCTTGGTTGCCTTATCGCTGACGGTCACATGAAGCAGTCAGAACAGTGCCCAACACGTGAAAAGCTCAATAAATATTAGCACTTCTTTGCAACCAGAAGAATGTCTAACTGACACACTGGCTTAACCAGCTTTTTCAAGTAATCGCTTGTACTCGCAGTTTAGATAAGCTATATCAAAAAGGGAAGAAACAAGGCTTCCCTGGTGGCGCCGTTGTTGAGAGTCCGCCTGCCGATGCAGGGGACGCGGGTTCGTGCCCCGGTCCGGGAGGATCCCACGTGCCGCGGAGCGGCTGGGCCCGTGAGCCATGGCCGCTGAGCCTGCGCGTCCGGAGCCTGTGCTCCGCAACGGGAGAGGCCACAACAGTGAGAGGCCCGCGTACCGCAAACAAACAACCAACCAAAAAAGGGAAGAAACAATTATCTTCTGCCCCAGAATGTGTTGCCGTATGTATACTGGTGATGGGGCCAGCTCCTTAGACGCAGACGGGGATGTTTGGTATTGGTATTGGTTTGGTATTCACAATACCTCCTCAAAACAAAATTGGTTTGGTATTCACAATACCTCCTCAAAACAAAATTCTGCTAAGCCCGGGTCCTCCACGGGGCTCATTCCTGTAGTTTCCTCCTGCCACCTGCTGGGTGAGCCCCCAAAGGAATGAGGCTTCCGCACAAACAGTCTCACACCTGGCTCTGTCGGAAGGCGCCCCTCCCCCTCCTGTTCTCCACCCTGGGCTGATTCCAGCTGCAGGGCGGGGAGGACTCTCAAGGCTAAAAGCCTGGGCGGTTTTTCTTTGCTTTTGGGGACCTTTTCACTCATTAATGGGTCAAATGTGAGTTATGCTGAAGATTTAACATGACGGTTAAAAATTGTCAGTTACGGTAAGAGCAGGATACTGCAATCTCAATTTTAAAGAAAGTCATATAAAACATTTCAAATTTGAGCTCCACGAATATTTTCTCAAGCCAGGTGGCAGTAGTAAGTAAAAAAATAGACCTTGTATGCTCTCTTTCAAGACATTATGAAATAGTTTAACACAGCAAAAGAACACTCCATTGCTCTAGAAGTCTTTTGGAAACAAAAGTATTTTTTAAAAATAGTTACTTTCTTAATTTTCGTTGTAAACTAATGAGAAATTAATGAGAAGTAGTGGTAAAATAATTGTGATTTTTTTCAAACACATGAGTTGGTATTTGGAGAATGGTTTAACATTTATTTTCTTAAATAAAACATTGATTTTCTTAAATAAAAACTTACCTTTATCTTAGCGTAAATGACATCTACTCAAAATATGTTTGTTACTAACTCTTCATAAATCATTTTTTCTCACTTGGGAAATATCTAAGTTTTCATTTTGTAAAACCCAATAGCTATGTTAGGTATGTTTAATTATTTTTATTTATAAAAAGTGATCTTTTTTATGAACTCAGGCTTACATATAAATATTTCCTGTTTTTATTTATGTCAAATGATACCAATTTTCCATTTAAGATGCCAATACAAGATTTCCTTTTGAAAAGTGTCAAGTAACAGGGAAGATGGTTTTCTGATGTGGTGAATAAACTTGTGAAATTACAGCTAAGTGACTGATGTTTGAGAAACAGTACCTTGGGAGCTACAGGCACCTGCTTTTAAGAAATGTGGCAAATATCTGCTTCCTCTTAAACCTAGAATTTCACGAGAAAGATGCTGTTACTGCAGTAGAATTGTTTAGAGAGAACTTGTAAAAATGAACGACATAGATCACTGTGAAAGTCAGTTTCCATGTTTGATCTCCAGTCTACAAAACAAACAATGCAATGTACAGTCAATGAAACACATTATTGATTTAATTTCACTTAAGTTAAATTGGGGGGGGGGACATAAAATAAACACAATCTGAGAAATGCAATACTACAGACTAATGTTAATGTTATGGAAAATTGGAATAATAATTGCCCTTCCTGACCCTATTTCTACTCAAAGTTTTCATTGGAGTGTTGGATTTCACTAAAAAGGTCTTGGTTATCACACTCGTAGATTAAGCAAATTTGGCAGGGATTACAAATATGTAAAATGACAGTTCAGTATATAAATGTGTTTACAAACTAGAGTAAAAGGACAAATCTAATATAATCCAACTACAATAAACACAAGAGTCAGCATCTTCTTCCCCTCCCCACAGCCCATTACCCCGGTTGAATAAATAAAGGTGACAAAGGAATAGTTTTAAAAAGCGAACATGGCAATTCAAGAATGTCCATACTCTTAATTCACAGTCTATCTTCAGCAAGATATTGGGTCGGCCAAAATGTTACTGAAAAACCCAAATGAACCTTTTGGCCAACCCAATATCTATCTTAGGCAAAGGAAAGGAAGGAAATCTGTCTTCTCAAAATATGTTTTTCTCCTCTTGGGACCTGAGAAAAGTGGGCCAGCCTGACACTCTCTCCCTGGTTTGATCCTGCAGTGTCCTTCGGAATGCGAGAGTGTGATTAAGTGACTAACGTCAGAATGGATGCTGACGAAGTAAACCACACAGGTAAAAGCATGTGGGAGCGTCGGGCATTTCTGGGGGCAACTAGGAGAAGATGGGCATGTCTGACTTGGAATCACCTGGAGTTGGACAGGTTTTGTGCTTGTCTGGAATCCAATCTCTGTTATAGTATTTTTGGAAATGCCTCTCTATGTACAAGAACACAGATGAACATCTAAGGTCCCATGATGTTGACATTCACCTCCAGGGAGCAGTTTCCAGCAAATTTAACAGCAGTCTTTGGAGATCACCATGTAAATATAGCATCATTTTAAACTGCATCAAAGAACATGAAAGTGACATAAAATGAGAGTAAAAACCACAGAATGAAACGAACTGTGTTGCAGGTGAGTCGCTGGAAGGGGAAGGAAGGAAAAGTGCTAACCTAACTTTAACAGGATTTTGACTGAAAAAAACAAACTTAAAATTATGCACTAGTCCTACACTGTAGTTAGTAAATGTGTTCAGTGGGGTAGCAATCATAACTTTGGAGCGCTAGGATTGAACAAACAGGAAAGCCCTGTTTCGCATCCTCAGGAAAAGAAGTTACAAGTACAGCAGGGAATAAGGCGTGAATGAGCCCTTGGTGTGGCATTAGAATCAGAGGCAGCCCCACGAGCTCATGGTCTTTAATATGTGTGCAGAGAAATGCGCACAGAATGTCCACACCATGCATTTCCAGCTCTGTCCCCTGAGAGAGCCCAGGAGCCATGGCAACCCGGTCGTCATGAGCTCATCCAGCAACTACCCCCCCCCCAGATCCTGGCTTTGAAATACCATTAAAATACCATCTAAATATCAATAGAAGAATTGGCTGATTCCTGGGTTGGGGGCAGGGAAAATACAAGATGAGCCTGGGAAATCTGTGGGACCAGAAAGTAAGGAAGTGCTCAGAAAGGGTCTGCGGACCTGGGGAGGGCCAGGTATGCACTGGGGAGAGCTCCCAGTGACCTGAGCTTGAATAACCTGAGAAAAAAGTAATGAAAACTATCTATTATAACCCAGAAGACAAACACCCAGAGTCGATACTGATGTAAATAATTGAATAAGTAAGTAAATGGGGAAGAAGGGCAGCTCTTCCTCAGGGAAGATTCTAATCAATAATGTGAAAAGAATCAAGAAAATATAAAATCGCCGTTAGAACACTACAGTAATCATTCTTGCAGGCCAGATCCACTCACGGATGCAAACTTAGGGGCAAGGGATTCGCACATATCTTCAAAGTGTCTCCCCGAGATCTTTGATGAAAAGGGATAAACAGTAACCTTACGAGGGAGAAGCCCAGTAGATAGTACGTCAGCCAAGTGGCCAGGGCGAACACCATCAATAATAGCACTGAGAAGCAGTCTGCAGAGTACCTGAGCATACCCTCCAAAAGCACTTTCTCAGTGTGAAAGATGGGGAGACTGAGAAATGTTAGATGCTGAACGAGAGCAAGGAGACAGACTCCTGCAACAAGGGCATCGATGGAAAACAAAGGGCATCGATGGAAAAACAGGAAATCCAAATAAAGTCTGCAGTTAATCGTTTTGATAACTGATAAGATATTAACATCAGAAGGAGATGGGTGAAATGTATGCGGAAAATCTGTGCAGTATTTTTGCAAATTTTCTGTAAGTCTAAAATTATGTTAAAATTAAAAAATTGCAATTGACTTTTGTGCATGAGGAGTTTTTAAACGTTTTGCACGTTTTTAAGCATTGCTTGATTATGCCTGTAAGGCCCGAGTCTCTCTCCTTGGCATTCCTAAGGGTTAGGGCTAAATTGCTGTGCTTGGCTGGGCTGTTATTGTATTTGGCTTTTCTGTATGTTTTTATATGCGTGTTTACATTATTTCATAACCGTGTTTTTATTATCATAGCAGAGCAAACAGTGCTGTCTGTCTTCAGACACAGCTCTTGTGGGACTACATAAGCAGAGGATGGAAAGTGGAAACCAAGGAAAGAGACTTTGCCTGAAGCAAGGGGTCCTTCTCGCTTAGCTTAGCAGGTCACCTGGTGGTCCTAGGGCTGCTGTGCTCATGTAGGAAGTGAGATTTCTGGGAAAGCTTCCCAGACTTTGACATTCGTTAGAAACAAAAAGAAATCAGTCCTGAGTGATTTCCCTTTCCTTTCTCAGTCTGGACAAAGCCGCGCTGTGAACACACTGCTCCTTGACCAGCTTGTTCTGCCAGTAGTTTCCAGACGTCATCTGGTTTTCACGTATGGTTAAGGTTCACGTTCAGATAAACTGTGGGGTCAGTTGAGTATCTGATAGACTGATCCCTCCGTCAAATAACCCCAAATCCTTCCTGGTTACAGAGTAAATCCAGAGGACGTGTGTCATACGAAGAAAAGACTGATTAAAGAATTTAGCTAAAAACAATAAAGCAAAATTTTCAAATCTCATGTAAGTATTTTATATTCACAGAGGTGAGCAATGTTTTTTTTCTTTAGCATGTCGAATTGTCCACACTTTCACTCAAGTCAAATAAAAATATTACATGTGTATTTCAGTCCTCATGGTTTACCAGGTACTTTCCAGACCATTCTCTCATTTAATCCTCACAGCTGAAGGAAGACAGTACCATTGTGCAAATATTAGTGGTGAAGAAACTTGGTGTCCTGCCCAACATCACACCGCTAGTAAGTGGCGGACCCAGAGCTCCAAGATTGGTGGCTGTGCTGGTTCCAAGCCCACATGGAGGCTCCAGTCAGCCCTGAGACTGTGGGGAAACCAGCTGTGTCACCGACGGCTCTCAACCATCTGCAGGTACGGGTCTTTCTACCACATCCTGTCTGGGTCCTGAGTCTGAAGTAATTTATACAGAGTCACATAAATTTTAAGTCAGTGTGATATGCTAGAATCAGACTGCTGAGCCCAGTGGTAAATACCAGACCTGGACTCGACTGCCTACAAGCTCTATGATTTGTGTAGAGGACTTTCCATCTTTGAACCTCAGGCTTCCCATCTGTAGAAATGGTGTGGAATAAAGTAATGCATTTAGGTGATTTCACTGAGTGCCGGGCATTTAGGAAATGCTCCGTAAGCATTACTGAGGTTATTGTTACTATTGTCACATAAAGTTTGCAAATTGAACTGGCACTCGCCGTTGATCAAGATGCATAAACCCGTCTGGAGGCTCAGATGTCAACCATCCGTAGCTTTATTTAGCTCTTGCCACTTTCTGGCCCGATCATCAGTAGACATGATCTTCAAGGAACATGAAAGTAGGAGGTCCTTGAGCATCACACAGGCTGTTAATTCAGGAATCACTGCACCCAAGGATCTTGTGGATACCTTCTGATTCTACCTGTAGTTTCTGAGCATGTTTATTGAGGACTGAACCTACCTCTAATGCACACTGTATTCTCTATGCCTGTTTCCATCTCCGTATGTCCCTGATAGGACGGGGCTTTGTAGCTGCGCCCTCGGAGCTTAGCCTACTAACAGACCTGCAGTAACTGCTGGTTAATAAATGGAAGCTGGGTAAGCCTTGCAGTTCCCATGTTAAATTTGTACCTACATATATAACAAGAGCACTTTCTAATGAAATCTGTACTAGTCTATTACGTGAAATGCCTATTCGACCATCTATACGTTCAATCAACATGTGTTTATTGAATACTGTGTGCCAGACACCATTCAAGGCAGAGAATAAAAAAGACTAATATCCCCGTGCTTCCGTAGTGGTGTGAGAATTATTACTGTACTGTGCAAAATAGGAGGTTCTAGCTCTCTTGTCACTCGTCAGGGTCTCGAAAAATAGCACAAGGATGCCTTAGAAGCAGTGTTTGGTCAAACAACTCTTTCTGATGCCACACTATGAAATAAAGCTGAAAGTCATCCAGGTTGCATGAAGCCTTCTCAGATCCCCTCCTTCCTGCCCCAGACACCTTGAAGCCAGGCGTTTCCCACAGCCAAAACACAAGCCTGCCGGATAACAGCCCTTTTCCTGTCTGCGGGCTCCGATGCGCAGTCTGTGTCTCGCTCATCGCCTCTCCTCAGGTCTATCACCGAGCACATGTCAGGTCGGCAAAGGCCCAACCCAACGGAAGTAAGTCTGTAGCTTGCATTCTTGCACTCTTGCAAAGCAGTTGAAAACAAAATTAAGGCAGAAAAAGACATAAATACATATGGGTGTAAGTTTGAGGAACTCAAAAATGATCAACAGACTAGCAAGGCTAACTTTTAGTCAGTGTTTTGGATTTTTATCCCGCTAATTATTCTAAAATGGTCACATTGCTTTATTCCCACACAACAGGCACAAAACAGAGGAGGAATACCTCCTTTTACAGACGTTGGTTGTTTTGAGATGCACCCATCTCTCCAAAGGCACCCTTGATCTGAATTTATTTTTATAATTACATGCACACTATCTAAAAGAAACAAAGAACGTGGGAAAGGATAAAGTTTAAAATAAACTTTAAACTGTGGGAATGCAGACAACACAGCTGGAGAAAAGAGAATGACAGGGAGGGCTGCTAATGTCTTGCTGTAATATACTCATCCCAGCAAGATGGCCCACACCATGGAGACTGGAGCCGAGGACGCAAGAAATGAGATGAATTAACTTTACTTTTAAATACTTCACGAGTTTCAAAGTACATGCAGCCCAGGGAAAAGCCAGCTATTTTTGGCCGTGCAGGTAATCACATTTAAGTTTTAAAGGCCCATCGTGGTTCAATATTATTTTATTTACAGCCATATGAACATTATATTTATTAGTGTTGAGAAACTCTGAAATATGGTGCAGCCGTTACAATTAAGATTATGACAACTAAATAACAACTCAGAAAAGTGCTTACAATATATTGTTCAGAGAAAATGAGGATACACAATCTTACATGCGTTATGACGAAGCGAAATGTGTACATGTTTGGAGGTTGGAAGGGAGAATACAGGTGAACACAGGCTGTGTGTCAGGGCGCTGAGGTCGTGCAGTCAAATTTTTCTTTGTCTAACATTTTATATCATGTTTTATTTTCTTAATAACAGCTAAAAAAGATTTCAAGTAGAAATTACTTTTTTTCCAAAGGGTAAAAATAAACATAACCAGGATATTAGTTTGCTTTTTTTTGTTCTGGTGTACCTTTGCCAGACAAGCTGGAATTTCTCTCTTAGCACCTCCACAGAGATTATAATGACAGTGTCAGTCCTGAGGAGAGGACTTCCCATGAGGTTACACGGTCAACCCTGTAGAAGCCAGGTAGGTGCACTGCAATGTGGATGGGTTACTGTGTCACTTAGGTTCTGAAAGTTACCTGGGCAGCCATCCGCATCAGTACACATACCTAGAGAGTACGTTTCCTGCTTAAGTCACTAGAAGTAAATTGTCTCTTATGGAATAGGAGTAACTGTGAATATGTAGCAACTGTAACCCTGCCCCCCGTCTGGGTGACAACGGAGGGGTAGCCCTTGCCTGGGCCTCCCTGCCGCCCACTGCCCAGGTCTGCCCTGGGGTGGCTGCAGCAGTTAAGTTGGGTCCACGTGGTCCAGGTTTTTAACTCGCAACAATATTTGAAGGGTTCCTTAAATATAGGACGTTAAAAATGCTGTGAAATATTTAGCTGAGAAAGGTTGAGTTCATACCGTATGCATGCAGGCACAAGCCACGTAATTCTAGCAACAAGGTGATTAAAGGCCTTACGCTTCCGTTTCCCAGGCAGTTGCAATGATTTCACTAAGGCTCCCACATTCTGGGGGATGGAAGTTCTATTTTCAGTTTAATTCTTCTCCCAGGAAGAAGTTCTCAGTATTGTGAGCTAAATACTGCTGTGATTGGTAATAAGGGACCTGAGGTAAGAATTGAGCAACACTGTAGCATAGGGAACTCCATGCAAGATTGAACACTGGATAGAGAATGAAATCCATCCTGGACAAAAATTATTTCTAGCTACTGACGATGCTGCATTTTGCCCAGCCGTGGGCTCCTGGCAAAGAGCAAAGGTTAGGCATCCCCACTTTGTGTTCTGAGAAAGGACCGACTGCAAAGAACACCTTCCCCACACCTGAGATGAGACCCCCTTGTTCACCAGCGACAAGGCCACTTGTCCATGTTCCCGTTCTTTGTCCCATAAACGATTAGCTGAACTGCTTTGTCGCCACTGCTGCAGGAAACACACCTGTCGGCTTGTTAACCGAACTTTGGCTAAGATTCTCTCCTCCCCGTGGCCCCTGAACTTGGACCCTCCCTTGAGCATTAAGATGAGGAATGCCCCCTCCCACTGCCTCTCTGCGGAACAGCTGACCTCTGACCTCCTGCGGTCAGGCTTGCCCACAACCGTCTTCTCATCCTCGTTCACTCCTCCCCAGAAAGACCAAGACTCGTCTGCCCAGGCTGGAGATGCTCGAAGACCTCACGGTCAGAACCTCCCCTCCATTGTCGTAAAGTCCCCTCCTCGAGGTTTGTTTGATCTGACACCGCACTGGTTGAGAATTACACTAAGTTCTTCACCACAACGAACAATAGCAAAGAGGGCTCACTGTCTGTGATGTGGCGACCTATGGACCAGGGAGCCAGGAAAAACAAAAACAAATGAGTCGTTTGAAAACTTACAGCGGAGGACATAGACAAATAAAGCAAGACTTGGAGTCTAATCTGCAAGAACAGGCAAGTCTTGATTGGCTCAGGGCAATGCTAATTCTTGGTGGCCAGAAGTGTGGGATTTCACAGGGCTCACGTGGCAGGAAGTGGAAATGGTCTTTGTAAATTCAGGTCCTCTGAAAGGGGACAACTAGAGCGCTTGAAAAGCAAATCAACCTGGGAGAAATACTTAGCTCTCTTTGAATCCTGGTGGAGGGAAAACAGGATAAAAGAGAAAAAAGTCACTCCAGAGTCTTCCTGAGCACAGCGCTTCAGTTTGGGGTTTCAGTCCACGTGCATCTGTGACCCCCAAACCCTAATTCTAAAACGTAAAGGCCAGGACTAGATAGGGCAAATACACATCCTCTTTGGGACAAAGGGCTTTAAGGATGGCCTGGGTTTTAGGGCCATATAGGCCAAGATCCAAAATTTCAGGCCTTTACAAGATATTTTGGTAGAAGAGTGACAATCAGATGTGCTCCAATGTCAGGGAGTGGTGGCCAAAAAGGGGCTACAGAGGAATTATTGTGGAACCTAGCTTCCAAATGGCTTGGACGTTGAAGGTGAGAGCAAGGGAGGAAGGGGGTCCATTTGCTCGATGGAGGACTTGCAGCTCTCCTTTGGCTGTGTGAATTCTCGGGTGCCTCTTAGACATCCAAGGGGGTGCTCTTAAGCGAGACCTGTGTCTGCAGACCTAAAGCCCAAAGAACGCTAACATCTACCTTTGGAACATGCATTTACCTAAAGAAGAATACAAAAGAGGAGGAGGGAGACCGGGTCCTGCGAGAGCTCCGTGAGGGGCAGAGCAGAAAGACTGGGGCTATGAGTAGCCAGCAAAGTTGGGAAAAGCAAGAAGATTTAATGAAATAAAAACCAAGAGAGGGCTTCCCTGGTGGTGCAGTGGTTAAGAATCCGCCTGCCAATGCAGGGGACATGGGTTCGATCCCTGGTCCGGGAAGATCCCACATGTCACGGAGAGGCTAAGCCCGTGTGCCACAACTACTGAGCCTGTGTGCCACAACTACTGAGCCTGCGCTCTAGAGCCCATGAGTCACAACTACTGAAGCCCACGTGCCTAGAGCCCGTGCTCCGCAACAAGAGAAGCCACCGCCATGAGAAGCCCACGCACCACAAGGAAGAGTAGCCCCTGCTCGCCGCAACTAGAGAAAGCCCGCGTACAGCAACGAAGACCCAACGCAGCCAAAAATAAATAATAAATAAATAAATAAATTTAAAAAAAACAAGAGAAAAAAATAGTTAAAATGAGAGGCACTGGTCAGGAGGACCAGAGCTACTGGGATGACACGTGAGGTGGAGACAGAAGAGAGCCCCTGGGGGTTGGTGTGGAAGTCAGTGACAGTCTAGACCACAGTCCTCCCAGGGGCGGGTACAAGCCTGAGCCCCCTGGAGTGGGGCGAGGGCAGGTTGAGGGGAACTGCGCGGAGGGAGGCCTGGCAGGGAGGCAGGTGAAGAATCCGCCGTGAAGGTGGTGGAGAAAAGTGCAGAAGTGGAGCACGTGGACAGCAATGGTGCCTGCAGGGCCTGGAGAGGACACCTGAAGGTGGGGCTTCGAGAAGGTGGCCTTTGATATGTTCAGACTCGTCCAGTTACTGTCTCAGGGTGAAAGGCACACTGTGCTCAGAAATCGTCGGGCTGGTAGGCTTGGGCTCAGAAGAGCAGGGCTTTCCCATCTCTGATCTCACGTAGCTCAGTCTCTACATGAGACGCGGGAGGTTCAGGAGAAAAGAAAAAGCATGAAGTAGCCACTGTGGGGACTCGACGTCGTTTCTGGGTGGCCCGCAGGGCTGACTGAGAAGCGTGGTCTGAGGCTAAAGGGGCCCATCTCCAGGCCTGGGGTCACCCTGGGCTCTGTGGGGCAGACCCAGAGTGGCGGCCACGGCTCCGGGCCGAAGGGCAGGTCAGACAAACACGCAGGGCAACCCCAGGGAAGGACGCCCACCTGCCCGGATGTCCCAGACAACGGACACAAGGTGCTGGCGTGGTTTACTGTCAGAGTTGTCACCTGACTTGTTCTTTGGTTATGTATTATTTGCAAGCTTCCCCTTCAGGGACCAGCTCCTTCTTAGACGGGGCTTAGAGGCCAATCTAAGAGCAGACAGTGAGAAAAGACCAAAAAAGGGGTGGGAGGACACTCTTTGAGGGGAGAGATGCCAGGCCTCGCTCTGGTACTGAAGACAAACTGTGTGTGTATTTTCCCCAAGAGAGTCAGGAAGAGGGAAGGATGCGTGGAGAGGAGACACCTGACATGGGGCAGCACATGATACGCACAGTATAATAAAGGTGAAATGAATACCATACCAGAAGCGTTCTTCTAAGCAATGAGTAAAGTGAGGTAAACATGATTATGCCTATGAGCGAGAACTGGAAAAGTGTGTCGGAAAATGCTAGCAAATGACTTGTTAGGGTAGGGAGAATGTCAGTGGAAGAAAAAGGATTCTGAGTTTGTTCATTTTTTACGGTCTTGTTTCTGCATGAGATGATCTTTGACGCTCCACCCACACCCGCCCTGGTTCACCACAGGTGCATGTCGTGAAGCCAGAGGCTGGATGGGGATAGTCACACAGGCGTGCATGTATCTGTGTCTGCAGACGGGTCCTGGTGAGGCCACCGCGGACGTGCCAGGTCCTGGTCCCTCAGGAGGGGTGCTCCCGCTGCCACCGGCTGGTGACGCCTGCTTGGCCTGATTCTGGTCTTTGGAACCCACAGTGAGAGTCTGTCCTGTGGGCCCCGATCTTCCCTGTCTGCTGCCCCTCCTGTGGACCCAGGGCCTGTCTCGGTTCAGAATTAACTTCTATTTAGTTTGCTCTCTATCAGATACAGGTTGTGAGCTAGTTAAAAAAAAGACATTTTAAGGATTGGTGGTTTTTTTAAATCAACCTTCTCCTCAGGCTTATGGTGAGTTATTGGTTATGGAAAAATGTCTAGATAGGCCATAGTGCGGCCAAGGCAATGTAAAATTGGGAGGTTAAAAAAATTCTAAAATAACCCTCTCTTTCTTTACTTCCCCCGAAGCTCACGGGCCCAGCCGCTCTGCGGCATGTGGGATCTTCCCAGACCGGGGCACGAACCCGTGTTCCCTGCATCAGCAGGCGGACTCTCAACCGCTGCACCACCAGGGAAGCCCTGTCCATTCTTTTGATTGTAGCCATCCTTGGTGGGTATGAGGTGGTATTTCACTGCGGTTTCGATTTGCATTTCTGTAATGATTAGTGATGCTGAGAGCCTTTTCCTGTGTTTGCTTATCCTTTGTGTGTCTTCCTGGGAGAAATGTCTGTTCAAGTCCTTTGCCCATTTTCTAACAAGATTATTTGTTTTGTTGCTGTTGCTGCTGCTGAAGCGCACATGCTGTTAAATCACACAATTACCTCAAGTTAATAGAGAAACGGGGGGACTTTTTCCCTTAAGTGATGCACGCGCCTAGAATCTGTCATCTGATATTAGGGTTAATACAAGTATTAAAGAAAAGGAAAATGTATCATTTTGAGATTTCATTTAGTTGAGGGTTTCTCCACCTCAGCACTACTGACATTTTGAACTGAATAATCTTTGTGATGTATATTCTGTGTATCACATGTGTCTAGTATCACCCTGTTCCCCCCAGTTGTGACATGTCTTCAGACATTGGCACATGTTGGGGGGGGCAGGGACCTGAACACCCCCGGTTGAGAATCTCTGGCTTAATTGTATGAGGATCCAGGAGTCATTGTGATACCGAAGCCTCACTGGAATCTTATTCTGGGTGTTACCCAGGACGCTAAAGACCTATTTTGTCAAGGTTTTCCTTTCTCACCCAAGCAATATTTCACACTGGAGTGAGGAGGATTTTGTATGACTTGTAAGCACGTGTGAGAAGGTCGAAAGAAAGATATCCACTAACTCTCCTTTTGAAGGTCCTCCATCGGTTAAACTTTGGGGACATACAAATGACTCCAAGGGAAAATGGTGATATTTTAGAGGAATTTATACTTTCTTTTTACTTAAAAAAATCTTATCAGCAAATGGTTTGAAGCCAACATGGAGATACAATTTGTTCAGAAAACAACTAGCTTAGTATTATTCCAATTATATTTGATGTGTGTACTATACTCTAAGAATATAAATATAAAACGTCTCTCTCGAGACCACTTATAAATAGTCTTAAAAAAAGAAACTCTCCGCGTAATCGCTCTGCAATTTTGGCATGCGCACATATTCTTTAAAAATGACAACAAAAACTCTCCTTTTAATTTTTCCCTGGTGTCCACTTTAGCAAATTAAGTCTATAGTTTACCAAAAATTGTTTAACACAGCTGACATGTCTTCTTAGCTGCATTAATCATTAACGAAAAGATCAAATAAGTCATCATCTCTTTCCTACAAGGGAATGGAGTATCGTATACATATTACTGTATATTTTTGGCATATATGCACACGACTATAATACTTTTACAGATCAATTTGGAAATATATAATAGTATTAAGAAAAGAAGATTGTTTCTTCCAAGTCTGAAATGAATTAAAAAATTATTGCATTGCTATTTTTATACACTGCTTTTTAGATTTTAGCATTTCTCCATTAAAAAAAATCCCTGAACATAGTTTTAATTATTACATAATATTCCATTTTCTCCACTTGCTAAATAATTTCTTGTTGTTATACATGTGGATTATTTCCAGCTTTTCACTGTCGTATACATCTTTGTATATAAAGTTTTCTTGTAGCACTCACTTGCCCAGAGAAATTTCTAAAATACTAAGTCAAAGGCTGTATTTCAACACTTTTGATATATATTAACAACTGTTTCTTTAATAAGTTGTACACATTTGTTCAACATCAATATAAATAAGTATTTCCAATATGACATGTTTCCAAAAAATCACAGAAGCATGTAGAATTATATAGGTGTGCATTTAAAGATGAATACATTTTTGTTTATAAAAGTAGAGCTGCTAAGCAAAGAAGTAGTTGAAATAGCTAACATCCACGTTTCCCAAAGGCTTTTCCAGATTTTCCAAATGGAAACTGATAACTATTTAAAAAGTAAACAGTCCAGTGCTTTTGTCTTACACAATTTTTCTTTATTTAGGCAAGTCAGGTTTCTTTCTTAATAGCTATTGTTACGCTGGACATGGTGTGATATGTTGACCACAGGTTTCCATAGGCAGATACCACACTCATAACTAATCAAAAACATAGGCTCACTTGTTTTTGCTTTTAAACATAATTTCTTTTTTCTTTTATTTAAAAAATTTTATTATTGAGATATCATTGACATATAACATTGTATTAGTTTCAGGCGCACGAGGTAATGATTGAATATTTGTACACATTGTGAAACGGTCACCACAATAAGTCTGAGTACCATCTGTCACCTTGCATAGTTCCAAATATTTTTTCCTTTCTTTTTCTTGTGACGAAGGCTTCGATTGTGTATTTCTGTTTATTCTCGCAACTTTGTTAATCACCACTTTTATAATTTTAACTATTCTCTTCCTAAACTGATCTTTTATATTGGCCTTAGGGATTATTTTTTATGTTTATATAAGTTGAAATAATTGTAAGAATACTCTAAAAAACTTCATCATTTTCTCCAGTTGTTTACATTTTGCTTCATTTGCTTATTATTTTATAGATCTTTATTTGTTTTTATACATGCATATTATTTTTTCTGAACCATCTGAGAGTAAGTCGGAGACAGTGGACCACTTTATCCTTAGATACTCAGGTGGATATTTCTTAAAAGTGAGAATTCATGGTAGAGGAATAGATTTATCTAACGCTACATAACAAATTGCTCCAAAACTTACTCGACTGAAGCAACAAACACTTCTGTGCCTTAGGGATCCGCGTGACATAACGGGTCTCCCGCTCTCGCATCCTCAGCCGGGGCTGCTCTCATTTGGAGATTGGCTGAGGCGGGCGTGGCTTTCGCACGTGCCCCATGGCTGTTGTCAGTGTTTGATTCCATGGACTGTTGGACTGGGGACCTCAGCTCCTCGTGGCTGTTTGCCCGAGGCCACCCTCAGCTCTTCGCCATGTGGGACTCTTCACAGAGCAGCACAAAACGTGACAGCCGGCCTGCATCAGAGCAGGCAGAGGCAAGAACAAGAGAGCAACAGCACGGAGGACTCAGAGCCTTTCAGATGCCTCTGCTGGAAGCATGCCCCATCACTTCCTCCACATTCTGTTTATTAGACGTGGGTCACCAGTTCAGCCCACCCTCACGGGAGGACTTTGCACAAAAGCATGGGTACCAGGAGACAGGATCATTGTGGGGGCACCTCAGGGCTGCCTACCGCAAGAAAGACTTGATCAATTCTGACCACCCATCTCCAGAGAGCTTCCAAAAGTTGAATAACTCTTTTGAAGCTGAATGCCACAACACATCTTCCCAAATCAGTTTGATTATGTGTGCTTTATGTTACAAAAAGCAACAAAAACTAATAATATTTTCACATATTTATAATAGAAGCACATTTCCATTGATGAGCTATTTAACTGGAGTATTATTTCCCCTAGAATAGTTCACATTCATGGTCCTGGAGGAATTGGAATACAAATCGTACTCCTAACAGTTTCCCTTCCCCAGTGAAAAGCAGTGAGTATTTGGAAATAATTAAATAATTTGCACATTTTCTTTAAAAGAGGTATCATCCTGTTTGTTTTCCTGTAAATACACAAAGGAAGTTTTATACAACTCAGCTACGCAGGCTCCCTGATTGCCTCTCTACCCCGTCTTCAGCTAGATCAATATGTCAGCTGCGTGGCTGAAAGGGCAGCATGTCGCTGTGTGGGGAACAGGAGTGGGCCCAGGATAGGGAGCTCTGGGCAGCACGGGTACCCGAGGGCCTGCCTGGGACTCACCTCCGTAAACACACTCACGCTCCTGAGATGGATGATGCCTCTCGGTTTGGGGCTGTGCCCACTTATTCCTTTCCTTTTCTTCCTCTTAGTCTAAAAGCGTTTTGGGAAACCTTGAGCTAGGCCCAGTGGGCCAAAGGAAGAAGATGCCGTCCCTGTATTTAACTTGCTCCTAAGGCCAGCAGGGGAAACGAGGGATGCTTACAAACAACCGCACTGCGGGATGAAAATGTGCACAGGGGGTCACCTTTCATCCAGAGGCACAGGAGTGAAGACCCGTGAGGTTCAGCGGTCAGTCAGGAGTGCCTGCCTGCTCCGGTGAGCCCTGGTTTCCTGCTGCCCTCGCGCGCCCTGTCCCTCGTCTGGGACTATGCCCCGCTCTCTGACGTTCTCGTGCCTTCCGCCTCTGCCTTACACAGCACCCAGCGCTGAACAGACCAGCGCACCGACTCCCCTTTCTGGTTCAAACACTGCTCTGGGCACTTCACCGGGCCACACATTTCACCCACACGCCAGCGCTAAGACGCAGATATTGTTATTTTTCTTTAACTAGAAGAAAACTGAAGTTTAAAAAAGTACGTCCACATCTTTATCCATTCATCTGTCGATGGACACTTAGGTTGCTTCCATGTCCCGGCTACTGTAAACAGAGCTGCAATGCACAGCACTGTGAAGCAATTATACTTCAATAAAGATGTTACAAAAGAAAAGTATGTCCAAGCTCTGAAACCCAGTGCCTTTCCGCTTTCCTCTCAAAGCCCAGTTACTTCCTGATGGGCACGCTCTGTTGCCAGACTCAATAAGCAATAAACCCAGAGTCTCCACGACTTTCTTCTCTGAATCAGAGCCCTCTAGCGAGACAGGCCTTTTGCAAATTTTACTGCAGTGGAGATGTCTGAGGCCTTCGCCAGATCACTGTGCCAAAGCTAAAGGTGGTCTTTTCTCTGTGATACAAGCATCGAGGCGTTTATGACTCAGGAGTGGAAACTTCATCTGGCACAGCCTAGGCATTTGAGCTCCCAGACCCAGGAGGATCTGTGTTTGCAGGAGCTGACTAACCCTGCCTTGGTCATGGCCTGTAGGAATGTAACACCCCGAAAACAGACCATAGCATTTTAGAGAATTTTGTTTACAAGACACTAACCCCCAAAAGACCTTAAATTGTAAATAAAAGTTCCATAGGCAATTTGTATAAGAAGCTTGTTTTTAAAGAAAATAAATTATATGACAGGTTTATTATATATATTACAAACTAGACTGGTGAACATTTTTCTCAACATTTAAAAATCTGTAATTAAGACCTTTCAGTACATAACGCTTACATAACAAAACCTGGCAGAAATCCATAAAATCTAAACACATTTCTAAAAGAAGGGATGGGGCCACATTTTACAGGCCGAGGCTTCCAGGGAGGCTGCCCTGTGTGGAGACATGTGTGTTCTCTTTAACCATCTCAACATTTTCTGTCCAAGACAGTCTTAGCTCACAGGAATTTTCTTTCAAAGCACATTTGTCGGCCTGCATCCTGTGGCATTTGGTGAGACTTGCTTAATATAAGGTGTCAATAAAGCCAAGGTTACAGTATCTAAAAATAATCTACACTAATCCCCAGGACTGCACACGCAGTTAGCTTGCCCTGTGCCCTTTGCCCGGATCCATTCCGCCAGGGTCCAGAGTCCTGTGCAAAGCCACCTCTTTTTTTCCAAAAGAAGAAACAGGCAGCCTGAGGATCTAGGTGACCTGCTGATGTTCACAAAGTTTAGAAGAGGAAGAGCAAAGACCTTGTTCTGTTGTTTTTATTATTCCAGATGGGAGTGTCGAGTGCAGTTGAAGTCACCGTCATCAATGACCAACGCGTCTTAGGTTACAAAGGCGCTCTGCTAAACTGAATGTTTTTTTTTCTTGGGAGTCACACAGTTTCAACTTGTTTTATTTTTACACATTTCCAAAACAGATCATTTGAAAGATCAAAGAGGTCTGTATTCACGCGGAATGAAAAATCTGAAGAGGGTAGGCTAGAGCACAGCTTCGGTTACCATCCCAAGGGTGTGATGTGGCTTCATTGTATCACACAAAAGACAAGCAGTGTCCCTTCACCTCGCAGAATCTGAGCTAGCCAGAGCTGGCTCTTAGCTGTGACTTGCCCCTTTACTCTAGGAGGTGCTAAGGTTAGCCGGGACAACGTAGTATTGACATTTTTGGTCGCACTGGGGGGTGCATGTGAAGAGCGTGGATGTCCCCAGCCATCGACGTGGAGAATGAAACAAGGCAGGTGTTTATTCGAGGTGCTACACAAGAGGCACCGATCTTTCTCTGTGGAGGGATCCATCCTTTGAGCAGAGGTGTGCAAGCGGGGAGGGAATGGGGAATTCCTGTGAACTTCAGTGGTGCTGCATAGACAGAGGAGGTGATGTTTTATGTCTTGATCTTATCTGACATCTCAGCCTCTCACTGCCCCTCTAAGGCTGCAGCCAAACGCTCACTGCATGAAGCTATGACTCAGCTGTGTTTTCTGGTTTGCAGTGATGTCTGTAACACCCCCTGACTGTTTATACTTTATTGGGACTAGGAGGTATTAAAAGTTCCTCTCCAGGCACTGTATTCATCCAAACACTGCGGATATTCCCGCTCACTCTCTCTCTCAGCTGTTCTCTTTTCCTAGAGGCTGTGTGAGAAAATGAAAAGGAAATCAGTTCTGATGAAACGCAGAGGTGTCTTTTGGTTCTAAAGGAAGCTGAGTTGAATTCAGCAAGCGCACGGCCATTAGTGTGTGAATGGGATTCAGTCCTAGATAAGATGAGATTGCCAGTAGAGACAACAGTCACCCTGCACCAGCCGCCCAGGTAACTTGTTTGTCCTTTGCTTGGACAGCTCACCACATGTGTGCATGAACACGTGATATGCACTCATGTGTGAATAGTGTACAAAAGACCATGCACACACTTGTATATTCATATGCATGTGTGCACTTGTGTGAGTGCACGTGTACGCATAACATTCGTGTCTGGTCACATGGGTTCACATGAGTTCTGACTCCATGGACATATGTTCCTGTGGTTAAGGCTTCCTTCTTTTACCTCCGTTTACATGTCATCCTTTCCTCCGCTCCTTCCCCTCTGCCTCTGTCTCGTGTCCTCCCCAGGGTCTCATCTTGGCTGACTTCTTTGGGGCAATGGAAGCAGAGGCCACGGAGTCAGTCAGCCTGGCTTCTGGTCTCATCTCCACTTCCTTGCTCAATTAAAGCTGTGTCCCAGAGGAGGCTTCATTTTATTTGGTCTTGGATTTCTCAACAGTTAACAATATTTGGGTATATTAATTTAATTACAGGTTTGTTTAAAGAACAAACAAGACAGTATATGTCAGTCATTTTGTAAACTTGAAGCTCAGATCTTGCTATCATTACTTAATGATAAAATCCTCCAGTCCTGCTTCTTCCTTGATCGCTGGCCTGGATATTGAATTAATTCTATCCTTTCTATTTAAAAAAGTTATTATGTGCGAAATTGCTGGTATTAGACTATTTTCACCTCTAAGAATGTCACTTTCACGTGGTTTATCCTACTAATTAAAAATATAGCAAAGTGATACATTTGCATTGTCTAAAACCTAAACAGGGCCAGTAGTGGCAACATAACAATGCTGTTTGTGTCTCATTTTGCTAGCGGGTTAGTTTCTCAAGAATAAGCATATCTGCTCATTTACTTTCATCTCTTTCTCACCTGGAGATCGTTTCCCTTAAACGTCTGGTGACGCTTTATTTCCTGTTCACATTTAACAGCGTCACTTCAAAAAGGTGAACGGAGTCTCCATTGTCATTTGTAAGGTTTGTCATTAGCAAGCGGCTTTCTTTGGGGTGATTTGATAGGGAGTGCTCACTATGCTGAAATTTCCCAAATATTAGAAAGGGGTGTCTTTGGTCTAGAGTTCTTCCTTTCTCTAGAGGAAAGTTCCTCCTCTCCTCTCGGAAGGAGGGTGCACGGCTGCTGGTGTTTTCCTCACTAGTGGCAGGGAGAATGGGTGTGCAGGCAGGGTTGAGGTGAGGTACTGAGGGTCCACCATTCCAGGTGCAGAGTTTAATAAATCCCTCTGCTTTCAGAGAGCTGTCTCAGTTCTACCCTGGACGCCTTGAATCTCAGCGTCCAGAATCCCTCCCCACACGTGCGGACTGAGGTTTCCTTCACTCTGTGTGAGCTCCAAGTCAGTTCTGGTCTTCTGCTGATCGCTTCTCCACCCCCTATGACAGAGATACTGTGATAACGACGCTGTCTTGGAAGGAAAGGCTATTATGGGGGAGTACTTGGTCCACCATCTTTAATCTGGAAGGCTTTCTCCTCCAACTAATAGCAAAGATTGAGAAAATATGCAGTAACTCAACTTTGGGGACAATTTGAACATCTTGAGGCACCAACTTATTGTGTTTCCTGAAACTGGTGATAAGAGAATAGTTAATTACTTAGCTTCTGCTTTGTCTTAAATATATTGTGCCAGGTTTTGTGGTATTATTCACCCTCAGAAAGTACAAATCAAATTTTGATATAACGTTTTCTTGGAAGAAATTACTTAACTACTCTTTAATGCCATACTAACAGTGTCACCAAATCTTTATTTGAGACAAAATTGATTCTTTTCTCTATATAAATTTTTCTCCATATAAAGGTATTGTACTTTGAAAAAAACATATATTATTTGGGAATTCTAATGTCTTTATTGGTTTTCTTGAAGTTTTTGGATAAAAGACAGAATGACCTGATATCATATCCCTATGGAACATCTAGCTGTGGGTACTGGAGGAATGGGAAATTTTTAGAGGAAAACAGGACAGGGTGGTAACTATCACTGTTACCCTTTCACAGAGGCGTAAACTGAGGCTCAGAAATTTTTCAAGTGGAATTGAAACTAGCACCTGATTTTATATTTCATAATTGCTGTTCGTTCTCTTACACCACATGGTGTTCCATCCTTTTGAATTTCTTTGCCAAGCTTGACTAGTTATGAGCGTCAGCCCTCACACGCTAAGCAGGCATTTATGTCTCTTATCTTCTGTCGGTGTGTGGTGTGCAAGTAAACTTGAGAGGAGTCTGTACGGTCACCTCCCCGTGTTTGCCGCGTGGGTCTGCACTGTGGCTTTAGTCCTCTGCGTCCTGGCCTGTGTCCTCGACAGTCTCGTGGCGCCTCCTGGTGGCTGAGGTCCACCCTGCAGCGCCACCCCGTCCCGGGAAAGGGAAGACTCCAGGACCCCGTCCTGTCCTATTCTATCAGAATCCTCCACCTCCAGAGAAATGGGATCCCACATGGAGGCAAATTATCTGGTTCAATTAGTGAGATCTGAGAGCGAACTCCAAGGAGCTTCATAAACTACAAATTTTAGATTTAAATTCCAGTTTAACCACTGTTTTTCCTCCATTTCTTGGCATGCTTTTTCATGTTTTAATATTTCTGAAGTCAGGTCACACCTTACAGTTGCTGCAGTGAGGTCTCTGATCTTGGGGAAAAGTACCAATTCGTGAGTGGTGAAGGTTCAGTTAACAGGATCTCAACATCAAGAACGTCCAGTTTACAATCATTAACTATTCCACAATGTTTAAATGCAAGAGGATCATATTTCTTTCTTTTTAGAAGTCGGATTAGATCTAGCAGAAGCTCCCATATATCAGGATGTGGAAAACTCCCGTTCACAGAGTTTTGTCTTCTGCACCAGAGCACTGGACCCTTGGGCGACCTGAGGAAACCCGGTAGCACCTTATTCCTCCCCCTCCAGGCTATTGTCTCAAGTGCTGGTCCTTCACAGGGTGGGGGAAGGGGGCAGCTGCCGCCAGTCTCCTGGGAGGGGTCCTCCTCCGCGGATTTAACAGCGGTCCGATGCTGGTAGCACTTTTCTCCTTAAACCGTGCTCTGAATTATATTTTGTCTCAGGGTGGTCTTCCTGTCTCTTGTCCTTACTCTGGCTTCGCATGACCTTGACCCATTAGAACCATAGCCTTGCTTCTACGTATCATTCTGAATGTTGTCCTCGATTAAAACTTCATTCCAGTATTGGAGCCAATAGAAAAATTAACTAAATAGTTCTTCCATTTCTATACCCACTATCGCTGATAGTTCAGGTTTTTTACAGTTATTTAGTTGTCAGGCTAATGGACGTTTTTCCTTCAGTTTACCCACCTGAGATAATTCCAGTCGACAGGATAAAACACTGATGATTTTGGCAGGTGCTGGGTTAATTTCTGTAACTTTTCCTGATATAACTTGAACGTGCATTGTTCTGCTTTCCACGTTTGCTTTCATACAATATCTGGATAATTCCTCTCTGGTCGATAACACTGTGATGGTTAATTTTATGTGTCAACTTTAGGCCAAGAGGTGCCCAGATGAAACGTTATTTCCAGGTGTGTCTGTGAGGGTGTCTCTGGCTGAGCTGAGCACTTGGATCCGTGGAGTCAGTCAAGCAGTGGCCTGCGCTCCACAGTGGGCATCATCCAGTCGGTTGATGAGGTTTCCATCACCCAGAAGGAAAAGCAGAGGGAGGAGGGTTCACGGCTTTGCTTCCTGGCCACCCGTACCTGGCAGGGCAGGGACCTCTCTTTAACAAGAACGCGCAGGGCAGAGTCGGCAGCACCCTTGACTGGGGCAGGAGCAAGGGGTGTGAGAGCCCTGCGCTGGAAAGTAATTACTGTCAGTATTTGGCAGGATTTCTTCCAGGATAAGCTTTTTAGTCTATTTTGTCTTCTGCTTTCTTGTTTAGACGTTATACTATACACACTTTTCATATATCAAAAGTATTAATGACACTTATTGGCTAAGTCAAATCTCATTTAACCAAAACATACAATTTATTTAAACCAGTTCCTTATATGGGGGGCTTTTAATAACTTTATTTCTTCTTCACTTTCTGTCTTGTATTATCTCCAGATAAATATGTTTAAACAAATCTGATCATTTAATTTGAATAGATATTGTGAAGTGGAATTAATAGGACAAAGAATATAAATGTTTTAATGGTTCAATGTATATCGCTGCCTTTCTCGTCATATAGACAGTACCATCGTATGTACGGCTCATCACTAAAGTAGTGACAATATTGCTTTCTAATTTTTTGAAATTCATAATTTGTAAATATTTTATTCTCATGTTTATTAATTCCTTATAAATATGTAGGTTCTATATTTCTAAAAAACTATACTGCCCAGTGTTATAGTGTTTATAGATTATGCCTAATTACAAGTACCTGACCTGGAGGTTACTGTCTGGAGAATTTAACCTTGAGGTCCTTAACGGGCGCTACAGTCACTCTATATTATTAAGATATTATAGAAAAATGTAAGCGTATTTATGGTCACGGGTGCTATAACCTCGTTTGTGAAGCGGGGTCTCTCCTTCGCTTCGATGTCCTCTGAGTTATCAGCACCTGGTAGGCTCGGTTTAGCGCGGTGACTGTCACTGGAGCCCTGTGTAGCCCTGCTCTCCTAGTCGACGCCGTACCATCTTCTTTGGTTAACCTTCCAGCACCCAGCCACAGGATGGCGCCATGAGCTAGGGAAACAAGCTAACTCATTGGTTTCTGATCACCGTGTTTTCATGTTAAGAGTAGGCTTAAATTCTATTCAATAAATGCACAGACCTCCGAACATTGACTCAGAGGGAAAAAGTAGCATGCTTGCTAGAAGGAGCTGACCTTATGTTCACAGAACCGGTAGCAATGTTCTGGGCCACGATAAGCCACTGGCTTGGTATAAATTAACCAAAGAATTCTTTAGGGTATGGTTTAATCATCCCAACTGTCCAGAAGTCAGGGGCTGATAAGGAGTACGTAAGTTACAGGTATTTCTGGGGTTTTAGAGAGCCCTGAGTTACCATAGAAACAAAATGGCTTCCCCTCTTGGAGTCCAGATGATTAGGATGATACAGTCCATTAAGAATTGGGATGATATAATTCAGTAAGACCTTGATCACCATGTCAGCATTTGTCTTAGCCATTGAGAACGCTTTCTTACCTTCTGATGGCAGAATTTCTAGAAAGTCCATTTCCACCACGTCCCAAGTCATGATGGCCCCAGTGGGCTTCCGTGCCTTAGAATAGATGTTCTTCATAAATAATTTTTCTGACAAACAGCACTCCTTTATGTCATTTCCTGAATTAATTGACCCTGTTACAAGTGTGGTAAGAGTCCGAGATTTTCAGTATATACTTTTGTTCAAATGAGTTTGCTGGCATGAAAAAACCACCGGAGCAGGTAACAGCCAGGATGGGGATAACTCCATTGTGCACCCTCATTTTCCTATGGCATCCGTAGCTCCTCTCAGTTTCCAACTTTCTAGTCCTGGGAGGGCTGCACACTGCTGCAACTGTCAACAGGAGGCCCTGGGCAGAAGTAATGGGGCTTCAGTTTCCCCAGTTCAAACTTTATAAGCCCTTTTTGCGGTTTGGTTCTCAAATTCATGTCCTCCGGCTATTTCATCTTGTTCTCCAGGATGCATTACAGAAATCTGTTAGGTAGGAAACTGCAGTGACTCTCACAAACCAGCAACTTTCCAGGTGATACCTCAGTTCCCATCGACGTTAGAAGACCTCTGTTCTTTCAAATGTGGCCCATGGCATGGCAGTCCCCGAACGTACGTCAACCATCAGCAAGGGCAGGTTTTCACTTTTAAGACCAGTGGTTAATTCAGCAGCTTGCATAACAGCTGTGCTGACTTTATGTTCGGCAGAGCACAAGCCCCCAGACCATGAGGACTGACTTTCCCTGTATGTCTCTCATGGACAAAAGCACTGTCAAGTCAGCTCTGGGACCGGGAACATCAGGAGAGCCAGACAGAGGGTGAGCGTCTCCCTGAAGGGGGCTTCTTGTAAATTATTTTCATATGTTACATTCTTGCGATCATAATTTTCTACTATTCTGAACACTGTCATTTTCAGTCTTTTACTAAACATATTCCATATTTCTATAAAGTCCTATATTTGTTGACAATCACTAAATAAAAAGTCTTACGAGAACTAAATGTGATGTCTCCGCATGTACGCACCATGAAGCTATAAATGGTGTGCAGAGGTTAGGAGGCTCCCTCTAGTTCTGGCCCTAAAGAATGGGTGGCAAGTGCTAATGGGTGCAGACAGAATTTTCTCTGAGTTTCTCACTTCTTAGTCCCCCTTCTTGCTTCAACGCCCGTATTACATAGTCTTTGATGTTTAATATCATTTATTCAACTCTGTACTTATTCAAGCAAATTATGTAAGTACACACGTGTAGGTTGCCTGTCTTTCGCAGAATGCCTTACTTCTGCAAAGTGCAGGCTCCGTGGCTAAGTGAACGGCCTGCACAGCTCTGACTCTGCCCTGAGCTGTTCCGCCTCTTCTTCCCAGGAGGCTTGCTGTCCCCCTGCTCTGGGAAGTACCCTTTCTTGTTTGCTAACAGATTGAAACAGGCCCTGTTGTCAGCGTCGTGACACTTGCACCAAACGGCTGTAGCTGTAAGTACCACTAGGATTTTCCCATTTACACATTTTACGTCTAAAATCTTGAGGTTTTGCAAGGTTGTTATATTGCAAGTGATCTTCCTCACTTCCTTCAAAGACTAAACAAAATGCAGTGCTTTTCTGTGCTTTTACGATGGGAGGAAGGGGCATGGTTGCCGTATCACCTGAGAACTTCTACTGAAGGCTTTGCACTTACGGGTGTCAGGCACCATTTGCCAACATATACTTCGGCCAACGGAGCCATACAAAGACTTCACACACCACTGTGCCCTCCCCAGGACCGGGGATGCTGTGCCCCTCCCAGTGGTGCCCTCCCTTTCCCCGCCAAACACCGTCCCAAAGGGCCTGAGGAAGGGACTGCTCCCTCAGATGCACAGCTGTGAGAAAACCATTGTTACAGGGGCCATGAGGACTGGATATTAGTTGTAACTGCTGCATGATGACTTTGACCTGTTCTGATGACAGACCCTTACATCCACAAAATGAAGGAATGCAGGAAGTGAATCCCACCAACATTCCCATGAATATGCCAACGCCTTTGCAATGATAGAAAGTCAAAAACACTTCAAAAGTTACACTAGAAGGAGACCAGGAGTTCGTCCTGTTCCATAAGCTGTAGAAATGGGAAACCAACCTGTGTAAGTCCTAGTCGTGAATCTTCTTGTCTGGGAATTCAGCCACTGGCACCTTCTTTCTTGGGGAGGGAAGGAGACTCCATCCACAATCAGTAAATACTCCTCTGAATTGGACGGTGGAGGAGAACTCTCCTTGCCTGAGTGTAAACATCAGGGCTGTTTCAGATTCATTAAGCCGTTGTTCTAGCTTTTAAGCAAACGTAGCCCTCACTCGTTATATAAACCTTATGCTAGAAAACAGTCTCATTCCAGCAGGTGGGACATAAATACCAAGCCAGAGGGACCAGAAGCGACCGGGCAAATACAAAATTAAACATAGCTGTTTGGGAACCAACATTTCAAACCATGGGATGTTAGGCATCTACTGACGTCTATTAAACGAAACATCTGTTAACAGGTTGTTAGCAGAGTGTGACAAAGAGTAGTTACATTTCAGTGCCGTGGTATAAAATGAAGCCTGGCGTGATTATTTTTACACTGCTGAGCTCTGCCCCACATTCCCTGAGACTGCAGGAGAGAGACCGTCTCCCTGCCTGGGAGAGGGAGCTGCAGCAGTGTGACCCGCCCCCCAGGGGCAGAGCCTGTAAATGTCTGCAGCTCTCTGCGGCCCCCAAGCCCATCACAGAAGCATTCTGAGTCCTACATCCTGACTTCTGTGTTACACACGCACGTGCACGTGTGACACAGAGGACTTTTTGGTGGAGACCGTCAGCATCTGCATTAGCACCTGGCTCCTTCCTCGTCAGGAGCAAAGACTCTTTATCTGAACAGTGTGAAATAAGCGCTCCAGAATCTGACAGACTTGGTTTGGATCCTGGCTCGCCATTTAAAATGAGCTGTGATTTTAGTTATAAAAAAACTCATGAAAATGCCACTGTTATCTCTAGGGGTCCCATACTAAAAATAAATCAACCATGTGTGGGGCACCACTATATATAAAATAGATAACTAATAAGAACCTACCGTACAGCACAGGGAACTCCACTCAATAATGTATAACGGCCTATATGGGAAAAGAATCTGAAAAAAGAGTGGATATACAGTTATATGCATATATACATATACATATAACTTATGTATACTTAAGTTATACATATATATGTATAACTTATGTATACATAACTTATAACTTATCAGTTATACATATATATACGGATAACTGATCACTTCGCTGTACACCTGAAACTAACACAACATTGAAAAGCAACTATGCCCCAATAAAAATTTTTTTAAAAAACCTTAAAGGAAAAAAAAATGAATAAATGCAAAACAACAACAGCAATGCGTGGGGAAAAGCAAAGCAAATTTCACCGTATGCTACAGTGTCAGAAGTTTAGTTACCAGAGTATTTGTTAAACTAATTAATCATGAGTGTTTTTACTGCCTCCGTGCCCATCACTGTGCTAACCACAAGAGATAGAACATATAAACAAAACCAAACGTGACCTTTTCTTCATACATGAAGAAAGGGCAGCTAAAGTTCCGGTACATTCTTAATTCTGATCTTTGGCTGTCCTATTTATATCTCAAAAGTGGAAAAAAACTCTTGTTGACCAAATGTTATTACCTTTCTATTCAGTACATGGTAAAGAATACGTTCAATATTTCATTTCACTTATTCAACAAATATAATTCGAACCCAACTCAAGTTTATGCTGGTCTTAATTCTAACCTACTTCCTTTCCCTGAAGACATCATGAAAGGACGGTTTTGCTGGTCAGCACAATGTATTACATTTGGAGTATTAGGAGTTATAGTCTTCTTGGTTTTATATTAGAAAGTTAAAGTTTAAAAGCTGTCTGAAAAATAGAGAATTGATTTATGCCATAATCCTCTATGCCCTGGTGAATATGAGCTGCTTTAAGGTCAAAAATGAAAAAGTGAACAAAGTAGTGTGGCGGTAGCTGAGAACTCAGAGCTAGTGGGCTGGCCCAGGGCATGTGCTCTCTCCAAAGCCCAGAGATTTATTCAGTCCACACAGCAGGGCTCCGTAAACCTCTGACGCCGCTGTCTGGTCTCTGCAGTGAAGGAAAGGAGTAACCAGGGCTTTTTAAAAGGTAACATATTCCCTTCGAATATAATACTCAGTAATGGGTTTGAGTTAGAAAAAATAACTTTCCCCAAATTTTAATGTATTTTGCATATTCTACCAAGATCCTAGAGCAAATGGTGTCACAAAGAAAGGGGCTGGCCCTGCCATCAGGGAGACTTGGGCTTGAAGCCCCGCTCTGCCACTTAGAGCTAAGTGACCTTGGCAAGTGACGCTCTGAATCTGTTTCCTTACCTGCAAATCAACAAATAGAACACCTAATAAATTATAGCTGGAGGACTGAATGAGATCAAGTCTGTAAACCAGCTGGCCCGTAGTGAGCACTCAGTAAACGGTATACTAATTACCGTTGATGTTTACACATTTTAACATTTTTTTACTCTGTATAATGTACATAAAATTTATCTTATAAGTGTCTTCTTTGTCTTCCAAGTTTCTGAGGATGAAAATATGATGATTAATTTAAGAGAAGAAAATAGTTCTTGAATATTATTGGCCTAAATCAAAGTAATTTATATCAAATAATATATTATCTTTCACTCAGGGGAATCAGGGTTATGTTAAACCTGACTCATAAAGGCTAATAAGCAGGGGAGGAGGTTTAAATCACTAAATGGTCTTACTTTTAGTAAGGTCTTACCTTTAGTAAGGTCTGCTTATTTTATTCAAACTATATTACACATGTGTTTTTTTAAATAAAAATGGAATTTGCCAAAATGTTAGAATCTACTGAATTTCCTGTTTGTCCCTGGGGCTTTCTTTAGTGCAACAACTCTTTCAACAAGTTCTAAAGGAGAAGACATTTTCAGTCCTGGGACTTAAAAAAATACTGTTCACCTAATACAAATACAGAGTTGGAAAGCTTTTTAAGTCAGATATCCAGATGTTTTGTCTACATAAATGTAAACAGTTAACAATTTGGAAATATCCCCATATCTGAGGGTTTTTTTTTTTTTTTTTAGTGTTTAGTTTCCATTAGATTCTTTGGGTTAACATAGAAATGATAAATGATTAATGTCAGTGAGGAACATTTAAAATTCTGGTCCTGCCTTACTAGGTGGTACTGATTCTTGTATCACATTTGAGTTGCCTTCAGGAAACCAGAAAAAGTATTAATTTTGCTAATTTCTTAGCAGTTCCAAGTAAGCCTGAAAGTCAAGATGAATTAAGGATGAAGGGTCTCTCGGTATTTGGATAAGTTGACAGTCAACCTGTGAGTCATTACTTAAAATACACACCAATTACATGTGCGTACAACCAGCTTTTCCAACAAACACAGCCTCTTCCATTTCCCCTAATTTTAAGAATTTCTGTTAATGTGACATCTTGGCACAGCCAGCATTGTTTTTTGTCAGCTCATAAGTAACCTTGACCTTGGAAAGGTTATACTATTTCTCTGTGAACGCTCTCTTACAAAAAGAAAAGAAAACAAAACTTCTTGAAACGTTATATGCCCAGTCAGATCACCGAGCAACAAGCTTACAGTGGTTTTCCTAAGACTTTACAGCCAGGTGGCTCAAGTCACTAACTTACAATTTCGTTTCTTTTTATGGCTGAGCAATAGTCCATTGTATATATGCGCCACATCTTTATCTACTCATCTGTCGATGGACACTTAGGTTGCTTCCATGTCCTGGCTATTATAAATAGAGCTAGCATAATTTTCTTTAGGAGAAAAACCTTGAGCAGCCATGCTGTAAAAATGCAGTAGAAGAGCGATTAGACTATAAATGTTTAGAGTGAAAAAAGAAGCAGCAGCTTGGTTTCTGGCCTTAACGCAAACTAAATGAAATTGGACAAATCGCTGAGCCACTCTTGGTTGAATATTCTCCTACTGAAAATAATAACTGTTACACAAGAGTATAACATAGATAAAATTTGCAAAGGTAAGTTAGAAGAACTTGGTAAAATATGAAGCAATTTATGAAGAACTTACAGCATCTCCTCTGGTGTTACCTCTTTTATATCTGGAGGCCCTCTTATCATCCTCATGTTACAGATAGGGAGGTCCACCCCAATGTTCCACAGCAAGTTACATCAAAGTTAGAAGAATAGTGCAAGTCCCTTGACCATGGGGTTATAAATTAGCTACCAACATGGTCAAATAAAGAAAATATGTTTTATATGGTTTTGAAGCAAATTTCCTGCTGAAAGTCAGCTGAGTATTGAAATTGTCCTTTACACGTCCTTTCTTTTCACATCTTCACAGATTAGATACTTAGCATGAAATTGAGGGCAGAGAAAGGTTAAACACTACAACATGATCACACACCAAGTTGCAAGCAGGCCTCTTGAGAATCATATATAAAGAATTATTAAGGAAGTAAGAACATGTATCCTGGAGAATTGTGATAATCTGTCTGTTTTCTTCAATCTTTAACTGCTTGCTCCTGGAGTTAATGTAAAAATCGAGGAAAATTAACTATTATTTCAATAGTACTTGGAGAAGAAGAAAAAACTTCCATTTGAATGTGAGGTCAAAAAGTGCACCTGCTACTGTCTAGTGGACAAGTCTAAACCCCTTAATTCCCAGCGTTATGAGAGGGACTTTTAAATGACCCATTGCAAAAGGGTTGTGAATCCTGAGAGAAAAGCCACGCCTTGCATCCCAAAGCTGGCCTGCTGATCTGCTCCTGAACAGGTCAGCACCAGGCAGGAGGAAGACAAAAACACGAGCCCTGGGTGATCACGTCTGAACAGACAGAACATAAACCTTGTCCAAACCACAAAACCCCAGCTGGTATGAGTGACGGCTACACAGCTCCATCAGCCCAGCCTCCTACCTCCTGCTAAGACTTGTTGAGACCCCCCAGTCGTAAAACTGCCTGCGTCCCCCGAGCCTCTATCCCAGAGCAGAGCCCTGCTTCCTCACACTCTCCCCCAGATTACTGAACAGCAGCCACATCTGGTAGGGTCTTTCCTAACACCCTCTTGGCAGAAGCCCCGAGGTCCCCCTGTGGTTGCCCTCTTCTCTTTAATGAGTAATAATTTGTGCCTTAATCATGCTCGGTGGGAAGACATGAAGTCAGGACACGTCATACAGGAGATGCTGAGGACCTTTCATCTCTTGGTCTGAGTGGTGGTCACACTAGTGTTCACGTAATGATTCATTAAACCACGCACTTATGTTTTATGAACTTTCTCCCATGTGTATAATACTTAGTGATTAAAATTATTTTTAAATTCTGCATTGGACACAGGGATATGTTTCTTAGTCCAGGAATAAAATATTCCCTTCTGTCAACTGATTGGGCAAGATCGTACATGTATCAATAATGAAAATATTTTTATATCCTAGAAACGTAAGCCTCATGTTTAGACTTTAATAGAGTGGGATAAAAAGAAGTGCAATAGACCAATATTCCAAAATGTAGTAACAGTTTACATCAACACAAACATTCCTGTCTTTGTTTTCTCAGGTCAAATGCATTTGAACTACCAAATTCATCAAAAGGAATAAAGGACATGAGCCCACATGCATTTCAAGCAGTGGGGCAGACACTGAGGACTTAGTTTTCACGTTGGAGGAACCGCCAGGGATGCCCAGGATTGGGTGTTTCAGACCAGGGACAGGAACTCAACATCAGGCAAACTTGGAGGGACCCAGCCCAGGGGAGACTCGGCTCTCTTCCATGTGTGCTTCTAAGTCGCACTGAAGGCAGCTCCACCAACACCCAGCAGCCAATGGAGTCAAGACCAGAGCAGAAGATCAAAGGATGCCTTATGGGTCGGCCTAGAGGCGTACACCACGTCACTCTGTCCGTATTGTGCTGACTGGGACCCAGTTATTGGGTCCACCATGCAAGATGGGCTGCTGACAGGAGTCCTCGTGCGCGGCAGCTTTTCAGCTAAGCGTTTGCACTGCAGAGGGAGCAATATCTTTGGTGGAGGGCTTTCCACCTACCCCTCCCTGCCCCTATATGAGTGAGAAATGTGACTTCTGTTATGTGAAGCCACTGCAAGTTTTTTTTTTTTTTCAGTATCTCAACTTGTGTTTCCTTCTTAACTGATACCACGGAGAACATTCCACACCTCAGAGGGATGGCCACCAACTACCACTTGTCTATTACCAAGATTTGGAAGTAGGAGGAAAGAAGATAAAGCAGCAGAGAAGTAACAAGGTGGGTCTTTAAAGAGACCAGGCCATGTGAGCCTGAGAACAAGCTCCTTCATTTGTCAAAAAGGAATAGCACACCTACCATGAACCAGGTGGTGTGGTAAAAGCTTTCGCTTTCTTACAAAACCTATTTAATCCTCAAATAGCTTAGAGGCTACTTGCCTAGCCCCACGCAGCTAAAGCAGAGGGAGGGTACTCAGTACTCCTCAGTACTCCTCAGCTAGCAAGTCAGAGGCAGGGTTAAACCAGCCGTATGGCCGCAGATCCCCTGCTCTGGGCTTTGCGCGTTGCTGCCTCAGGGAACAGGGCTCACCGACTTAGGAGATTCTGAGAGTAAGTGAGGAATCATCTCCAAGGCAGTCGAAGGGTTGGCATCAGGCTGAGATGACCAAACACCCAAAATGCTGAGGGAGCTCAGAGACAGGGAATCCTGCATCTCTCCAAATGTGATGTGTGGACGGTACTGTCTCTGACTTCAAAACTCTCCATTTTGCCCTTTCCCAACTGTCCCCCAAAACAGTCCAAAGCTATTATCCCTTTTTGCCAACTAGTTACCTTTTCCTCCTTCCCTTGGCAAAGTCTTCAGTGGATCTCCAGAGAGTTTTCCAGAGCTTCTGTTTCTCTCTTCAGCTGAGGCTGTGCTGTTTGACACTGAGGCCACAGTGGCTGCATGGAAATGAGATGGGCCAAGAAAAGGGCAGCCAGGCTGAGGCCCACAGCCAAGAGTTTCTGCGGGAAAAGGAGGGACAGGCCCTCTGGGAGCAAACTGATGGGAACTAATTGTCAAATATGGAAACTCACCCCAAATGGAGGGAAACTAGAAATAAGTCAGTGCTGACACAGCACACTGATGTTTGGGTCAATCGCCCCAGCACGCACGCTCTTTCCAGCGTGGGATTCATTCACTCAGGACTTTGCTATTGATGATGATGATGAGTGATTAATGATGATGAGTGATGCTTCCCTGGGATCTGAAAGCCCAAATATTCTGCTAGCACCCACTTCTGGTCCTGGACGCCAAGGCAGAAATGCTTTACTACCGGCCAGGACTAGTCCCCAAACCCAATGTAGCCTCCTGGACACTTGGCTTGATTAAATGCAGAAATAGTGAATTGCCTTTTGTCTGGGACACGGGTTGTCCAATAGCTTACGCCAGCGTCCCCCAAACTCCTGCACTATGGAATGCTGTCTCGAATGATGACACACACAGGCAAAGCCCCGCTAACCCAGACTGGAGAAGGCAGGGAGAGGTGGGAGGAGGAAACAGAGAGGAACCTTGATCTGCCTGCTACAGAAACGTCTCAGTTCACACTGAGATGGTAAAGAGAATTTCTGCAGATCCTGGAAGGTCCATATTCTCACTGGGTCACCACTGATCTGCTTTTCTGCCTGCTTTAGGGAAGTATGACATTTCCAAAGCTCTTGTGTTACTGCATCCCATTACAGATGGGGCAGTGACTCACTCTCTCCACACAATACACACAGTAACACACATATGCTGGAGGATTTCGTTTTGTTTCCCAGTGGGCCGATGACTGTCATTCCTCCGCTTCCATCTCTCAGTGGTCTGCTGTCCAGCTTCGGACCACCAAGCATAGGTGAACGCTTCTCTGGAGAACTCGGCTTCAATCGCCACCCTCACCTTGACTCACTTCCCTTCAGCAAAACTATAAAAGCCCTTTAGTGATGCAGCTGATCTTCAGTAAGTTTTGTCTGTTAAGTTTCCCAGGTGATAGTTCCTCAGTTTTATTTTTTCAGGCTTAGGAAGTTTTGTTAGTGTAATGATTGAAATTGTGTTGACAGGAGTTAAACATTCAAGTGTGATGTGGGCAGCTGATCATGCGGGAGTTTCCTTGAGCTGATGATGCTGCTCATCCTGCTTTGCCACCTGAAATATGCCCCCAAGGGAAGATGCTTAGAGAAATTTGAATTTTTGGTTAAATAAAGCCTTGAAAATAGGCAACGTGGGACTTCCCTGGTGGCACAGTGGTTAAGAACCCTCCTGCCAATGCAGGGGACACGGGTTCGAGCCCTGGTCCGGGAGGATCCCACATGCTACGGAGCAACTAAGCCCGTGAGCCACAGCTACTGAGCCTGCGTGCCACAACTACAGAAGCCCGTGCGCCTAGAGCCTGTGCTCCGCAACAAGAGAAGCCACTGCAATGAAAAGCCCGTGCACCAAAACGAAGAGTAGCCCCTGCTCGCCTCAACTAGAGAAAGCCCGCGTGCAGCAACGAAGACCCAAAGCAGCCAAAAATAAATAAATTTATTAAAAAGAAAGAAAACAGGCAAATGTGATCGGCTGCTGGTTTGGGCACATGATGAGCACCCGCTGCTTGGTGGAAAGACTGGAAACCCTAGAGATCATAAAAATTGCCACCTTTCTACCCCACCTTCTACCTGGACAGTCCTCGATAGTCGTTAAGTTTCTAGGGCCTAGCAGTCTGTCTCTGATCAATGCCAGCTCTTCAGACTCTGCACTCCTAGTCCAGAATGCTGACATGGCGACCCAGAGCACCAGCCCACCAAGACGGTGTCTACCTGAGCATCAGCAGGACTGAAGGGTGCTAGGACTTGCCTCGCTTCCCCACAGGGCCAGGGACTTCAAGGCTGTCTGTGTGGTGAGTAAAATCTATCTGGCAGCACATTCGTTTGTAAGACATTGCCTTCGGGGGGTGGGGGGTGGCGGAGAGGGGAGCGGGCAACCAGCCAGAATGCTCAGAGCTTTACACAGAAGAGACTGGTGTCCCAGTACCTCCCTTGATGAAGCCCTAAGACAGTTCATTCCAGCTCTTTATAGTTACTCACATTTGTACTCTCACACAGACACACTCTTGGGCCCTGGGGGATTTGTTGCTTTTTTTACATCTTACAGTTGGCTCTGTAACTGTTTTTGCATGAAAGAGGACTTCACAATGATCACTGAGGCCAGAGCTGATGTTGTTGCTTCGATTATAACCTCGTAACAACTTCAAGCGTGTTGTGAAAGAGCCACGTCAGTTGTTATAACTTTATTCTAGGTTTTAATAAAGTAAGGATGAAACAATGCACGTGGAGACTTCGCTATCAACCATTTTAATTTCCAGGAAGACCAGAAGCGTGAACTGTGGCAGGTTATCTGTACTCATGGTACAACCTCCAGCTCTTACTGTTCGCATGCCCCCATGCCACCAGTGCCATGCACTGTGTCCGTGAGTATCTGTGCTTCACCGTGATTAGTTCATTGCTCTTCACCTTAAGCTATTCTGGTTTACGAAAGGCTGGCAGGAACACTCTACCTTGGGATAGCAGGGAAACCTGTACAGGATATGCAATCCCTCTATACATACACACATATCTTTCTGTTAACGTTGGAATTATAACGGGAATACAATATACCCGTCGTGAGGCAGAGGAGTGAGGGAGGCAGCAGGAATAGCGAGGGCTTCTCAGACCTCTGCCTGCTCCGGGCCAGCTAACATTCTATCGGCCAAAGTGAGTCACATGACCAGCTGAGGTTGAAGCGGGGGAGGGGCCTCTGCCCTTGAAGACAGGGGCTGCAAAACGGCAAAGTAAAGGGCACCAGAAAAATGAGAGTTGAAGGGCTGCGCCGTGAGTACAGGTAACGTGCCTCAGTGCCCACTCTGGCTTTCCTAGAAATTAACATGTTGATAGAGAAGTCGCCATGTGTGTTATTTCATCCTCGTCTAATCAAAAACTAGAACAAGTCCTAATGATTGCTGTGGCTCTTTCACAATACATGGGTGCAAATTCCCCATCACTGGAGCCCGAGGGTACCCCGGGACATAAAAGATTGAGTTCTTAGGATAAAATCCAGTACCAGTGGGCTTCCCTGGTGGCGCAGTGGTTGAGAGTCCGCCTGCCGATGCAGGGGACACGGGTTCGTGCCCCGGTCCGGGAAGATCCCACGTGCCGCGGAGAGGCTGGGCCCGTGAGCCATGGCCGCTGAGCCTGTGCTCCGCAACGGGAGAGGCCACAGCAGTGAGAGGCCCGCGTACCGCAAAAAAACCCCAACAAAAACAGTACCTGTCTGCTCAGCTGGAATACAAAATTGATGGCTTTAGCAAATTTCCTATAGACGTTCCTGCCCCAGGTGTCCTATGGGAAGCTGCCGGGGAAAGAGCACCCACACTCCCTCGGCTGCCTTCACCCAACACACTTCGTAGCTTAAGGAGCCCCGGGGTTGAGGGAAAGGATATGTGTGGGTAAACGGGAAAAGAATTCATTAGAGGAAGAGGAAAAGCTGTCGACTATGTCAGAGACTTTTCTACACTTTGCCCTTCACCATCCCTACGAAGCCATGCTAGGAAGGTAGACTTATCCCATGACATACACCCAGGCCATGTAACTAGTAGCTGGCAGAGCCAGGATTCGGTTCCAGACTTCCTGGCTTTAAAACCAGTGCCCTTCCCCACACCTGGTTGATTCCCAATCGGAATCTGCTCTATGGTCCAGACTTTGGAGCAGGCATGCCCATGCAGCTATTTCTCCTGGTCTATCACGTCCTAGATCTTTAAGAAAAAAAATTTCTGAAAATGAATAAACTTCCTTCTTAAAGTACAAAATAAATGATTAAACTTTTCAATTATCTCGGGAAGTGTATCTTTGTAGAGGTGATTTATTATTTACCTCCTGCTTAATTAATATCCAGTTCTGAGGCATCAGTTTTGGAAACGTCCTAATCCCTTGATTCAGAGGGGATGTAACGCTGCTTAGGCGTGACGCTACTAGCCCTCCACTGTGTCACAGGAGGTTGCGTCCTGCGGCCTCCCAGAGCAAATACACCACCCCTGCCTCCCCGGCTGCCCTTCATTTCTTGGCACAGGCGTGGACAAAGTAATCAGGCGCCCTGATACAGGTCTTTAGGGTTGTAACTCTCACCTGCCCCTCAGAACAAGTTCAGGTAATGTGTGAACTGCCAGTCGATTACGTGAAATCATATTTAGTGAAGATTAACATCTGCACAAAGCCTCCATGTCTTTATAGAGAGAATTATAAACACGTGACTACAAGTTGACCCCAATGTTTTTTTCCACTCAGGTTAAACTGTCACTATTTGAAGTATTAAACTCAAGATTAAGCAACACTAGGCTCTTGTTAGGAAAGAACAATTGTGTCACTTTATCATCTTGACTGGCCTCCCATAATATTCCTGAGGAGTCTTTGTGTGTTTGCTTCAGTGCCCGTCAGGTAGCTGTGGGATAATGTTTCAGCTCTGGAACTTCTGAGGGCCTCGGGCAGGCGCGTGGATCTCGTCTCTCCATGGCTGGGTTGAGGCAGGCTTCCCCTCTGCCCTCCCCTCTCAGCCCACATGCCCCCTGAGCCTTCACGTCCACAGGACCCGGAGTTTTCTGCTCCAGGACCTATGACTCAGCTGCCTCTTTTGTACTAGGAAGTCTCTGTTCCCTGTTTCTTGTTTTCTGATGAACTTCAAAGCGACCTTAGAGTGACTGTAAGGAGGAGGATGGAACACTAGTGAGAGTTCAAAAAAGGGGACCAAAGTGATTCAAACTGAATAGTACGAGAAAACTTAAAAGGAAGTTATTAAAAGGAAAGTTTTCTCCTTATTATATAAACAGGATATTGATCCTTTTCTTTCAAAACGTGTGTGAATGTCAGCAAGAGGAAACAGGCTTAACTTAAAGCAGAGATATTTTAGTAGTCTAGAGAAAGGACGTTCATCTTTCCATAACTGACGTGGGTTCCAGAGATGTCTGCTTCTGTGGGAGGCAGCACGTAGAAAACACGGCTCCTGACGTATAGGAAGAATTTAACAAGTGCATCATCTTGTCAGATTTTTCAGCACTAAAAGGGCTTTTATACTGAATTATCTTGTTCTTTGTGAACAAGGCCCATGTGCCAGAGTTTTGCAGAGCACTGACTGATGCTTTACGAGACATGTGTGCAGAAGCACAAACGTTGCTCTCCAGTAGGTCTGAAAGTTACATGGCAGCCGAACTTAAATTGATTTCTTTAGTGTAGAAGATGTTTAAAATGTTATTGGACAATCTTAGGCATACAAAGGATGATTTAAGAGGCAATTTCCCAAGCTTACCTCATGACTAAACCTGTTTCCCTGGGCATTCCTATAAACATCTCCTTCAAGAGTTCTGAAGACCACTTGGGAAAACGCTTTTCTTCCTGGAGTCGGGAGCTTAAATAAAAAGTCCCTTTTTAAATATGACTTTAATTTAGGACCCAAGAAAATTAGACTAATTTAATTTATTTAGGGCCCCACTATTGTGTCACTCTCCTAACCAGAGACATTTGGTGAGCCCTGTCTCCTAGCATTTCAAACCTCACCCCTGCCTGGCCTTCAAGGCCCCCTCCAAACTTGCCCTGCCACATTTAGCCATCATCATTCCCCACAACCTGTCCAGGGCCTCCTCCTACTGGGTCGGATTTACCATACAAGAAACACTGACCTCTGCGACTAGCAAAGCATGCATCCAGCAAATTTTAGAGCAGATCAGGTGGAAGTCAACAGGAAAAAAATTGCATATAGTGACTGCATAGTGAGAAAATGCCTTAGCAAAATCCAAGAACTCTCTGTAATTAGTAGTGAACCCTAGACGGGAGCAGGTGTGCAGCAGAGGCTGCACAGAGCAATGACCACAACACACACAGGAGGATTCTCTGTGTCCAGAAGAAACAGCTTCCGAAGCAGAGCAGTGTCCCCAGCTGCCCTGAAAGGCCGGTTATGGAGCACAGCATGGAGAAGGATACTGCCGTCAGCCTCCACTTGGCGTAATTCTGCACATGCAAGCCTTGTAGCCAACCTGTCTGTATCCCTCCCACTGCAGACTGCTTTCAGGTATTCTCAACAAAACCTATATTCTTCCTCATAAATCCCCAAGCTAAAGAACTACTCACGGGATGTTATATGTAACAACTGGACTGCATGCGACTCTGACTTCTATAGTAAAAATGTCTTGTCAGAAATGACTAGAGCGAGGTCAGCTGTCCTTTGTTACAGAATCGTCTCAACTAGGTTTTCTTCTGTCTGGTTATCTGTCCTGTCCTGCCCCCATCACAATGGGTTCACAGAATGCTGGCTGAAAGCACAGGAATCCAATCCTCTGGATAAGCTAATACCGCTATAAAGTTGATGACCACTTTCCATTTGGATTTTCAAAATATTGGAATAGTTTATAGATCCCTTGTATTACGTCTGAGGCTCTCAAATGTCCTGGGCATCTGGGTTAGAAATCCCTCTTCTAGTGGGTGTCTTGTTAACAAGCAGGCCCGAGGCAGCGCTCAGCGCCCTCCTGCACACCCCCGTTTAGCTGTTGCTGTGTGTGCAGATACTCCTCTACCAGCTTTGCTGTTGGTTCATATGGCTTCTTCCTGCTTTTCCCCGGCTCTCTGCCTCCTTCCCCAGGTTATATCCACAGAAGAGGTAAAGTTTATTTAACTTAAAGACCTACGTAAGAAAACGATTGATTGTTGAAAGGGTTTTGTCATTCTTGACAAGTCTTTACAAGAGGCATGCGTCACATAGAGCTTAGCAAATAACAGCTCTATGTGAGTCAGAGTCAGATCAGAGAGCGGAGTCTGGAGTTTTGTTTTGTATTAAGTAGCTGTTTTAAGGGAGCCTTTCTGCGAATCTTTGGTGGGGACGTTTGTTACCCTGAGATCTAGAAAAGTATAAGCAGCATCATTCTTCAGACCTACCTATGCTTTCTTCACAGGTCATAACGGTAGAGCTGAACAGGCCTGACATATCACCTAGGTCAACCTCCTCATTTTAAAAATGGGAAATCGAGCCCAGTAGAAGTTAATTAATCTACATAAAGACACAATTGGTTTGAACCGGCAGCATAACTAGAGTGACTATACAAACTAAGATTTTTGGTTAAGTAAAGGGGCATATTAATAATTGTGTCAGAATAATAGGTATAAATTAGGACTGTTCCAGACAAACAAAGATCCATGGTCCCCCAACTGCAATCAGATCTTCTGCAACTTATAGTCAGCCTACCGTAACACCGATTAGTACAAACAGTAAGAAAAACTTTTGTGCAATGGTTTTATTGAAAATAAAAGTGGTTTTTGATGGAGAAAATAATTTATCTTTTGTTTCACAAACTCTATTCGAAAAAATTATTCTAATGTTTATGCGATGAACTATAGTAAATCCTGAATCCACCTTCATTGGCATTGCCGTGATATTATAACTTTGCATTATTATAACAAGAACACAACAAAGCACTGAAGTAATAATGTCATTTTTCAAATTCCTCAGATTGAATAGAAGAAGGCAAAGAACCCATTCATCAAAGATTTATATTTTAATAACTTTGAAAGTTAATTTAGCTTTCATATTAGATTCAGAGATTGGCCATTATCTATATGTAGAAACATGCGTCAAGGTTTATAAACGAAAATATGGCTACTGTAATTAAACTTCTGATTATGGAGTGAAAATAAAACATGAAAATATATTGTTATAATAAAAATCTGAGTGATGCATTTTAATGACTTATTTAAAGAAGTAACTGAAAAGCAGAGATGTCAATAATTGACCAAGAAAATACAGATACAAATCAACTGACAAACTTCTATTGGTTACTTAATGAATGCAGATAACTCTGCTAGTTAGGGATTCAGTTATGGAAAAATAAAGGTTCTGGGCTTGAGGAACCTACATAATGTTGATTAGAAAACATATTGCATATAGTTTTAAAAACAGTACACCTGACAGCACCAGGCAGACTCTGAGCCCTGTGAGTAGGGCTGCTGGATAATTTCAGAGGGAGAGCAAGGACAGACAAAGAGCAGAAAGGATGGAGCTGGGCTGCAGGGGTGTGTGGCTGGAAGCAGAGATCACTAAGCAGGTTTGGTTGAGCTGCAGGGAAACACCCAACATCAGCAGGGGCCCCAAGTATCAGCTTGCAGGGCTTAGGCTAAACCAGGCAGTGGTTTGGAACCCGTGTATTCGTGCCCTGTAAGTTTAAGCATACTAGGTACCATGGGCAGTATTGATTCATTTTTTTGTTTTGTTTCATTTCTGTGTTACATTTAGAATGAGAAAAAATAAACTTTAAAAATAATAAAGAGATATGGAAATAACTTCAGTCTCTCCTACTGGGTAGATATTAAACCATCTCCCCCAAATAAGTGTCATCTTTTCCTTATAATCTTTGTGAAATATTTAAAGAAGCACCATGTCAAAACTTCCCTAATTTGATCAGCTTCTTGCATTGATGGCTTTTTGACTATGGGAAGGTATTTTTGGTAATTTTTACTTGACATTCTGTCTGTTGGAATGAAAGCCGGTAGTTTTATTTTAATGTAACTTTATGCACTCATCTGAGGATATTTAATTTTAAAGCCATAGTCTGGCCATGGGTAGACAGGAGAGAGAGCTCATCTGCATAGCATCATTCATGACTTGGTTTCTAGTGTCTACTCATTACTTCTCCTAAAGAGCATTCAACAAGGCAGTTAACGTGTCCCACGGTAGAGAATGTTTACCTTCCTGGCTTGGGGACAGCTTTACGATAACAGTTACACTCCAGCACATTTCTGTAGACACTTGAACTGCCCATTGCACCACCAATATCAAATTCAATTCAAAGGGGAAAAAAGTTAGTAAATGATGCATGGACATCTTATACTCAAGGTTTATTCTTCTTAAATAATAGAGAAAGAAAGAAAGAAAAAGAAAGACGACAACAAAACCTCCTGGAAATTTGATAAGTTTCACCTGTTAAAGAACTTCCTAAGACTCTTGCCAGAGTTATTGTAACCAAATTGAGATGTGAACATCGGATACCATCTGTGATTTTGTCTGTGTGTTTGCTGTAACAAACTAGTCAGGTTTCAACAGTTGGGGTTCATCTAAGTTTTGAAGGTTTTGTGGTGGCATTTTTTTGCTTAACTGACTTGATTACTGTGTTTAGAAAACAATAGGATTCAATCTTATGCTTCAAAATGTGGTTTAGTCTTAATTTAGTTAAATGTATTTATCTAGAGTATATCAGGTATTTCTAATCTTAAAGAGAAACCAGAACCCAGTATCTTTTTTTATTTTTAAATATTCTACTTCGAACTTCTTCTGTGGAGTCTGTTAACACTACCCTCAACAGGAAGGAGGGTAGAGAGTATGCTGAGGCTGGGGAGAGGTTGCTTTATGGTTTGTCTTCTTCTGCTTGAATTCTTACTTTATTCCACTCTTTTCTCTCTGGAGTAATAGTCCCCGTCCAGGCTTGGCTTTTGTCACTCTCACCTCCCCAGGTGCTTCAGCCAGCCACCTCCTCTCATGTTATGCTTGTTTGTAGATATGTTTATTTGTTTTCTTAGTCACTGTCATAATTAAAGAAAGTGAATCTCCACTCAACCTTTTTTGTTAACTGCGTTGTTTTTATTTATTTATTTTTGCTTTGTTTTTGTTTCGTTTTAACATTTTATATTATATTGGAGTATAGTCGATTAACAATGTTGTGACAGTTTCAGGTGCACAGCAAAGAGAATCAGCCCTTCTCCCTCAAACTCCCCTCCCATCCAGGCTGCCGCATATCACTGAGCAGAGCTCCCCGTGCTCTACAGCAGGTCCTAGTTGGTTACCCACTTTAAATATAGCCGTGTGGACATGTCGGTCCCAAACTCCCTAACTGTCCCTTCCCCTCACCATGCCCCCAGCCACTTCCTTTTTACACGCACCTTCGGTGGTTCTTTGCCTCGTGTTTACGGTATGTTCACCTCTCACCATCCAAAGCAGCATCTTTCTCTTGGCCATCTTTTCAGGTTATTATCATTCTATTTTTCCCCACCACCAGATGTCCCCCTTTGAAAATGACAGTCAACTGTCTCAGGTTGAAGCCTTTGTCTCAGTTCCCTGTAGCAGGGAACTTTCACCCCAATCTCCTCATGCTGAAATTCTATTTGTAACATCCAACTCATCTACCACTACCTCAAAGTTACCATAATAGTTACACTCCGACACGTTTTTAGACACTCGAACTGTCGCATCATCATCAATATCAACCGCCACTGAGGAAAAGAGAAAACTAGTAGATGATACATCAGCACTTTATACCAAAGGCTTATTCTGAGAGCAAGAAGCAGTGAGAAAGAGTGAGATTTACATACTTTTATGCTTGTTTTAAATATGTTTTTCTAAAAACAAACATTGCAGCTATAGTTGAAGCCCCTGTCCCATTCTTCCCCTCCTCAGAGGAAACTTCCGTGGTAAATTTGGTAGACATTCATTCCACATTTTTATATTATTTTTATAGTTATATATGCAGAATAGCATATTCTATTCTTTTTATTTAGATATCAAAATGTACATAACATTCTGTAATTTACTTTCTACTCAAATAAGAGATTCATACAAAAAAAATGAATACAATCCTTAACTTTAAATATTTATTTTAATGCAAAATAAATTACTTGTAAGTCTATGGTTTATAACCAAAATACTCTTCTTAAGACGAGGGTTAGGGTGTCTGTGATAAAAGCCTTGCTCACACACGTGCCCACTTAGCCCCTAATGTCGGCGGGAAAACAATTCCAGCTCTCTTTTTGCTCACTCAGCTTGGATTTTCGGCCCCCTTGTTTACCCAGGATCCCGCCTAGGTTCCTGGAGGCTACCTCAGCACAGGGCGGATGTGTGGCAGGTGGATTTCTGGTTGTCATCTGTCTGTACTCATCTACTGAACTGTGCTTTGCTCCCTCTGACCTCTGGTCGTCCATCCATGTCGCTCTTTGCTGAGTCCTGTTCACCACCGGTAGGGGTCCAGGTCCAGCTCTGAGACGCTGCACTAGGATGCATGTCCCCTGACAAGAGATGGTCTCCAGGGATGACCTCTGCTTTCAGAGCCCAAGCCTATCGTGACATTTGTCTCATCCTTGCCAATTTCCAGAGCTCAGCTGCGGGGAGAAAGGCAGCATCATAACACCCGCCGTTATCAATATCTACTCACTTCTGATATTCTTACAATCTGGGTCCAGGAGATTTTGATCTCGTCTGGAGGTAGAAAGGAGCCAGGAAAGTTTACCCTTACAATATCGTGTGCTGCCCTGAATCAACTTTATTGTCTTTGAACTGAGTTTATTTCATTTCCTCCCCATTCACCCCTTTATCCAGGGCTGATCCCCAAATGCCAGGAAATATCTTCTTGAATCTTTCTTTCTTTTGTCATCCACCTTCTTCTGAAGCACAGAGCAGAGAATGACCTAGATGCTCCTAAATAGGAAAAGGAAATACTGGAAAAGCCTTTAATATTTTCAAATATTATCATGTCATATGTAGTTCAATGCAATGCATTTCCAATAAAAAAAAACAGAGCAATATTGTTACAATGAGAGGATAGGCATATTATAAAAGAATATGTTTCTAAAGTCCCTTTATAAATAAACTTAAGGGAACTTCAAATATACCTTCTTACAGAAAAAACAGTGTAAACAGTTGATATCATGGATAATCCACCACAACCACTATTTAGCCCATAAGTAGATGAAACTGTGTCAATTTCAGCTGTGTCAGAAACAAATAGAACTATCTTATTAATAGTGTGGTGCTGGTTGAATGGTGTAAGCTACTGTACTAGTAAAAGCACTGGAACTATTAATTATTTTTTATAAACTTTATTTATTTATTGGCTACATCGTGTCTTCCTTGCAGCACACAGGCTTTCTCTAGTTGAGGCGACCGGGCACTACTCTTCGTTGTGGTGCACAGTCTTCTCGTTGTGGTGGCTTCTCTTGCTGCGGAGCACGGGCTCTAGGCGTGCAGGCTTCAGTAGTTGTGGTACATGGGCTCAGTAGCTGTGGCTCGTGGGCTCTAGAGTGCAGGCTCAGTAATTGTGGTGCACGGGCTTAGTTACTCCATGGCATGTGGGATCTTCCCAGAACAGGGCGCGAACCCGTGTCCCCTGCATTGGCAAGCGGATTCTTAACCACTGCGCCGTCAGGGAAACCCTGGAACTATTATTAAATAGTATGATTTCGAGTAATGTGTCTATGGGGGGAATGTCTCACTACAGCAGGGTGGTTATGCTTTTCCTATTCTCTTAATTTATTCTCAGGATAGAATTAGCTAATAAATTTTAAATTAGGTGTTGATAAGTCAGGGAGCCCCTATAACTAAACACAACACAGAACAAAACGCATAATAAATAAATTTTCATTTTTCCCGATTGTGCATATATTGAAACAAGCTTAATTAGAAGATGGTGAGTTGGCATAGGAACACTGGTAAACATTTGGAAAGTCACTTATGGGCATCTTTAACTTTCCCTTACTTCTCTACTAATCACATGTTTAAAAGATTTATTTAGTCATTCAAAAATTATTAAGTAATTTGAGTCAACCTATCACAAAATTCTGCTGTGTTCTACAATAAAATCTTCTGTTTGAAGAACCCTCTCTATTTTCCAAAGCGCTTTCTATGTATACTACTTAATTTTATTTTTATAATGACCCTGTAAGAGATAAAAGGCAGGTATTATTATTCCATTTTACTGATGAGGAAACTGAGACTCAAAAAAAATTAAATGATGTGAACACATTCATTCAGTTATTTATGGAAATACCTAGAATTAGGACTTCAGTTTTATAATTTTAACTATAATGTTCTCTCTTTTGAACCATATCTATTAAATACATAACCCATATTATACACACATTCACACATTGATGAGTGTGTACCTATATTAGGAAGGCAGAAGGATCCCTTAATTTTTATCTGAACCATCTTGCATTACAAAGCATTAACCTTATCAGTACTTTCCACATGCATTTATAAAACACTTTATTTATATATTTTCATTTTAGTTAACTTCAAATTAAAGACTATCCCCCAGAGGAATTTTAATAGTTTACCATCAATAGGTGATAAATATTGCAAAAAACAGCTAGGAATCAAAATACTTTGTATCATAATCATTTTGCAGGGTTTTAAGTGACATAAATTCAAAGATAGATTCTCCATGTTTATTGGCTCATAAATCGAGAGAGAAAGACATATTGCCAAATTTATTCCAATAATAAATACATTTTAAAAATATACAAACCTTCTATTACAACATTTATTAAAATAGTCCAGCACTATTTTAATCAAACACATGTTTATGACCATCATGTGAATAAATGTTGTAGCCAGAGTCTGTCGCCGGAAAGGTGAATGAGCACATTGGTGAAGTGTATTGCTGCTTACAAATCGGATCCAAAGATAACTAAATGACATGCTTCTGAGTAATTGTGGTTATTTGTACATAAATGTGTTTATAACTCATGTATTATTTTAAAATCAACAGTTATTCCTCTCAGAAAACAAGCTCAGAAAACACTTTGATCATTAAGGCAGAAAAGCTAACATTAAATCAACTTGAAAAGAGATACTTACATTGAAGTATGGCTTATGCTTTTTTTTATTATTATTATCATTGTTTGTTGCTGTATCTTCGGTAGCTGGAACAGTGTTCTGCATACAGTAAGTGCCAGTAAATATTTATCATGCTCTAGAATGTACTCAGAAGCCGAAGTACTGGAGTAACTGACACACCTATTTATTTATTCACTTATTTATATTACTATTTTAATTTTTGAATTATTAAACATATTTTGAGACAAAAACGATAGATTCACATGCTGCTATAAGAAAAAATACAGCGATATCCAGCGTGCCGTTCACCCATTTTTCCCCAACGGTGATATTTGCAAAACTGTAATAAAATATCACAACCAGTATATTGACATTCATACAGTGAAGATACATTTCTATCGTGTCTCACGTTGTCCTCTTATAGTTAGACCCACTTCTCTCCTACTTCTTCCCTAAGCCCTGGGACCACTAATTTGTTCTTCATTTCTATAACTTTGTCATTGTGATAAAGCTATACAAATAAAACCATACAGTATGTAAACTTTGGGGATGGGCTTTTCTTCAACATAATTCACTGTAGATTCATCCGAATTGGGTGTATCAGTTCCTTCCTTTCTATTGCTGAGTGATGTTCCATAGTATGATCGTACCACAGTTCTTGCTTTTTTCCACTTTTTTACTGTGGTAAAATATTTATTGTTATGTGTATAACATGACAATCACCATCTTAACCATTTTAAGTGTTCAGTTCAGTGGTTTTAAATGCATTCACTTTGTTGTGCAGCCATCACCACCATCCATCTCCGTAACTCTTTCCATCTCGTAAAACTGAAACCCTACCATTAAACAGTAACTCCCTAGAGTCCTCTCCCCTAGCCCATGGCAACCACCGTTACACTTTCTGTCTCTCTAATTTTGACTACTCTAGGTACCTCACATAAGTGGAGTCACACTATAGTTGTCTTTTTGTGACCGGCTTATTTCACTTGGCATAATGTCCTCAAGCTTCGTACACGTTGCAGTCTACTGCAAAATTTTCTTCATTTTTAAGGCTGAATGATATTCTCTTGCATGTATATACCTTTCTGCATATCCATTCATCTGTTGATGGACACTTGGGTTGCTTCAACATTTTAGCTATTGTGAATAATGCTACTGTGGACATGGTGTACAAATACTCTTCCAGATCTTGCTTTCAATTCTTTTGGATATATAACCAGAAGTGGAATTGTTGGAACATACAGTAATTCTATTTTTAAGTTTTTGATGAAGGCCATGCTCTTTCCCACAGCAGTTTCATCATTCTACATTCCCACCAAGAGAGCATAAGAGTCCCAATTTCTCCAGATCTTTAACTGCACTTGTTTTCTGGACTTCCTTCCTTCCTTCTTTCCTTCCTTCCTTGTAGCCATCCTAATGGGTGTGAGGTGGTATTTCTTTGCACTTTTGATTTACATTTTCCTAATGATTACTGATGTTGAACACTTCTTCATGTGCTTATTGGCCATTTGTATAATCATTTTTTGGAGAAATGTCTGAATCCTTTGTCCACTTTTGAATTGGGTTTTTGTTTTTGTGTTGTTGAGCTTTGGGAGTTCTCTATATATTCTGACTATTAATCCTGTATCAGATACATGATTAGCAAATATTTTCTCCCATTCTATGGGTTGCCATTTTACTCTGTGGATAAGTGTCTTTGATGCACACATTTTAAAACATTTTCATGAAGTGAAATCTATTTTTGTTGTTGTTGTTGTTACCTGTGCCTTTGGTGTCATATCCAAGAAAACATTGCCAAATCCAATGTCATAAAGTTTTGTCCTATGTCTTCTTCTAAGATTTGTATTGTGTTAAGGCTTATGTTTAGGTTCTTGATCCAATTTGAGTTAACTTTTGTATATGGAGTTCGGTAAAAGTCCAACTTCATCCTTTTGCATGTGGATATCCAGTTTTCCCAGCACCATTTGTTGCAAAGACTGTCCCTTCCCTATTGACTGGTCTTGGCACCCTTGTAAAAATTCATCTGACCATATATGTGGGGGCTTATTTTCAGACTCTCTATTCTATTCCACTGGTCTTTATACCTGTCTTTATGCCAAGGCCACACTCTTTTGATTTAGCTTGGTAGCAAGTTATTCAATCAGGAGTGTAAGTCCTCCAGTTTTGCTCCTCTTTTTCAAGTTTGCTTTTGCTATTTGGGGTCCCTTGAGATTTTATATGAATTTTGGGGCAGTTTTTTCTATTTCTGCAGAAGTGTCATGGGGTTTTTCATAGGGATCGCATTCAATCTGTAGGTCGTTTTGGGTCGTGTTGGCTTTTGAACAAGATTCAGTCTTGCAAACCATTAACACGGGATGTATTTCAATTTATTTTTGTCTTCTTTTATTTCTTTCAGTAGCGTTTTGTACTTTTCATACAAGTCTTTTACCTCCTTGTTTAAGTTAATTCCTAAGTATTTTACTCGTTTTTTGGGGATACTATAGTGAATGCAATTGTTTTGTAAGTTTCTTTTTAGATTGATCATTGTTAGCGTATAGAAATGCCGTTGATTTTTCTGTGTTGACCTGTATCCTCTTACTTTGCTGAATTTTTTTCATTGTAACAGTTTTTTTTCCCCCACAATCTTCAGAGTTTACTACATATAAGATCATATCATCTGCAAACAGAGGAAAATTTACCTCTTTCTTTCCAATTTGTATGGCTTTTGTGTCTTTTTCTTGCCAAATTACTCTGGCTTGAACTTTCAGTGCTACATTGAATAGAAGTGGTGAAAGCACACATCCTTGCCTTGTTTCTAATCTTGGAGAAAAAGCTTTCAGTCTCTCACCACTGAGCATAATGTTCATTCTAGTTTTTTCACATATGACTTTTATTATGTTGAAGTCATTTCCTTCTATTCCTAGTTTGTTGAGTGTTTTTATTATGAAAGGATGCCGCATTTTGTCAAGTGCCTTTTCTGCATCAATTGAGATGACCATGTGTTTTTTTTTCTCTTCGTTCTGTTGATATGGCATATTACATTGATTGATTTTCATATGTTGAGCCACCCTTGCATTCCAGGAATAAATCCCACTTGGTTATGGTGGATAATCCTTTCAATATGCTGGTGAATTATGCTTGCTAGTATTTTGTTAAGCATTTTTGCAACGTTGTTGATAAGAGATAAGGATCTGTAGATCTCTTGTGTTGTCTCTGTCTGGCTTTGCTATCAGGGTAATGCAGGCCTTATAGAATGAGTTAGGAAGTGTTCCCTCCTCTTCACTTTTTGGGAAAAGGTTAAGACAGATTGGTATTAGTTCTTCTTTAAAATTTGGTCAGTGAATAATCAGGTTCAGGGCTTTTCTTTGATGGGAGACATTTGTTTACTGATTCAATCTCCTACTAGTTATAGGTCTATTTGGATTTTCTGTTTCTTCATGATTTAGTCTTGGGAGGTTTTATGTTTCTAGAAAGTTATTCAAGACTGCCACCGTATTTGTCCTATTTTTAAAATTTCACATACATCATGATAATTTCCCATTCCATAACATATCCTGTGGAAGCATGACTGTAAATGGTTGCATAATACTCCATCCCACAAGTATGTCATACATTATCTAACCTTCTTCCTGTTGTTGAATGTAGGTTGATTTCAACTGTTTGTCTGCAACGAATATCCTCATTCTGTGCACACATCTCTTCTTAGTTCCTTAGTATATATTCCTTGGAGTAGAGCTCCTGGATCATTGGGTCTGTAAGCATTATTTCCTGCTCTGACCTAATCTTTTGAGATGATGCCGAAGAGGAAATTAGGCTCAAATCTAAGCTACCAGTTGAGCAATGAGAACAATTTATTTAGAAAATTTTCTTGTCAGTATCTTATTACTCCAGTCTATTTATCCAGTTAGTTATCTGCTTAATAGAAAATTATGGATATAAATATAATTAGCTTTAATAGCAATAAATCTTAAATACAACATTATAGTAGTTTTTATTCTTATGTTCAGTACTCATATGTGAATTCACGAACATTATTTAAAATGTGATAACAACTAGTCATAAACATCATAATCAAAACATTTATTTATTGAAAATTTGATCTGTACCAGACATAGTGCTAAGCCCTTTATATGCATAATCTCATTAACAAATGCCCTAACAGGTGGATGTAAGGAGCTCTAGTTTACAGAGGAGCAACCAGAGTCACTGAGAAGTCCAACCTGACAGCCTCTCCAGAAGCTAGAACCGAGACCTAAGCCTAGGTCTTTCTTTAACATTCATTTAGTGCTCACTACAAAGCAATGAATGTTCTAAGCTATAAAAATGAGGATTTTTACAAATGACAAAACAAAGACCCTGAGAGGTTTGTTATCTGTCCAATGGAACATAGCTAATAAATGGTGGACCCAGGCTCAGACGAATTCTGGATATCGTCCGCTTAGGAGTTCTCCCTCCCTGATCTGCTGCAATTGCACATGAAGTGCAAAGGAGGAAAAGGAGCCACGCTGGGCTAAGCAATTAAGAAGATTTTTTTTCTCTGACTGACAATAGACCAGGCCGCCTGAGCAGAGAAAAGGCTGGACTTTGGGCTCCCACCTGGTCCCCCTCCACCAGTAGTACCCTATTGTGGGAAACAGTGTGTCCAACCCAGGAGCTGGCACCGGCTCCATCTCTCTCTCTCTCACCCTCAGGACCACAGTCATCTTTTCGCATCAGTGTGGCATTTTCTGGTCACACTAACTGGGTAGTCCGATTGTCAGGAGACCTGGTTTCTTGTGCTCCTGTCACTGAAGACAGGATTTGACCTCACGGAAACTCAAGGTGCAAAGACGCATTTGGCACCTGCTGCGATGCTGGGCGGTTGGTGGTCAGTAGGCGCCAGTTTGCCAAACCTGTTGGAAATCATTCAGCTGCTGCTCCTGCTGACTCACCACAAGCCCCCTCTCGGTGCCCACTGGCATTTCTGGAAACATAATCAGACCCAGACCTAAGGCACCTTCCTGCCTGCGGCCCACGGGCTGCTGTGTTGCCCCGCACCAGGCGCACTCAGCCACAACTTTGAAAGGTCAGCCTATCTCGGAGTCGCGGCCTTAACGTGAGATAACGTGGACATTTCACTCGTCTGGCAGATATTTTTAGTCCTTTGTCCAACTTTTGAAAGAATGGAATTTTGGAAATGTTTCGCCTTAGACGTTTAGCATTCCTAGGCTGATTCACTACCCCGGTGAGCCCGTGGTTTCCCCGCTGCCCTGATTACGGTAAAAATAGCAGTCATTCTGGGAACTTGTTCAGGTTTTTTTCCAAATCCACCGAGCCTCGTCTCCGACACCACTGCTCTCCGGCGAGTTCCGGCACCAGGTGCTCCGGTCCGGTTAGGCCCCCCGTAGGCGCCCGGCGGAGTATGGACGCAGTCCAGGTCCCTACCCGGTTCCTGGGTTCTTACTACCTAACACATAGACGGACCTGACCTGCGACGCGTTTCCTTTCCTTGTTTATAGACTTTTCTTTCTGACAGTTAAGAGTAGTGCTCAGGTAGAGATTTAGGAAATTAAAGAGTCAGAAGTTTCCAAACACGCTGAGGTCACTTTAAGAATTCAAAGGACACGAGACACCTGCCGGGGTGGTGGGGGGGCCGTGAGCCGCTCTGCCCTCCCCCAGTCCGGAAATGCCAGCGTCCAACGGGGACCCGAGGCACTCCCAGGCTGGGAGGAGGCGGTGGATACCTGGATCTGAACCAACTCGATCCCTCCCCGTTCCTCTGCCCTGTGGCGCAGACTGGCCCTTCCAGCTCCGGAGCGCCGGGCTCCGCGCGCAGCCCCCTGGGGGCAGGTCCGCCCGCAGTCCTCCAGGCTACTGGCTGCCCGGAGCCAGTGTGGGCGGGGGCGGGAACCGGGAACCGGGCGCGCGGTGAGGGGCGGGGGCGGGAACAGGCGGGGAGGAGCCGGCGGGGCGGGGACCCAGGCAACTAGCCAATCCGCGCGGACTCGGGTTCGCCCAGGCTCCCGACTAGCCGGCGGGAACTGGGGAGCCGCTCCCCACCACTCGCGGACTTCGGAATTGGCTGGCGGCCTGACGGGCGCCGCGGCCGCAGCGCGTTTCCGCAGTTTGTCGAGCCCCGAGGATGCGCGCCCTGCCAGCCCTGGACGCGCCCCCGAGCGAGCGCCTCCTGTCCCGGGACTCCGGGGCCCCCCGGGCCCAGGACCCGGCGGGGCCGACGCGCAGGAGCGCGGTGGAAAGGCTGGCAGCCGACCGCTCCAAGTACGTGCGGGGCCCGCCGGGAGCCGGCCCAGGCCCGGCTTGCGAGGGCAGCGGCCCCGGGGCGAGCGAAGGGCAGGCGGGCGACCCTCGGCCCCCGGCGCGCGTCCCCGGTGCGGTGGCGCGCAGGGCCATAGCGCGGAAGCCGCTGAGGCCGGACTCGCTGGTTATCTACCGACAGAAATGCGAGTTCGTCCGAGGGTCGGGAGCCGACAGCCCCAGGGGAGGCCTGGTGAAGAAGCTCTTCCCGGGGCCGGGCAAGGACAAGACGCCGGGGTCCCCCGGCACGTCCCGGGTGGGAGAGGAGGGCGGGGCCGGGGCCCAGGAGGCCGCCCCGACCGAACCCGGCCCCGTCGTGGCTCCCGCGGTGCCAGGGCCCTCCGCGCCCCCGGCTCCCGCCCCGCCGGTCAGGGCGCCCTCCAGAGTTCCGGCTGCGCCCCGGGCTCCGGAGCTGCTCGGGGCGAGGCACCGGGGGCTGCAGCGTTCGCAGTCCGACCTCAGCTCGCGCTACTCCGCGTCCTTGGCCGAATTTGACACCTTCTTCCAGTACTGCGGCCTGGAGCCCGAGGTGGTGGAGGCGATCGGGCGGGAGAACTTCTCCGCCGGGTCGGACGTCGTCGCCCTCAAGGTCCGCAGCGTGAGCGTCGCCACCTCCGACAGCGGCTTCTCCCGGCACAGCGGCGGCGACGAGGGGCTGCAGGAAGAAGAGCTCACGGAGCAGGTGCCCAGCACCACCTCGGTGGTCGAGAGGAACGCCCGCATCATCAAGTGGCTGTACACCTGTAAGAAGGCCAAGGAGACCCCCGGCCAGGGGCTGCAGGGCCCGGCGTGACCGCTGCGCCCCGGGAGACCCGGACCGAGGTTTGCGTCCAGAGAGGCCGGGAGGGGTGTGTGTGCGGCGTGCCTGTGAGGGCTTGGGGAGTGACCGAGCCGGGTAGATCCAGCCTTCTCAAGTAGCGAGGGACCCTAGCGATAGCGACGCAGAGGCTCCTGCGTCAGAGTGGCCGCTGCTGAAGAGCAGAAGGGCCGCCAGGCCAGGTCCCCGCAGGGCCTGCACCAGTTCTTTTGAGTGTGCGATTTCTGACTGCCTGGAGAGGTAACACCATCCCAGTTGGTCTATTATTGTGAAAAGTGGAGAAACTGGGATTATAAATGCTCAGTTAGGAAGTGGTTTTACACCTCAGCAGTTATCCTGATTTGAACGTAGCCTGAGAGCCCCAGTTCCTGTGGGCATCCAGAGCTTTGATGTGAGTTGACCGGTCAGCCTGTGGCCCTGGGGTGGGGCTGCCATCTCCCCTCCAGCAGAAAGGAAGGCTCTGCACTTCCTGGAGGCCTTTACCCAAGTGGGAGGGAGGAGAACTTCTCTACAGGATCTTGTCAGCAGTTTGACATTCATTTAGCTGCAGAGATCTTTATTTGGCTAAAGTTTGTTCAAATTGTTCTGAGACCTTCCTGCGGAGAGCCGCTGCAGCGTAGTTCACAGGAAGGAGCTTCGGTTGGTTGAACTGGAGCTGGACGAGATCGGAACTAGCATCTTAGAGTGCTGCTTGGCAGTGATTCTGTATTTTATTTGCCTCTGACGATAATTTGGGAGGTAAATTTCTTCGCCTTGGGCGTCAGTAGCTCAGGGTTGATCGCAAGAAGTTCTTTTTCCCTGAGGAGCTAAGGAGTGCTTATCCTCACTGTCAGCTCTGTGGAGAGAGCACTTCCGGGGCTGCTGAAGAGAGAAGGGAAGGTACCTTTTCAGGGCTCTCTTTGGGAGCCAAGATTTTAAACATTGCAACATCTTGTTTTCTCTGACCCTGCACTGACAACCTGCTACAGGTGTTTGTGAAATTCACGTGGTGGAAGTATTTTTTCTGCCGTTGAGATGACTGATTGAACACACAGTATCAGTCTTCAGCGTGGTGGGGAGTCTGCCACAGACATGATGCACACAGCTCACCTGTGTCTGAGGCCTGGAAAAAGCCTGACTTCCCCTAGTGGCCATGGTCTTGGTACGGTTGTGACAATTCGCAAAAACAGAGGAGTTCATTGTTTCTCTTGAACTCAGAGGGGTCATGACTTAAGTGCTCCCTTGTCGTTCATTGAGGATTATTGCATTTCCACTAGCCTGAATCCCCAAGGAATGTATATAGGCAGTCAGAATTTAAACTAAAAGCACACATTAACTTGTACTTTTCACCGGTTGTGCTGGGAACTGAGACGAGTGAATGCTGGCCAGGGTTAGGGTTGGCCATGAACACCCTGATGTGGAGGAAGGAAGCTGCAGAGGCCAGCATGTCCCAGAGGGATGTTGTGTAGGATGGAGCCCTCAGTGGGGAGTGGGGAGTGCTTCTGGTAGCAACCACTCCCGCACTTCTAGCTTCGTTGTCCATAAAACGAAGGTAGATAGCAGATGCTTTCCAGCCTCTACGCTTTATGATTCCACAGAGTCAGTAATCTGTATGTCTGTGTTGCACGATTGAAACCCAGAAAAGGAAAACAAAAAAACTGTCGTCTATTGTAGTATGTAAAAAGTAAACTTACAAATAAGCTCCTTCCAAGTGGCCAGAGTGCACTGTACTTTATGCAAAGAGTGTAGGTGAAATTGGTGGTGCAAATAGTGCTGAAGTAACACAGTGGTGCGCAAACACACCAAAATAAAACCTGACACCAAAAAAATAAAAGCACTGTCCTCTGATCCATCAAGACCCAGCCCCACCTCACCCAGTGCTCACCCACAGTGCTCACCGACAGTGCTCACCCACAGCGCTCACCCAGTGCTCACCCAGTGCTCACCCACAGCGCTCACCCAGCGCTCACCCACAGTGCTCACCCAGTGCTCACCCAGTGCTCACCCACAGCGCTCACCCAGTGCTCCAGTGTGAAAGCTGAGAGGGAGTTTAGGATTCAGTCCATGAAGTAACTTTCCAAATAACCTTTCCTTTTAGGTCTGAGTCTGTGTAAGATTTAAGAAGGTTGGTTAGCCTGTAAGAACTTTCACTTTTATGACAGAGAAGTAGTTGAGGCAAGAGGGAAAGTGACACAGGTTTAGGAAACTGGCCAGGTGAGCCTCTGCAGAAGAACAGAGGTTCACTCACTCACCCTCTCCCTCCCTCTACATAACCCTGTTTGTTCAGGTGGGGGTCGGATGTCACCTGTATCCTGAGCTGTTTCATGTTACTGCTCAGAGAAGGGAGATGGAATTGACACGGAACCTGCCCAATTTTCTGTATGTCATTGGCAATCACCAGCACTGTAAAGATTTTCTCTACAAATTCACTCTCCTAGACCCAAAACAGCTCAGGTTATTTGAACTTCCACCCAGGACACCTAAGGGCTGGCTGCTCGGAGAACTGTGAGGAAGAAATGCATGTCCTTTCTCCAGCTCCACTGGGACTGGGACGATGTCTGCCCATGATCACGGCCCCTCAACTTGCCATTCGCAGACACGAAGCCCCCTCTGAAGAAGAGCCAGGAGGGCGCTTAGACCCTTCGCCTTCATTGGTGAGGGTCTTCTGGCAGCTTGAACAAAATGCAGCTGACCTTCTCCCACAGGATTACTTGGCCGAGATTAATTCCATAACTTCTGGAAGCTGTGGAAGCAAGACTACAAGGTGTAATTTTTCTCTAGTTTATCAGGACATTTCTGTTGGAGTCCATATGGATTCATTTTAAGATTTCATGAAAATTCAGAAAATTTGAGATGAACAAATATATGCTTTCTAAGTGAAAAAAGAAAACATTTTATATGGAGGGTTTTGTCCCCTTGCTAGATAGAGATATTATAAAGTAAAATAAAAATATCCCATCCAGAATTAAATAAAAGGTTCACAAATTTATTACCCCATGGAGTAAAAATATTTGCTTTCCAAAACTGAGGATATCAGAGCTGGAGAATGACTTGTAGAATCTGCATGCAGTCCCGCTGGGATCCATTAGTGATAGATAGTTACATGTGGATAATTTTGGTGTTCTGTTTCCCAGTGTATAATTCCTGAAAACTGCTCTTCTGTCTACTGGTGTTCAGTCATCTTCCTGTCATTCAATTCATTAAAATGATAGGCCTGCCAAAATTTCGGTTTTTGGTTTTCTATCTTTTGCACAAATAAATGTTACCGATCTTAAAATTGTTAGAATGGTAACTTGCCCTTTGAATTAATTAGGGCTAAACATTGTTCGGTTTTAAGGCAAAAATCTCAGACATCGCCAGCTCTCTTCACATTTCTCTTTGATAGATGTGGGGCAACTGAAAGCTAGGGGGTAGAACTGTCTCACCATCTGCAAAGATGCCGTGGGGAGATAGCGCAAACAAACTGGGACACCCCTGAATTTCTGCTTCTTTCTTTTTTGACTAGCTGGGAAGCTCTGTAGTCACCAACTAAGAGTACATTTTAGGTAAGCTAGTGGCTTGAGCTGTAATAAGGCTACCTACTCTGTCTTCAGGCCAGCCCCTGGGCCTTTTAGAGAGATTTGTGTTTGAAAGCAAAGAATCTGTTTGCCTCTAAAAATTTATTTGTACTGCTTCCTTTGTGTTCTGTTTTGTTGTCCAGCTCTGTGCTAGTGGGCGCTGGCCTTACCCATCAACATTCAAAGAAATTTTTCTTTACTTCCCCAGAAAAAGGCCTGCGGGGAGATGGATGCAGAGAAACCAGATGATAGCTGCTTTTGCCACTGATTTCTTTTCAAAATTTAAAATGTGCAAAGGAGATGCTTAAAATGCAGAAAATATCACAAAACCAAAAACTGCAGGGACCTGACTTCGTAGTTCAATGCTTGGCTTTATAACTTTTGCCTAGAATGGTGTTGATTGACAGCTTTTTCCTTATCCTCAGGAAGCAAGCCTTCCCGACAGTGGGGACTCCTTGAAGTACGTCTGGTTGATTGGGACCCCAGGGCCATCCTCATGCCAGGTTTTGTCCAGTGTACCCAGGTGTCCATATGATTGCTGTTTTCCCAGGAATAAAGCACACCATTGAAGAAGCCTAAGCAATTTCAGAAGGTTGGAAGTGCTATGGAGAAGATGGGAACATAGAACTTGGAAATTAGCTGAGTTATAACTGTTATGACACAGCTGTAGCTCTGGAAGATATTTTCTTGTGTTAGGTGGACCTATCCTTGCTTCCAGAGAGCAGCAGAAGAGGGAAAAACTGCTTGGAGATATTTTCAAGGGCATCTTTTTGAGTGGCTTGCTGACAAAGAGGTACAATTATACATTTTGATGATATCTAAATTAATTTTAAAAAGAAAAAAGGCAAAGAGCATGAAAAGCAAACGCGAATGCCACGGTATTTACTTCTTCAATCATATTGGATGGATTGGCACCATTTAAATCAAAGTTCTGTGATCATAAGAAGTTATATTCTACACAAATACTATGGCTAACAAAGAGCAAACACATGCTCACACTTGCATACTCACACGTAGACCTCAATTTCTAAGCACCACTGCACCATAAACTACAGTGAATTCCCAAACTGTGCAACGGATCATCTTATGAAATGAATCAGAAAGCACTTTTAAAACCACTTGAGAGCTGCAAGGTCATTCTGTGAACATCACTCCTGTTGGGTTGTAGACATGCAGAGGTACCAGTAAAAGATAAAGAGCTGAAATACTGCTCGGAAACCTTTTCTTGTACCTGGACAGTTCCTTGAGAGTTGGCAGAAGAATATTGGAGCTTCCTTCCTTCAGATCAACAGCAGTGGTCCTCTTCTGCAGCACCGTTTAGAATATGGGCCTCCACGGTTCTCTTGCTCCCAGCTTCCAAAAGGATAAAAAGCCTCGGTTTAGACAGAACATGGACTCATGACAAGTGATGTGCCCTGCTCTCTGGTCTAATTCACACACCCACCTATCAGGCAATCATTCCAAACTTGGCAACACTTCACCGTTCTCTGAAAAGGGTGTGTTTGAGACAAGGGTTAGCCTCTGGGTGTCCATAAGGAGTTACTGTGACCCTAAATCTGAACCAGCTCATGGCACTCAGAGTAAATAGATTTCAGATTCAGAAACTTCTGGGAGGAATTTTGTATCGATGATGACAACCCAAAGAAAACTTGTCACCTGGTCAAAGCTTACAATGTTTTGTCAAAATATGTCCCTTCAAGAATAAAATTATTAGAAGAATCGGGAGGGAAGAGAAATAGCTTTCTCAGTGGTAAAATATTTTATAAACCAATTTTGATATATTCATGTATTTGTTTAATATTGTATTCTATTTTTGTAACTGTTTTACTGTGAATATGTCCTTGAATTACTTAAATATTTATTTTTACATAGTTATTGGTCTTCAAATAGTTTTCCTACACTTCGTATGGTTTTAGTTTTTATCAGGATAATTTTAAATCATTCTCTCCTTGATTATCTTTTTGTGTGTTGTTTAATTGAATTTCCAGATTTGACTGTAAGCAGAGTGCTCACTGCTCTAGAAAGTGCTCTGTACTCGAGGGATTTGTTTTCAAGTAAAACACAGATGCGCATTTGGGGAGGCTCTGTTGGCTGGTGGATGTACCTCTGTCAATGTAGTCTCTAGAAAGACAAAGATTCCCTGCTCGAAGAAATGTTTCCCTGGTGTTTTTTTAAAAATGCTGCTGTTCTGCTGTTCACTGGATTACACTTAGTTTAAAGATAATGTCAAAGATGAGAGGAGTTTTCTTTAAAGGACCTTTTCATATATGCAGTTCCCTTGTTTACAGGTTCCATTAATTTTATATGTGAATGCTTTAAGTAAAATTGTTATGTGCCTTTCTATTGTCAGAATAGGATGAACCGAAACCTAGCTCAGATTTATCTGAGATCAAAATGGTGCGGACTCTACCATCCGTGTAATAGATGAAAAAGAGAAAAACAAATTGGTTACCATTTAAAAGCACCAAGATCTTTGAGAAGCATTTGCACTTCAGTGGAGGCGACTCCTGGAAGGAGCTGTCAGGAACAGGGTATCCCCAGACCCCAGCAGGATGGGTTAAGCTCCCTCTTGTCCGTTCAGATTCATGCCTAAGCTCCGGGCCTGAGTGTGTGGTTGGAGGCCAGAGGTCCTTTCCTCACTGAATTACCCCAATTTGCTGAGTGACTTTGAGAAAATCAAACTGTGTAGCTCAATCTGAATGAAAAAGCTTGTAATTGCTGTTCACTATTGCGGCAAAATAGTTTCTTTTGTTCACAAAAGAATAGCTTCTCAGATAATATGATTAAGCACGATGGAGAGAAAAAATTATTGATACAGCATGGAAAATATCTTGGTAGTATCTATTTCATTAATACATGGGTACAGATCAGCAATGCCTCAGAGTGAAAGGTATTTATGTAACTGGAAAGCTTCCTCACTATATACTGATGCATATAGTTTCTAAACTGCTGGTCACTGACACTGGAATACAAAGAAGGATTTATCAAACGTTGCCCTTTTCAGTGGGTTAAAGGTGCAGTGCTGTAGTTGGTGATTCCGTAAGATATCAGGCCCAGACAATTGTTATGGCTGTTTCTGAATAGAGTTCATGTTTTCTGCACGCTACTTGCGACATGAGTGCAATATTGTATATTCTGTATCAAGGAAATAAAGTATTTTTTATCATTTTTAGTATTACTTTATGAATTTGTACAATGTGAAAAAACTGAAGCAAGAGTCTGCTTATTATAATTACTCAAATCTTTGGCTTTCTCCCTTTTTTCCTAATATCATCTCAGCAGATTATCAGTAGAAATGAGGAGCGCATTCTAAAATCTGGCCCAGGAGAGCCATGTGGTGTCCGAAGTCTCCAGTTCTCCCTGGAGACGGAATGCAATGAAAACAGTTTGAATGTTTAGCGCGTTGGTTTTCTTTGTTTCATCAGTCTTTTGTTTAACTTTCTTTCCTTCATGGTTTATTAATATTATCATTGTAAACTGGGTCCAAAGATAAAAATGAGAGTATAGTTTGTAACCTTTCCCATTAGTTAACTCCTTGGTGAAGGCAAACTCTACGTACAGCAGGTTTGCTCTCTGTATCTGCTGGTACTGGAGATGTAGGCCTGAGCCAGTGGGGAAGTCCAGTCTCTAGCTGATCCGGCTAAGCCAGGCCAGCTTCTTTTTCAGTCCTGCAGTGGCTTATGCACAAATCCACACAAGCATCCGAAGACAGGATTCTGGAGAATAGTTTACCCTGTATTTCCACGAAGACCATGGACAAGCCCCCGGGGACTGTCGAAACCTCTGATTGTAACTGTTCAGAACTGTCCCGACATCGTGCTACGTGGCTTCCATCACAGAATCCAACAGCAGCTGTCATTGTCTTCCTTCAGGTAAACGTGAGTTCTCACCTTTCTGTTTCCCTTTTTGAAAATTCGATAAGACGGAAGCAATGAAGTGATGCACAGCGGTTAGATGTTTCAACTTTGCTTGTGTTTTCTGTGATGAGATAAATTAATTTATATAATAGTTAAATGTTCCAGGTTGGAAATACCAAACAAGAAGGAAAGCAAATTCTCAACCAGGAGCTTATAACTCTGGTCGTGGAAGTAGGAGCAGTTCATGGGGAGAAAATACAGAAACACCAGGCAGTGCGCTCCTATCCAGTAATATTTTCTCTGCTACAATGTCCCCAATCCTACAATTGTCATCTTTGTGTCATCTCCTTGAAAATTGTCATTAAAATTGAAATGCTTTCTGAAGGGGAGAATGTATTAAGCCATTGATAACTATTCATCTTTAAGTCAAAACAGAATATTGATGTCTTTAGAAAGTGAGAACCCGAGCCACAGAAACAGATATGGAAAGACCGGAACCTTGGCTTTAGTATATAGCCTGTGGGATACTCAATTTTGAGCTTAAGTAGGACTCTTACTACAAGTGCCAGAATGGAAATTACGGTATCCACTAAACGCATACCCTGCTGTTGAGACACTCATGGTCCTGAGCAGTAGCGGCTATAATCAAGGACAACCCACTGATGACAGGAAGCAGATTCACCCACGTTCATGTGTTGAGGAGCCAGGCACCGCAGTAGGCACTGGGGCTCCCCAGGCGCCCTGCCATGAGCGGCGTGCGTTCTAGGAGGAAGGTCGGATACTCAGTAAAGGGTAGATAGGCCGGCAGTTAGATGACAGACGTGGGAAACACGCAGATGGAAGGTGGGAGAGGGGATAAAGCGGAGTAAAGTGGAGCAGGCAGAAGTGAGCGGCGCCCTGAGCCAGACTCGCGGATTTCAATACGACCCTTCGCTTTGTAGTTTTTATTTATTGGCCAATGTGTCTGAACCATAAATGGAACCCAAAGTCCAAATCATATAAAAAGAGTCAAGCTACTGGGAAATAAAACATGCAAGTTGCGAATGGTTTATTTTAATCCCTGGAGGCCCTTCACCCTTCAAATTCAGGTGAAGTCTAAACTGAATGAAAAGCAGAGCGCGTTCCAAATGGGGCCTCGGGGCTTGGGCTGTATCCAGTCAGAACGTTGTTGATGGAGGACTGTGTGGCTTTCCTGGCTCTTAGAGGAAGTCCTCCTTTCAAATAGAATAAAAAGTCAAGACAGCAAAGAAGTGGTGACTGCCAGAGGGCAGAGCAGGCCCGCTCTCACGAAGGGGCGGTGTTTCCTCTGGTGACCTCTGAGCCCGTGTCGAGGACATGCCCTTGGAGGTAAACAGCTGGGTGCAGGCTGGGCCTCCTCTGCTTGGCAGTCAGGACTGCAGCGCCCACAGTCCGGAAAGGGGTGCATGCGCAGTGCCAAGTAGAGAGCTCTCAGGCCGCTTCCTTGCGGGTGTGAGTCAGGCACCAGAGAGGATGTCCGTGCAGCATCTGCTGGGGTGGGCAGGGACCCGGGACCACAGACCCTCAAAGCTGGAACGGATGTTAGAACTCGTGTACCGCCGCCCCAGCCTCCAGCAGGTGGACGCCCCTGCGTCTGTCCAGGCTCCTTCCCAGCCCTGCCTGAACGTGAGCAGGGCAAACCAGCTGTCCCTGTTTGCCGGGAACTTCCTGGTGTCCTCGGAGAATCTCCAGTCCCCAGCCAGCTGGGAAGATGGGACACCCTAAGAGGGCACCTAGATTAACACACGTCTCCATGCCAAGTTCTCGATTTCACTTTAATTCCCACCCTGAGGAAATTAATGCCAAAACTACTGTGAGCACATGAGAACTCGAAGTTCGCGGCGTTAAGGGTTTGGCATTTTCACTCTTGCCTTAAATTAGGGCGGCTTAGGTAGAGTGTTTCCTGTCTGGTGGGGAAGGTCATGTGGTGAGGATGAAGAAGGGTTAGCTGCTTCTCTGGTGTTAGCCCTGCTCCTGGGAGAGCCTAGCTCCCCGGAAGAAGCTGGTCAGCACAGCCCAGGAGGGAGGCCGCATGTCCTGGGCGCCCGCAGCAGGAGGAGCACGAAGCGCCCACCTTGGTTATTCCGCCTCAGCCTCGCGCCAGTCTATCAGCATCACCATTTTTTTTTTTTTTTTTTTTTTTTTTACTTTTTTTAGCATCACCATTTTAACCTGTGAGGTAGCTGAGGTGTGGAGAGATTTAGTACCTGCTCGGGTCAGAGAACTAATATGCTGGAGAAGAAAGAGTATGAACCCAACCTGCCTGGTTCCAAAAGCAGCCATACCCTCTCTTTTAAGAAGTGAACGAGCGCCAGAATGCTTGGAGAATTTCGTAACTTCTCAAGGGCGCAGACTGATTCAACAGATCAAAACCTAGGCAGGATTCCGATCCAAGCCGCCACTCCCGCACTACCTGACCGCCCTGCCCCCATTTCCGTCCGCTGAGCGGCTCCGGTGAGGGTGGCGACGCTGCCCCAACGTCTCACACGCTGAGAGGCTCAGGGCAGCGTGCACATGTCCACGCTGCGGGACAGGCTCTCACGGTGTAAGGTATGTTGGTCATTTTACATGAGATGGCATGTGCCTTAGAAACAGAGTCTTAAATAAAGAGAAACTCGGAGGGGGAGCAAAGCAAGCTGTGCCAGAAGAGCTTGGGACAGTGAGGTGGAACGTGCCAGACTGGGCGACGGCCCGCCTGCTGCACCACAAGCTCCACGAACGAGCGTTGCGAGTCCAGCGGGCATCCGCCTCATGTACATCACAGAATTCCAATGCCCGATAAGAAGCTCAGGCCTTCTGGACCGCCTCAGCGAAGCCTGGCAGAACCGTGATTGTTGCAGGGGCTACCCAGCGACTTTTAGGTAAATGAGAAATGGCCACAGTTGTAAAAGGAGGAGCACAAACTCCTTTCAAGTCACTTTGAAGTCCTGGGAACTTTGGCACGTCTTTTGGTTTGTGAAGTTTTTTCAGCAACAGTAAAAGAGAAGAGCAAGATATGCACTAAGTCTCGAGTGTGCTTTAAAGCTACGGCGCAAAGCCGACAGGCAACACTTTCCCCAGGCAGGTAGAGGCAGAAGGAAGCCTGAGTCACCTTTTCCTGTTGCCTCCGGGCTGAGTAAACTCAGACCTGAGGGCCACAGGAAGTCGTTGCACCCACTCTGCCAGCATCCTCAGGATTGCTCACCCAGTACTAACCCTGGTCACGGGATGTACTTATGTGGTCAGCGTAGTAAACCTGCAGTGGTCCATGATGTCAGGAACCCTGTCAGAGAGCTACAGGGCCTTTTCCAAGGAACGTTTTCTAATAAAAATGCATCTGCAGGAGAGATTAAACTCCGAGCTCTGAAAGAGCGAACGTGAGCGCTGTCCATACAGTAGAGTGGGAGCTCATTGAAACAGAGGCTTGTGGGAGGTAAGTGCCTCTAGAGCAACTTGGAGAGCAGTAAACCGTCTCTCAGTTTCCTTTTTATTAAAAGGTAAACGGGCAGTTTAGAGGGTGAAGAATGTTTTCAAAGGCACTTACGCAGAGGAGACACTGAATAGTTATTATTATTCTCATCATATTAGTCCCCTAATGATTCAATATATATTTATCACTCAATAATTTGTCTAAATATTTATGAACCAGTTTATATATTCAAGCTGCCATCACTTGGTATCAATGTTTTTTTCTTTTCTGGAGTTCTCCGGGTTTCACAGCTCTGGAACATGGGATTTGCTAATCGGCTCTGTGTTTAGCTAGCCATTTCCCTTTGTAGAACCTACTTCCAGCAGAAGGGGAATCAATGGTGATAGGTCCAGTTGGTGTATAAAGTTCTCTCACCACCATGGTTTAGTAAAGTAAGAGTGGGTTAGAATTTCAAAACAGAGAACAAGAAAGAAAGCAAACACATTTTTCTGGTCTAGAGAAAGCACCAAAACTGCACTAGGAAATTCTGAAAAAGTATTGTGGGATTTTTCTGATCATTTAGTGAAATATCTGGAAGCTATGAAGGAATATTAATGGCAAAGCACCGCTACCTTGAACTTATCTAGAAGTTTAAAGTTTACTAGGCTCTCTTGATATCTATTTTCTCATTTGATCTTCGCAAACATCTCTGAGGTAGTCGGGGCAAGTATTGCTACCGCTTCTGTTTTGCAGAGGAGGAAAGACACCTCCATTTAGTGATATAATTGACCTGCGGTTGTGGAGGAGTGATAGAGAATCTATTAGCCTCACTAAATGGTTAAGTGATTCATTCAAGAACTTATCCGAGGCATCTCTGCTTTGTGTCTTGGCTGCTGGGTTTTCCTAGAGCTTTCTGTCAAAAACCCCTATAGCTTTCTCATGAGATTCTCCACTAATTACCTTATCCAGTTCAGTGAGAGACCCGATTAAATTTTCAAATTCATCCTTTTGCATAAAACCTTTTATATGTTGAGTGCAGTGTGTGTGTGCATATGTTTGTTCCATTTTGACATGATTGTTCTCTTGTCTGCTCTGACTGGTCACACATGCACATAGCAGCTTGTGCGTCATACACAAAAATAGTTTTTTACGCTTAGTGGAAGGAAAACCTACGCCACATTATTTTAAGCCTAGATTATTCTTCACATCTGCAGAGAATGTTTACAAGGGTCTTCACATACACTGCCATCTCATTTAAAATGCTGCTCCGCTGTGGCATAGCTGGAGTGGAAGTAATTGACCTGTTTTCAGATAGACTTGGAAGAAATGGACTGATTTTGTGGATGTTGCCATCCAGCCCTCACACTCCATAAATACTCCGCAACCAAAATTTTAGGGTGCTGATCTGGTTCTTTTGTTGGTTTTGTTATTCCAGTTCTGATAATAGTTCCTTTTTTATATTCAGAGTTTCTAGAAATAAATGTCTTAAAATGCATAATGCATAAGAGTTTACAATCTAAAATCCAACACTTCATACTCTACTTCCTACTCTGACGTCTCTTCATTTCTGATCAGAGAACATTTTTCTATTTACAGCAAAGTAGAACACGTGATCTTAAAAACTGTTCAAAGATATTGTTACTAATTAGTCACAAGATTTCAAAATCCGCTTCCATTATGGGACTTCACTGGCTTGCTCAGAAGACCCCATACTTGGTACGGTATGCATCCCACGTGGACAAAACCTGTAGGCAGAGGCTGACTGTTTTCTCTGTTCAACAGTTTTATGATCTGTAAACAACAATTGCTATAAAGCCAGCCATTCTGCATGAGACAAACTGTGCATCTCTAGTTTTTCAGACAATTTTAGATCCTTGATTTCATCATACAAAGAAAAGAGAACCACCTAAGTCAAAGGACATGGAGGATGGTTGGAGAATCTTTCTTGCACCAAAAGACATTCCTGCCAGCCTTCTCAGAGCACCACATTTTAGATATTTACATTACTCACAATTATACAACACAACCGTTTACAGGTGACTGTTTCTTTGATTTGGAGAGTTCATGTATGACTCTGTAAATTCTCCTTGTTATACCTGGAGTAGCGTGGTGCAAATTTGCCTACTTTGTTTTATACCTAATAGTAAACATTAGCATAGTTGGTTAGTGAACATACCAATCAGAAGGAGCTGGTTAATGAATCCAACAGTAGCTTCATTAGGTGTGACCCCGCGTTTGCAATTGCCTGGTATCGTAAAGCTCCATTACGCTGTTGCCCTTCTTGGTTTCTGTTCACAGGGTTTCAAGTCCTCTCCTCTTCATTGTCCTTCAAGACATCCCTCTATCACATCCATTATATGCTTATCTGAAGCTCTATAGCTCTGTCTTCACTTCTGTGTTCACAGCAGGATTTAAAGACAAAAGTTGATAAAATGCAAGTATAAATCTAAGTTGTGAGGAAAGAAACGAAGTCATTCCCTTTACAGTCGTTGCTAGTTCTGTTTTCTAAAAAAATCGTCACTTAGAAATATTACTGGATTTGTTCCACCCAGGAATGCCAATTCTTTGTGTTATTTTATATCTCTTAGAAAAAGTTATGGGGGGTCCTCTTCACTCCTTTGAAATGCAGAAAGGAAAACGCCCAACAGTTAGACTTCAGTGTGATCTTCTAGAAGTTACTCAAAAAATTCCTAGTGTGTCCTCCCATGAGCTTCCAATTTCTAATTCTCATTCAGTTTCATCTCTTCTCACTCGCTGACGTCTATTTGACATATTTTGGCACTTTTCAAGTGTGTTGTGTGTATCCAGAGTACCCACACTGTGTACTCCTTAAGATTCCCCAGTGAAAGCATCTAGGAAAATTGTACCAGCCTAGGGCTTCATCGCTAGGACCTGAACCTCACTTAGAAGGATGGGTTATTACAATTTAAGAGCTCAAAAACAATATTTCCCAAGGCTGAGATCTTTATTCAATGCTAGGACAACTCAAAACAAGACCTGCCCCATAAAGTATTTGGGAAATGATTATTCAGCATTGTACACACCCAGATTTCTGTCTATTCCTTTTATTAAAAGCAAAAGGGATTAACTACTTTTGTGAGCCATTTATCCCCTTTGTAACTGGGCCAATATGCATCAGTAGTATTGCTTTGTCATTATAGTTTATTCTCCTCCTTTTCATTCTGAAGTGTATTTCTATGTAGTGTCTTTTATTTTTCTCAGACTTGTGGGCTCTCCAGTTCATTTCCCTGAATTGATTATCAGCCAGAAGAGGTAAACCCTCATAGACAGGCCTTTTACACCCCCTGGTACTCCTCAGTTGACAATTAAAGTTAAAATCTGAATTTGCAGAATAGGAAAGCCTAAAAAGTTTAATGGTTTCCTGAAATCAGAGGCAGATATGTATATTTATACAAAGGTGTTCTCAGCCTCAAGGAATAAGTTTGGGTTCCCTGATGAGAGATGTTCATGGAAAACCAGACACAATTAGAATGAGCCTAGGTTAAATCCAAGTCCTACTTGATAAACTGCCTGGATATACTGTATCCTCATTAAAATTGCCAAGAAACAGGCCCTCTCTCTTGTGGCATCCGGTCTCTTTAGCTGATTTTTGGCTTGCGTCCCTGGTGTCTTCTTGTTCCCCCTAACTAGTCAACACACATTGCACTTGGATGTCTCCTCTTCTGAGCTGGAACTTGCAAGCACTACCGTGAAGGTATTTGATGGAGGGACACTCTGAGGCCGAGATTGCAAAGGCAATAATGGTGAACAGTCAGTATGAGTAACGGCAAAAGGAGGCTTGCGGGCTGTCAAGGCCCCAGGAGCTGCCATGGTAAGGTGCCCCAGCTAGAGGCCCCTGGTGCTCTTCGGCCCATCACCATCCTTTACACAACTCTGTTTGGCTACAGTTATTACCATCACATCATTCCATCAGTAGGCGAAAGTGGAGGCTTGCTGAGATGAAGCAGGTGGCCTATGGTCACACAGCTACTGACCCACAGAACCATGCTTAGATCCAGACCCTCTCACTCAAGATTCGTGACGCCCAGCCACAGTCATGAGCTGCTTCTGAGTCCAAAAGGATCAATGGGAATTAGTTTTCATGGAAGGGGAGGGTTGCATTTGAGGCAGAGAGCATAACGTTTCCAAAGGCTGATAGGCATGGGATCCTCTAGCACGTGCAGAGAGTGACAAATAACTTAGTAGAATTAGAAGCCAATGGGTGAAGTGACCCAAGATCAAACAATTATCCAAACTGATACTGACACTGCTCTGACTCTCAGGATAAGACTGAAACCTGCTGTGGGTAGTGTGTGTGTGTGTTTGAACAGGCATGTGTACGTGCATGTGTGTGCACTGAGGGGAGAGTGCACTGAATAAAGAGGTGGAATGAGGCACGACTGCAGAATAAGACTGACTGAGGAAGAATCTTCCAGAAACAGGATCCCAGCTGCTAGTCGCTTTATTTGTTCCACTGGGCCAGTTACAGGATCACCCACCATCTCAGGAAATAACTGTTTTGTGGTGAATCGTTTCTGGTAGATGCTCAATAAATAATGGATTCAGACTTTATCTTACCTTTCCTCCGTCAACATCCCTGTCCCCGCCTTTCCCCCATGTTCATCTGGCAAAAGGTGCAGAAGGAGAGTTAAAATAAATATGGCTCTTTATTGACTCTATGAGAGAGGCCCTGAGAAGCCCCAAGTGTCACCACACCCTTAAGTAAGTAAAATTGCTGAATCAGTGAGAGTAAGCTCTCTCTCCCCTCCACCCAGGGTTCTCAGCCAGCCCCGTAGCACCCTTGGTTCTTGAATGCCAAGGTCTTCCTATAGCTCCAGCTTTTTTCCGTGCTCTATTACCATTAGCAAAGAACTTCTCTTTAACTAGGAGAGCCCTGATCAGGTTTCTGCAAATCAGCTCCTCTGAACAGGGCTGTGCAAGCCCAGACTAGATCCAAGTAATTAACGGGAGGCGGTAAAATGATTAAGGAATAAATCACAATCGGCGGTGGCGCCTCAGGGGCCAGGCGGGAAATAAAGGAGCTACTAACTTCCTCAAGGAGTTCAAGTGGCCCCATTGCTCCTTAATCTGCTAATCTCCAGGTAAAACTGTGGGGTTAGTACCTCCCAGTTCCATGGAGATAAGGCAGTGTGTACAAAGAGGGTCTGCACCGAGGTGGAGCTCCAAGGACCCGTGGCAACTTTCTTTGTGTATGTTTGCTACTTTACTAAGTTGGACACATGCAGTGGAGTTTCAGTGTGACTCCACTGTGTGGGGCTGGAAGCAGTCTGGTAAACCAGAACACAAGTGTAGAGCTTAGGAGTACCAGGTATAAAGACTTGGAAACTAACCTAGCTTGAAAACACTCTGCTTCGGCTAAGTTCCAATTGGTAGTGGAAGTTATGTCACAGTAGGTGACCAGCTGCTCCAGTCTGCCAGGACTGTCCTAGGTATTTGGGATGATTGGCCACCCAGAAGGACACAGTCAGGAATGTATTGATAACATATAGTATAATGACTATAGTTAACAATACTGGATTCTATATTTGAAAGTTGATAAGATTGTAGATCTTAAAACTTCTTATCACAAGAAAAATATAATATGTGAGGTGATGGACATCAACTAAATTTATTGTGGCAATCATTCTGCAATGTATACAAATATAAAATCATTATGTTGTACACAAACTTGTACAATGTTATACGTCAATCATAGCTCAATAAAACTGGGGAAAAAACATAGTTAAATTAAAAGAATGAATTTAATTTAAATTAAATGTAAATTAGAACACTTATTTAATTACAGAAAATGCTCCTAACCTAGAAAATAGTGTTCCTTGGAAATTAGAACTAAAATTGAGTGAACAGAAAGAAACCAACTTATGGAGGCCTTAGGTCATAGGACCTGTCTCACCTATGAGCAAGATGTGGGGCTGGACCATCACTGCCAGCGTTGAATGTTACCTAGGACAGGCAGGAATTAAGTAAACAGTCCACTGTTTCCTTTGTGGGTCATTGTTTCTTTCATTTCCACTTTTGACTCTGATCTAAAGCTGGAAGAGTTACCGGTTCAAATGTCACTGTTAGTATAGTAAAACTCTACCATTATTCAATGAATAGGATCCAAAAAATTCAACCGTGTGAAATATGGAGTCTTGTCTTTGCAAGGTAAATGAAAAGTAATTTGCTGTTGGTCATTACCGTGACAAAAAGCACAAAAATAACAACACTAAAACTTATGCTGTTTACAACTGCGTTACATCTGAAGTAATCAAGAGCTAGTCCCTTTCTAGCCACCCCTTCCCCAAAAGATGAGGACTTTAGCCATCCCCACATGAGCAGAACAGCTGGATGGAGGATGGGAGACAACAGTGTTACATGTAAATTCCGTCACCACAAGAGGTTTCGCTGCTTTTCTACTTTCGTAGATGAAAGAAGACTGAGCAGCAGATGACTGTGACCAAACCAGCTCACCACTCTGGGCTTCATTACATTTCATTTGTAAAATAGGAAATTGGAATGAGTTGTTTAAATCATTTTTCAAAGAGAATCCTTATTTAGAAAATAAATAAAACTGGTGCAGGGCTGACTGAAGGGGGCCGGGAGTGCAGCCCATCCCTTAGTCCCCAGCCCCTCACCCTGGCTCTGCTCCTTCAGATCGAAACCGCAGCACTTCCACATCTGCCATCCGGAGCTGAGCCATGTTAGGCACTTCTCTACACTCATTCCATTATGGTTTAATATTTAATTAAAAGACACATATTGTGTTTCCTCATTACACAAGCTTGCCTCCATCCACCAGGCTTGTCGAAGACTCAACCCGTCATTTCTAAGAATTACGTCCCATTTCCTGGAGCCTGTTCCCTTTGGCTCCACTGTCAATTTGTCACCTGCGGCTGGGGAAGAGATGTGCTCAGAAGTTAAAGATGTGTTGGGCGAAGCTTTGCATGGTCCAGATTGGCAGTGGGCCAGGCAGTGAGGAGACTCAGCCACTGTGGGCCTGAGACCCACACATGTGGTGCTTCTACAGAACCACCTGCCTCAGTGTGTAGACACACTATATTCCAAAGCCTGCAAATCGCAGAAACAAAAGTCCTTTACAGCGCTGTGTGCTCACCCAGAAAGAGATGTCCCCCTAATTCCCACAGTTGGGGCACCTGTGTTAAATCAAGATGACAATATGCAAAAATTAGGAGAGACCAGAACCAGGTCTGCTGCTGCCATTGTGTTCAGCCACTCGCCAGCCACGCTGCTTCAGGTTTGTCCTCACCTGTGTGGCAATATGGCAAAGAGAAATGAGGTGTTAGCTGTGCTACCTACTGCCCACAGTCAGCCAGCAAATGCTGGGTTTTAAAAAGCTCAGGCAGGAGATCTTGATCATTAGCTATGACGAGGGCTGGCAGGGGAGCGTGTTCATTTCTAACTTACCAATGCATAATATGAGACATTAAAGTTTGAAATATGGTGATTTTGTCCTCTCACAAAGTGTTTCTCTAAAAAAAGCTCTCGTCTTTTAGGTGCCAGTGACATTAACTATGGCCCTGATAATTTGAGAAAATTTTGAAAATGAGCTATGTGAACCAATAGCTTCGAAAGTGACATTTAGATAAATAATGTCTTTCTATATAAAAGGAAAACCATTGCTTAAGTGGGCAACATTCTTGTCTCTCAGTGAATTAATAGAATGGCTCTCTGGATACACTGTGGCCACAGGAACTTGCTGGACTCCTGGAGGGCAGGAAAGTGCGCTCCTGCGGCATCCTGGTGCGTTTGAAATCCACAAATCGCAGGAGTGCTCCTGACTTTTGGACCCTAGATCAAAACACGTGAGTCATTACTCTTGATCCCACTCAAAGTCTTCTTTCTCCAGAATTTCCAGGTGTATAGGCCCATAAAAAGCATGATGTAGATAATTTTAAAGGCTATTAGAACATGTTTCTCTTCAAAGACTGACCTCAGTGTCTATAGGCAGTGCTTCTTTTCTTGCTGAATAGCTGATAAAATGTGCCTTTCAACAAAAGACACACTACAGCAGATGTTTTTCTTCTATACCCTTTACCTCAACGATATTCCCATTACTTCTGGAAGCTCCTTTCAGTCCAATCTTGTCAACACAGCTGATACTTAGCAAGGAACTGTTGCGTTCCAGGTTCCAGAAAACTAAATGTTTTGTGTGCTTGTTATTATTCACCAGATACAACTGACAAGGCCATGAGAAAGTGTCACTCATGCTGGGACTTAAGCTGAGAAACACCAAGTGACCTCCCAGGGCCACAGTGCTGCTAGGGGCAGAATCATGGCTTAGACCTGGGTCTCAATGGCTGCAGAACACAGAAATGAACTAGGCTCAAGAGGCTCCTCAAGCCAACTGTTCTCTTCCTAAGGAAAATCTTCATGTGAATTTTAAACTGCAAACACTTTTAGAGTGGCAGGCAGGAATCTAGAGCTGAGCCATGCGTGCGCACAGCAGCTGGTTACAGCTGCCACCGCAATCTCTGACGTGCTCCTGCACAGAAGAAAGAAACAGACATAAAGAGGTGCAGTGAGTGCCCAGACTGTCCAGGAGACGCTGGGGTGGCAGACAGACATGTCTGAGGTGGGGACACATGGGCTGCCTTTTCAAGAGGAAAGAAGGAAGTTGTCCCAGAACAGAAAGGTGTTTGGAGTTAGAGTACAATGCCCAGAATAAGTGAGAGATTATATCACATTTGGGGGCTGCTATTCCATAGGTATGGCTACAAGGAAAGTGACAAGAAGGAGTGAAAGCAACTGAGGCTGGATGTGAAGGTAGGGCTAAAGTGATGGAAAACCTGCACAGAACAGGTGTTGGAGCAAAGACAAGTCCTGAAGTAAGGCCTGCGCCCACCTACTACATGCATTTCCCTGCTAAAAGATGTGTGACCCATAGGCTCTGCAACAGCACAACTACTTTGTAACCAGCCGTATTCAATACGAAGGAAAATAATGTCTTGGAAATGGTGCAACTGAGCAATTCTGGAAGCACTGAAGACCACCTTTACTAAGTAAGACAAAATGAAAATAGAAACTTAGAAAACCTATCTATTAAGTAGATAACTTCAGTTATCTAAGTCAAAGGTCTAAGAAGAGTTTCAGCAGCTCATAATTCTACCATGATCTCTCCCCAAGCACAAATCATACAGAAAGGTGCTTTTGTAATCGCAGCTTTTTCTTCTGTTTTTGGTGGTGATGGGAGTACGGGGGTGGGCGGGTGCTTCAAGTCCACCAAATGTTTCAACTTTATTTTTTCTCCTCTTCCCTGATTTTTGAACACAGCAGACTTTGTCAGTTCAAACACTGTGAGTTTTCTCTTTTTTAAGTAAAAATTTATAATAAATTTTCAACTAAAAATGCAACAAATCTGAAACTTTGTATTCTGCAGAAGCAAGATGGACAAAGGTGCCCTTATGTTCACTTTTCCTTGCAGCAGCCTTCACCTTGTACACAGCCACTTCTCTGGGGGCTAAACCCCAGAACCATTGTAGGCCTGGCCACCCCTTTCCTCTTCTAGTCTCTTCTGCACTGTGGAAGACTGTATTGTTTTAATCTCAGTGAGGGGGAACCAATGTAGCTCTAATACAGTTATGGCCTAGATGCCTCTATTTCCAGCACACTTTATTTTATTGTAAACATTACGTCTAATTTTTTGTTTTTTTTGTTTTCTTTGAAAAACAGGTATCTATAACTTTATTTAAAATTTTGATTTACAACATAATAAGTTTCTCTTTCATCTTAGTATTACCTCTCTGTTGTTATTTGAAATTTAGTTTTGTTTCCAAAATCACACTGTAATCATTCTTAGATTCCTTAAGCAACTGACTCAAGTTCAGATTTACTGAAGACAAAACAATATAACAGCTTAAAAAAAAATAGGTTCTTGAAAATGAGTAAGCAGTATCTCATCTAACGTTGAGTGTTTGTAAATGTCAATTGTGTTTTGAGGGAGCAAAACTGATCTGTTCTCTTTCCATTGCATTCTGGGGAAAGCAAGGGCCCCATTCATGAATAATCTAGCTCTAACCTTTTGTTAAACTTTCATCTGCACACTGTAGAATGGGTAATGAGCAGATATTGAAGAAAGTTCTGCTTCATTCCAATAGCAGCCTCAGTTTTTCTCAACAAACTTCTTTTTCCAGCAGTGGAATCCCAGACTTCCTAGAGAATCCACTGAATTCTCACAACCTAATCTGTGAAATCCTTCTGTTCTTTTTTCTTTTGTCGTAATATATACAATTGGAGCACGTGAGGATGAGATAAAGCCAGAGACATTCCTTCAAAACTGAAACCTTTCTGTGACATTTGCTTCAGCTCCTACTGTAGTCTTCTGCTTTTTATTATTAATCATTTAACACTTTTTAAAACTTGAAATCAATTTATTCTGAATTTTAGCATATTTTTAGTGGAGAAATGTTCAGATCTGTCTTCCCTTCTGCACCCCTGACCTATTGTCGGATTAATTGTAGCTCAACTTTAGTTTCTGTCTTCAGTACAATGGATCTCGAAACATCAGCTTTCACTCCCAGCACTGGTGCAACCTCCAATTCTCTCTCTTTCTAGGTCTGTGTGAGGAAGCTCCAATGTGACCTGTTTGTCCACGTTTCTTTCCCAGCCACTGTGAAGGCACACACCTCCCCCTAAACACACATGTGCCAGAACCTCCCAGCCAAATGTCCTCTCAAGGCAATGGATTTTTTTTTATGAATCTCCATTTTGCTGTGGTTTGACTTGCACCCCTGTGATTCACTTCATCACCCCCAAGAGTTCCAAGAGGGGAAGGAAGGGAGCAGACGAGGCGGTCAACCCTGTGTGTTAACCGATACGGCAGAATATCTGTATTTAACAAGCTCTGGCAAGTGTGAATCATTTTGCGCTGAATATGCATGCCTACGCAGTGGTCTTGGCTTCAGATCTCCTGATCATTAGACTCTTCCACCCACAGAAGGGAATTGCAAGGACCACTTAGTAATTTTAGGTCTATAAAAAGTGAAAGGTGCTTTCCTAAACCTTGGAGGAAAGAATGAAAGCCGACAGCTTTGCCCGAGGGCACAGCTGTAGGAGAGTCTCTCATTGCATGTCGTTGGAGGACGTGGCTGATTTTCTCCTCTGGAAGTCTCCTAGAGCAGAGCCTGTGGTCCATCCTTGGATAAACCAGGGCTTTTAATGGCTTTGTTTGGCCATCACAGCCCGAAATGCTCAGGCAGACACTGGAGTCTCCATGAACCCAAAGTGAAACTTTCTCTTGAAGTCTAGCTCCTCATTTCTGCATGTGGTATTCCTTATGTGTTCCTCATCCACCTCAATAGCACACAATGCTCACTGTCATTTTTGAGATAAGACTTGCATTTTACTCTGCTCTTTGCATCTCTTCTCCAGATCCAGCTTCTACCCATCCTTCAGCCTGCAGCAGTCAGGTAGGCTCAGTTACACTGTGGTAACAAGCAACCCCCAAATCTCAGCGGCTCAAAGAAGCTTCTCCATAATATACATGCTCCTCAAAGGCCAGATGGGAGGGGCCTCTATTTTATGTCATCCAAACTCAGAACCCCAGGGTGAGGGAGGTATTGTCAGTATTCCCCCCAATTACTGTGAAATGGAAAAGAAGAGAGCTGACTCACACACTGGTTTTTGGAGATTTCTCCTGGAATACTCACATGACATTTCCCCTGCACCTCCACTGGCCAGAGAAAGTTGCATGGTCATGCCTGAGTGTAAGGAGATGGAAAAGCTCAATCAGGTGAGTCCCTGGAAGAAGACCTGGAGATATTTGGTGAATGGCCCTAATGACTGTCACAAACACAATGCGTATTCCCACCACTCCATGCAGTTGGCCTCCAGATATCAATCCTTCTTGCAAAGTCTTAGGATTTCTGATCTGAATCCATATGGCTCATGGCATTCTCCTACATGGAACGTGTCTTTGAGGAGGCATGAGAGTAGTCACAAGCACTGATTTAAAGCAAGACAAACATGCATTTGGGCCTGGGTACATGCCAGCTGAGTGATCTCTGAGAAGCTTCTAACTGCATCCTGTCTCAGCTTCCTCATCTGTAAAATCAGAAGAATGGTGCTAACTGTATGGTTCTGAGTTTGACAGAAAATTATTGATAAAGGCACTGCTGGCAAAGGTGTAAGAGCAGAGTGTAAGGAATCCAAAGGAATAATGCTACACCGCAGGTGAGTAATGAGGGGGACAGAAGCATCATCTCCTCAGGCCTGAGCTGGCTCCTAATAGGACTCAAACTCAGAGAGAAAACTTTGTGAAGTATGTGATCTGACAGGAGCTGCGACCTTGGGTCAAGGATCACCGTGCCCCTCGTTGGCATGCAGAGCAGTAAACACTCACTGACTGAGCTGATGGGAAGCCAGAAGGCGGGAGAGCCTGTGGACTGTACATACAGGTCAGCTCTCCGGGAAACTAAGCAGGTAAATGTGGCTGAGGGTAGCTCTGGAAAGTGAGCAGAAGATCTCTAGCACATTCAATCATTGTGCCTCTGTGATGGTCACAGTGACCACCAATGATTCTATGGTAAATGTGAATTTGCTTTTTTATTGTACATCACTGCTATGGAGTGTGTCGTTGGTATTCCTGTGGAAACGCAAGGCTTTTATATTGTATGATTGGTTCTTTCTCAAATGTATATATGATTAATTTGCCTAATATTCTGTAGGGTTCATATTAGTGTACTAAGATCTAATTCAAGTGTCTGGGTTACTCTGCAAAACTAGCATTTGATCCTTAGTAAAGCTTTCCCTATATTCTTTTTTTTGTTGTTTTTAATTTTTTAAATAATATTTTTATTGAAGTACAGTTGATTTTGTGTTAGTTTCAGGTGTACAGCAAAGTGATTCAGTCCTATGTGTGTGTGTGTGTGTGTGTGTGTGTGTACATATATATGCATATATATATATATTCTTTTTCAGAGGTTATTACAAAATATTGAGTTAGTTCCCTGTACTATAGAGTAGGTTCTTGCTAGTTATCTATTTTATATATAGTAGTGTGTATATGTTAATCCCAAACTCTCAATTTATCCCTCCCCCACCCATTCCCCTTTGGTAACCATAAGTTTGTTTTCTATGTCTGTGGGTCTATTTCTGTTGTAAATAAGTTCATTTGTATCATTTTGTTAGGTTCCACATATAAGTGATGTCATATGATATTTGTCTTTCTCTATCTGGCTTACTTCACTTAGTATGATTATCTCTAGGTCCATTCATATTGCTGCAAATGACATTATTTCATCCTTTTTTATGGCTAATAACATTCTAGTGTGTGTGTGTGTGTGTGTGTGTGTGTGTGTGAGTGTGTGTGTATGCCACATCTTTATCAATTCATCTATCGATGGACATTTAGATTGCTTCCATGTCTTGGCTATTGTAAATAGTGTTGCAATGAACTTTAGAGTGCATGTATCTTCTTGAAAGGGATTAAAGACCTAAATGTAAGATTGGGTACTGTAAAACTCCTAGAGAAAAATATAGGCAGAACAGTCTTTGACATAAATCTCAGCAAAATCTTTTTGGATCTGTCTCCTAGGGTAACGGAAATAAAAACAAAAATAAACAAATGGCACCTAATTAAACTTAAAAGCTTTTAAGTTTAGAAAGAAAAGAAAAGAAAAGCAAAGAAAACCATAAGCAAAATGAAAAGACAACCTACAGAATGAGTGAAAATATTTGCAAATGTTGTGACCGACAAGGGATTAGTTTCCAAAATATACAAACAGCTCATACAGCTTAATATCAAAAACACAAAGAACCCAATCCAAAAATGGGCAAAGGATCTGAATAGATATTACTCCAAAGAAGACATACAGATGGCCAACAGGCACATGAAATCAATGCTCAACATTGCTAATTATTAGAGAAATGCAACTCAAAACTACAGTGAGTTATGGCTTCATATCGCTTGGAATGGCCAAAGTCTACAAATAATAGAAGCTGTAGAGCAGCGGTCTCCAGCCCCCAGGCTGCACAGCATGAGGTGAGTGGCAGGCAAGCAAGTGAAGCTTCGTCTGCTGCTCCCAATCGCTCCCCAGCGATCGCATCACTGCCTGACCAACTTCCACCCTCGTCCATGGAAAAACTGTCTTCCATGAAAGCGGTCTCTGGTGCCAAAAAAGGTTGGGGACCACTGCTGCAAAGGGTGTGGAGAAAAGGGAACCCTCTTGCACTGTTGGTGGGAATGTACATCGGTGCACCAACTGTGGAGAACAGTATGGAGGTTCCTTAAAAAACTAAAAATGGAGTTATCATATGATGCAGGGCATATATCTGGAGAAAACTGTAATTCAAAAAGATACATGCACCCCAGTGTTCATTGCAGCAGTATTTACAATCCCCTATATTCCTCTAAGTGTGCTTGGAAGGACCACAGGTATGCAGCGATGACTAGATGACACCTCATACAAGAGAGCCCTCTGGTGGAAACTGGCCGATGCGGACCATTGCTTGCCTGGCCCCAGGCCTGGGCTCATATAAAAGAATGAAATGTCTGCTCAGCCCACAGATGGTTTTAAATCCAACTCAACCTCAGTCAAGGGTGTTAGTGCCCCAGAGGTCACATAAGGTTTGATTTTCTTCTTCCCTCGCACTTGGGGAGGGTGGTGCTGGCCCCACTCTGCCTGGTTCCTGCGTAGCCTTGACATGCACAGCTCTCAGTAGACAGGAGTGGGTGTATGTAGACGCGGTGCAGCAAACTACCAGCCCCCAGGTGCTGCCTTCCTGAGGGCTGGTGAAGCCCTCCTGGGACTGGATGGATCCTTCCGCCCAGCCAAGTGGGCAGCAGTAGATGGTCAGGTTCAGACAGGAAAGCCCCTGACTTCCAAACATCCAGGCAGCCATCTGTGGTCCTCCAGCTCAGGCCTGCCTTGGCCCTGTCAAGCTCCTGTGGCCAATTACTGAGCTGACCTTGCTGCTGGGCAAATGAACAGCTACCTGGGCAGCCTAGACAGTCCCTGGAATTTTTCAGTTTCCAATGCTCACATGGTTGAGACAAGTGTCCACTCCCTCAGAGCCTCTTAGCCTGCCAAGAGAGGTCATAACCCAGCAAGCATTGAATATGGCCCTGGTCCCAACCACCACATAGCAGATTGTGGCGTGCTATCCTGTAGGCTTCTGGTTATAATAACCTTGGACATTCATACTCACTGAGAATCAAATGTATGGGAGCAACTGTACCTCCACCCTGGCAGTTTTACACTAAGGCCCAAAGGTCCCAGAGAGCCACATGCATTCATGTCGCCTCCTGAAAGCCGGTCAACTCTGCATTCCCTGCTATGGAATAATCCTTGAGCCTCCCACTGCTTCACTGAGGAATAATTTCTTTACCACCATAGCATTTATTCTCTGCTCTTTGTAAAGGAGAGAGGAGACTGGATAAATGAGCAAACTTGTTCTTGGGGCATGGGTGAGTAATGTGGCTGGGGGGCGGTGTGACTCCTGGGCTCCCACCACCAGGGACATCAATGAGAGCTGTGCCTTTTGCAAGAGGAAGAGCTTCTTGCTGTCATGGGAGGACAGCAAAGGCACTGGATGGGTGGCTGCAGCCCTGACCCTAAGTCAACGCCGTCAGACCCCACAGCTGAGCAGTGCACTGTCAGAGACGTGGAATCTGCTGCTTTCTGCAAGCCAGCCTCTGTTCTCATGCCAAAATCCAGCACCCCAGCTTTCCTTTGGAAGCGTCTTACCTGCTTCCAATCCAAACAGTTCCAGAGGGCTGACCCCATCTTCCATCCACATTGAAGATGGGCATATCATCCACATCTAGCTAATCTTATGTTCCATCCGCTGGGTGCTCTGATGTGTTCAAAGATGATAGTATGACCCAAGCCAGGCCAATGGCATTTAAAGCCATGAATTTCTGTGGAACACAAAGGAAGGAAAAACCTTTTCTAGTAGACTAGATGGTGAGTTGGTGTCAGCTGGAGTTGGTGGAGGCCCTGGATGCAGTGAGACTGTGCCTGTGAATGGGGCCACCCAACGTCACATAGCAGGACATAGGGTTGGAGAGGGAGCAGGCCACACTGTGAGAGTGTGAGCCCCTCGACCTGCCAGGTCCAAACCCACTGTTAAACTCGCCGCATAAAAGTATGAATTTATTTCTACCATTTACAATATATTAAATTATTTTGCTTCAGTAAGTGTGTCCAGTTCCTCGGAATCAGAAAAAGTCCTTGCTGACTCATCAGCATCAAAGGTCTCTGAGTCTCCCTCACATGGTGTCCTCACTGAGCAGGGCCTGACTGGGGAGGTGACCACACTGGCTGGGCTCAGATCTGAGGGGAGCTGCCAAACATCTCTGTCCCTGTTCCTTCCCTCCCCCAGGAATGAAAAACCCCTGAATGATGAGAGGAGAACCAGAAGGGGAAAGAGGTCCCTGGATGGCTAATTGGTTTGTCTATATTCTCTTTATTTTAAGGTCCATCTTGTTAATGTGTGTTTTTCCTAAGAAATCACCCATTTCCTCTTGGTTTTCGGTTTGATGTAATAACTTTCTCTTATTTGATTTTTATTTTCTCCTCTCTTTCTAGTTTTCTACATAGTTCTTACAACTAACAAACAAATATCAATACCTTACTCGTAACTAGAGTCTGTGTTTTTCCAGTTCCCTTCACTCTCTTTTTCTGTCCCAGATTCCATCCATGGTAAAGCATGATATGTAGGCATCATGACTATGTAAGCTCTTTTTGTCCTTGACCGTTGCTCAGACTCTTTTTGTTTCAATTACCCTGACAGGAGGAAGGCACTATGTGGAACCCACACTTCAGGAGAGGTGTTTTAGCTCCACCTCATTGAAAGATGGCTGAGTGTCTATATCAATTATGTGGAATTCTCTGGCATAGAATATTTCTATTTAACCTCATCAATTCTCAGGAATTCTCCTGCATAGGAGATTTCTATTCAATCCTATTAATAAAATACCTGTGCAATCATTTCTTTTTACCAGTGTGGACATGTGGATAGTTAATTTAAACTTCTGGGTATAACCCAGCACTGCAGTATTTTGTTGCTTTGTTTATTCCTGTTTTGGCTATTGATATCCCTTTCGTTTGGCCCCTGTTTCCTTTGACATCATTCCGTCTGTGAGTTTTTCTTTGTCCTTCCTGCCTGCGTTGACTACTTCTTACGTCTCATTTCTATGAGACCCCTGTGTGCAGGAATTAAATTTGTTTCTTTTTCTTCTTTTGATCTGTCTTGTGTCAATTTTATTATTAGTTCAGCCACAAGATTTCAAGAGGGATAGAACTCAAGAGTTCTAATACGTGTGCAGCAATATCTCATTGTAGTATTAATTTGTAATTCCCCAGTGGTGTATGATGTTGAGCAAATTTTTTAATACTCTCTGTATATTTTCTTTGGTCAGGTGACTTCATATCTCTACCTATCTTTAATTGGGTTGTGTTAGAGTTTTTTGTATATTTGAGACAGAGCCTTTATTAGGTATGTGTTTGCAAATACTTTTTCTCCCAGTTTGTGGCTTGCACTTTGATTTTCTGAATAAGGTCTTTCACAGAGTAGAAATCTTTAATTTTTATAAAGTCCACAGTATTCCTTGCACTTTTTTTTTGTGGATAGGCTTTTTGTGCTGTGTGTTAAAACTCAAAACTCATGATCTACATGACCAAACCCAAGGACATATAGATTTTCTTCTCTGTTTTGTTCTATAATTTTGAATAGTTTTGCATTTAAAATTTGTCTATGAAAATTTTTCAGTGAATTGGGGTAAGTTTTAAAGTTTGCACCTACATTCATTTCATTCCATATGGTTTCCAATTAATTGTTCCTTAACTACTTTGGAGAACTTATGGGGTATAGTCTCCAGTTCAGTTTGAATTTGCACAGTTTAATGGATTTAGCAGTTCCACCAGCAGGAGGCGGTGTCTCAAGTGCCATGGGAGGGAGGCGCGGCCTGCACTTCCGAGACTGACCAAAAAGTGGCGCTGAGCTCGCCCCCTTCCGAACCACAGCACCTGTGCATTCCCAGCGCAATCAATTCTGAGTGCAGCTGAGAGGGGTACGGGTTCGGGTTAGGGTTCCGGTTAGGGCTCGGGTTAGGGTCTAGGGTTAGGGTTTAGGTTTAGGGTTGCCATTAGGGTTAGGGTTAGGGTACAGGTTAGGGTTAGGGTTAGGGTACGGGTGAGGGTTAGGGTTAGTGTACGGGTTAGGGTTCGCGTTAGGGTTAGGGTACGTGTTAGGTTTAGGGTATTTATTAAACCTCTCCCACTCTCTAGATACCACTTAGCACGTAAAGGAATATTATTTCGGGTCCAGCCATGGAGAAGATTTTAGACACTAGGATAAGATAAAGAACACACACATTATAAATAAATCACATTAGGATTCTTTTTTGAACCTGTACATTAAAACAGTAGTGCTTAGGAAATCTAATGGAGGCAAAAGCAGTAAAGGGAAGTTTTATGGGAATAACATCACAGATTTTCTGTAGAGCACACAGATTTTGAGTGGTTAGAAAGTCAAGGAGGAATGCTTTCGTTCTGAAGATATAAACCCTCTTCTAAATTGAGCTGTTACTGGAAGTTAGAAATTTTTTGTTGCGGTTGTGTTGCTTTGTGTTTTCATGATTATTCTGCTTGCATCTCCCTTGTTAAACCTTTGATTTGGGGAAGAGTGCCATTACTGGAAATGAGTTTACAGAATTATTCTCAAAAACAGAAGGAAATTGTTCTCACTTAAATAGTAAATAAACTCTATACTGGTATACTAACAGAATTATGATTCAGGGATAATAATTCTATGAAATGTAATTAAACACACAATATATATTTTTTTCTTTTAAATTTCCATTGTTACTTTTTTAAAGTACAATTATAATTCAAGTACTTTGTAACAAGTGAAATTTAAAAAGACTAAAGGAAAAGATAATATTTTACCATTTGCCATCCTTTCCTACTCCCTGAAACGATCAGCATAATGTGTAACTTTCTCATTTTATCCAGGTGTTCCTTACCTGTGGAACATCATGTTCCTCACTGTAGAGAAACAGATTTAGCTCTCACACTTTTTATAGGCTACATAACAGTCCGTAGAACAGAAGTACCAACTATTTCAGACTTAGGTTTTTGAGGGCCACTCAAGTTAATTTCTGTTTTATTTTGTTGTTCTGCTAATCTGTTTTAATGCCAGAAAAAATATATTTTAAAATACAAAAAAAATTAAGTTAGGGGTAAGGATTATGGGTTAGGGTATGGGTTAGGGTATGGGTTAGGGTTAGGGGACATGTTAGGGTTAGGTTATTGGTTAGGAGTAGGGTACAGGTTAGGGTTAGGGTGCCGGTTATGGTTAGGTTTAGGGTACGGGTTAGGGTTAGGTTATGGGTTAGGGTTAGGGTACAGTTTAGGGCATGGCTACAGGTTAAGGTTAGGTTACGGGTTAGTGTTAGGATAGGGGTTAGGATTAGAGTATGGGTCAGGGTACGGGTTAGGGTTAAGGTTAGGGTATGGTTTAGGGTACAGGTTAGGGTAGGGCTATGGGTTATGGTTATGGTTAGGGTACGGGTTAGTATTAGGGTACAGTTTAGGGTATGGCTACGGGTTAGGGTTTGGATATGGGTTAGGGGACGGGTTAGTGTTAGGGTATGGGTTAGGATTAGGGTTAGGGTTAGGGTATGGGTTAGGGTTTGGGTGCGGTTTAGGGTACAGGTTAGGATTAAGGTACAGGTTAGGGTTAGGGTACAGGTTAGGGTTAGGGTTAGGGTACGCGTTAGGGTTATGGTACGTGCTAGAGCTAGGGTATTTATTAAACCTCTCCCAATCTCTAGACACCACTTGGCACTTAAAGGAATATATTTTGGAGTCCAGCCATGGAGAAGATTTTAGACACTAGGATGGGATAAACAACACACACATTATAAATACATCACATTAGGATTCTTTTTTGAACCTGTACATTAAAACAGTAGTGCTTAGGAAATCTATTGGAGGAAGAAGCAGTAAAGGGATGTTTTACGGGAATAACATCACAGATTTTCTGTAGAATACACAGATTTTGAGTGGTTAGAAAGTCAAGGAGGAATGCTTTTCTTCTGAAGATATAAACCCTCTTCTAAATTGAGCTGTTATTGGAAGTTAGAAATTTTTTGTTGCTGTTGTATTGCTTTGTGTTTTCATGATTATTCTGCTTGTATCTCCCTTGTTAAACCTTTGATTTGGGGAAGAGTGCCATTACTGGAAATGAGTTTAAAGAATTATTCTCAAAAACAGAAGGAAATGGTTCTCACAAAAATATTAAGAAATAATCTCTGTACTGGTGTACTAACAGAATTATGATTCAGGGATAATAATTCTATGAAATGTAATTAAACACACAATATATTCTTTTTCTTTTAAATTTCCATTTTTATTTTTTAAAGTACAATTATAATTCAAGTTCTTCATAACAAGTGAAATTTTAAAAGATTAAAGGAAAAGATAATATTTTACCACTTGCCAACCTTTCCCACTCCCTGAAATGACCAGAAAATTGTGTAGCTTTCTCATTTTATCCAGGTGTTCCTTACATCTGGAACATCATGTTTCTCACTGTAGAAAAAAAAATTAGCTCTCACACTTTTTATAGGCTACATAACAATCCATAGAACAGAAGTACCAACTATTTCAGACTTAGCTTTTTGAGGAACACTCAGGTTACTTTGTTTTATTCTGTTTCCCTGCTAATATGTTTTAACCCCAGAAAAATAATACTTAAAATACAAAAATTAAAGAAGTTAAGTTAGGGGTAAGGATTAGGGTTTAGGGTATGGTTTAGGGTACAGGTTAGGGTACGGGTTAGGGTTAGGGTACAGGTTATTATTAGGGTACAAGTTAGGGTACGGTTTAGGGTACAGGATAGGGTATGGGTTAGGGTTAGGGTTATGGTTAGGGTTAGGGTTAGGCTACGGTTTAGGGTACAGGTTAAGATACGGCTACGGGTTAAGGTTACGGTACATGTTAGGGTATGGGTTAGTGTTAGCGTACGGGTTAGGATTAAGGTACAGATTAGGGTTAGGTTTAGGGTTAGGGTTAGGGTATGGTTTAGGGGACAGGTTAGGGTATGGCTACGGTTTGGGTTAGGTTACTTCTTAGGGTACGGGTTAGGGTATGGGTTAGGGTTAGGGTATGGTGTTAGGGTTAGGGTTAGGGTTAGGGTACAGGTTAGGGTACGGCTATGGGTTAGGGTTAGGGTACGTGTTAGGGTACGGGTCAGTGTTAGGGTATGGGTTAGGATTAGGGTACAGGGCAGGGTACGGTTTAGGGTACAGGTCAGGGTTAGGGTTAGGGTACAGTTTAGGGTACAGGTAAGGGTACGGATAGGGGTTACGGTTAGGGTATGGGTTAGTGTTAGTGTACAGGTTAGGATTAGGGTACGCGTTAGGGTAAGGGTTAGGGTCAGGGTTAGGGTTAAGGTTAAGGAACAGGTACAGTTTAGGGTACAAGTTAGGGTACGACAACGAGTTAGGGTTAGGGTACGTGTTATGGTAAGGGTTAGTGTTAGTGTATGGGTTAGGATTAGGGTACAGGTTAGGGTAAGTGTTAGGTTTAGTGTTAGGAAATGGGTACTGTTTAGGGTACAGGGTAGGGTACAACAACGGGTTAGAGTTAGGGTACGTGTTAGGGTATGGTTTAGTGTTAGTGTACAGGTTAGGATTAGGGTACGGGTTAGGGTAAGTGTTAGGGTTAGGGTTAGTGTTAGGGAGCGTGTAGAGTTTAGGGTACAATTTAGGGTACGACAACAGGTTAGAATTTGGGTATGTGCTAGGGCACGGGTTAGGGTTAGTGTACGGGTTAGGATTAGGGTATGGGATAGTGTAAGGTTTAGGGTTAGGGTTAGGTTTAGGGTTAGGGTATGACAACAGGTTAGGCTTAGGGTACTTGTTAGGGTATGGGTTAGTGTTAGTGTACGGGTTAGGATTAGGGTACCAGTTAGTGTAAGAGTTAGGGTTAGGGTTAGAATTAGGATTAGGGAACGTGTACGGTATAAGGTACAGGTTACGGTATGACAACAGGTTAGGGTTAGGGTACAGGTTAGTGTTGGTGTACGGGTTAGGTTCAGGGTATGGGTTAGGGTAAGGTTTAGGTTTAGGTTTAGGCGTAGAGTTAGGGAACGGGTATGCTTTATGGTACTGGTTAGGGTACAACGGGTTAGGGTTAGGGTTCTTGATAGGGGAAGGTTTAGTGTTAGTGTACTGGTTAGGATTAAGGTATGGGTTCGGGTAAGGGTTAGGGTTAGGTTTAAGGTTACAGTTAGGGTTATTGAAAGGGTACGGTTTAGGGTACAGGTTAGGGTATGACAACAGGTTAGTGTTAGGGTATGTGTTAGGGTATGGGTTAGTGTTAGCGTACCGGTTAGCATTAGGGTAATGGTTAGGGTAAGGGTTAGGGTTAGTGAACGGGTACGGTTTAGGGTACAGGTTAGGGTATGACAACAGGTTAGGGTTAGGGTACGTGTTAGGGTACGGGTTAGTGTTAGCGTACAGGTTAGGATTAGGGTACAGGTTAGGGTAAGGGTTATGGGTAGTGATAGGGAACGGGTACTGTTTAGGGTACAGGTTAGGGTAGGACAACGGTTTAGGCTTAGGGTACATTTTAGGGTACGAGTTAGTGTTAGTGTATGGGTTAGGATTAGGGTATGGTTTAGGGTAAGGGTTAGAGTTAGTGTTAGGGTTAGGGAACGGGTATGGTTTAGGGTACAGTTTAGGGTACGACCAGGGGTTAGGTTTAGGGTACGTGTTAGGGTATGGGTTAGTGTTAGTGTATGGGTTAGGATTACGGTATGGGTTAGGGTTAGGTTTAGGATTAGGGTTAGGGAACAGATATGGTTTAGGGTACAGGTTTGGGTACTACAATGGTTTAGGGTTAGGGTATGGGTTAGGATTAGGGTAGAGGTTAGTGTAAGCGAAAGGGTTAGGTTTAGGTTTAGGGTTAGGGAATGGGTACGTTTTAGGATACATGTTAGGGTACGACAACGGGCAAGGGTTAAGCTACATATTAGGGTATGGGTTAGTGGTAGTGTACGGGTTAGAATTAGGGTACGGTTTAGTGTAAGGGTTAAGGCTAGGGTTAGGGTTAGGTTTAGGTTTAGGGAATGGGTACTGTTTAGGGTACAGCTTAAGGTACGACAACGGGTTAGGGATAGGCTACGTGTTAGGATAAGGGTTAGTGTTACTGTACGGGTTAGGATTAGGGTATGGGTTAGGTAAAGGTTTAGGGTTAGTGTTAGGGTGAGGGTTAGGGTTAGAGTTAGGGAATGTGTACGGTTTCGGGTACAGTTTAGGGTATGACAACGGGTTAGGGTTAGTGTACGTGTTAGTGTATGGGTTAGTGTTAGTGCACAGCTTAGGATTAGGGTACAGTTTAGTGTAAGGGCTAGGGTTAGGGTTAGGGATCGGGTACTGTTTAGGGTACAGTTTAGGGTACTACAATGGGTTAGGATTAGGGTACGGGTTAGGGTAAGGGTTAGGGCTAGGGTTACGGTTAGGTTTAGGGTTAGGGAACGAGTACGGTTTAGGGTACAGCTTAGTGTACGACAACGGGTTAGGGTTAGGGTATGTGTTAGGATTAGGATTTGGGTTAGCGTAAGGGTTAGGGTTAGGCTTAGGGAACGGGTACGGTTTAGGGTACATGTTAGGGTATGACTTAGGGTTGGGGTACCTATTAGGCTACGGGTTAGTGTTAGTGTATAGTTTAGGATTAGGGTATGGCTTAGGGTAAGGGTTAGGGTTAGATTTAGGGAACGGGTACAGTTTGGGGTACAGATTAGTGTACTACAATGGGTTAAGTTTAGGGTACGGGTTAGGATTAGGGTACAGGTTAGTGTAAGCATAAGGGTTAGGGTTAAGGTTAGGGTTAGGGTTAGGCAATGGGTACGGTTTAGGGTACAGGTTAGTGTACGACAATGGGTAAGGGTTAGGGTACGTGTTAGGGTACAGGTTAGTGTTAGTGTATGGGTTAGCATTGGGGTACGGGTAAGGGTTAGGGTAAGGTTTAGGTTTTGGGTTAGCTTTAGGGAACTGGTACGGTTAAGGGTACAGTTTAGGGTACGACAGCGGGTTAGGATTTGGGTACGTGTTAGGGCATGGGTTAGTGTTAGTGTATGGGTTAGGATTAGGGTATGGTTTAGTGTAAGGGTTAGGGTAAGGGTTAGGGTTAGGGTTAGGGTTAGGGTTAAGTTTAGGGAACGGGTATGGTTTAGGGTACAGGTTACAGTACAACAACTGGTTAGGGTTAGGGTACCTGTTGGGGTATGGGTTAGTGTTAGGGTTAGGGTTAGGGTTAGGGTTAAGTTTAGGGAACGGGTATGGTTTAGGGTACAGGTTACAGTACAACAATTGGTTAGGGTTAGGGTACCTGTTGGGGTACGGGTTAGTGTTAGTGTATGGGTTAGGATTAAGGTACGGGTTAGAGTAAGGCTTCGGGTAAGAGTTACGGTTACGGTTACGGTTAGGGTTAGGGAACGGGTACGGTTTAGGGTACCGGTTAGGGTACGGCAATGGGTAAGTGTACCCTTTTTCCTTTCAATGTTTCATATAGAGGCCCAGCTATTAGACTGTAGTTAGAGATCCAGATGCAGCAAACCCCGGCCTCCCCAGGAACCTCTAAGCTGTCTTCTAGTTTTCGAAGTGGTATGGCTGCAATGGCTTCTTCCCTTTCCTGCAATGGGCTTCTCCTCCGACCAGGCAGGTCGCCTTAGTCTTTGATATTTGAGCCTTTTTATTGGACACCTTCTATCCTTTATTGTCTAGGTAGTTCAGAGGCCTCCTTAGTAGGACTGGCGATCAGAATGTCGTCTGAATATTGAAGGAGGGTTCCCTTTTCCAGAGGTAGAACTCTTAGGTCTTTAGCTAACGTTTCCCCAAAGATGGTGTGGGAATTTTTGAACCGTTGGGGCAGGATGGCCCAGCAGTATTGGGTTTTGTTTTGTTTTGTTTTGTTTTTGTGGTACGCGGGCTTCTCACTGTTGTGGCCTTTCCCGTTGCGGAGCACAGGCTCCAGATGCACAGGCTCAGTGGCCATGGCTCACGGGCCCAGCTGCTCTGCGGCATGTGGGATCTTCCCGGACCAGGGCACGAACCCGTGTCCCCTGCATTGGCAGGCAGACTCTCAACCACTGCGCCACCAGGGAAGCCCAGCAGTATTGTTTTTGTTGTATGTTGAGTTCTGCCACTCACAAGCCAAAATTTCTTGTAACTCTTGGACTAATGTAATACAGAAGAAGGCATCATTGAAGTCTAATACAGAATACCATGTCCTGGTGGATGGTAGAATGACCAGCAGGGTGTAGGAATTAGAAACTACTGGATGTATAACCTCGGTGGCTTCACTGACGGTCCTGACATCCTTTACCAGGTCCCCAGCAGCCCACGGGGCTCTCGTGGTCAGGCCAATCCCAGGATATGGTGCTCACCTGGGCAGGTCCCCAGCAGCTCATGGGGCTCTCATGGTCAGGTCCCTCCAAGGATATGGGGCTCACCTGGGCAGGTCCACAGCAGCCCATGGGGCTCTCGTGGTCAAGTCCCTCCCAGGGTATGGAGCTCACCTGTGCAGCTACCCAGTGGCCCATGGGGCTGTCATGGTCAGGCCCCTCCCAGGATACAGAGCTCCCCTGGGCAGGTACCCCGGCAGGGCTGGGCACACAGGAACTGTGCACATAGCCCTCATTGCAGAGAACCCCCAGCTCACCTGTCACTCAGAGCTGACACAGAGCACCTCAGAGCAAGACTTGAACTAACAAACAGCAGCTCTGACAGGTCTGTGACCCTGGGCGTAACTCTGAGTGGCCTCCCTCCTCCTGGTCTTCCAGAGACTTCCACTGCAGCCAGGACACCAGGCCTCTGTCTCCACCCACCATGCCTCCTCTCCCTGACTCCTGGGTTCCTCTCATTAGGATAGGGTCTTCTTGAAGTTGTCTCCCACTCATGGGCCAGATAAAATTATTAGAAAACAAGCCAGAGCTTCAGTCCCTTGTGTATCCTGACTCTCAGGAGCCCACACCTGTTCCTTGGACCTGGCCGGTTCATCAAGGTCTATTTTCTGCAACTGTGGGCCCATGAGGGGTGAGGATTGGCTGACCTGGGCAGCCTGACCCTGCCGGCCAGCTCTCCCCAGGTGTGCCTGCGTTGAGGTCAATATAAACACCGCTCCAGGCAGCAAGAGCCCCTGCAGCTGGGCCTGACGCCATATCCTCTGCCCCGTCAGCAGTGTCGGGGCTGGGCTGGTGGGTGGGAGTGAGGGGCCATGGCTTTGTGGGTGGCCCGGTGTGAGTGGGGCTCTGCTGGACTTTCTGCAGGAGTTGCCAGTCTGCCACCTGCTAAAGAAGAGGATGTGTCACCCATACCTGCCGCTGGACTTTCTCCCCGGGCAGAGGTGAGGAAGGAGAAAAGCCGTGGGGGCCGGGACAGGAGGGGTATCTCAGTCAGGGAAATGGAAAGCTTCCAGAAGAGCGCCTGGGGCCTGGATCATCCTGGCTGGCCTGCAGGCACCAAGTCAGACAGCGTGCTGTCGCTGGTGTGGCTCCACGGCCCTTCTTGTAGGCTTTCAAGTCCGTGTACATATTCAGGTGCTTTACCTGGGAAGGGTGGGAACAGTTCAGCAGCAGCTGGCCTGGGGCTCAGCTCACGTTTACTCACAGACGCCTCGGCATTGTCCCCCAGCTTTGCAATGAGGACGCTCCTTGCAGGGGGGCTGCTGGCTGCATGGGAGACGATTCCCCACCTCTGACCAACTTCAGAATTGTTTACCACTGGAGCAAGTGCCCTGATAGGCTTTTCCTCTGTATAACTGGTAGGTTCTTTTTTTTCCTTTCTTTCTTTTTTGGTTCAAGGTAGATTTTATTCCTCTTTTTTGTATTTATAGATATAAGCATGGAAATAATTCATTCATATAAATATATCTATGTGAAGGGAAGAACTTTTTTCTGTTTTATTTTTTTTAATTTTATTTATTTATTTTAATTTTTGAATTTTATTTATTATTTTATACAGCAGGTTCTTATTGGTTATCTATTTAATACATATAAATGTATACATGTCAATCCCAATCTCCCAACTCATCCCACACCCCCCATGGCTTTCCCCCCTTGGTGTCCATACATTTGTTCTCTACATCTGTGTCTCTATTTCTGCCCTGCAAACTGGTTCATCTGTACCATTTTTGTAGGTTCCACATATATGCATTAATATACAATATTTGTTTTTGTAACTTACTTCACTCTGTATGACAGTCTCTAGATCCATCGACATCTCTACAAATGACCCAATTTCATTCCTTTTTATGGCTGAGTAATATTCCATTTTATATATGTACCACATCTTTATCCATTCATCTGTCTGTGGGCATTTAGGTTGTTTTCATTACCTGGCTATTGTAAATAGTGCTGCAATGAACATTGTGGTGAATGTGTCTTTTTGATTTATGGTTTTCTCTGGGTATATGCCCAGTAGTGGGATTTCTGGATTATATGGTAATTCTAATTTTAGTTTTTAAAGGGACCTCCATACTGTTCTCCATAGTGACTGTATCAACTTACATTCCCACCAATAGTGGAAGACAGTTCCTTTTCTCCACACCCTCTCCAGCATTTGTTCTTTGTAGATTTTCTGATGATGCCCATTCTAACAGGTGTGAGGTGATACCTCATTGTAGTTTGATATGCATTTCTCTAATAATTAATGATGTTGAGCAGCTTTTCATGTGCGTCTTGGCCATCTCTATGTCTTCTTGGAAGAAATGTCTATTTAGATCTTCTGCCCATTTTTGTATTTGATTGTCTGTTTTTCTAATATTGAGCTGCATGAGCTGTTTATATATATTGGAGATTAATCCTTTGTCCATTGATTCATTTGCAAATATTTTCTCCCATTCTGAGGGTTGTCTTTTCGTCTTGTTTGTAGTTTCCTTTGCTTTGCAAAAGCTTTTACATTTCATTAGGTCCCATTTGTTTAGTTTTCTTTTTTATTGCATTACTCTAGGAGGTGGATCAAAAAAGATCTTGCTTTGATTTATGTCAGAGTATTCTTCCTATGTTTTCCTCTAAGAGTTTTATACTGTCTGGTCTTACATTAAGGTCTCTAATCCATTTTGAATTTATTTTTGTGTATGGTGTTAGGGAGTGTTCTAATTTCATTCTTTTACATGTAGCTGCTCATTTTTCCCAGCACCACTGATAGAAGAGACTGTTTTTTCTCCATTGTATAGTCTTGCCGCCTTTGTCGTAGATTAGTTGACCATAGGTGTGTAGGTTTATGTCTGGGCTTTCTTTTTTTTTCTTTTTTTTCCTTTTACACCTTTATTGGAGTATAATTGCTTTACAATGGAGTGTTAGTTTCTGCTGTATAACAAAGTGAATCAGCTATACATATACATATATCACCGTATCCCCTCCCTCTTGCATCTCCCTCCCACCCTCCGTATCCCACCCCTTTAGGTGGTCACAAAGCACCGAGCTGATCTCCCTGTGCTATGTGCCTGCTTCCCAGTAGCTATCAGTGTTACATTTGGTAATGTATATATGTCCATGCCACTCTCTCACTGCGTCCCAGCTTACCCTTCTCCCTCCCTGTGTCCTCAAGTCCTTTCTCTACGTCTGTGTCCTTAATCCTGTCTTGCCACTAGGTTCTTCATAAACTTTTTTTTTCTTTAGATTCCACATATATCTGTTAGCCTACGGTATTTGTTTTTCTCTTTCTGACTTACTTCACTGTGTAGGACAGACTCTAAGTCCATCCACCTCACTACAAATAACTCAGTTTTGTTTGTTTTTATGGCTGAGTAATATTCCATTGTGTATACGTGCCAGATCTTCTTTATCCATTCATCTGTCGATGGACACTTAGGTTGCTTCCATGTCCTGGTTATTGTAAATAGAGCTGCAATGAACATTGTTGTACATAACTCTTTTTGAATTATGGTTTTCTCAGGGTAAATGCCCAGTAGTTGGATTGCTGAGTCGTATGGTACTTCTATTTTTAGTTTTTTAAGGAACCTCCATACTGTTCTCCCTAGTGGCTTTATCAATTTACATTCCCACCAACAGTGCAAGAGCATTCTCTTTTCTCCAATAAATCTCTCTCCAGCATTTATTGTTTGTAGATTTTTTGATGATTGCCATTCTGACTGCTGGGAGGTCATACCTCACTATAGTTTTGATTTGCATTTCTCTAATGATCAGTGATGTTCAGCATCCTTTCATGTGTTTGTTGGCAATCTGTATATCTTCTTTGGAGAAATGTCTGTTTAGGTCTTCTGCCCATTTTTGGATTGGGTTGTTTGTTTTTGTGATATTGAGCTACATGAGCTGCTTGTAAATTTTGGAGATTAATCCTTTGTCATTTGCTTCATTTGAAAATATTTTCTCCCATTCTGAGGGTTGTCTTTTCATCTTGTTTATGTTTTCCTTTTCTGTGCAAAAGCTTTTAAGTTTCATTAGGTCCCATTTGTTTATTTTTGTTTTTATTTCCATTTCTGTAGGAGGTGGGTCAAAAAGGATCTTGCTGTGATTTATGTCATAGAGTGTTCTGCCTATGTTTTCCTCTAAGAGTTTTATAGTGTCTGGTCTTACATTTACCTCTCTAATCCATCTTGAGTTTATTTTTGTGTATGGTGTTAGGGAGTGTTCTAATTTCATTCTTTTACGCGTAGCTGTCCAGTTTTCCCAGCACCACTTACTAAAGAGACTGTCTTTTCTCCATTGTATATTCTTGCCTCCTTTGTCATAGATGAGTTAGCCATAGGTACGTAGGTTGATCTCTGGGCTTTCTATCCTGTTCCATTGATCTATATTTCTGTTTTTGTGCCCGTACCATATAGTCTTGATTACTGTAGCTTTGTAGTATAGTCTGAAGTCAGGACGTCTGATTCCTCCAGCTCTTTTAATTTCCCTCAAGACTGCTTTGGCTATTCGGGGTCTTTTGTGTCACCATATAAATTTTAAGATTTTTTTGTTCTAGTTCTGTAGAAAATGCCACTGGTAATTTGATAGGGATTGCACTGAATCTGTAGATTGCTTTGGGTAGTATAGTCATTTTCACAATATTGATTCTTCTAATCCAAGAACATGGTTTATACCTCTATCTGTTTATATCATCTTTGATTTCTTTCAGCAGTGTCTTATAGTTTTCTGAGTACAGGTCTTTTACCTCCTTAGGTAGGTTCATTCCTACGTATTTTATTCTTCTTTTTGCAATGGTGAATGGGATTGTTTCTTTAATTTCGCTTTCTCATCTTTCATTGTTAGTGTATAGGAATGCAAGAGATTTCTGTGCATTAATTTTGTATCCTGCAACTTTACCAAATTCATTGATTAGCTCTAGAAGTTTTCTGGTGGCATCTTTAGGATTCACTATGTGTAATATCGTGTCATTTGCAAACAGTGACAATTTTACTTCTTCTTTTCCAATTTGTATTCCTATTATTTCTTTTTCTTCTCTTGTTGCTGTGTCTAGGACTTCCAAAACTATGTTGAATAATAGTGGTGAGAGTGGAAATCCTTGTCTTTTTCCTGATCTTAGAGGAAATCCTTTTAGTTTTTCACCATTGAGAATGATGTTTGCTGTGGGTTTGTCATATACAACCTTTACTATGTTGAGGTAGATTCCCTCTATGCCCACTTTTTGGAGACTTTTTATCATAAATCGGTGTTGAATTTTGTCAAAATCTTTTCCTGCATCTATTGGGATGATCATATTTTTATTCTACAATTTGTTAATATGGTGTATCACATTGATTGATTTGCGTATATTGAAGAATCCTTGCATCCCTGGGATAAACCCCACCTGATCATGGTGTATGATCCTTTTAATGTGTTGTTCAATTCTGTTTCCTAGTATTTTGTTGAGGGTTTTTACATCTATATTAATCAGTGATATTGGTCTCTAATTTTCTTTTTCTGTAGTATCTTTTTCTGCTTTTGGTATCAGGGTGATGGTGGCCTCATAGAATGAGTTTGGGAGTGTTCCTTCCCCTGAAAATTTCTGAAGAGTTTGAGAAGGTTGGATGTTAGCTCTTGTCTAAATGTCTGATAGAATTCACATCTGATGCCATTTGGTTCTGAACTTTTGTTTGTTGGAAGATTTTTAATCACAGTTTCAATTTCATTACTTGTGATTGGCCTGTTCGTATTTTCTGTTTCTTCCTGGTTCATTCTTGGAAGGTTATACCTTTCTAAGAATTTGCCCATTTCTTCCAGGTTGTTCATTTTTTTGGCATAGAGTTGCTTGTAGTAGTCTCTTAGGATGCTTTGTATTTCTGCGGTGTCTGTTACAACTTCACCTTTTTCATTTCTAATTTTATTGATTTGAGTCCTCTCCCTCTTTTTCTTGAGTCTGGCTAAAGGTTTATCATTTTTATTTATCTTCTTAAAGAACCAGCATTTAGTTTTATTGATCTTTGCTATTGTTTTTATTTCATTTATTTATGCTCTGATCTTTATGATTTCTTTCCTTCTACTAACTTTGGGTTTTGTTCTTCTTTCTCTAGTTCCTTTAGTTGTAAGGTTAGATTGTTTATTTGAGATTTTTCTGGTTTCTTGAGGTAGGCTTGTATTGCTATAAACTTCCCTGTTAGAACTGCTTTTACTGCATCCCATATGTTTTGAATCATCGTGTTTTTGTTGTCATTTGTCTCTAGGTAGTTTTATGATTTCCTCTTTTATTTCTTCAGTGAGCTCTTGGTTATTTAGTAACGTATTATTTAGCCTCCATGTGTTTGTGTTTTTTACGGTTTTTTCCCTGTAATTGATTTCTAATCTCATAGCATTGTGGTCGGAACAGCTGCTTGATATGATTTCAGTTTTCTTAAATTTACTGAGGCTTTATTTGTGACCCAAGATGTGATCTATCCCAGAGAGTGTTCCATGTGCCATTGAGAAGAACGTGTAATCTGCTGTTTTTGGATGGAATGTCCTATAAATATCCATTAAATCTATCTGGTCTATTGTGTCATTTAAAGCTTGTGTTTCCTTATTAATTTTCTATCTGGATGATCTCCATTGGTGTAAGTGAGGTGTTAAAGTCCCCTGCTATTATTGTGTTGCTGTCGATTTCCTCTTTTATAGCTGTTAGCAATTGCCTTATATATTGAGGTGCTCCTATGTTAGGTACAAATATATTTATAATTGTTATATCTTCTTGGATTGATCCCTTGATCATTATGTAGTGTCCTTCTTTGTCTCTTGCAACATCCTTTATCTTAAAGTCTATTTTATCTGATATGAGTATTGCTACTCCAGCTTTCTTTTGATTTTCATGTGCATGGAATATATTTTTCCATCCCCTCACTTTCAGTCTGTATGTGTCCCTAGGTCTGAAATGGGTCTCTTGTAGACAGCATATATATGGGTCTTGTTTTTGTATCCATTCAAGGAGCCTGTGTCTTTTGGTTGGAGCATTTAATCCATTCACGTTTAAGGTAATTATCGATATGTATGTTCCGATTACTATTTTCTTAATTGTTATGGGTTTGTCTTGGTGGGTCCTTTTCTTCTCTTGTGTTTCCCACTTAGAGAAGTTCCTTTAGCATTTGTTTTAGAGCTGGTTTCGTGGTGTTGAATTCTCTTAGCTTTTGCTTGTCTGTAAAGCTTTTGATTTCTCCATCAAATCTGAATGAGATCCTTGCTGGTTGGAGTACTCTTGGTGGTAGGTTCTTCCCTTTCATCACTTTAAATTTATCATGTCACTCCCTTCTGGCTTGTAGATTTTCTGCTGAGAAATCAGTTGTTAACCTTATGAGAGTTCCGTTGTATGTTATTTGTCATTTTTCCCTTGTTGCTTTCAATAATTTTTCTTTGTCTTTAATTTTTGTCAATTTGATTACTGCGTGTCTTGGCATTTTTTCTCCTTTGGATTATCCTGCCTGGGACTCTCTGTGCTTTGTGGACTTCGGTGGCTATTTCTTTTCCCATGCTAGAGAAGTTTTCGACTATAATCTCTTCAAATATTTTCTCGGGTCCTTTCTCTCTCTCTTCTCCATCTGGGACCCCTATAATGCAAATGTTTTTGCATTTAATGTTGTCCCAGAGGTCTCTTAGGGTGTCTTCATTTATTTTCATTCTTTTTCTTTATTCTGTTCCATGGCAGTGATTTCCACCTTTCTGTCTTCCAGGTCACTTATCCGTTCTTCTGCCACAGTTATTCTGCTACTGATTCCTTTTAGTGTATTTTTCATTTCAGTTATTGTATTGTTCATCTCTATTTGTTTGTTCTTTAATTCTTCTAGGTGTTTGTTCCTTAATTCTTCTAGGTCTTTGTTAAGCATTTCTTGCCTCTTCTCGATCTTTGCCTCCATTCTTTTTCCAAGATCTTGTATCATCTTCACTATCATTATTCTGAATTCTTTTACTGGAAGGTTGCCTATCCCCACCTCATTTCATTGTTTTTCTAGGGATTTATCTTGTTCCTTGATCTGGTATAAAGTCCTCTGCCTTTTCATTTTCTCTATCTTTCTGTGAATGTGGTTTTCCTTCCACAGGCTGCTGTAGTTCTTCTTGCTTCTGCTGTCTGCTCTCCAGTGATTGAGTCTATCTTAGAGGCTTGTGCAAGCTTCCTCATGGGAGGGACTGGTGGTAGGTTGAGCCAGCTGTTGCTCTGGTGGGCAGAGCTTTAATCTGCTTGTCTGTGGATTAAATAAAATTTAATAAAAAGTTTAATCCACTTGTCTGCTGATGCATGGGGCTGGGTTCCCTCCCTGTTGGTTGTTTGGCCTGAGGCGACTCAGCACTGGAACCTACCTTGCTCTTGGTGGGGCTAATGGTGGACTCTGGGAGGGCTCACGCCAAGGAGTATTTCCCAGAACTTCTGCTGCCAGTGTCGTTGTCCCCATGGTGAGCCACAGCCACTCCCGGCCTTTGCAGGAGACCCTCTAAAACTAGCAGGTATGTATGGTCATTCACCTATGGGGTGACTGCTCCTTCCTCTGGGTCCTGATGTGCAAACTACTTTGTGTGTGCCCCCCCCCCCCAGAGTGGAGTCTCTGTTGAGACTCTGAGTCTCTGAGTGCAGTTGAGACTCTGAGACTCGGAGTGGAGTCGCACAGACTCTGGGTCCTGTGAAGCTTCGATGCTTTGTGGTTCTAGAAATCTTATAAGAGACGGTCCACAGCAGGTGAAGCTAATGCTGTCAGTAGAGGTGGTGAAGCCAAAGATCTGCAGTTCTGACTAGAGGTGCCGATGTACATACAGGACAAAATTATCTCGTGTGAATGTAGTTCAGGCACGTTTAAGATGAACGCAGTCATGTTAATGCCTAACATCTTCTATCTTGTGCCTCTCCTCAGGGACCGCCTCCTCAGTTCCTGAGGCTCCTGTAAGTCATCTACAGGGGAATGGAGAGTGGGCTCTGTCCAGTCTGAGCCCTGAGTTACCCTGTGTGTATCGTAGGATACTTTGTATTTCTGTGGTGTCTGTTGTAACATCATCTCTTTCATTTCTGATTTATTTGGGCCCTCTCTTTTTTTAAAAAAAGTACTACTGTTGTCTTTTATTCTTTACAGAAGTTTAATAAGTGTTTGATCTACTACCCTTACTCTATGTATACTTTTTGCAGTGAGATTTTTACTTTTGTTTGTTTGCTTGTTACTATCAATAATTAGTGAGACTTCTTTTAAGCTACTTTCAACATTGCTTATAAAGCTGCTTTATTAGTGATGACAGAGCTTTAATGGAAGTCGTGTTCTGGTTGTAAATTAGAATGCAATGTGCCAGCAAAAAGCCCCTTAAGTTTATGTCTCATTACTTCTTGTTCTTTTTTTAATTTAATTTTTATTTTTTATCGCAGCAAATTTGATTACAATGTTTTGTTTGTTCTAGGTGCGCAAGATGTGGTTCTTTTACACATATACATGTATCTATACTTCTTCAGATCGTTTTCTCATGTAGGTTATGACACAATGTTGAGTAGTCTTCTCTTGGTATTCCGTAGGTCTTTGGTGATTATATATTTCACATGTGTTTCTATATCTATGTTAACCCCAATATCCTAATGTATCCAATCCTCACACCTTTCCATTTGGTGAACCATAACTTTGTTTAATGAATCTGTGATTGCCTTTCTCTGTGGAAACATCTTCATTGGTATCAATTTTTAGCTAACACCTACAAGTGATATTATAGGATATGTGTCTTTTGCTGTCTGACTTAGTACAATTTGCCTGATTACCTCTGGAATCATCTATGGTGCTGCAAGTGGTATTGTTTCATTTTTTCCTTAGCTAATATTCCATCTGTACATGTACCAGTTCTTCTTTGTCCACTCACCTCTTGATGGACTTTTTGGTTGCCTCCATGTCTTGGCTATTGTAATACTGCTGCAATGCACATTTGCCTGCCTGTGTCTTTCCAATTCTGTCTTCTTATGTTATAGGCCCAGGAGTGGGCCTCCTGTATCATATGGTATCTTAGGGTTTACCTTTTAAATGCACCACGATTCTGTTCTCATTAGTGGCTGTTTCCAGGTTGCATCTCACTTAAACTTGAGGGTATGCATTTCCCCACAACAGCTTCAGCATTTATTGCTTGTAATTTTCTTGCTGATGGATATTCTGACTGGTGTGAGCTGATACCTCTTTGTGGTTGAATTTGCATGTGACTCATAATCCATTGAAATTGAGCTTTAATGCATGTCCTTTTTATTTTTCAAACTGTGATTACAGCTTAGTTCTTCAAAGTGTTTTCTTAAAGTATGTGTCACATTTTGAAATTTATTGACCATTACCTCCCTCAAGACATTTTGAGGGCAGGTTTCATTTACAGCCCTGCAGTACTTGTTCACATGAAGTGACCATCAGCACAGGCTTTAAAGCTGCTTTTGCAGGTAACGGCCAGAGTGAAGCAGCCTTTCTTCGTTCCCCATGCTGGTACTAGGGAAACAGACCTTCCAGCCAGTGGTCTTCCTCGGTTATAAATTAGAGTGGAATGTGCCCGGATAAACCCCCAAAAGCTGATGTCTCCTTACTTTTGTTTGTTTTTTTAATTTAATTTATATTTTTATTGGAGTAATATTCCATTGTGTATATGGACCACTTCTTGGTGCATTCCTCTGTTGATGGACATTTTCGTTGCTTCCAAATATTGGCTATATTAAATATTGCTGGAGTGCAAGATTGCCAGCCTGTGACTTTTTGATTCTCATTTTCTCAGGTGATAGGCCCAGAAGTGGGTGTGACTGATTGACTAGTAGCTCAATGTTTACCTTTTCAAAGCACCTCCATTGTGTTTTATTAGTGGCTCTTACCACGTCCCCCTTAGAACCGAGGGTACGGATTTCTCCACAATCCCTTCATCATTTATAGTTTGCAGCATTTTTGCTAATGGCCATTCTGACTGGTGTGAGCTGATAGGTTTTTGTAATTTGGGTTTGCATGTCTTTAATAATTCCTAATATTCAGCATTTTCCCACGTCTTTCTCTTTTATTTAGAAATAAAAAGTGTGAGTACAATATACCTCTTGAAATTGTCTTGTTGGAAGGTTGCCCTCTTTTGAATTTTGTGGTCGATTTTCGACTCCAGGATTTTTTTGAGGGCAGGTGTCATTTACAGGCCTGCAACGAGTGTGAATATTTAGTGACCATTAGCGCTGGGTTTAACGCTGCTGTGGTGAGAAACGGCCACAAGGCGGCAGCATTTCTCCATTCCCAAATCTGGTTTCCAGGGCAGCAGAGCCTTTCTGGAAGTCCTGTTACTAGGTTGTAAATTAGAATGAAATGTGCCAGGAAAAAGCCCCTGAAAGTTTATGTCTCATTACTTCTTGTTCGCTGTTTTAATTGTTTTAATCGGGGTAATGAGTAGAATACAGTTTGTCCAAGGTGTACACAATCTGGTCCATTCATACATCATATATATCTATTCATGTACAGATCCTTTTCCCATGTAAAGGATTACAGAGTGTTCTGTACACCTCCCTTGCTATGTGCTCGGGCTTTTTGATATGTGCACTTAATCTGTATTTGTATAGGTATGGTAAACCTAATCTTAATTTATACATTGCCACCACCTTTCCTTTTAGACACGCAGTTTGTTTTTTAAGTCTGTGTGTGTCTTTCTCTGTGGAAATATGTCCATTTTTGTCAGTTGTTAGGTAACACCTATAAGTGATATCATAGGATATATGTCTTTTTCTTTCCAACTTACCTCATGTTCTGTGATTATCTCTAGGCTCATCTATGGTACCTCAAAGAGCAGTGTTTCATTGTTTTCCATGGCTAAAGTTCCATTGTGTACATGGACCACTTCTTTATCCTTTCATCTGTTGATGGACATTTAGGTTGCTTGCACGTCTTGGCTATTGTGAGTAAGGCTGAAGTGCAGCTTTTGCAGCCTCTGTCTTCTGGATTCTGGTCTTCCCAGGTGAGAGGCCCAGCAGTGGGCCTGCTGCATCAAATGGTAGCTCAATATATACTTTTAAAGGCAGCTCCTTTCTGTTCTCATTATTGGCTGTTACCAATTTATATCTCACCAGCAGCTAGAGGGTACACAGTTCTCAAAAATCTCTTCAGCATTTATTATTTGCAGATATTTTGTTGATGGTCAGTCGACCTGTGTGAGTTGAAACCTTTTTGCAGGTTAGATTTGCATGAGTGTAATAATTCCTGAGGTTGAGCTTTTATCCATTTTCCTTTTTTTTTAAAGACAGTGAGTAAAACTTACATCTTCATACTATCTTCTTGAAAAATTTGCCTGTTTTGAATTTTGTTGGCCATTCCCTACCTCAGGACAGTTTTTGAGGGCAGGTATCCTTTACAGCCCTGAGTCCTTGTGAATGTTAAGTGACCATTAGCTGTGTGTTTAAGGCCGCTCTTGCGGGAAACGGCCACAAGGCGGCAGCATTTCAACATTTCCACCTCTGGGTTTTTGGGCAACAGAGCCTTCCTGGAAATCATATTAGTAGGCTTCAAATTAGAGTGGAATGTGCCAGCGCAAACCCCCAAGAGCTTATATCTCCTTACTTGTTGTTTGTTTTTTAGTTTAATTTTTATTAGGTATCAGAGCAAATTTGATAAAAATGTTGTTTCTCCTAGGTGTACAGAATCTGGTTCATCATATCAATGTATCTGTGTATTCATCATTGGATCCTTTCCCGTGTAGGTTATTAGAGTGTTGAGTAGACCTCTCTTGGTATTCCATACGTATTTTGTGATTATATATTTCATATGTGCTAGTACATGTCTGTTAACCTCCATATCGTAATTCATTCATTCCTTACACCTTTCCAATTGGTTAAACGTAATTTTATTTTCTTAGTCCATGTTTTTCCTTCTCTTGGAAATAAGTTCATGGGTATCAATTTTTAGGTAACACCTAGAAGTGATGTTATAGGATACCTGTCTTTCAGTTTCTTTCTTACTTCAAGTTGGGTGATTATCTCTAGGTCTTTGTATGGTGGTGCAAACGGCACTGTTTCATTGTTTTCCGTGGCTAATATTCCATTGTGTACATGGACCATTTCTTCGTTGTGTATTTTTCTGTTCATGGACATTTTTGTTTCTTCCAAGTCTTGGCTATGTTAAATGTTCCTGCAGTGCAGCTTTGCCAGCCTGTGTCGTTTTCATTCTGGTCTGCTCAGGTCATAGGCGCATCAAAGGAACTACCAGATCACATGGGAGCTCAATTTTTACCTTTAAACGCACCTCCATTATGTTCTCACTACTGACTGTTACCAGTTTACATCCCCCCAGCAGCCAGAGGGTACACAGTTCTCTCAAACCACATCAGCATTTATGCTTTGTAGACTTTTTGCTGATGGTCAGTCGACTGGTGTGAGTTGAAACCTTTTTGAAGATTAGATTTGCATGAGTCTAGTAATTCCTGAGGTTGAGCTTCTATCCATTTTCCTTTTTTTAACAAGAGAGTAAGTCAAACTTAGCGCTTCATACTACCTTCTTGAAAATTTTGCCTTTCTTGATTTTTTTTTTTTTTGCCATTCCTCACCTCAGGACACTTTGTGAGGGCAGGTATCCTTTACAGCCCTGAGTCCTTGTGAATGTTAAGTGACCATTAGCTGTGGGTTTAAAGCCGCTCTTGCGGGAAACGGCCACAAGGCGGCAGCATTTCAACATTTCCACCTCTGGGTTTTTGGGCAACAGAACCTTCCTGGAAATCCTGTTAGTAGGCTGCAAATTAGAGTGGAATGTGCCAGGGCACACCCCCAAGAGCTTATATCTCCTTACCTCTTTTTTGTTTTTTAAATTTAATTTTTATTTATTATCAGAGCAAATTTGATAAAAATGTGCTTGCTCTAGGTGTACAGAATCTGGTTCATTATATCTATTCATGTTTGGTTCCTTTCCCGTGTAGGTTATTACAGAATGATGAGCTCAATTTTTGACCTTAAACGCACCACCATTCTCTTCTCACTACTGGCTGTTACCAGTTTACGTCCCAGCAGCAGCTAGAGGGTACACAGTTCTCTAAAACCCTTTTAGCATTCATGTTTTGTAGACTATTTTGCTGATGATCATTCTGGCGGTGATAAGGTGAACGTTTTTGTAGATTGGATTTGCATGGCTTTATTAGTTCCTGGTATTGAGCATTATTCCACGCAAGTTTTTTAAACAAAAAGAAATAGAAAGAAAAGACAAAATGTGAGCAAAATATGCCTCTTGACGCTGTCTTTTTGAAATGTTGACGTCTTTTGAATTTTCTGGTCGATTTACGACCCCAGGAATTTTTTGAGGCCCGGTGTCCTTTACAGTCCTGCACATATTTTGAATATTAAGTGACCATTAGCGCTTGGTTTAAAGCTGTTGTTGTGTGAAACAGCCACAAGGCGGCAGCCATTCTCCTTTACCAAATCTGGTTACCGGGGCAACAGAGCCTTAATGGAAGTCCTGTTTAAGGTTGAAATTTAGAATGGAATATGCCAGGAAAAAATCATTTATGTTTATGTCTCATTATTTCTTGTTCACATTTTAACTTAATTTTTATTTTTTATCGCAGCAAATTTGACAACAATGTTTTGTTTGTTCTAAGTGTGCAAGATGTGGTTCTTTCACACATATACATATATCTATTCTTCTTCGGAACCTTTTCCCAGGTAGGTTATGACACAATGTTGAGTAGTCTTCTCTTGGTATTCCGTAGGTCTTTGGTGATTATATATTTCACATGTGTTTCTATATCTATGTTAACCCCAATATCGTAATGTATCCAATCCTCACACCTTTCGATTTGGGGAACCATAAGTTTGTTTAATGAATCTGTGATTGCCTTTGTCTGTGGAAATATCTTCATTGTTATCAATTTTTAGGTAACACCTATAAGTGATATGCGTTAGGTGTCTTTCGCTTTCTCACTTACTACAAGTTGCATGATTACCTCTAGACTCATCTATGGTGTTGCAAATGGCATTGTTTCATTTTTCCCCGAGCTAATATTCCATCTCTACATGTAGCAGTTCTTCTTTGTCCACCCATCTGTTGATGGACTTTTGGTTTCTTCCATGTCTTGGCTATTGTAATACTGCTACAGTGCAGATTTGCCTGCCTGTGTCTTTCCAATTCTCTCTTCTTAGGTTATAGGCCCAGGAGTGGGCCTGCTAGATCATATAGTAGCTCAATGTTGACCTTTTAAAGGCACCTCCATTCTGTTCCCATTAAAGGCTCTTACCAGATTATGTCTGACTTCAAATTAAGGGTATGCATTTCTCCACAACCCCTTCAGCATTGATCATTTGTAGTTTCTTTCCTGATGGTTATTCCGAATGGTGTGAGCTGATACCTCTGTGTGGCTGGATTTACATGTGTCTCATAATCCATTGAAATTTAGCTTTCAGGCATGTCCTTTTATTTTTCAAACTGTTATTACAGCTTACTTCTTCAAATGGTTTTCTTCAAATATGTGCCACATTTTGAGATTTTTTGGCCTTTACATGCATCAAGACATTTTAAGGGCAGGTTTCATTTGCAGTCCTGCAGTACTTGTGTATATGAAGTGCCCATTAGCACAGATTTCAAAGCTGCTGTTTCAGGTGTCGGTCAGAGTATGGCAGCATTTCTACGTTCTCCACTCTGGTACCTAGGGAAACAGACCTTCCTGCCAGTGGTGTTCCTCATTTGTAAATTAGAGGGCAATGTGCCCTGATATACCCCCGAAAGATTATGTCTCCTTACTTGTATTTGTTTTTTTAAATTTAATTTCTAATTTTTAGTGGAATAATTTTCCATTCTGTACATGGACCGCTTCTTCGTACGCTCTATTGTTTGCGTACGTTTTAGGGTATGGGTTAGTGTTAGTGTATGGGGTAGGATTAAGGTACAGGTTAGGGTACGGCTTTAGGTAAGGGTTTCATTTACGGTTAGGGTTAGTGTAAGGGTTAGGGAACGGGTACGGCTTAGGGTACAGGTTAGGGTACGACAACAGCTTAGGTGTAGCGTACGTGTTAGGGTATGGGTTAGTGTTAGTGTATGGGTTAGGATTAGGGTACAGGTTAGGGAAAGGCTTTGGATAAGTGTTACTGTTATGGTTAGGGTAGGGTTAGGGTTACGGAATGGGTACACTGTAGGGTACAGGTTAGAGTACGACAATGTTCTAGGGTTAGCGTATGTGTTAGGGTATGGGTTAGTGTTAGTGTACGGGTTAGGATTAAGTTATGGGTTAGGGTAAGGCTTCAGGAAAGGTTTTCAGTTATGGTTAGGGTTAGGGCGAGGGAACAGGTACGGTACAGGGTACAGGTTAGGGTACAAAAACTCTCTAGGGTTAGTGTATGTGTTAAGGTATGGGTTAGTGTTAGTGTATGGGTTAGGTTTAAGGTACGGCTTAGGATAAGGCTTTGGGTAAGAGTTACAGATAGGGTTAGGGTTAGGGAAAAGGTACGGTTTAGGTTAAAGGTTAGGGTACGACAAGGTTCTAGGTTTACCATATGTGTTAGGGTATGGGTAAGTGTTAGTGTACGGGTTAGGATTAAGTTACGGGTGAGGGTAAGTCTTCGGTTAAAGGTAAGGTATAGGGTTAGTGAATCAGTACGGTTTAGGTTACAGGTTAAGGTACAGGAATGCTCCAGTGTTAGCGTAAGTGTTAGGGTATGGGATAGTGTTAGTATACCGGATAGGATTAAGTTTCGGGTTAGGGTAAGCCTTCGGGCAAGGGTTACTGTTAGGTTTAGAGATAGGGTTAGGGAACGGGTATGGTTTAGTGTACAGTTTATTGTATGACAAAACTCTAGGGTGAGCGAACATGGTAGGTTACGGCTTAGAGTTAGTGTACGGGTTAGGAACTAGGTATGGGTTAGGGTAAGTCTCCTTGTAAGTGTTACATTTACGGTTATGTTTAGGGTAGGGTTAGGGAATGGGTACGGTTTTGGGTACAGGTTACAGTACGACAATGCTGTAGATGTAGCGTAGGTGTTAGGGTACGAGTTAGTGTTATTGTACGGGATAGGATTAAGGTACGGGTTAGAAAGGCTTCGGGTAGGCTTTATGGTTATGGTGAGGGTTAGGGTTAGGGAAGAGGTTCGGTATAGACTACAGGTTAGGATACGTGAACGATCTAGGGTTAGCGTCCGAGTTACGGTATGGGTTAGGATTAAGGTACGGTTTAGGGTAAGGCTTCGGGTAACGGTCAGGGATAGGGTTACGGTTAGGTAACAGGTACGGTTTCGGGTACAGGGTAGGATACGATAACGGTTTAGGGTTAGCATATGTGTTAGGGTACGGGTTAGTGTTAGTGTATGGGTTAGGATTAGGGTATGGGTTAGGGTAAGTCATTGGGTAAGGGTCAGGGTTAGGTTTAGGGTTAGGATTAGGGAACAGGTACGGTGTAGGGTAGAGGTTAGTCTACGACAAAGATTTAGGGTTAGCGTACATGTTAGGGTATGAGTTAGTGTTAGTGTACAGGTTAGAATTAGTGTACGGGTTAGGGTGAGGTTTCGGGTAAGGGTCAGGGTTTGGGTAAGTGTTCAGGTTAGGGAATGGGTACGGTTTAGGGTACAGGTTAGGGTACAGAAAAGATTTAGGTTTAGCAAACGTGTTAGGGTACGGGTTAGTGTCAGTGTACGGGTTAGGATTAGGTACGGGTTAGGGTACGGCTTTGGGAAAGGGTCAGGGTTAGGGTTAGGGTTAGGGTTGGGGAACACATACGGTTTAGGGTAAAGGTTAGGGTATGACAACGGTTTCGGGTGAGCGTACGTGTTAGGGTATGGGTTAGTGTCAGTGTATGGGTTAGGATTAGGGTACAGGTAAGTGTAAGGCTTCAGGTAAGAGTCAGGGTTAGGGTTAGGGTTAGGGAATGGGCACGGTTTAGGGTACAGGTTAGTGTATGACAATGGTTTAGGGTTAGTGTAGGTGTTAGTGTTTGGGTTACTATTAGTGTACGGGTTAGGATTAGGTACGGGCTAGGGTAAGGCTTTGGGTAAGAGTCAGGCTTAGGTTTAGGGTTAGGGTTAGTGTTAGGGAATGGGTATGGTTTAGGGTACAGGTTAGGGTACGACAACGGTTTAGGGTTAGCGTACGTGTTTTGGTACGGTTTAGTGTTAGTGTACGGGTTACGATTAGGGTACGGGTAGGGGCTTCGGGTAAGGGTTAGGTTTAGGGTTCGGGTTAGCGTTTGGGTATGGGTTAGGGTTAGGGAACGGGGATGGTTTAGGGTTCAGGTTATTGTACAACAACGGCTTTGAGTTAGCGTACGTGTTAGTGTGCGAGTTAGTGTTAGTTTACGGAATAGGATTAGGGGACGTGTGAGGGTAAGGCTTCAGGTAAGGGTTAGGGTTAGGATTCGGGTTAGGGTTAGGGTTAGGGAACGGAGCCTGTTTAGGGTACAGGTTAGGGTACGACAACAGTTTAGGGTTAGCGTACGTGTTAGGGTATGGGTTAGTATTAGTGTACAGATTAGGATTAGGGGATGGATGAGGTTAAGCCTTCATGTAAAGGTTAGGGTTAGGTTTCAGGTTATTTTTAGGGTTAGGGAATGGGGATGGATTAAGGTACAGTTCAGGGTACAACAAGGGTTTATGGTTAGCGTACATGCTAGGGTATGGATTAGTGTTAGTGTACGGGTTAGGATTAGGGGACAGCTTAGGGTAAGGCTTCGGGTAAGTGTTAGGGTTAGGGTCAGGGTTAGGGGACGGGATAGTTTAGGGTACAGGTTAGGGAACAACAAAGATTTAAGGTGAGCGTACGTGTTAGGGTATGGGTTAGCGTTAGCGTACGGGTTAGGATTACGGGACGTGTTAGGGTAAGGTTTCAGATAAGGCTTAGGGTTAGAGTTACGTTTAGGGTTAGGGTTACGGGACGGGGACGTTTTAGAGTACAGGTGAGGGTACGAGAACGGTTAACAGTGAGCGAAGGAGTTAGGGTATGGGTTAGTGTTAACGTACGGGTTAGGATTAGGGGACGGGTTAGGGTAAGGCTTCGGGTAAGTGTTAAGGTTAGGGTGAGGGTTAGGATTGGGGATGGGGATGGTTTACGGTACAGTTTAGTGTACGACACTGATTTAGGGTGAGCATACGTGTTAGGGTACGGGTTAGTATTGGTGAACGGGTAGAATTAGGGGACGGGTTAGGGTAAGGCTTCGGGTAAGGGTTAGGGATAGGGTTAGGGGACGGGGATGGGTACAGTTTAGGGTACAGGTTAGGGTACGACAAAGGTTTAGGCTGAGCTTACGTGTTAGGGTACGGGTTAGTGTTAGCGAATGTGTTAGGATTAGAGGACGGGCTAGGGTAAGGCTTCGGGTAAGGCTTAGGGTTAGAGTTAGGGATAGGGTATGGTTTAGGGTACAGGTTAGGGTACGGCAACGGTTTAGGGTGAGTGTACGTGATAAGGTACAGGTTAGTGTTGGCATATGGGTTAGGATTAGGGGAAGGTTAGGGTAAGGCTTCGGGTAAGGGTTAAGGTTAGGGTTACGGTTAGGTTTAGTGGACGGGGACGGGGACGGTATAGGGTACAGGTTAGGGTACAACAATGGTTTAGGCTGAGCAAAAGTGTTAGAGTAAGGGTTAGTGTTAGCGTACGGGTTAGGATTAGGGGACGGATGAGAGTAAGGCTTCGGGTAAGGGTTAGAGTTAGGGAACAGGGACGGTTTAGGGTCCAGATGAGGGTACGACAACGGTTTAGGGTGAGCGTACGTGTGAGGGCAGGGGTTCGTGTTAGCATACGGGTAAGGATGAGGGGACGGGTATGGGTAAGGCGTCGGGTAAGGGTTAGAGTTAGGGTACGGGGACGGTTTAAGGTCCAGGTGAGGGTACGAAAACGGTTTAGGGTGAGTGTACGTGTGAGGGCAAGGGTTAGTGTTAACGTACAGGGTAGGATTAGGGGAAGGGTTAGGGTAAGGCTTCCGGTAAGGGTTAGGGTTTGGGTTAGGCGAAGGGAAGGTTTAGGGTCCAGGTGTGGGTACGACAACGGTTTAGGGTGAGTGTAAGTGTCAGAGCACGTGTTAGTGTTAGCGTACGGGTTACGATTAGGGGACGGGTTAGGATAAGGCTTCGGGGAAGGGTTACGGTTAGGGTTCGGGTTAGGGTTAGGGTTAGGGGACGGGGACGGTTTAGTATGCAGGTGAGGGTACGACAACGGTTTAGGGTGAGCGTACTTGTGAGGGCACGGGTTAGTGTTAGAGTACGGGATAGGATTAGGGGACGGGTTAGGGTAAGGCTCCGGGTAAGGGTTAGGGTTAGGGTTTGGGTTAGGGTTAGGGGACGGGGATGGTTGAGGGTCCAGGTGAGGGTACGACAACTGGTTAGGGTGAGCATAAGTGTGAGGGCACGGGTTAGCGTTAGCGTACGGGTTAGGATTAGGAGACGGGTGAGGGTAAGGCTTCGGGTAAAGGTTAGGGTTAGGGTTCGGGCTAGGGTTAGGGTTGGGGGATGGGGACGGTTTAGGGTCCGGGTGAGTGTACGACAACGGTTTAGGGGGAGGGTACGTGTGAGGGCACGGGTTAGTGTTAGCGTAAGGGTTAGGATTAGGGGACGGGTGAGGGTAAGGGGTCGGGGAAGGGTTAGGGTTAGGGTTAGGGCTAGGGTTAGGGTTAGGGGACGGGGACGGTTTAGGGTCCGGGTGAGGGTTCGACAACGGTTTAGGGTGAGCGTACGTGTGAGGGCACGGGTTAGTGTTGGCGTACTGCCTAGGATTAGGGGAAGGGTGAGGGTAAGGCTTCGGGGAAGGGTTAGGGTTAGGGTTAGGGCTAGGGTTAGGGTTAGGGGACAGGGATGGTTTAGGGTACGGGTGCGGGTACGACAACGGTTTAGGGTGAGTGTACGTGTGAGGGCACGTGTTAGTGTTAGCGTACGGCTTAGGATTAGGGGAACCGTGAGGGTAAGGCTTCGGGGAAGGGTTAGGGTTAGGGTTCGGGAAAGGGTTAGGGTTAGGGGACAGGGACGGTTTAGGGTCCGGGTGAGGGTACGACAACATTTTAGGGTGAGCGTACGTGTGAGGGCGCGGGTTAGCGTTAGCGTACGGGTTAGGATTAGGGGACGGCTGAGGGTCAGGCTTCGGGCAAGGGTTAGGGTTAGGGTTCGGGCTAGGGTTAGGGTTAGGGGACGGGGACGGTTTAGGGTCCAGGTGAGGGTACGACAACGCTTGAGGGGGAGCGTACGTGTGAGGGCGTGGGTTAGCGTTAGCGTACGGGTTAGGATTAGGGGACGGGTGAGGGTCAGGCTTCGGGGAAGGGTTAGGGTTAGGGTTCGGGCTAGGGTTAGGGTTAGGGGACGGGGACGGTTTAGGGTCCAGGTGAGGGCACGACAACGCTTTAGTGGGAGTGTACGTGTGAGGGCGCGGGTTAGTGTTAGCGTACGGTTTAGGATTAGGGGACGGGTGAGGGTCAGGCTTCGGGGAAGTGTTAGGGTTCGGGCTAGGGTTAGGGGTAGGGGACGGGGACGGTTTAGGGTCCAGGTGAGGTACGACAATGCTTTGGGGGGAGCGTACGTGTGAGGGCGTGGGTTAGTGTTAGCGTACGTGTTAGGATTAGGGGACGGGTGAGGGTCAGGCTTCAGGGAAGTGTTAGGGTTAGGGTTCGGGCTAGGGTTAGGGTTAGGGGACGGGGACGGTTTAGGGTCCAGGTGGGCATACGACAACGCTTTAGAGGTAGCGTACGTGTGAGGGCGCGGGTTAGCGTTAGCGTACGGGTTAGGATTAGGGGACGGGTGAGGGTCAGGCTTCGGGGAAGGGTTAGGGTTAGGGTTTGGGCTAGGGTTAGGGTTAGGGGACGGGGACGGTTTAGGGTCCAGGTGAGTGTACGACAATGCTTTAGGGGGAGCGTACGTGTGAGGGCGCGGGTTAGCGTTAGCGTACGGGTTAGGATTAGGGGACGGGTTAGGGTCAGGCTTCGGGGAAGGGTTAGGGTTAGGGTTCGGGCTAGGGTTAGGGTTAGGGGACGGGGACGGTTTAGGGTCCAGGTGAGGGTACGACAACATTTAGGGGGAGCGTACGTGTGAGGGCGTGGGTTAGCGTTAGTGTACGGGTTAGGATTAGGGGACGGGTGAGGGTCAGGCTTCGGGGAAGGGTTAGGGTTAGGGTTCGGGCTAGGGTTAGGGTTAGGGGACGGGTACGGTTTAGGGTCCAGGTGAGGGTACGACAACGGTTTAGGGGGAGCGTACGTGTGAGGGTGCGTGTTAGCGTTAGCGTACAGGTTAGGATTAGGGGACGGTTGAGGGTCAGGCTTCGGGGAAGGGTTAGGCTTAGGGTTCGTGCTAGGGTTAGGGTTAGGGGACGGGGAGGGTTTAGGGTCCAGGTGAGTGTACGACAACGCTTTAGGGGGAGCGTATGTGTGAGGGCGCGGGTTAGCGTTAGCGTACGGTTTAAGATTAGGGGACGGGTGAGGGTCAGGCTTCGGGGAAGGGTTAGGGTTAGGGTTCGCGCTAGGGTTAGGGTTAGGGGACGCGGACGGTTTAGGGTCCGGGTGAGGGTACGACAACATTTTAGGGGGAGCGTACGTGTGAGGGCGTGGGTTAGCATTAGCGTACGGGTTAGGATTAGGGGACGGGTGAGGGTCAGGCTTCGGGGAAGGTTTAGGGTTAGGGTGCGGGCTAGGGTTAGGGTTAGGGGACGGGGACGGTTTAGGGTCCAAGTGAGCGTACGACAACGCTTTAGGGGGAGCGTACGTGTGAGGGCGCGGGTTAGCGTTAGCGTACGGGTTAGGATTAGGGGACGGGTGAGGGTCAGTCTTCGGGGAAGGCTTAGGGTTAGGTTTCGGGCTAGGGTTAGGGTTAGGGGATGGAGACGCTTTAGAGTCCAGGTGAGGGTACGACAACGCTTTTGGGGGAGCGTACGTGTGAGGCCGTGGGTTAGCGTTAGCGTACGGGTTAGGATTAGGGGACGGGTGAGGGTCAGGCTTCGGGGAAGGGTTAGGGTTAGGGTTCGGGCTAGGGTTAGGGCTAGGGGACGGGGACGGTTTAGGGTCCAGGTGAGGGTACGACAACGCTTTAGGGGGAGCGTACGTGTGAGAGCGCGGGTTAGCGTTATCGTACGGGTTAGGATTAGGGGACGGGTGAGTGTCAGGCTTCGGGAAATTTTATGGTTAGGGATCGGGCTTGGGTTAGGGTTAGGGGACGGGGACGGTTTAGGGTCCAGGTGAGGGTACGACAACGCTTTAGGGGGTGCGTACGTGTGAGGGCGCGGGTTAGCGTTAGCGTACGGGTTAGGATTAGGGGACGGGTGAGGGTCAGGCTTCGGGTAGGAGTTAGGGTTAGGGTTCGGGCTAGGGTTAGGATAAGGGGACGGGGACGGTTTAGGGTCCAGGTGAGGGTACGACAACGCTTTAGGGGGAGCGTACGTGTGAGGGCGCGGGTTAGCGTTAGCGTATGGGTTAGGATTAGGGGACGGGTGAGGGTCAGGCTTCGGGGAAGGGTTAGGGTTAGGGTTCGGGCTAGGGTTAGGGTTAGGGGACGGGGACGGTTTAAGGTCCAGGTGAGGGTACGACAACGCTTTAGGGGGAGTGTACGTGTGAAGGCGCGGGTTAGCGTTAGCGTACGGGTTAGGATTAGGGGACGGGTGAGGGTCAGGCTTCGGGGAAGGGTTAGGGTTAGGGTTCAGCCTAGGGTTAGGGTTAGGGGACGGGGACGGTTTAGGGTCCAGGTGAGAGTACGACAACGATTTAGGGGGAGCGTACGTGTGAGGGCGCGGGTTAGCGTTAGCGTACGGGTTAGGATTAGGGGACTGGTTAGGGTTAGGCTTCTGGGAAGGGTTAGGGTTAGGGTTCGGGCTAGGGTTAGGGTTAGGGGACGGGGAAGCTTTAGGGTCCAGGTGAGGGTACGACAACGCTTTAGGGGGAGCGTACGTGTGAGGGCGCGGGTTAGCGTTAGCGTACGGGTTAGGATTAGGGGACGGGTTAGGGTCAGGCTTCGGGGAAGGGTTAGGGTTCGGGTTCGGGCTAGGGTTAGGGTTACGGGATGGGGAAGCTTTAGGGTCCAGGTGAGGGTACGACAACGCTTGAGGGGGAGCGTACGTGTGAGGGCGCGGGTTAGCGTTAGCGTACGGGTTAGGATTAGCGGACGGGTGAGGGTCAGGCTTCGGGGAAGGGTTAGGGTTAGGGTTCGGGCTAGGGTTAGGGTTAGGGGACGGGGACGGTTTAGGGTCCAGGTGAGGGTACGACAACATTTAGGGGGAGCGTACGTGTGAGGGCGTGGGTTAGCGTTAGCGTACGGGTTAGGATTAGGGGACGGGTGAGGGTCAGGCTTCGGAGAAGGGTTAGGGTTAGGGTTCTGGCTAGGGTTAGGGTTAGGGGACGGGGACGGTTTAGGGTCCAGGTGAGGGTACGACAACGTTTTAGGGAGACCGTACGTGTGAGGGCGTGGGTTAGCTTTAGCGTACGGGTTAGGATTAGGGGACGGGTGAGGGTCAGGCTTCGGGGAAGGGTTAGGTTAGGGTTCGGGCTAGGGTTAAGGTGTGGGGACGGGGACGGTTTAGGGTCCAGGTGAGGGTACGACAACGCTTTAGGGGTAGGGTACGTGTGAGGGCGCGGGTTAGCGTTAGAGAACGGGTTAGGATTAGGGGACGGGTGAGGGTCAGGCTTCGGGGAAGGGTTAGGGTTAGGGTCGGCCTAGGGTTAGGGTTAGGGGACAGGGACGGTTTAGGGTCCAGGTGAGGGTACGACAACGCTTTAGGGGGAGCGTACGTGTGAGGGCGCTGGTTAGCGATAGCGTACGGGTTAGGATTAGGGGACGGGTGAGGGTCAGGCTTCGGGGAAGGGTTAGGGTTAGGGTTCGGGCTAGGGTTAGGGTTAGGGGACGGGGACGGTTTAGGGTCCAGGTGAGGGTACGACAACATTTTAGGGGGAGCATACGTGTGAGGGTGTGGCTTAGCGTTACCGTACGGGTTAGGATTAGGTGACGGGTGAGGGTCAGGCTTCGGGGAAGTGTTAAGGTTAGGGTTCGGGCTAGGGTTAAGTTTAGGGGACGGGGACGGTTTAGGGTCCAGGTGAGGGTACGGCAACGCTTTAGGGGGAGCGTACGTGTGAGGGCGCGGGTTAGCGTTAGCGTACGGGTTAGGATTAGGGGACGGGTGAGTGTCAGGCTTCGGGAAAGGGTTAGGGTTAGGGTTCGGGCTAGGTTTAGGGTTAGGGGACGGGGACGGTTTAGGGTCAAGGTGAGGGTTCGACAACGCTTTAGGGGGAGAGTACGTGTGAGGGCGCTGGTTAGCGTTAGCGTTCGGGTTAGGATTAGGGGACGGGTGAGGGTCAGGCTTCGGGGAAGGCTTAGGGTTAGGGTTCTTGCTAGGGTTAGGGTTAGGGGATGGGGACGGTTTAGGGTCCAGGTGAGGGTACCACAACGCTTTAGGGGGAGCGTACGTGTGAGGGCACGCGTTAGTGTTAGCGTACGGGTTAGGATTAGGGGACGGGTGAGGGTCAGGCTTCGGGGAGGAGTTAGGGTTAGGGTTCGGGCTAGGGTTAGGGTTAGGGGACGGGTACGGTTTAGGGTCCAGGTGAGCGTACGACAATGCTTTAGGGGGAGCGTACGTGTGAGGGCGTGGGTTAGCGTTAGCGTACGGGTTAGGATTAGGGGATGGGTGAGGGTCAGGCTTCGGGGAAGGGTTAAGGTTAGGGTTCGGGCTAGGGTTAAGGTGTGGGGACGGGTACGGTTTAGGGTCCAGGTGAGGGTACGACAACGCTTTAGGGGGAGCGTACGTGTGAGGGCGCGGGTTAGCGTTAGCGTACGGGTTAGGATTAGGGGACGGGAGAGGGTCAGGCTTCGGGGAAGGTTTAGGGTTAGGGTTTGGTCTAGGGTTAGGGTTAGGGGACGGGGACGGTTTAGGGTCCAGGTGAGTGTACGACAACGCTTGAGGGGGAGCGTACGTGTGAGGGCGCGGGTTAGCGTTAGTGTACGGTTTAGGATTAGGGGACGGGTGAGGGTCAGGCTTCGGGGAAGGGTTAGGGTTAGGGTTCGGGCTAGCGTTAGTGTAAGGGGACGGGGACGGTTTAGGGTCCAGGTGAGTGTACGACAACGCTTTACGGGTAGCGTACGTGTGAGGGCGCGGGTTAGGGTTAGCGTACGGGTTAGGATTAGGGGACGGGTGAGGGTCAGGCTTCGGGAAAGAGTTAGGGTTAGGGTTCGGGCTAGGGTTAAGGTTAGGGGACGGGGACGGTTTAGGGTCCAGGTGAGGGTACGACAACGCTTTAGGGGGAGCGTACGTGTGAGGGCGCGGGTTAGCGTTAGCGTACGGGTTAGGATTAGCGGACGGGTTAGGGTCAGGATTCGGGGAAGGGTTAGGGTGAGGGTTCGAGCTACGGTTAGGGTTAGGGAACGGGGAAGCTTTAGGGTCCATGTGAGGGTACGACAACGCTTGAGGGGGAGCGTACGTGTGAGGGCGCGGGTTAGCATTAGCGTACGGGTTAGGATTAGGGGACGGGTGAGGGTCAGGCTTCGGAGAAGGGTTAGGGTTAGGGTTCGGGCTAGGGTTAGGGTTAGGGGACGGGGACGGTTTAGGGTCCAGGTGAGGGTACGACAACATTTAGGGGGAGCGTACGTGTGAGGTCGTGGGTTAGCGTTACCGTACGGGTTAGGATTAGGGGACGGGTGAGGGTCAGGCTTCGGGAAAGCGTTAGGGTTAGGGTTCGGGCTAGGGTTAGGGTTAGGGGCGGGGACCCTTTACGGTCCAGGTGAGGGTACGACAATGCTTTAGGGGGAGCATACGTGTGAGGGCGCGGGTTAGCGTTAGCGTACGGGTTATGATTAAGGGACGGGTGAGGGTCAGGCTTCGGGGAAGTGTTAGGGTTAGGGTACGGGCTAGGGTTAGGGTTAGGGGACGGGGAAGCTTCAGGGTCCAGGTGAGGGTACGACAACGCTTTAGGGGGAGCGTACGTGTGAGGGCGCGGGTTAGCGTTAGCGTACGGGTGAGGATTAGGGGAAGGGTGAGGGTCAGGCTTCGGGGAAGTGTTAGGGTTAGGGTTCGGGCTAGGGTTAGGGTTAGGGGACGGGGATGCTTTAGGGTCCAGGTGAGGGTTCGACAACGCTTTAGGGGGAGCGTACGTGTGAGGGCGCGGGTTAGGGTTAGCGTACGGGTTACGATTAGGGGACGGGTGAGGGTCAGGCTTCGGGAAAGTGTTAGGGTTAGGGTTCGAGCTAGTGTTAGGGTTAGGGGACGGGTACGGTTTAGGGTCCAGGTGAGGGTACGACAACGCTTTAGGGGGAGCGTACGTGTGAGGGCGTGGGTTAGCGTTAGCGTACGGGTTAGGATTAGGGGACGGATGAGGGTCAGGCTTCGGGGAAGGGTTAGGGTTAGGGTTTGGGCTAGGGTTAGGGTTAGGGGACGGGGACGGTTTAGGGTCCAGGTGAGGGTACGACAACGTTTTAGGGAGAGCGTACGTGTGAGGGCGTGGGTTAGCGTTAGCGTACGGGTTAGGATTAGGGGACGGGTGAGGGTCAGGCTTCGTGGAGGTATTAGGGTTAGGGTTCGGGCTAGGGTTAGGGTTAGGGGACGGGGACGGTTTAGGGTCCAGGTGAGTGTACGACAACGCTTTAGGGGGAGCGTACGTGTGAGGGCGCTGGTTAGCGATAGCGTACGTGTTAGGATTAGGGGACGTGTGAGGGTCAGGCTTCGGGGAAGTGTTAGGGTTAGGTTTCGGGCTAGGGTTAGGGTTAGGGGACGGGGACGGTTTAGGGTCCAGGTGAGGGTACGACAACATTTTAGGGGGAGCATACGTGTGAGGGTGCGGCTTAGCGTTACCGTACGGGTTAGGATTAGGGGACTGGTGAGGGTCAGGCTTCGGGGAAGGGTTAGGGTTAGGGTTCGGGCTAGGGTTAATGTTAGGGGACGGGGACGGTTTAGGGTCCTGGTGAGGGTACGACAACGCTTTATGGAGAGCGTTCATGTGAGAGCGCAGGTTAGCGTTAGCGTACGGGTTAGGATTAGGGGACGGGTGAGGGTCAGGCTTCGGGGAAGGGTTAGGGTTAGGGTTCGGGCTAGGGTTAGGGTTAGGAGACGGGGACGGTTTAGGGTCCAGGTGAGGGTATGACAACGCTTTAGCGGGAGCGTACGTGTGAGGGCGTGGGTTAGCGTTAGCATACGGGTTAGGATTAGGGGACGGGTGAGGGTCAGCCTTCGGGAAAGGTTTAGGATTAGGGTTCGGGCTAGGGTTAGGGTTAGGGGATGGGGACGGTTTAGGGTCCAGGTGAGGGTTCGACAACGCTTTAGGGGGAGTGTACGTGTGAGGGCGCTGGTTAGCGTTAGCGTTCGGGTTAGGATTAGGGGACGGGTGAGGGTCAGGCTTCGGGGAAGGGTTAGGGTTAGGGTTTGGTCTAGGGTTAGGGTTAGGGGACGGGGACGGTTTAGGGTCCAGGTGAGTGTACGACAACGCTTTAGGGGGAGCGTACGTGTGAGGGCGCGGGTTAGCGTTAGTGTACGGTTTAGGATTAGGGGACGGGTGAGGGTCAGGCTTTGGGGAAGGGTTAGGGTTAGGGTTCGGGCTAGCGTTAGTGTAAGGGGACGGGGACGGTTTAGGGTCCAGGTGAGTGTACGACAACGCTTTAGTGGTAGCGTACGTGTGAGGGCGCGGGTTAGCGTTAGCGTACGGGTTAGGATTAGGCGACGGGTGAGGGTCAGGCTTCGGGGAAGAGTTAGGGTTAGGGTTCGGGCTAGGGTTAAGGTTAGGGGACGGGGACGGTTTAGGGTCCATGTGAGGGTACGACAACGCTTTAGGTGGAGCTTACGTGTGAGGGCACGGGTTAGCGTTAGAGTACGGGTTAGGATTAGGGGACGGGTGAGGGTCAGGCTTCGGGGAAGTTTAGGGTTAGGTTTCGGGATAGGGTTAGGGTTAGGGGACGGGGACGTTTTAGGGTCCAGGTGAGGGTACGACAACGCTTTAGGGGGTGCGTACGTGTGAGGGCGTGGGTTAGCGTTAGCGTACGGGTTAGGATTAGGGGACGGGTGACGGTCAGGCTTCGGGTAGGGGTTAGGGTTAGGGTTCGGGCTAGGGTTACGGTTAGGGGACGGGGACGGTTTACGGTCCAGGTGAGGGTACGACAACGTTTTAGGGGGAGCGTACGTGTGAGGGCGTGGGTTAGCGTTAGCGTACGGGTTAGGATTAGGGGACGGGTGAGGGTCAGGCTTCGGGGAAGTGTTAGGGTTAGGGTTCGGGCTAGGGTTAGGGTTAGGGGACGGGGACGTTTTAGGGTCCAGGTGAGGGTACGACAACACTTTAGGGGGTGCGTACGTGTGAGGGCGTGGGTTAGCGTTAGCGTACGGGTTAGGATTAGGGGACGGGTGACGGTCAGGCTTCGGGTAGGGGTTAGGGTTAGGGTTCGGGCTAGGGTTACGGTTAGGGGACGGGGACGGTTTACGGTCCAGGTGAGGGTACGACAACGTTTTATGGGGAGCGTACGTGTGAGGGCGCGGGTTAGCGTTAGCGTACGGGTTAGGACTAGGGGACGGGTGAGGGTCTGGCTTCGGGGAAGTGTTAGGGTTAGGGTTCGGGCTAGGGTTAGGGTTAGGGGACGGGGACGGTTTAGGGTCCAGGTGAGGGTACGACAACACTTTAGGGGGAGTGTACGTGTGACGGCGCGGGTTAGGGTTAGCGTACGGGTTAGGATTAGGGGACGGGTTAGGGTCAGTCTTCGGGGAAGGGTTAGGGTTAGGGTTCGGGCTAGGGTTAGGGTTAGGGGACGGGGACGGTTTAGGGTCCAGGTGAGGGTATGACAACGCTTGAGGGGGAGCGTACGTGTGAGGGCGTGGGTTAGCGTTAGCGTACGGGTTAGGATTAGGGGACGGGTGAGGGTCAGGCTTCTGGGAAGGTTTAGGGTTAGGGTTCTGGCTAGGGTTAGGGTTAGGGGACGGGGACGGTTTAGGGTCCAGGTGAGGGTACGACAACGCTTTAGGGGGAGCGTACGTGTGAGGGCGCGGGTTAGCGTTAGCGTACGGGTTAGGATTAGGGGACGGGTGAGGGTCAGGCTTCGGGGAAGGGTTAGGGTTAGGGTTCAGGCTAGGGTTAGGGTTAGGGGACGGGGACGGTTTAGGGTCCAGGTGAGGGTACGACAACGCTTTAGGGGGAGCGTACGTGTGAGAACGCGGGTAAGCGATAGCGTACGGGTTAGGATTAGGAGACGGGTGAGGGTCAGGCTTCGGGGAAGGGTTAGGGTCAGGGTTTGAGCTAGGGTTAGGTTTAGGGGACAGGGACCGTTTAGGGTCCAGGTGAGGGTACAACAACGCTTTAGGGGGAGCGTACGTGTGAGGGTGCGGGTTAGCGTTAGCGTACGGGTTAGGATTAGGGGACGGGTGAGGGTCAGGCTTCGGGGAAAGGTTAGGGTTAGGGTTTGGGCTAGGGTTAGGGTTAGGGTTAGGGGACGGGGACGGTTTAGGGTCCAGGTGAGGGTACGACAACGCTTTAGGGGGAGCGTACGTGTGAGGGCGTGGGTTAGCGTTAGCGTACGGGTTAGGATTAGGGGACGGGTGAGGGTCAGGCTTCGGGAAAGGGTTAGGGTTAGGGTTCGGGCTAGGGTTAGGGTTAGGGGCAGGGACCCTTTAGGGTCCAGGTTAGGGTACGACAATGCTTTAGGGGGAGCATACGTGTGAGGGCGTGGGTTAGCGTTAGCGTACGGGTTAGGATTAGGGGACGGGTGAGGGTCAGGCTTCGGGGAAGGGTTAGGGTTAGGGTTCGGGCTAGGGTTAGGGTTAGGGGACGGGAACCGTTTAGGGTCCAGGTGCGGGTACGACAACGCTTTAGTGGGAGCGTACGTGTGAGGGCGCGGGTTAGTGTTAGTGTATGGGTTAGGATTAGGGGACGGGTGAGGGTCAGGCTTCGGGGAAGGGTTAGGGTTAGGGTTTGAGCTAGGGTTAGGTTTAGGGGACGGGAACCGTTTAGGATCCAGGTGAGGGTACGACAACGCTTGAGGGGGAGCGTACGTATGAGGGCGCGGGTTAGCGTTAGCGTACGGGTTAGGATTAGGGGACGGGTGAGGGTCAGGCTTCGGGGAAGGGTTAGGGTTAGGGTTCAGGCTAGGGTTAGGGTTAGGGGACGGGGACGGTTTAGGGTCCAGGTGAGGGTACGACAACGCTTGAGGGGGAGCGTACGTGTGAGGGTGCGGGTTAGCGTTAACGTACGGGTTACGATTAGGGGACGGGTGAGGGTCAGGCTTCGGGGAAGGGTTAGGGTTAGGGTTCGGGCTAGGGTTAGGGTTAGGGGACGGGGACGGTTTAGGGTCCAGGTGAGGGTACCACAACGCTTTAGGGTGAGCGTACATGTGGGGGCGCGGGTTAGCGTTAGCATACGGGTTAGGATTAGCGGACGGGTGAGTGTCAGGCTTCGGGGAAGGGTTAGGGTTAGGGTTCGGGCTAGGGTTAGGGTTAGGGGACGGGGACGGTTTAGGGTCCAGGTGAGGGTACGACAACGCTTTAGGGGGAGCATATGTGTGAGGGCGAGGGTTAACATTAGCGTACGGGTTAGGATTAGGGGACGGGTGAGTGTCAGGCTTCGGGGAAGGGTTAGGGTTAGGGTTCGGGCTAGGGTTAGAGTTAGGGGACGGGGACGGTTTAGGGTCCAGGTGAGGGTACGACAATTCTTCAGGGGGAGCGTACGTGTCAGAGCGCGGGTTAGCGTTTGCGTACGGGTTAGGATTAGGGGACGGGTGAGGGTCAGGCTTCGGGGAAGGGTTAGGTTTAGGGTTCGGGCTAGGGTTAGGGTAAGGGGATGGGCACGCTTTAGGGTCCAGGTGAGGGTACAACAACGCTTTAGAGGGAGCGTATGTGTGAGGGCGCGGGTTAGCGTTAGCATACGGGTTAGGATTAGGGGACGGGTGAGCGTCAGGCTTCAGGGAAGGGTTAGGGTTAGCGTTCGGGCTAGGGTTAGGGTTAGGGGATGGGGACGGTTTAGGGTCCAGGTGTGGGTACGACAACGCTTTAGGTGGAGCGTTCGTATGAGGGCGCGGGTTAGCGTTAGCGTACGGGTTAGGATTAGGGGACGGTTGAGTGTCAGGCTTCGGGGAAGGGTTAGGGTTAGGGTTCGGGCTAGGGTTAGGGTTAGGGGACGGGGACGGTTTAGGGTCCAGGTGAGGGTATGACAACGCTTTACGGGGAGCGTACGTGTGAGGGCGTGGGTTAGCGTTAGCGTACGGGTTAGGATTAGGGGACGGGTGAGGGTCAGTCTTCGGGGAAGGGTTAGGGTTAGGGTTCGGGCTAGGGTTAGGGTTAGGGGACGGGGACGGTTTAGGGTCCAGGTGAGGGTACGACAACGCTTTAGAGGGAGCGTATGTGTGAGGGCGCGGGTTAGCGTTAGCGTACGGGTTAGGATTAGGGGACGGGTGAGGGTCAGGCTTCGGGGAAGTGTTAGGGTTCGGGTTCGGGCTAGGGTTACGTTTAGGGGACGGGGACGGTTTAGGGTCCAGGTGAGGGTACGACAACGCTTTAGGGGGAGCGTACGTGTGAGGGCGCGGGTTAGCGTTAGCGTACGGGTTAGGATTAGGGGACGGGTGAGGGTCAGGCTTCGGGGAAGGGTTAGGGTTAGGGTTCGGGCTAGTGTTAGATTTAGGGGACGCGGACGGTTTAGGGTCCAGGTGAGGGTACGACAACGCTTTGGGGGAGCGTACGTGTGAGGGCGCGGGTTAGCGTTAATGTACGGGTTAGGATTAGGGGATGGGTGAGGGTCAGGCTTCGGGGAAGGGTTAGTGTTAGGGTTCGGGCTAGGGTTAGGGTTAGGGGACGGGGACGCTTTAGGGTCCAGGTGAGGGTACGAAAACGCTTTAGGGGGAGCGTACGTGTGAGGGCGCAGGTTAGCGTTAGCGTTCGGATTAGGATGAAGGGACGGGTGAGGGTCAGGCTTCGGGGAAGGTTTAGGGTTAGGGTTCGGGCTAGGGTTAGGGTTAGGGGACGGGGACGGTTTAGGGTCCAGGTGAGGGTACGACAATGCTTTAGGGGGAGCGTACGTGTGAGGGCGAGGGTTAGCGTTAGCGTACGGGTTAGGATTAGGGGACGGGTGAGGGTCAGGCTTCGGGGAAGGTTTAGGGTTAGGGTTCGGGCTAGGGTTAGGGTAGGGGACGGGGACGGTTTAGGGTCCAGGTGAGGGTATGACAATGCTTTAGAGGGAGCGTATGTGTGAGGGCGCGGGTTAGCGTTAGCGTACGGGTTAGGATTAGGGGACGGGTGAGGGTCAGGCTTCGGGGAAGGTTTAGGGTTAGGGTTCGGGCTAGGGTTAGGGTTAGGGGACGGGGACGGTTTAGGGTCCAGGTGAGCGTACGACAACACTTTAGGGGGTGCGTACGTGTGAGGGCGCGGGTTAGCGTTAGCGTACGGGTTAGGATTAGGGGACGGGTGACGGTCAGGCTTCGGGTAGGGGTTAGGGTTAGGGTTCGGGCTAGGGTTAGGCTTAGGGGACGGGGACGGTTTAGGGTCCTGGTGAGGGTACGACAACGCTTTAGGGGTAGCGTACGTGTGAGAGCAAGGGTTAGCGTTAGCGTACAAGTTACGATTAGGGGACGGGTGAGGGACAGGCTTCGGGGAAAGGTTAGGGTTAGGGTTCGGGCTAGGGTTAGGGTTAGGGGACGGGGACGGTTTAGGATCCAGGTGAGGGTATGACAACGCTTTAGGGGGAGCGTACGTGTGAGGGCGTGGGTTAGCGTTAGCATACGGGTTAGGATTAGGGGACGGGTGAGGGTCAGCCTTCGGGAAAGGTTTAGGATTAAGGTTCGGGGTAGGGTTAGGGTTAGGGGATGGGGACGGTTTAGGGTCCAGGTGAGGGTTCGACAACGCTTTAGGGGGAGTGTACGTGTGAGGGCGCTTGTTAGCGTTAGCGTTCGGGTTAGGATTAGGGGACGGGTGAGGGTCAGGCTTCGGGGAAGGGTTAGGGTTAGGGTTTGGTCTAGGGTTAGGGTTAGGGGACGGGGACGGTTTAGGGTCCAGGTGAGAGTACGACAATGCTTTAGGGGGAGCGTACCTGTGTGGGCGCGGGTTAGCGTTAGTGTACGGTTTAGGATTAGGGGACGGGTGAGGGTCAGGCTTCGGGGAAGGGTTAGGGTGAGGGTTCGGGCTACGGTTAGGGTTAGGGGACGGGGAAGATTTAGGGTCCAGGTGAGGGTACGACAACGCTTTTGGGGGAGCGTACGTGTGAGGGCGCGGGTTAGCGTTAGCGTACGGGTTAGGATTAGGGGACGGGTGAGGGTCAGGCTTCGGGTCAGGGTTAGGGTTAGGGTTTGGGCTAGGGTTAGGGTTAGGGGAAGGGGACGGTTTAGGGTCCAGGTGAGGGTACGACAACGCTTTAGGGGGAGCGTACGTGTGAGGGCGTGGGTTAGCGTTAGCGTACGGGTTAGGATTAGGGGACGGGTGAGGGTCAGGCTTCGGGAAAGTGTTAGGGTTAGGGTACGGGCTAGGGTTAGGGTTAGGGGCAGGGACCCTTTAGGGTCCAGGTGAGGGTACGACAATGCTTTAGGGGGAGCATACGTGTGAGGGCGCGGGTTAGCATTAGCGTACGGGTTAGGATTAGGGGACGGGTGAGGGTCAGGCTTCGGGGAAGGGTTAGGGTTAGGGTTCGGGCTAGGGTTAGGTTTAGGGGACGGGAACCGTTTAGGGTCCAGGTGAGGGTACGACAACGCTTTAGTGGGAGCGTACGTGTGAGGGCGCGGGTTAGTGTTAGTGTATGGGGTAGGATTAGGGGACGGGTGAGGGTCAGGCTTCGGGGAAGGGTTAGGATTAGGGTTTGAGCTAGGGTTAGGTTTAGGGGACGTGGACCGTTTAGGGTCCAGGTGAGGGTACGACAACGCTTGAGGGGGAGCGTACGTATGAGGGCGCGGGTTAGCGTTAGCGTACGGGTTAGGATTAGGGGACGGGTGAGGGTCAGGCTTCGGGGAAGGGTTAAGGTTAGGGTTCGGGCTAGGGTTAGGGTTAGGGGACGGGGACGGTTTAGGGTCCAGGTGAGGGTACGACAACGCTTTAGGGGGAGCGTACGTGTGAGGGCGTGGGTTAGCGTTAGCGTACGGGTTAGGATTAGGGGACGGGTGAGGGTCAGGCTTCGGGAAAGTGTTAGGGTTAGGGTTCGGGCTATGGTTAGGGTTAGGGTCGGGGACCCTTTAGGGTCCAGGTGAGGCTACGACAACGCTTTAGGGGGAGCATACGTGTGAGGGCGCGGGTTAGCGTTAGCGTACGGGTTAGGATTAGGGGACGGGTGAGGGCAAGGCGTCGGGGAAGGGTTAGGGTTAGGGTTCGGGCTAGGGTTAGGGTTAGGGGATGGGGACGGTTTAGGGTCCAGATGAGGGTACGACAACGCTTTAAAGGAGCGTACGAGTGAGGGAGCGGGTTAGCGTTAGCGTACGGGTTAGGATTAGGGGACGGGTGAGGGTCAGGCTTCTGGGAAGGGTTAGGGTCAGGGTTCGGGCTAGGGTTAGGCTTAGGGGACGGGGACGGTTTAGGGTCCAGGTGAGGGTGCGACAACGCTTTAGGGGGAGCGTACGTGTGAAGGTGCGGGTTAGCGTTAACGTACGGGTTAGGATTAGAGGATGGGTGAGGGTCAGGCTTCGGGGAAGGGTTAGGGTTAGGGTTAGGGGACGGGGACGGTTTAGGGTCCAGGTGAGGGTGCGACAATGCTTTAGGGTGAGCGTACGTGTGAGGGCGCGGGTTAGCGTTAGCATACGGGTTGGGATTAGCGGACGGGTGAGTGTCAGGCTTCGGGGAAGGGTTAGGGTTAGGGTTCGGGCTAGGGTTAGGGTTAGGGGACGGGGACGGTTTAGGGTCCAGGTGAGGGTACGACAATCTTTAGGGGGAGCGTACGTGTGAGGGCGCGGGTAGCGTTGGCGTACGGGTTAGGATTAGGGGACGTGTGAGGGTCAGGCTTCGTGGAAGGGTTAGGGTTAGGGTTCGGCCTAGGGTTAGCGTTAGGGGACAGGGACGGTTTAGGGTCCAGGTGAGGGTACGACAACGCTTGAGGGGGAGCGTACGTGTGAGGGCGCGGGTTAGTGTTAGCGTACGGGTTAGGATTAGGGGACGGGTGAGGGTCAGGCTTCGGGGAAGGGTTAAAGTTCGGGTTCGGGCTAGGGTTAGGGTTAGGGGATGGGGACGGTTTAGGGTCCAGGTGAGGGTACGACAACGCTTTAGGGGGAGCGTACGTGTGAGGGCGTGGGTTAGCGTTAGCGTACGGGTTAGGATTAGGGGACGGGTGAGGGTCAGGCTTCGGGGAAGGGTTAGGGTTAGGGTTTGGGCTAGGGTTAGGGTTAGGGGACAGGGACGGTTTAGGTTCCAGGTGAGGGTACGACAACGCTTTACGGGGAGCGTACGTGTGAGGGCGCGGGTTAGAGTTATCGTACGGGTTAGGATTAGGGGACGGGTGAGGGTCAGGCTTCGGGGAAGGGTTAGGGTTAGGGTTCGGGCTAGGGTCAGGGTTAGGGGCGGGGACACTTAAGGGTCCAGGTGAGGGTACGACAACGCTTTAGGGGGAGCGTACGTCTGAGGGCGTGGGTTAGCGTTAGCGTATGGTTTAGGATTAGGGGATGGCTATGGGTCAGGCTTCGGGGAAGGGTTAGGGTTAGGGTTCGGGCTAGGGTTAGGGTTAGGGGACGGGGACGGTTTAGGGTCCAGGTGAGCGTACGACAACGCTTTAGGGGGAGCGTACGTGTGAGGGCGCGGGTTAGCGTTAGCGTATGGGTTAGGATTAGGGGATGGGTGAGGGTCAGGCTTAGGGGAAGGGTTACGGTTATGGTTCGGGCTAGGGTTAGAGTTAGGGGACGGGGACGGTTTAGGGTCCAGGTGAGGGTACGACAACGCTTTAGGGGGAGTGTACGTGTGAGGGCGTGGGTTAGCGTTAGCGTACGGGTTAGGATTAGGGGATGGGTGAGGGTCAGGCTTCGGGGAAGGTTTAGGGTTAGGGTTCGGGCTAGGGTTAGGGTTACGGGACGGGGACGGTTTAGGGTCCAGTTGAGGGTATGACAACGCTTTAGGGGGAGCGTACGTGTGAGGGCGCGGGTTAGCGTTAGCGTACGGGTTAGGATTAGGGGACGGGTGAGGGTCAGGCTTCGGGGAAGGGTTAGGGTTAGGGTTTGGGCTAGGGTTAGGGTTAGGGGCGTGGACCCTTTAGGGTCCAGGTGAGGCTACGACAACGCTTTAGGGGGAGCATACGTGTGAGGGCGCGGGTTAGCGTTAGCGTACGGGTTAGGATTAGGGGACGGGTGAGGGTCAGGCTTCGTGGAAGGGTTAGGGTTTGGGTTCGGGCTTGGGTTAGGGTTAGGGGACGGGGACGGTTTAGCGTCCAGGTGAGGGTACGACAACGCTTTAAAGGGAGCGTACGAGTGAGGGTTAGGGTTAGGGTTAGGGTTAGGGTAAGGGTTAGGGTCAGGGTTCGGGCTAGGGTTAGGGTTAGGGGACGGGGACGGTTTAGGGTCCAGGTGAGGGTACGACAACGCTTGAGGAGGAGCGTACGTGTGAGGGCGCGGGTTAGTGTTAGCGTACGGGTTAGGATTAGGGGACGGGTGAGGGTCAGGCTTCGGGGAAGGGTTAGGGTTAGGGTTCGGGCTAGGGTTAGGGTTAGGGGACGGGGACGGTTTAGGGTCCAGGTGAGGGTACGACAGCGCTTGAGGGGGAGCGTACGTGTGAGGGCGCGGGTTAGCGTTAGCGTACGGGTTAGGATTAGGGGACGGGTGAGGGTCAGGCTTCGGGGAAGGGTTAGGGTTAGGGTTCGGGCTAGGGTTAGGGTTAGGGGACGGGGACGGTTTAGGGTCCAGGTGAGGGTACGACAACGCTTGAGGGGGAGTGTACGTGTGAGGGCACGGGTTAGCGTTAGCGTACGGGTTAGGATTAGGGGACGGGTGAGGTTCAGGCTTCGGGGAAGGGGTAGGGTTAGTGTTCGGGCTAGGGTTAGGGTTAGGGGACGGGGACGGTTTAGGGTCCAGGTGAGGGTACGACAACGCTTGAGGGGGAGCGTACGTGTGAGGGCGCGGGTTAGCGTTAGCGTACGGGTTAGGATTAGGGGACGGGTGAGGGTCAGGCTTCGGGGAAGGGTTAGGGTTCGGGTTCGGGCTAGGGTTAGGGTTAGGGGACGGGGACGGTTTAGGGTCCAGGTGAGGGTACGACAACGCTTGAGGGGGAGCCTACGTGTGAGGGCGCGGGTTAGCGTTAGCGTATGCGTTAGGATTAGGGGACGGGTGAGGGTCAGGCTTCGGGGAAGGGTTAGGGTTAGGGTTCGGGCTAGGGTTAGGGTTAGGGGACGGGGACGGTTTAGGGTCCAGGTGAGGGTACGACAACGCTTGAGGGGGAGCGTACGTGTGAGGGCGCGGGTTAGCGTTAGCGTACGGGTTAGGATTCGGGGACGGGTGAGGGTCAGGCTTCGGGGAGGGGTTAGGGTTCGGGTTCGGGCTAGGGTTAGGGTTAGGGGACGGGAACGGTTTAGGGTCCAGGTGAGTGTATGACAACGCTTGAGGGGGAGCGTACGTGTGAGGGCGCGGGTTAGCGTTAGCGTACGGGTTAGGATTAGGGGACGGGTGAGGGTCAGGCTTCGGGGAAGGGTTAGGGTTAGGGTTCGGGCTAGGGTTAGGGTTAGGGGACGGGGACGGTTTAGGGTCCAGGTGAGGGTACGACAACGCTTGAGGAGGAGCGTACGTGTGAGGGCGCGGGTTAGCGTTAGCGTACGGGTTAGGATTAGGGGACGGGTGAGGGTCAGGCTTCGAGGAAGGGTTAGAGGTAGGGTTCGGGCTAGGGTTAGGGTTAGGGGACGGGGACGGTTTAGGGTCCAGGTGAGGGTACGACAACGCTTGAGGGGGAGCGTACGTGTGAGGGCGCGGGTTAGCGTTAGCGTACGGGTTAGGATTAGGGGACGGGTGAGGGTCAGGCTTCGGGGAAGGGTTAGGGTTAGGGTTCGGGCTAGGGTTAGGGTTAGGGAACGGGGACGGTTTAGGGTCCAGGTGAGGGTTCGACAACGCTTGAGGGGGAGCGTACGTGTGAGGGCGCCTGTTAGCGTTAGCGTACGGCTTAGGATTAGGGGACGGGTGAGGGTCAGGCTTCGGGGAAGGGTTAGGGTTCGGGTTCGGGCTAGGGTTAGGGTTAGGGGACGGGGACGGTTTAGGGTCCAGGTGAGGGTACGACAACGCTTGAGGGGGAGCGTACGTGTGAGGGCGTGGGTTAGTGTTAGCGTACGGGTTAGGATTAGGGGACGGGTGAGGGTCAGGCTTCGGGGAAGGGTTAAAGTTCGGGTTCGGGCTAGGGTTAGGGTTAGGGGATGGGGACGGTTTAGGGTCCAGGTGAGGGTACGACAACGCTTGAGGGGGAGCGTACGTGTGAGGGCGCGGGTTAGCGTTAGCGTACGGGTTAGGATTAGGGGACGGGTGAGGGACAGGCTTCGGGGAAGGGTTAGGGTTAGGGCTAGGGTTAGGGTTAGGGGACGGGGACGGTTTAGGGTCCAGGTGAGGGTACGACAACGCTTGAGGGGGAGCCTACGTGTGATGGCGCGGGTTAGCGTTAGCGTACGTGTTAGGATTAGGGGACGGTGAGGGTCAGGCTTCGGGGAAGGGTTAGGGTTAGGGTTCGGGCTAGGGTTAGGGTTAGGGGACGGGGACGGTTTAGGGTCCAGGTGAGGGTACGACAACGCTTGATGGGGAGCGTACGTGTGAGGGCGCGGTTGAGCGTTAGCGTACGGGTTAGGATTAGGGGACGGGTGTGGGTCAGGCTTCGGGGAAGGGTTAGGGTTAGGGTTCGGGCTAGGGTTAGGGTTAGGGGACGGGGACGGTTTAGGGTCCAGGTGAGGGTACGACAACGCTTGAGGGGGAGCGTACGTGTGAGGGCGCGGGTTAGCGTTAGCGTACGGGTGAGGATTAGGGGACGGGTGAGGGTCAGGCTTCGGGGAAGGGTTAGGGTTAGGGTTCGGGCTAGGGTTAGGGTTAGGGGACGGGGACGGTTTAGGGTCCAGGTGAGGGTACGACAACGCTTGAGGGGGAGCGTACGTGTGAGGGCGCGGGTTAGTGTTAGCGTACGGGTTAGGATTAGGGGACGGGTGAGGGTCAGGCTTCGGGGAAGGGTTAAAGTTCTGGTTCGGGCTAGGGTTAGGGTTAGGGGACGGGGACGGTTTAGGGTCCAGGTGAGTGTACGACAACGCTTGAGGGGGAGCGTACGTGTGAGGGCGCGGGTTAGCGTTAGTGTACGGGTTAGGATTAGGGGACGGGTGAGGGACAGGCTTCGGGGAAGGGTTAGGGTTAGGGTTCGGGCTAGGGTTAGGGTTAGGGGACGGGGACGGTTTAGGGTCCAGGTGAGGGTACGACAACGCTTGAGGGGGAGCGTACGTGTGAGGGTGCGGGTTAGCGTTAGCGTACGGGTTAGGATTAGGGGACGGGTGAGGTTCAGGCTTCGGGGAAGGGTTAGGGTTAGGGTTCGGGCTAGGGTTAGGGTTAGGGGATGGGGACGGTTTAGGGTCCAGGTGAGGGTACGACAACGTTTGAGGGGGAGCCTACGTGTGAGGGCGTGGGTTAGCGTTAGCGTACGGGTTAGGATTAGGGGACGGGTGAGGGTCAGGCTTCGGGGAAGGGTTAGGGTTAGGGTTCGGGCTAGGGTTAGGGTTAGGGGACGGGGACGGTTTAGGGTCCAGGTGAGGGTACGACAACGCTTGAGGGGGAGCGTACGTGTGAGGGCGCAGGTTAGCATTAGCGTACGGGTTCGGATTAGGGGACGGGTGAGGGTCAGGCTTCGGGGAAGGGTTAGGGTTAGGATTCGGGCTAGGGTTAGGGTTAGGGGACGGGGACGGTTTAGGGTCCAGGTGAGGGTACGACAACGCTTGAGGGGGAGCGTACGTGTGAGGGCGCGGGTTAGCGTTAGCGTACGGGTTAGGATTAGGGGACGGGTGAGGGTCAGGCTTCGGGGAAGGGTTAGGGTTAGGGTTCGGGCTAGGGTTAGGGTTAGGGGACGGGGACGGTTTAGGGTCCAGGTGAGGGTACGACAACGCTTGAGGGGGAGCGTACGTGTGAGGGCGCGGGTTAGCGTTAGCGTACGGGTGAGGATTAGGGGACGGATGAGGGTCAGGCTTCGGGGAAGGGTTAGGGTTAGGGTTCGGGCTAGGGTTAGGGTTAGGGTACGGGGACGGTTTAGGGTCCAGGTGAGGGTACGACAAGGCTTGAGGAGGAGCGTACGTGTGAGGGCGCGGGTTAGCGTTAGCGTACGGGTTAGGATTAGGGGACGGATGAGGGTCAGGCTTCGGGGAAGTGTTAGGGTTAAGGTTCGGGCTAGGGTTAGGGTTAGGGGACGGGGACGGTTTAGGGTCCAGGTGAGGGTACGACAACGCTTGAGGGGGAGCGTACGTGTGAGGGCGCGGGTTAGCGTTAGCGTACGGGTTAGGATTAGGGGACGGGTGAGGGTCAGGCTTCGGGGAAGGGTTACGGTTAGGGTTCGGCCTAGGGTTAGGGTTAGGGGACGGGGACGGTTTAGGGTCCAGGTGAGGGTACGACAACGCTTGAGGGGGAGCGTACGTGTGAGGGCGCGGGTTAGCGTTAGCGTACGGGTTAGGATTAGGGGACGGGTGAGGGTCAGGCTTCGGGGAAGGGTTAGGGTTAGGGTTCGGGCTAGGGTTAGGGTTAGGGGACGGGGACGGTTTAGGGTCCAGGTGAGGGTACGACAACGCTTGAGGGGGAGCGTACGTGTGAGGGCGCGGGTTAGCGTTAGCGTACGGGTTAGGATTAGGGGACGGGTGAGTGTCAGGCTTCGGGGAAGGGTTAGGGTTAGGGTTCGGACTAGGGTTAGGGTTAGGGGACGGGGACGGTTTAGGGTCCAGGTGAGGGTACGACAACGCTTGAGGGGGAGCGTACGTGTGAGGGCGTGGGTTAGCGTTAGCGTACGGGTTAGGATTAGGGGACGGATGAGGGTCAGGCTTCGGAGAAGGGTTAGGGTTAGGGTTCGGGCTAGGGTTAGGGTTAGGGGACGGGGACGGTTTAGGGTCCAGGTGAGGGTACGACAACGCTTGAGGGGTAGCGTACGTGTGAGGGCGCGGGTTAGCGTTAGCGTACGGGTTAGGATTAGGGGACGGGTGAGGGTCAGGCTTCGGGGAAGGGTTAGGGTTCGGGTTCGGGCTAGGGTTAGGGTTAGGGGACGGGGACGGTTTAGGGTCCAGGTGAGGGTACGACAACGCTTGAGGGGGTGCGTACGTGTGAGGGCGCGGGTTAGCGTTAGCGTACGGGTTAGGATTAGGGGACGGGTGAGGGTCAGGCTTCGGGGAAGGGTTAGGGTTAGGGTTCGGGCTAGGGTTAGGGTTAGGGGACGGGGACGGTTTAGGGTCCAGGTGAGGGTACGACAACCCTTGAGGGGGAGCGTACGTGTGAGGGCGCGGGTTAGCCTTAGCGTACGGGTTAGGATTAGGGGACGGGTGAGGGTCAGGCTTCGGGGAAGGGTTAGGGTTAGGGTTCGGGCTAGGGTTAGGGTTAGGTGACGGGGACGGTTTAGGGTCCAGGTGAGGGTACGACAACGCTTGAGGGGGAGCGTACGTGTGAGGGCGCGGGTTAGCATTAGCGTACGGGTTAGGATTAGGGGACGGGTGAGGGTCAGGCTTCGGGGAAGGGTTAGGGTTAGGGTTCGGGCTAGGGTTAGGGTTAGGGGACGGGGACGGTTTAGGGTCCAGGTGAGGGTACGACAACGCTTGAGGGGGAGCGTACGTGTGAGGGCGCGGGTTAGCGTTAGCGTACGGGTTAGGATTAGGGGACGGGTGAGGGTCAGGCTTCGGGGAAGGGTTAGGGTTAGGGTTCGGGCTAGGGTTAGGGTTAGGGGACGGGGATGGTTTAGGGTCCAGGTGAGGGTACGACAACGCTTGAGGGGGAGCGTACGTGTGAGGGCGCGGGTTAGCGTTAGCGTACGGGTTAGGATTAGGGGACGGGTGAGGGTCAGGCTTCGGGGAATGGTTAGGGTTAGGTTTCGGACTAGGGTTAGGGTTAGGGGACGGGGACGGTTTAGGGTCCAGGTGAGGGTACGAAAACGCTTGAGGGGGAGCGTACGTGTGAGGGCGTGGGTTAGCGTTAGCGTACGGGTTAGGATTAGGGGACGGGTGAGGGTCAGGCTTCGGGGAAGGGTTAGGGTTAGGGTTCGGGCTAGGGTTAGGGTTAGGGGACGGGGACGGTTTAGGGTCCAGGTGAGGGTACGACAACGCTTGAGGGGGAGCGTACGTGTGAGGGCGCGGGTTAGCGTTAGCGTACGGGTTAGGATTAGTGGACGGGTGAGGGTCAGGCTTCGTGGAAGCGTTAGGGTTAGGGTTCGGGCTAGGGTTAGGGTTAGGGGACGGGGACGGTTTAGGGTCCAGGTGAGGGTACGACAACGCTTTAGGGGGAGCGTACGTGTGAGGGCGCGGGTTAGCGTTAGCGTACGGGTTAGGATTAGGGGACGGGTGAGGGTCAGGCTTCGGGGAAGGGTTAGGGTTAGGGTTCGGGCTAGGGTTAGGGTTAGGGGACGGGGACGGTTTAGGGTCCAGGTGAGGGTACGACAACGCTTGAGGGGGAGCGTACGTGTGAGGGCGCGGGTTAGCGTTAGCGTACGGGTTAGGATTCGGGGACGGGTGAGGGTCAGGCTTCGGGGAGGGGTTAGGGTTCGGGTTCGGGCTAGGGTTAGGGTTAGGGGACGGGAACGGTTTAGGGTCCAGGTGAGTGTATGACAACGCTTGAGGGGGAGCGTACGTGTGAGGGCGCGGGTTAGCGTTAGCGTACGGGTTAGGATTAGGGGACGGGTGAGGGTCAGGCTTCGGGGAAGGGTTAGGGTTAGGGTTCGGGCTAGGGTTAGGGTTAGGGGACGGGGACGGTTTAGGGTCCAGGTGAGGGTACGACAACGCTTGAGGAGGAGCGTACGTGTGAGGGCGCGGGTTAGCGTTAGCGTACGGGTTAGGATTAGGGGACGGGTGAGGGTCAGGCTTCGAGGAAGGGTTAGAGGTAGGGTTCGGGCTAGGGTTAGGGTTAGGGGACGGGGACGGTTTAGGGTCCAGGTGAGGGTACGACAACGCTTGAGGGGGAGCGTACGTGTGAGGGCGCGGGTTAGCGTTAGCGTACGGGTTAGGATTAGGGGACGGGTGAGGGTCAGGCTTCGGGGAAGGGTTAGGGTTAGGGTTCGGGCTAGGGTTAGGGTTAGGGAACGGGGACGGTTTAGGGTCCAGGTGAGGGTTCGACAACGCTTGAGGGGGAGCGTACGTGTGAGGGCGCCTGTTAGCGTTAGCGTACGGCTTAGGATTAGGGGACGGGTGAGGGTCAGGCTTCGGGGAAGGGTTAGGGTTCGGGTTCGGGCTAGGGTTAGGGTTAGGGGACGGGGACGGTTTAGGGTCCAGGTGAGGGTACGACAACGCTTGAGGGGGAGCGTACGTGTGAGGGCGTGGGTTAGTGTTAGCGTACGGGTTAGGATTAGGGGACGGGTGAGGGTCAGGCTTCGGGGAAGGGTTAAAGTTCGGGTTCGGGCTAGGGTTAGGGTTAGGGGATGGGGACGGTTTAGGGTCCAGGTGAGGGTACGACAACGCTTGAGGGGGAGCGTACGTGTGAGGGCGCGGGTTAGCGTTAGCGTACGGGTTAGGATTAGGGGACGGGTGAGGGACAGGCTTCGGGGAAGGGTTAGGGTTAGGGCTAGGGTTAGGGTTAGGGGACGGGGACGGTTTAGGGTCCAGGTGAGGGTACGACAACGCTTGAGGGGGAGCCTACGTGTGATGGCGCGGGTTAGCGTTAGCGTACGTGTTAGGATTAGGGGACGGTGAGGGTCAGGCTTCGGGGAAGGGTTAGGGTTAGGGTTCGGGCTAGGGTTAGGGTTAGGGGACGGGGACGGTTTAGGGTCCAGGTGAGGGTACGACAACGCTTGATGGGGAGCGTACGTGTGAGGGCGCGGTTGAGCGTTAGCGTACGGGTTAGGATTAGGGGACGGGTGTGGGTCAGGCTTCGGGGAAGGGTTAGGGTTAGGGTTCGGGCTAGGGTTAGGGTTAGGGGACGGGGACGGTTTAGGGTCCAGGTGAGGGTACGACAACGCTTGAGGGGGAGCGTACGTGTGAGGGCGCGGGTTAGCGTTAGCGTACGGGTGAGGATTAGGGGACGGGTGAGGGTCAGGCTTCGGGGAAGGGTTAGGGTTAGGGTTCGGGCTAGGGTTAGGGTTAGGGGACGGGGACGGTTTAGGGTCCAGGTGAGGGTACGACAACGCTTGAGGGGGAGCGTACGTGTGAGGGCGCGGGTTAGTGTTAGCGTACGGGTTAGGATTAGGGGACGGGTGAGGGTCAGGCTTCGGGGAAGGGTTAAAGTTCTGGTTCGGGCTAGGGTTAGGGTTAGGGGACGGGGACGGTTTAGGGTCCAGGTGAGTGTACGACAACGCTTGAGGGGGAGCGTACGTGTGAGGGCGCGGGTTAGCGTTAGTGTACGGGTTAGGATTAGGGGACGGGTGAGGGACAGGCTTCGGGGAAGGGTTAGGGTTAGGGTTCGGGCTAGGGTTAGGGTTAGGGGACGGGGACGGTTTAGGGTCCAGGTGAGGGTACGACAACGCTTGAGGGGGAGCGTACGTGTGAGGGTGCGGGTTAGCGTTAGCGTACGGGTTAGGATTAGGGGACGGGTGAGGTTCAGGCTTCGGGGAAGGGTTAGGGTTAGGGTTCGGGCTAGGGTTAGGGTTAGGGGATGGGGACGGTTTAGGGTCCAGGTGAGGGTACGACAACGTTTGAGGGGGAGCCTACGTGTGAGGGCGTGGGTTAGCGTTAGCGTACGGGTTAGGATTAGGGGACGGGTGAGGGTCAGGCTTCGGGGAAGGGTTAGGGTTAGGGTTCGGGCTAGGGTTAGGGTTAGGGGACGGGGACGGTTTAGGGTCCAGGTGAGGGTACGACAACGCTTGAGGGGGAGCGTACGTGTGAGGGCGCAGGTTAGCATTAGCGTACGGGTTCGGATTAGGGGACGGGTGAGGGTCAGGCTTCGGGGAAGGGTTAGGGTTAGGATTCGGGCTAGGGTTAGGGTTAGGGGACGGGGACGGTTTAGGGTCCAGGTGAGGGTACGACAACGCTTGAGGGGGAGCGTACGTGTGAGGGCGCGGGTTAGCGTTAGCGTACGGGTTAGGATTAGGGGACGGGTGAGGGTCAGGCTTCGGGGAAGGGTTAGGGTTAGGGTTCGGGCTAGGGTTAGGGTTAGGGGACGGGGACGGTTTAGGGTCCAGGTGAGGGTACGACAACGCTTGAGGGGGAGCGTACGTGTGAGGGCGCGGGTTAGCGTTAGCGTACGGGTGAGGATTAGGGGACGGATGAGGGTCAGGCTTCGGGGAAGGGTTAGGGTTAGGGTTCGGGCTAGGGTTAGGGTTAGGGTACGGGGACGGTTTAGGGTCCAGGTGAGGGTACGACAAGGCTTGAGGAGGAGCGTACGTGTGAGGGCGCGGGTTAGCGTTAGCGTACGGGTTAGGATTAGGGGACGGATGAGGGTCAGGCTTCGGGGAAGTGTTAGGGTTAAGGTTCGGGCTAGGGTTAGGGTTAGGGGACGGGGACGGTTTAGGGTCCAGGTGAGGGTACGACAACGCTTGAGGGGGAGCGTACGTGTGAGGGCGCGGGTTAGCGTTAGCGTACGGGTTAGGATTAGGGGACGGGTGAGGGTCAGGCTTCGGGGAAGGGTTACGGTTAGGGTTCGGCCTAGGGTTAGGGTTAGGGGACGGGGACGGTTTAGGGTCCAGGTGAGGGTACGACAACGCTTGAGGGGGAGCGTACGTGTGAGGGCGCGGGTTAGCGTTAGCGTACGGGTTAGGATTAGGGGACGGGTGAGGGTCAGGCTTCGGGGAAGGGTTAGGGTTAGGGTTCGGGCTAGGGTTAGGGTTAGGGGACGGGGACGGTTTAGGGTCCAGGTGAGGGTACGACAACGCTTGAGGGGGAGCGTACGTGTGAGGGCGCGGGTTAGCGTTAGCGTACGGGTTAGGATTAGGGGACGGGTGAGTGTCAGGCTTCGGGGAAGGGTTAGGGTTAGGGTTCGGACTAGGGTTAGGGTTAGGGGACGGGGACGGTTTAGGGTCCAGGTGAGGGTACGACAACGCTTGAGGGGGAGCGTACGTGTGAGGGCGTGGGTTAGCGTTAGCGTACGGGTTAGGATTAGGGGACGGATGAGGGTCAGGCTTCGGAGAAGGGTTAGGGTTAGGGTTCGGGCTAGGGTTAGGGTTAGGGGACGGGGACGGTTTAGGGTCCAGGTGAGGGTACGACAACGCTTGAGGGGTAGCGTACGTGTGAGGGCGCGGGTTAGCGTTAGCGTACGGGTTAGGATTAGGGGACGGGTGAGGGTCAGGCTTCGGGGAAGGGTTAGGGTTCGGGTTCGGGCTAGGGTTAGGGTTAGGGGACGGGGACGGTTTAGGGTCCAGGTGAGGGTACGACAACGCTTGAGGGGGTGCGTACGTGTGAGGGCGCGGGTTAGCGTTAGCGTACGGGTTAGGATTAGGGGACGGGTGAGGGTCAGGCTTCGGGGAAGGGTTAGGGTTAGGGTTCGGGCTAGGGTTAGGGTTAGGGGACGGGGACGGTTTAGGGTCCAGGTGAGGGTACGACAACCCTTGAGGGGGAGCGTACGTGTGAGGGCGCGGGTTAGCCTTAGCGTACGGGTTAGGATTAGGGGACGGGTGAGGGTCAGGCTTCGGGGAAGGGTTAGGGTTAGGGTTCGGGCTAGGGTTAGGGTTAGGTGACGGGGACGGTTTAGGGTCCAGGTGAGGGTACGACAACGCTTGAGGGGGAGCGTACGTGTGAGGGCGCGGGTTAGCATTAGCGTACGGGTTAGGATTAGGGGACGGGTGAGGGTCAGGCTTCGGGGAAGGGTTAGGGTTAGGGTTCGGGCTAGGGTTAGGGTTAGGGGACGGGGACGGTTTAGGGTCCAGGTGAGGGTACGACAACGCTTGAGGGGGAGCGTACGTGTGAGGGCGCGGGTTAGCGTTAGCGTACGGGTTAGGATTAGGGGACGGGTGAGGGTCAGGCTTCGGGGAAGGGTTAGGGTTAGGGTTCGGGCTAGGGTTAGGGTTAGGGGACGGGGATGGTTTAGGGTCCAGGTGAGGGTACGACAACGCTTGAGGGGGAGCGTACGTGTGAGGGCGCGGGTTAGCGTTAGCGTACGGGTTAGGATTAGGGGACGGGTGAGGGTCAGGCTTCGGGGAATGGTTAGGGTTAGGTTTCGGACTAGGGTTAGGGTTAGGGGACGGGGACGGTTTAGGGTCCAGGTGAGGGTACGAAAACGCTTGAGGGGGAGCGTACGTGTGAGGGCGTGGGTTAGCGTTAGCGTACGGGTTAGGATTAGGGGACGGGTGAGGGTCAGGCTTCGGGGAAGGGTTAGGGTTAGGGTTCGGGCTAGGGTTAGGGTTAGGGGACGGGGACGGTTTAGGGTCCAGGTGAGGGTACGACAACGCTTGAGGGGGAGCGTACGTGTGAGGGCGCGGGTTAGCGTTAGCGTACGGGTTAGGATTAGTGGACGGGTGAGGGTCAGGCTTCGTGGAAGCGTTAGGGTTAGGGTTCGGGCTAGGGTTAGGGTTAGGGGACGGGGACGGTTTAGGGTCCAGGTGAGGGTACGACAACGCTTTAGGGGGAGCGTACGTGTGAGGGCGCGGGTTAGCGTTAGCGTACGGGTTAGGATTAGGGGACGGGTGAGGGTCAGGCTTCGGGGAATGGTTAGGGTTAGGGTTCGGACTAGGGTTAGGGTTAGGGGACGGGGACGGTTTAGGGTCCAGGTGAGTGTACGACAACGCTTGAGGGGGAGCGTACGTGTGAGGGCGTGGGTTAGCGTTAGCGTACGGGTTAGGATTAGGGGACGGGTGAGGGTCAGGCTTCGGGGAAGGGTTAGGGTTAGGGTTCGGGCTAGGGTTAGGCTTAGGGGACGGGGACGGTTTAGGGTCCAGGTGAGGGTACGACAACGCTTGAGGGGGAGCGTACCTGTGAGGGCGCGGGTTAGCGTTAGCGTACGGGTTAGGATTAGGGGACGGGTGAGGGTCAGGCTTCGGGGAAGGGTTAGGGTTAGGGTTCGGGCTAGGGTTAGGGTTAGGGGACGGGGACGGTTTAGGGTCCAGGTGAGGGTACGACAACGCTTGAGGGGGAGCGTACGTGTGAGGGCGCGGGTTAGCGTTAGCGTACGGGTTAGGATTAGGGGACGGGTGAGGGTCAGGCTTCGGGGAAGGGTTAGGGTTAGGGTTCGGGCTAGGGTTAGGGTTAGGGGACGGGGACGGTTTCGGGTCCAGGTGAGGGTACGACAACACTTGAGGGGGAGCGTACGTGTGAGGGCGCGGGTTAGCGTTAGCTTACGGGTTCGGATTAGGGGACGGGTGAGGGTCAGGCTTCGGGGAAGGGTAAGGGTTAGGGTTCGGGCTAGGGTTAGGGTTAGGGGACGGGAACGGTTTAGGGTCCAGGTGAGGGTACGACAACGCTTGAGGGGGAGCGTACGTGTGAGGGCGCGGGTTAGCGTTAGCGTACGGGTTAGGATTAGGGGACGGGTGAGGGTCAGGCTTCGGGGAAGGGTTAGGGTTAGGGTTCGGGCTAGGGTTAGGGTTAGGGGACGGGGACGGTTTAGGGTCCAGGTGAGGGTACGACAACGCTTGAGGGGGAGCGTACGTGTGAGGGCGCGGGTTAGCGTTAGCTTACGGGTTCGGATTAGGGGACGGGTGAGGGTCAGGCTTCGGGGAAGGGTTAGGGTTAGGGTTCGGGCTAGGGTTAGGGTTAGGGGACGGGGACGGTTTAGGGTCCAGGTGAGGGTACGACAACGCTTGAGGGGGAGCGTACGTGTGAGGGCGCAGGTTAGCGTTAGCGTACGGGTTAGGATTAGGGGACGGGTGAGGGTCAGGCTTCGGGGAAGGGTTAGGGTTAGGGTTCGGGCTAGGGTTAGGGTTAGGGGACGGGGACGGTTTAGGGTCCAGGTGAGGGTACGACAGCGCTTGAGGGGGAGCCTACGTGTGAGGGCGCAGGTTAGCGTTAGTGTACGGGTTAGGATTAGGGGACGGGTGAGGGTCAGGCTTCGGGGAAGGGTTAGGGTTAGGGTTCGGGCTAGGGTTAGGGTTAGGGGACGGGGACGGTTTAGGGTCCAGGTGAGGGTACGACAACGCTTGAGGGGGAGCGTACGTGTGAGGGGGCGGGTTAGCGTTAGCGTACGGGTTAGGATTAGGGGACGGGTGAGGGTCAGGCTTCGGGGAAGGGTTAGGGTTAGGGTTCGGGCTAGGGTTAGGGTTAGGGGACGGGGACGGTTTAGGGTCCAGGTGAGGGTACGACAACGCTTGAGGGGGAGCCTACGTCTGAGGGCGCGGGTTAGCGTTAGCGTACGGGTTAGGATTAGGGGACGGGTGAGGGTCAGGCTTCGGGGAAGGGTTAGGGTTAGGGTTCGGGCTAGGGTTAGGGTTAGGGGACGGGGACGGTTTAGGGTCCAGATGAGGGTACGACAACGCTTGAGGGGGAGCGTACGTGTGAGGGCGCGGGTGAGCGTTAGCGTACGGGTTCGGATTAGGGGACGGGTGAGGGTCAGGCTTCGGGGAAGGGTTAGGGTTAGGGTTCGGGCTAGGGTTAGGGTTAAGGGACGGGGACGGTTTAGGGTCCAGGTGAGGGTACGACAACGCTTGAGGGGGAGCGTACGTGTGAGGGCGCGGGTTAGCGTTAGCGTACGGGTTAGGATTAGGGGACGGGTGAGGGTCAGGCTTCGGGGAAGGGTTAGGGTTAGGGTTCGGGCTAGGGTTAGGGTTAGGGGACGGGGACGGTTTAGGGTCCAGGTGAGGGTACGACAACGCTTGAGGGGGAGCGTACGTGTGAGGGCGCGGGTTAGCGTTAGCGTACGGGTGAGGATTAGGGGACGGGTGAGGGTCAGGCTTCGGGGAAGGGTTAGGGTTAGGGTTCGGGCTAGGGTTAGGGTTAGGGGACGGGGACGGTTTAGGGTCCAGGTGAGGGTACGACAACGCTTGAGGGGGAGCCTACTTGTGAGGGCGCGGGTTAGCGTTAGCGTACGGGTTAGGATTAGGGGACGGGTGAGGGTCAGGCTTCGGGGAAGGGTTAGGGTTAGGGTTCGGGCTAGGGTTAGGGTTAGGGGACGGGGACGGTTTAGGGTCCAGGTGAGGGTACGACAACGCTTGAGGGGGAGCGTACGTGTGAGGGCGCGGGTTAGCGTTAGCGTACGGGTTAGGATTAGGGGACGGGTGAGGGTCAGGCTTCGGGGAAGTGTTAGGGTTAGGGTTCGGGCTAGGGTTAGGGTTAGGGGACGGGGACGGTTTAGGGTCCAGGTGAGGGTACGACAACGCTTGAGGGGGAGCGTACGTGTGAGGGCGCGGGTTAGCGTTAGCGTACGGGTTAGGATTAGGGGACGGGTGAGGGTCAGGCTTCGGGGAAGGGTTAGGGTTAGGGTTCGGGCTAGGGTTAGGGTTAGGGGATGGGGACGGTTTAGGGTCCAGGTGAGGGTACGACAACGCTTGAGGGGGAGCGTAAGTGTGAGGGCGCGGGTTAGCGTTAGCGTACGGGTGAGGATTAGGGGACGGGTGAGGGTCAGGCTTCGGGGAAGGGTTAGGGTTAGGGTTCGGGCTAGGGTTAGGGTTAGGGGACGGGGACGGTTTAGGGTCCAGGTGAGGGTAAGACAACGCTTGAGGGGTAGCGTACGTGTGAGGGCATGGGTTAGAGTTAGCGTACGGGTTAGGATTAGGGGACGGGTGAGGGTCAGGCTTCGGGGAAGGGTTAGGGTTAGGGTTCGGGCTAGGGTTAGGGTTAGGGGACGGGGACGGTTTAGGGTCCAGGTGAGGGTACGACAACGCTTGAGGGGGAGCCTACGTGTGAGGGCTTGGGTTAGCGTTAGCGCACGGGTTAGGATTAGGGGACGGGTGAGGGTCAGGCTTCGGGGAAGGATTAGGGTTAGGGTTCGGGCTAGGGTTAGGGTTAGGGGACGGGGACGGTTTAGGGTCCAGGTGAGGGTACGACAACGCTTGAGGGGGAGCGTACGTGTGAGGGCGCGGGTTAGCGTTAGCGTACGGGTTAGGATTAGGGGACGGGTGAGGGTCAGGCTTCGGGGAAGGGTTAGGGTTAGGGTTCGGGCTAGGGTTAGGGTTAGGGGACGGGGACGGTTTAGGGTCCAGGTGAGGGTACGACAACGCTTGAGGGGGAGCGTACGTGTGAGGGCGTGGGTTAGCGTTAGCGTACGGGTTAGGATTAGGGGACGGGTGAGGGTCAGGCTTCGGGGAAGGGTTAGGGTTAGGGTTCGGGCTAGGGTTAGGGTTAGGGGACGGGGACGGTTTAGGGTCCAGGTGAGGGTACGACAACGCTTGAGGGGGAGCCTACGTGTGAGGGCACGGGTTAGCGTTAGCGTACGGGTTAGGATTAGGGGACGGGTGAGGGTCAGGCTTCGGGGAAGGGTTAGGGTTAGGGTTCGGGCTAGGGTTAGGGTTAGGGGACGGGAACGGTTTAGGGTCCAGGTGAGGGTACGACAACGCTTGAGGGGGAGCGTACGTGTGAGGGCGCGGGTGAGCGTTAGCGTACGGGTTAGGATTAGGGGACGGGTGAGGGTCAGGCTTCGGGGAAGGGTTAGGGTTAGGGTTCGGGCTAGGGTTAGGGTTAGGAGACGGGGACGGTTTAGGGTCCAGGTGAGGGTACGACAACGCTTGAGGGGGAGCGTACGTGTGAGGGCGCGGGTTAGCGTTAGCGTACGGGTTAGGATTAGGGGACGGGTGAGGGTCAGGCTTCGGGGAAGGGTTAGGGTTAGGGTTCGGGCTAGGGTTAGGGTTAGGGGACGGGGACGGTTTAGGGTCCAGGTGAGGGTACGACAACGCTTGAGGGGGAGCGTACGTGTGAGGGCGCGGGTTAGCGTTAGCATACGGGTGAGGATTAGGGGACGGGTGAGGGTCAGGCTTCGGGGAAGGGTTAGGGTTAGGGTTCGGGCTAGGGTTAGGGTTAGGGGACGGGGACGGTTTAGGGTCCAGGTGAGGGTACGACAACGCTTGAGGGGGAGCGTACGTGTGAGGGCGCGGGTTAGCGTTAGCGTACGGGTTAGGATTAGGGGACGGGTGAGGGTCAGGCTTCGGGGAAGGGTTAGGGTTAGGTTTCGGGCTAGGGTTAGGGTTAGGGGACGGAGACGGTTTAGGGTCCAGGTGAGGGTACGACAACGCTTGAGGGGGAGCGTACGTGTGAGGGCGCGGGTTAGCGTTAGCGTATGGGTTAGGATTAGGGGACGGGTGAGGGTCAGGCTTCGGGGAAGGGTTAGGGTTAGGGTTCGGGCTAGGGTTAGGGTTAGGGGACGGGGACGGTTTAGGGTCCAGGTGAGGGTACGACAACGCTTGAGGGGGAGCGTACGTGTGAGGGCGCGGGTTAGCGTTAGCGTACGGGTGAGGATTAGGGGACGGGTGAGGGTTAGGCTTCGGGGAAGGGTTAGGGTTAGGGTTCGGACTAGGGTTAGGGTTAGGGGACGGGGACGGTTTAGGGTCCAGGTGAGGGTACGACAACGCTTGAGGGGGAGCGTACGTGTGAGGGCGCGGGTTAGCGTTAGCGTACGGGTTAGGATTAGGGGACGGGTGAGGGTCAGGCTTCGGGGAAGGGTTAGGGTTAGGGTTCGGGCTAGGGTTAGGGTTAGGGGATGGGGACGGTTTAGGGTCCAGGTGAGGGTACGACAACGCTTGAGGGGGAGCGTACGTGTGAGGGCGCGGGTTAGCGTTAGCGTACGGGTTAGGATTAGGGGACGGGTGAGGGTCAGGCTTCGGGGAAGGGTTAGGGTTAGGGTTCGGGCTAGGGTTAGGGTTAGGGGACGGGGACGGTTTAGGGTCCAGGTGAGGGTACGACAACGCTTGAGGGGGAGCGTACGTGTGAGCGCGCGGGTTAGCGTTAGCGTACGGGTTAGGATTAGGGGACGGGTGAGGGTCAGGCTTCGGGGAAGGGTTAGGGTTAGGGTTCGGGCTAGGGTTAGGGTTAGGGGACGGGGACGGTTTAGGGTCCAGGTGAGGGTACGACAACGCTTGAGGGGGAGCGTACGTGTGAGGGCGCGGGTTAGCGTTAGCGTACGGGTTAGGATTAGGGGACGGGTGAGGGTCAGGCTTCGGGGAAGGGTTAGGGTTCGGGTTCGGGCTAGGGTTAGGGTTAGGGGACGGGGACGGTTTAGGGTCCAGGTGAGGGTACGACAACGCTTGAGGGGGAGCGTACGTGTGAGGGCGCGGGTTAGCGTTAGCGTACGGGTTAGGATTAGGGGACGGGTGAGGGTCAGGCTTCGGGGAAGGGTTAGGGTTAGGGTTCGGGCTAGGGTTAGGGTTAGGGGACGGGGACGGTTTAGGGTCCAGGTGAGGGTACGACAACGCTTGAGGGGGAGCGTACGTGTGAGGGCGCGGGTTAGCGTTAGCGTACGGGTTAGGATTAGGGGACGGGTGAGCGTCAGGCTTCGGGGAAGGGTTAGGGTTAGGGTTCGGACTAGGGTTAGGGTTAGGGGACGGGGACGGTTTAGGGTCCAGGTGAGGGTACGACAACGCTTGAGGGGGAGCGTACGTGTGAGGGCGCGGGTTAGCGTTAGCGTACGGGTTAGGATTAGGGGACGGGTGAGGGTCAGGCTTCGGGGAAGGGTTAGGGTTAGGGTTCGGGCTAGGGTTAGGGTTAGGGGACGGGGACGGTTTAGGGTCCAGGTGAGGGTACGACAACGCTTGAGGGGGAGCGTACGTGTGGGGGCGCGGGTTAGCGTTAGCGTACGGGTTAGGATTAGGGGACGGGTGAGGGTCAGGCTTCGGGGAAGGGTTAGGGTTAGGGTTCGGGCTAGGGTTAGGGTTAGGGGACGGGGACGGTTTAGGGTCCAGGTGAGGGTACGACAACGCTTGAGGGGGAGCGTACGTGTGAGGGCGCGGGTTAGCGTTAGCGTACGGGTTAGGATTAGGGGACGGGTGAGGGTCAGGCTTCGGGGAAGGGTTAGGGTTAGGGTTCGGGCTAGGGTTAGGGTTAGGGGACGGGGACGGTTTAGGGTCCAGGTGAGGGTACGACAACGCTTGAGGGGGAGCGTACGTGTGAGGGCGCGGGTTAGCGTTAGCGTACGGGTGAGGATTAGGGGACGGGTGAGGGTCAGGCTTCGGGGAAGGGTTAGGGTTAGGGTTCGGGCTAGGTTTAGGGTTAGGGGACGGGGACGGTTTAGGGTCCAGGTGAGGGTAAGACAACGCTTGAGGGGGAGCGTAAGTGTGAGGGCGCGGGTTAGCATTAGCGTACGGGTTAGGATTAGGGGACGGGTGAGGGTCAGGCTTCGGGGAAGGGTTAGGGTTAGGGTTCGGGCTAGGCTTAGGGTTAGGGGACGGGGACGGTTTAGGGTCCAGGTGAGGGTACGACAACGCTTGAGGGGGAGCGTACGTGTGAGGGCGCGGGTTAGCGTTAGCATACGGGTGAGGATTAGGGGACGGGTGAGGGTCAGGCTTCGGGGAAGGGTTAGGGTTAGGGTTCGGGCTAGGGTTAGGGTTAGGGGACGGGGACGGTTTAGGGTCCAGGTGAGGGTACGACAACGCTTGAGGGGGAGCGTACGTGTGAGGGCGCGGGTTAGCGTTAGCGTACGGGTTAGGATTAGGGGACGGGTGAGGGTCAGGCTTCGGGGAAGGGTTAGGGTTAGGTTTCGGGCTAGGGTTAGGTTTAGGGGACGGGGACGGTTTAGGGTCCAGCTGAGGGTACGACAACGCTTGAGGGGGAGCGTACGTGTGAGGGCGCGGGTTAGCGTTAGCGTACGGGTTAGGATTAGGGGACGGGTGAGGGTCAGGCTTCGGGGAAGGGTTAGGGTTAGGGTTCGGGCTAGGGTTAGGGTTAGGGGACGGGGACGGTTTAGGGTCCAGGTGAGGGTACGACAATGCTTGAGGGGGAGCGTACGTGTGAGGGCGCGGGTTAGCGTTAGCGTACGGGTGAGGATTAGGGGACGGGTGAGGGTCAGGCTTCGGGGAAGGGTTAGGGTTAGGGTTCGGACTAGGGTTAGGGTTAGGGGACGGGGACGGTTTAGGGTCCAGGTGAGGGTACGACAACGCTTGAGGGGGAGCGTACGTGTGAGGGCGCGGGTTAGCGTTAGCGTACGGGTTAGGATTAGGGGACGGGTGAGGGTCAGGCTTCGGGGAAGGGTTAGGGTTAGGGTTCGGGCTAGGGTTAGGGTTAGGGGATGGGGACGGTTTAGGGTCCAGGTGAGGGTACGACAACGCTTGAGGGGGAGCGTACGTGTGAGGGCGCGGGTTAGCGTTAGCGTACGGGTTAGGATTAGGGGACGGGTGAGGGTCAGGCTTCGGGGAAGGGTTAGGGTTAGGGTTCGGGCTAGGGTTAGGGTTAGGGGACGGGGACGGTTTAGGGTCCAGGTGAGGGTACGACAACGCTTGAGGGGGAGCGTACGTGTGAGGGCGCGGGTTAGCGTTAGCGTACGGGTTAGGATTAGGGGACGGGTGAGGGTCAGGCTTCGGGGAAGGGTTAGGGTTAGGGTTCGGGCTAGGGTTAGGGTTAGGGGACGGGGACGGTTTAGGGTCCAGGTGAGGGTACGACAACGCTTGAGGGGGAGCGTACGTGTGAGGGCGCGGGTTAGCGTTAGCGTACGGGTTAGGATTAGGGGACGGGTGAGGGTCAGGCTTCGGGGAAGGGTTAGGGTTCGGGTTCGGGCTAGGGTTAGGGTTAGGGGACGGGGACGGTTTAGGGTCCAGGTGAGGGTACGACAACGCTTGAGGGGGAGCGTACGTGTGAGGGCGCGGGTTAGCGTTAGCGTACGGGTTAGGATTAGGGGACGGGTGAGGGTCAGGCTTCGGGGAAGGGTTAGGGTTAGGGTTCGGGCTAGGGTTAGGGTTAGGGGACGGGGACGGTTTAGGGTCCAGGTGAGGGTACGACAACGCTTGAGGGGGAGCGTACGTGTGAGGGCACGGGTTAGCGTTAGCGTACGGGTGAGGATTAGGGGACGGGTGAGGGTCAGGCTTCGGGGAAGGGTTAGGGTTAGGGTTCGGGCTAGGGTTAGGGTTAGGGGACGGGGACGGTTTAGGGTCCAGTTGAGGGTACGACAACGCTTGAGGGGGAGCGTACGTGTGAGGGCGCGGGTTAGCGTTAGCGTACGGGTTAGGATTAGGGGACGGGTGAGGGTCAGGCTTCGGGGAAGGGTTAGGGTTAGGTTTCGGGCTAGGGTTAGGGTTAGGGGACGGGGACGGTTTAGGGTCCAGGTGAGGGTACGACAACGCTTGAGGGGGAGCGTACGTGTGAGGGCGCGGGTTAGCGTTAGCGTACGGGTTAGGATTAGGGGACGGGTGAGGGTCAGGCTTCGGGGAAGGGTTAGGGTTAGGGTTCGGGCTAGGGTTAGGGTTAGGGGACGGGGACGGTTTAGGGTCCAGGTGAGGGTACGACAACGCTTGAGGGGGAGCGTACGTGTGAGGGCGCGGGTTAGCGTTAGCGTACGGGTGAGGATTAGGGGACGGGTGAGGGTCAGGCTTCGGGGAAGGGTTAGGGTTAGGGTTCGGACTAGGGTTAGGGTTAGGGGACGGGGACGGTTTAGGGTCCAGGTGAGGGTACGACAACGCTTGAGGGGGAGCGTACGTGTGAGGGCGCGGGTTAGCGTTAGCGTACGGGTTAGGATTAGGGGACGGGTGAGGGTCAGGCTTCGGGGAAGGGTTAGGGTTAGGGTTCGGGCTAGGGTTAGGGTTAGGGGATGGGGACGGTTTAGGGTCCAGGTGAGGGTACGACAACGCTTGAGGGGGAGCGTACGTGTGAGGGCGCGGGTTAGCGTTAGCGTACGGGTTAGGATTAGGGGACGGGTGAGGGTCAGGCTTCGGGGAAGGGTTAGGGTTAGGGTTCGGGCTAGGGTTAGGGTTAGGGGACGGGGACGGTTTAGGGTCCAGGTGAGGGTACGACAACGCTTGAGGGGGAGCGTACGTGTGAGGGCGCGGGTTAGCGTTAGCGTACGGGTTAGGATTAGGGGACGGGTGAGGGTCAGGCTTCGAGGAAGGGTTAGGGTTAGGGTTCGGGCTAGGGTTAGGGTTAGGGGACGGGGACGGTTTAGGGTCCAGGTGAGGGTACGACAACGCTTGAGGGGGAGCGTACGTGTGAGGGCGCGGGTTAGCGTTAGCGTACGGGTTAGGATTAGGGGACGGGTGAGGGTCAGGCTTCGGGGAAGGGTTAGGGTTCGGGTTCGGGCTAGGGTTAGGGTTAGGGGACGGGGACGGTTTAGGGTCCAGGTGAGGGTACGACAACGCTTGAGGGGGAGCGTACGTGTGAGGGCGCGGGTTAGCGTTAGCGTACGGGTTAGGATTAGGGGACGGGTGAGGGTCAGGCTTCGGGGAAGGGTTAGGGTTAGGGTTCGGGCTAGGGTTAGGGTTAGGGGACGGGGACGGTTTAGGGTCCAGGTGAGGGTACGACAACGCTTGAGGGGGAGCGTACGTGTGAGGGCGCGGGTTAGCGTTAGCGTACGGGTTAGGATTAGGGGACGGGTGAGCGTCAGGCTTCGGGGAAGGGTTAGGGTTAGGGTTCGGACTAGGGTTAGGGTTAGGGGACGGGGACGGTTTAGGGTCCAGGTGAGGGTACGACAACGCTTGAGGGGGAGCGTACGTGTGAGGGCGCGGGTTAGCGTTAGCGTACGGGTTAGGATTAGGGGAAGGGTGAGGGTCAGGCTTCGGGGAAGGGTTAGGGTTAGGGTTCGGGCTAGGGTTAGGGTTAGGGGACGGGGACGGTTTAGGGTCCAGGTGAGGGTACGACAACACTTGAGGGGGAGCGTACGTGTGAGGGCGCGGGTTAGCGTTAGCGTACGGGTTAGGATTAGGGGACGGGTGAGGGTCAGGCTTCGGGGAAGGGTTAGGGTTAGGGTTCGGGCTAGGGTTAGGGTTAGGGGACGGGGACGGTTTAGGGTCCAGGTGAGGGTACGACAACGCTTGAGGGGGAGCGTACGTGTGAGGGCGCGGGTTAGCGTTAGCGTACGGGTTAGGATTAGGGGACGGGTGAGGGTCAGGCTTCGGGGAAGGGTTAGGGTTAGGGTTCGGGCTAGGGTTAGGGTTAGGGGACGGGGACGGTTTAGGGTCCAGGTGAGGGTACGACAACGCTTGAGGGGGAGCGTACGTGTGAGGGCGCGGGTTAGCGTTAGCGTACGGGTGAGGATTAGGGGACGGGTGAGGGTCAGGCTTCGGGGAAGGGTTAGGGTTCGGGTTCGGGCTAGGGTTAGGGGTAGGGGACGGGGACGGTTTAGGGTCCAGGTGAGGGTACGACAACGCTTGAGGGGGAGCCTACGTGTGAGGGCGCGGGTTAGCGTTAGCGTACGGGTTAGGATTAGGGGACGGGTGAGGGTCAGGCTTCGGGGAAGGGTTAGGGTTCGGGTTCGGGCTAGGGTTAGGGTTAGGGGACGGGGACGGTTTAGGGTCCAGGTGAGGGTACGACAACGCTTGAGGGGGAGCGTACGTGTGAGGGCGCGGGTTAGCGTTAGCGTACGGGTGAGGATTAGGGGACGGGTGAGGGTCAGGCTTCGGGGAAGGGTTAGGGTTAGGGTTCGGGCTAGGGTTAGGGTTAGGGGACGGGGACGGTTTAGGGTCCAGGTGAGGGTACGACAACGCTTGAGGGGGAGCGTACGTGTGAGGGCGCGGGTTAGCGTTAGCGTACGGGTTAGGATTAGGGGACGGGTGAGGGTCAGGCTTCGGGGAAGGGTTAGGGTTAGGTTTCGGGCTAGGGTTAGGGTTAGGGGACGGGGACGGTTTAGGGTCCAGGTGAGGGTACGACAACGCTTGAGGGGGAGCGTACGTGTGAGGGCGCGGGTTAGCGTTAGCGTACGGGTTAGGATTAGGGGACGGGTGAGGGTCAGGCTTCGGGGAAGGGTTAGGGTTAGGGTTCGGGCTAGGGTTAGGGTTAGGGGACGGGGACGGTTTAGGGTCCAGGTGAGGGTACGACAACGCTTGAGGGGGAGCGTACGTGTGAGGGCGCGGGTTAGCGTTAGCGTACGGGTGAGGATTAGGGGACGGGTGAGGGTCAGGCTTCGGGGAAGGGTTAGGGTTAGGGTTCGGACTAGGGTTAGGGTTAGGGGACGGGGACGGTTTAGGGTCCAGGTGAGGGTACGACAACGCTTGAGGGGGAGCGTACGTGTGAGGGCGCGGGTTAGCGTTAGCGTACGGGTTAGGATTAGGGGACGGGTGAGGGTCAGGCTTCGGGGAAGGGTTAGGGTTAGGGTTCGGGCTAGGGTTAGGGTTAGGGGATGGGGACGGTTTAGGGTCCAGGTGAGGGTACGACAACGCTTGAGGGGGAGCGTACGTGTGAGGGCGCGGGTTAGCGTTAGCGTACGGGTTAGGATTAGGGGACGGGTGAGGGTCAGGCTTCGGGGAAGGGTTAGGGTTAGGGTTCGGGCTAGGGTTAGGGTTAGGGGACGGGGACGGTTTAGGGTCCAGGTGAGGGTACGACAACGCTTGAGGGGGAGCGTACGTGTGAGGGCGCGGGTTAGCGTTAGCGTACGGGTTAGGATTAGGGGACGGGTGAGGGTCAGGCTTCGGGGAAGGGTTAGGGTTAGGGTTCGGGCTAGGGTTAGGGTTAGGGGACGGGGACGGTTTAGGGTCCAGGTGAGGGTACGACAACGCTTGAGGGGGAGCGTACGTGTGAGGGCGCGGGTTAGCGTTAGCGTATGGGTTAGGATTAGGGGACGGGTGAGGGTCAGGCTTCGGGGAAGGGTTAGGGTTCGGGTTCGGGCTAGGGTTAGGGTTAGGGGACGGGGACGGTTTAGGGTCCAGGTGAGGGTACGACAACGGTTGAGGGGGAGCGTACGTGTGAGGGCGCGGGTTAGCGTTAGCGTACGGGTTAGGATTAGGGGACGGGTGAGGGTCAGGCTTCGGGGAAGGGTTAGGGTTAGGGTTCGGGCTAGGGTTAGGGTTAGGGGACGGGGACGGTTTAGGGTCCAGGTGAGGGTACGACAACGCTTGAGGGGGAGCGTACGTGTGAGGGCGCGGGTTAGCGTTAGCGTACGGGTTAGGATTAGGGGACGGGTGAGGGTCAGGCTTCGGGGAAGGGTTAGGGTTAGGGTTCGGACTAGGGTTAGGGTTAGGGGACGGGGACGGTTTAGGGTCCAGGTGAGGGTACGACAACGCTTGAGGGGGAGCGTACGTGTGAGGGCGCGGGTTAGCGTTAGCGTACGGGTTAGGATTAGGGGACGGGTGAGGGTCAGGCTTCGGGGAAGGGTTAGGGTTAGGGTTCGGGCTAGGGTTAGGGTTAGGGGACGGGGACGGTTTAGGGTCCAGGTGAGGGTACGACAACACTTGAGGGGGAGCGTACGTGTGAGGGCGCGGGTTAGCGTTAGCGTACGGGTTAGGATTAGGGGACGGGTGAGGGTCAGGCTTCGGGGAAGGGTTAGGGTTAGGGTTCGGGCTAGGGTTAGGGTTAGGGGACGGGGACGGTTTAGGGTCCAGGTGAGGGTACGACAACGCTTGAGGGGGAGCGTACGTGTGAGGGCGCGGGTTAGCGTTAGCGTACGGGTTAGGATTAGGGGACGGGTGAGGGTCAGGCTTCGGGGAAGGGTTAGGGTTAGGGTTCGGGCTAGGGTTAGGGTTAGGGGACGGGGACGGTTTAGGGTCCAGGTGAGGGTACGACAACGCTTGAGGGGGAGCGTACGTGTGAGGGCGCGGGTTAGCGTTAGCGTACGGGTGAGGATTAGGGGACGGGTGAGGGTCAGGCTTCGGGGAAGGGTTAGGGTTAGGGTTCGGGCTAGGGTTAGGGGTAGGGGACGGGGACGGTTTAGGGTCCAGGTGAGGGTACGACAACGCTTGAGGGGGAGCCTACGTGTGAGGGCGCGGGTTAGCGTTAGCGTACGGGTTAGGATTAGGGGACGGGTGAGGGTCAGGCTTCGGGGAAGGGTTAGGGTTCGGGTTCGGGCTAGGGTTAGGGTTAGGGGACGGGGACGGTTTAGGGTCCAGGTGAGAGTACGACAACGCTTGAGGGGGAGCGTACGTGTGAGGGCGCGGGTTAGCGTTAGCGTACGGGTTAGGATTAGGGGACGGGTGAGGGTCAGGCTTCGGGGAAGGGTTAGGGTTCGGGTTCGGGCTAGGGTTAGGGTTAGGGGACGGGGACGGTTTAGGGTCCAGGTGAGGGTACGACAACGCTTGAGGGGGAGCGTAAGTGTGAGGGCGCGGGTTAGCATTAGCGTACGGGTTAGGATTAGGGGACGGGTGAGGGTCAGGCTTCGGGGAAGGGTTAGGGTTAGGGTTCGGGCTAGGGTTAGGGTTAGGGGACGGGGACGGTTTAGGGTCCAGGTGAGGGTACGACAACGCTTGAGGGGGAGCGTACGTGTGAGGGCGCGGGTTAGCGTTAGCATACGGGTGAGGATTAGGGGACGGGTGAGGGTCAGGCTTCGGGGAAGGGTTAGGGTTAGGGTTCGGGCTAGGGTTAGGGTTAGGGGACGGGGACGGTTTAGGGTCCAGGTGAGGGTACGACAACGCTTGAGGGGGAGCGTACGTGTGAGGGCGCGGGTTAGCGTTAGCGTACGGGTTAGGATTAGGGGACGGGTGAGGGTCAGGCTTCGGGGAAGGGTTAGGGTTAGGTTTCGGGCTAGGGTTAGGGTTAGGGGACGGGGACGGTTTAGGGTCCAGGTGAGGGTACGACAACGCTTGAGGGGGAGCGTACGTGTGAGGGCGCGGGTTAGCGTTAGCGTACGGGTTAGGATTAGGGGACGGGTGAGGGTCAGGCTTCGGGGAAGGTTTAGGGTTAGGGTTCGGGCTAGGGTTAGGGTTAGGGGACGGGGACGGTTTAGGGTCCAGGTGAGGGTACGACAATGCTTGAGGGGGAGCGTACGTGTGAGGGCGCGGGTTAGCGTTAGCGTACGGGTGAGGATTAGGGGACGGGTGAGGGTCAGGCTTCGGGGAAGGGTTAGGGTTAGGGTTCGGACTAGCGTTAGGGTTAGGGGACGGGGACGGTTTAGGGTCCAGGTGAGGGTACGACAACGCTTGAGGGGGAGCGTACGTGTGAGGGCGCGGGTTAGCGTTAGCGTACGGGTTAGGATTAGGGGACGGGTGAGGGTCAGGCTTCGGGGAAGGGTTAGGGTTAGGGTTCGGGCTAGGGTTAGGGTTAGGGGATGGGGACGGTTTAGGGTCCAGGTGAGGGTACGACAACGCTTGAGGGGGAGCGTACGTGTGAGGGCGCGGGTTAGCGTTAGCGTACGGGTTAGGATTAGGGGACGGGTGAGGGTCAGGCTTCGGGGAAGGGTTAGGGTTAGGGTTCGGGCTAGGGTTAGGGTTAGGGGACGGGGACGGTTTAGGGTCCAGGTGAGGGTACGACAACGCTTGAGGGGGAGCGTACGTGTGAGGGCGCGGGTTAGCGTTAGCGTACGGGTTAGGATTAGGGGACGGGTGAGGGTCAGGCTTCGGGGAAGGGTTAGGGTTAGGGTTCGGGCTAGGGTTAGGGTTAGGGGACGGGGACGGTTTAGGGTCCAGGTGAGGGTACGACAACGCTTGAGGGGGAGCGTACGTGTGAGGGCGCGGGTTAGCGTTAGCGTACGGGTGAGGATTAGGGGACGGGTGAGGGTCAGGCTTCGGGGAAGGGTTAGGGTTAGGGTTCGGGCTAGGGTTAGGGGTAGGGGACGGGGACGGTTTAGGGTCCAGGTGAGGGTACGACAACGCTTGAGGGGGAGCGTACGTGTGAGGGCGCGGGTTAGCGTTAGCGTACGGGTTAGGATTAGGGGACGGGTGAGGGTCAGGCTTCGGGGAAGGGTTAGGATTCGGGTTCGGGCTAGGGTTAGGGTTAGGGGACGGGGACGGTTTAGGGTCCAGGTGAGAGTACGACAACGCTTGAGGGGGAGCGTACGTGTGAGGGCGCGGGTTAGCGTTAGCGTACGGGTTAGGATTAGGGGACGGGTGAGGGTCAGGCTTCGGGGAAGGGTTAGGGTTCGGGTTCGGGCTAGGGTTAGGGTTAGGGGACGGGGACGGTTTAGGGTCCAGGTGAGGGTACGACAACGCTTGAGGGGGAGCGTACGTGTGAGGGCGCGGGTTAGCATTAGCGTACGGGTTAGGATTAGGGGACGGGTGAGGGTCAGGCTTCGGGGAAGGGTTAGGGTTAGGGTTCGGGCTAGGGTTAGGGTTAGGGGACGGGGACGGTTTAGGGTCCAGGTGAGGGTACGACAACGCTTGAGGGGGAGCGTACGTGTGAGGGCGCGGGTTAGCGTTAGCGTACGGGTGAGGATTAGGGGACGGGTGAGGGTCAGGCTTCGGGGAAGGGTTAGGGTTCGGGTTCGGGCTAGGGTTAGGGTTAGGGGACGGGGACGGTTTAGGGTCCAGGTGAGAGTACGACAACGCTTGAGGGGGAGCGTACGTGTGAGGGCGCGGGTTAGCGTTAGCGTACGGGTTAGGATTAGGGGACGGGTGAGGGTCAGGCTTCGGGGAAGGGTTAGGGTTCGGGTTCGGGCTAGGGTTAGGGTTAGGGGACGGGGACGGTTTAGGGTCCAGGTGAGGGTACGACAACGCTTGAGGGGGAGCGTAAGTGTGAGGGCGCGGGTTAGCATTAGCGTACGGGTTAGGATTAGGGGACGGGTGAGGGTCAGGCTTCGGGGAAGGGTTAGGGTTAGGGTTCGGGCTAGGGTTAGGGTTAGGGGACGGGGACGGTTTAGGGTCCAGGTGAGGGTACGACAACGCTTGAGGGGGAGCGTACGTGTGAGGGCGCGGGTTAGCGTTAGCGTACGGGTGAGGATTAGGGGACGGGTGAGGGTCAGGCTTCGGGGAAGGGTTAGGGTTAGGGTTCGGGCTAGGGTTAGGGTTAGGGGACGGGGACGGTTTAGGGTCCAGGTGAGGGTACGACAACGTTTGAGGGGGAGCGTACGTGTGAGGGCGCGGGTTAGCGTTAGCGTACGGGTTAGGATTAGGGGACGGGTGAGGGTCAGGCTTCGGGGAAGGGTTAGGGTTAGGGTTCGGGCTAGGGTTAGGGTTAGGGGACGGGGACGGCTTAGGGTCCAGGTGAGGGTACGACAACGCTTGAGGGGGAGCGTACGTGTGAGGGCGCGGGTTAGCGTTAGCGTACGGGTTAGGATTAGGGGACGGGTGAGGGTCAGGCTTCGGGGAAGGGTTAGGGTTCGGGTTCGGGCTAGGGTTAGGGTTAGGGGACGGGGACGGTTTAGGGTCCAGGTGAGGGTACGACAACGCTTGAGGGGGAGCGTATGTGTGAGGGCGCGGGTTAGCGTTAGCGTACGGGTTAGGATTAGGGGACGGGTGAGGGTCAGGCTTCGGGGAAGGGTTAGGGTTCGGGTTCGGGCTAGGGTTAGGGTTAGGGGACGGGGACGGCTTAGGGTCCAGGTGAGGGTACGACAACGCTTGAGGGGGAGCGTACGTGTGAGGGCGCGGGTTAGCGTTAGCGTACGGGTTAGGATTAGGGGACGGGTGAGGGTCAGGCTTCGGGGAAGGGTTAGGGATCGGGTTCGGGCTAGGGTTAGGGTTAGGGGACGGGGACGGCTTAGGGTCCAGGTGAGGGTACGACAACGCTTGAGGGGGAGCGTACGTGTGAGGGCGCGGGTTAGCGTTAGCGTACGGGTTAGGATTAGGGGACGGGTGAGGGTCAGGCTTCGGGGAAGGGTTAGGGTTCGGGTTCGGGCTAGGGTTAGGGTTAGGGGACGGGGACGGTTTAGGGTCCAGGTGAGGGTACGACAACGCTTGAGGGGGAGCGTATGTGTGAGGGCGCGGGTTAGCGTTAGCGTACGGGTGAGGATTAGGGGACGGGTGAGGGTCAGGCTTCGGGGAAGGGTTAGGGTTAGGGTTCGGGCTAGGGTTAGGGTTAGGGGACGGGGACGGTTTAGGGTCCAGGTGAGGGTACGACAACGCTTGAGGGGGAGCGTACGTGTGAGGGCGCGGGTTAGCGTTAGCGTACGGGTGAGGATTAGGGGACGGGTGAGGGTCAGGCTTCGGGGAAGGGTTAGGGTTAGGGTTCGGGCTAGGGTTAGGGTTAGGGGACGGGGACGGTTTAGGGTCCAGGTGAGGGTACGACAACGTTTGAGGGGGAGCGTACGTGTGAGGGCGCGGGTTAGCGTTAGCGTACGGGTTAGGATTAGGGGACGGGTGAGGGTCAGGCTTCGGGGAAGGGTTAGGGTTAGGGTTCGGGCTAGGGTTAGGGTTAGGGGACGGGGACGGCTTAGGGTCCAGGTGAGGGTACGACAACGCTTGAGGGGGAGCGTACGTGTGAGGGCGCGGGTTAGCGTTAGCGTACGGGTTAGGATTAGGGGACGGGTGAGGGTCAGGCTTCGGGGAAGGGTTAGGGTTCGGGTTCGGGCTAGGGTTAGGGTTAGGGGACGGGGACGGTTTAGGGTCCAGGTGAGGGTACGACAACGCTTGAGGGGGAGCGTATGTGTGAGGGCGCGGGTTAGCGTTAGCGTACGGGTTAGGATTAGGGGACGGGTGAGGGTCAGGCTTCGGGGAAGGGTTAGGGTTCGGGTTCGGGCTAGGGTTAGGGTTAGGGGACGGGGACGGCTTAGGGTCCAGGTGAGGGTACGACAACGCTTGAGGGGGAGCGTACGTGTGAGGGCGCGGGTTAGCGTTAGCGTACGGGTTAGGATTAGGGGACGGGTGAGGGTCAGGCTTCGGGGAAGGGTTAGGGATCGGGTTCGGGCTAGGGTTAGGGTTAGGGGACGGGGACGGCTTAGGGTCCAGGTGAGGGTACGACAACGCTTGAGGGGGAGCGTACGTGTGAGGGCGCGGGTTAGCGTTAGCGTACGGGTTAGGATTAGGGGACGGGTGAGGGTCAGGCTTCGGGGAAGGGTTAGGGTTCGGGTTCGGGCTAGGGTTAGGGTTAGGGGACGGGGACGGTTTAGGGTCCAGGTGAGGGTACGACAACGCTTGAGGGGGAGCGTATGTGTGAGGGCGCGGGTTAGCGTTAGCGTACGGGTTAGGATTAGGGGACGGGTGAGGGTCAGGCTTCGGGGAAGGGTTAGGGTTCGGGTTCGGGCTAGGGTTAGGGTTAGGGGACGGGGACGGCTTAGGGTCCAGGTGAGGGTACGACAACGCTTGAGGGGGAGCGTACGTGTGAGGGCGCGGGTTAGCGTTAGCGTACGGGTTAGGATTAGGGGACGGGTGAGGGTCAGGCTTCGGGGAAGGGTTAGGGATCGGGTTCGGGCTAGGGTTAGGGTTAGGGGACGGGGACGGTTTAGGGTCCAGGTGAGGGTACGACAACGCTTGAGGGGGAGCGTAAGTGTGAGGGCGCGGGTTAGCATTAGCGTACGGGTTAGGATTAGGGGACGGGTGAGGGTCAGGCTTCGGGGAAGGGTTAGGGTTAGGGTTCGGGCTAGGGTTAGGGTTAGGGGACGGGGACGGTTTAGGGTCCAGGTGAGGGTACGACAACGCTTGAGGGGGAGCGTACGTGTGAGGGCGCGGGTTAGCGTTAGCGTACGGGTGAGGATTAGGGGACGGGTGAGGGTCAGGCTTCGGGGAAGGGTTAGGGTTAGGGTTCGGGCTAGGGTTAGGGTTAGGGGACGGGGACGGTTTAGGGTCCAGGTGAGGGTACGACAACGTTTGAGGGGGAGCGTACGTGTGAGGGCGCGGGTTAGCGTTAGCGTACGGGTTAGGATTAGGGGACGGGTGAGGGTCAGGCTTCGGGGAAGGGTTAGGGTTAGGGTTCGGGCTAGGGTTAGGGTTAGGGGACGGGGACGGTTTAGGGTCCAGGTGAGGGTACGACAACGCTTGAGGGGGAGCGTACGTGTGAGGGCGCGGGTTAGCGTTAGCGTACGGGTTAGGATTAGGGGACGGGTGAGGGTCAGGCTTCGGGGAAGGGTTAGGGTTCGGGTTCGGGCTAGGGTTAGGGTTAGGGGACGGGGACGGTTTAGGGTCCAGGTGAGGGTACGACAACGCTTGAGGGGGAGCGTACGTGTGAGGGCGCGGGTTAGCGTTAGCGTACGGGTTAGGATTAGGGGACGGGTGAGGGTCAGGCTTCGGGGAAGGGTTAGGGTTAGGGTTCGGGCTAGGGTTAGGGTTAGGGGACGGGGACGGTTTAGGGTCCAGGTGAGGGTACGACAACGCTTGAGGGGGAGCGTACGTGTGAGGGCGCGGGTTAGCGTTAGCGTACGGGTTAGGATTAGGGGACGGGTGAGGGTCAGGCTTCGGGGAAGGGTTAGGGTTAGGGTTCGGGCTAGGGTTAGGGTTAGGGGACGGGGACGGTTTAGGGTCCAGGTGAGGGTACGACAACGCTTGAGGGGGAGCGTACGTGTGAGGGCGCGGGTGAGCGTTAGCGTACGGGTTAGGATTAGGGGACGGGTGAGGGTCAGGATTCGGGGAATGGTTAGGGTTAGGGTTCGGACTAGGGTTAGGGTTAGAGGACGGGGACGGTTTAGGGTCCAGGTGAGGGTACGACAACGCTTGAGGGGGAGCGTACGTGTGAGGGCGTGGGTTAGCGTTGGCGTACGGGTTAGGATTAGGGGACGGGTGAGCGTCAGGCTTCGGGGAAGGGTTAGGGTTAGGGTTCGGGCTAGGGTTAGGGTTAGGTGACGGGGACGGTTTAGGGTCCAGGTGAGGGTACGACAACGCTTGAGGGGGAGCGTACGTGTGAGGGCGCGGGTTAGCGTTAGCGTACGGGTTAGGATTAGGGGACGGGTGAGGGTCAGGCTTCGGGGAAGGGTTAGGGTTAGGGTTCGGGCTAGGGTTAGGGTTAGGGGACGGGGACGGTTTAGGGTCCAGGTGAGGGTACGACAACGCTTGAGGGGGAGCGTACGTGTGAGGGCGCGGGTTAGCGTTAGCGTACGGGTTAGGATTAGGGGACAGGTGAGGGTCAGGCTTCGGGGAAGGGTTAGGGTTAGGGTTCGGGCTAGGGTTAGGGTTAGGGGACGGGGACGGTTTAGGGTCCAGGTGAGGGTACGACAACGCTTGAGGGGGAGCGTACGTGTGAGGGCGCGGGTTAGCGTTAGCGTACGGGTTAGGATTAGGGGACGGGTGAGGGTCAGGCTTCGGGGAAGGGTTAGGGTTAGGGTTCGGGCTAGGGTTAGGGTTAGGGGACGGGGACGGTTTAGGGTCCAGGTGAGGGTACGACAACGCTTGAGGGGGAGCGTAAGTGTGAGGGCGCGGGTTAGCATTAGCGTACGGGTTAGGATTAGGGGACGGGTGAGGGTCAGGCTTCGGGGAAGGGTTAGGGTTAGGGTTCGGGCTAGGGTTAGGGTTAGGGGACGGGGACGGTTTAGGGTCCAGGTGAGGGTACGACAACGCTTGAGGGGGAGCGTACGTGTGAGGGCGCGGGTTAGCGTTAGCGTACGGGTGAGGATTAGGGGACGGGTGAGGGTCAGGCTTCGGGGAAGGGTTAGGGTTATGGTTCGGGCTAGGGTTAGGGTTAGGGGACGGGGACGGTTTAGGGTCCAGGTGAGGGTACGACAACGTTTGAGGGGGAGCGTACGTGTGAGGGCGCGGGTTAGCGTTAGCGTACGGGTGAGGATTAGGGGACGGGTGAGGGTCAGGCTTCGGGGAAGGGTTAGGGTTAGGGTTCGGGCTAGGGTTAGGGGTAGGGGACGGGGACGGTTTAGGGTCCAGGTGAGGGTACGACAACGCTTGAGGGGGACCCTACGTGTGAGGGCGCGGGTTAGCGTTAGCGTACGGGTTAGGATTAGGGGACGGGTGAGGGTCAGGCTTCGGGGAAGGGTTAGGGTTCGGGTTCGGGCTAGGGTTAGGGTTAGGGGACGGGGACGGTTTAGGGTCCAGGTGAGGGTACGACAACGCTTGAGGGGGAGCGTAAGTGTGAGGGCGCGGGTTAGCATTAGCGTACGGGTTAGGATTAGGGGACGGGTGAGGGTCAGGCTTCGGGGAAGGGTTAGGGTTAGGGTTCGGGCTAGGGTTAGGGTTAGGGGACGGGGACGGTTTAGGGTCCAGGTGAGGGTACGACAACGCTTGAGGGGGAGCGTACGTGTGAGGGCGCGGGTTAGCGTTAGCGTACGGGTGAGGATTAGGGGACGGGTGAGGGTCAGGCTTCGGGGAAGGGTTAGGGTTATGGTTCGGGCTAGGGTTAGGGTTAGGGGACGGGGACGGTTTAGGGTCCAGGTGAGGGTACGACAACGTTTGAGGGGGAGCGTACGTGTGAGGGCGCGGGTTAGCGTTAGCGTACGGGTTAGGATTAGGGGACGGGTGAGGGTCAGGCTTCGGGGAAGGGTTAGGGTTCGGGTTCGGGCTAGGGTTAGGGTTAGGGGACGGGGACGGTTTACGGTCCAGGTGAGGGTACGACAACGCTTGAGGGGGAGCGTATGTGTGAGGGCGCGGGTTAGCGTTAGCGTACGCGTTAGGATTAGGGGACGGGTGAGGGTCAGGCTTCGGGGAAGGGTTAGGGTTAGGGTTCGGGCTAGGGTTAGGGTTAGGGGACGGGGACGGTTTAGGGTCCAGGTGAGGGTACGACAACGCTTGAGGGGGAGCGTACGTGTGAGGGCGCGGGTTAGCGTTAGCGTACGGGTTAGGATTAGGGGACGGGTGAGGGTCAGGCTTCGGGGAAGGGTTAGGGTTAGGGTTCGGGCTAGGGTTAGGGTTAGGGGACGGGGACGGTTTAGGGTCCAGGTGAGGGTACGACAACGCTTGAGGGGGAGCGTACGTGTGAGGGTGCGGGTGAGCGTTAGCGTACGGCTTAGGATTAGGGGACGGGTGAGGGTCAGGATTCGGGGAATGGTTAGGGTTAGGGTTCGGACTAGGGTTAGGGTTAGAGGACGGGGACGGTTTAGGGTCCAGGTGAGGGTACGACAACGCTTGAGGGGGAGCGTACGTGTGAGGGCGTGGGTTAGCGTTGGCGTACGGGTTAGGATTAGGGGACGGGTGAGCGTCAGGCTTCGGGGAAGGGTTAGGGTTAGGGTTCGGGCTAGGGTTAGGGTTAGGGGACGGGGACGGTTTAGGGTCCAGGTGAGGGTACGACAACGCTTGAGGGGGAGCGTACGTGTGAGGGCGTGGGTTAGCGTGAGCGTACGGGTTAGGATTAGGGGACGGGTGAGGGTCAGGGTTCGGGGAAGGGTTAGGGTTAGGGTTCGGGCTAGGGTTAGGGTTAGGGGACGGGGACGGTTTAGGGTCCAAGTGAGGGTACGACAACGCTTGAGGGGGAGCGTACGTGTGAGGGCGCGGGTTAGCGTTAGCGTACGGGTTAGGATTAGGGGACGGGTGAGGGTCAGGCTTTGGGGAAGGGTTAGGGTTAGGGTTCGGGCTAGGGTTAGGTTTAGGGGACGGGGACGGTTTAGGGTCCAGGTGAGGGTACGACAACGCTTGAGGGGGAGCGTACGTGTGAGGGCGCGGGTTAGCGTTAGCGTACGGGTTAGGATTAGGTGACGGGTGAGGGTCAGGCTTCGGGGAAGGGTTAGGGTTCGGGTTCGGGCTAGGGTTAGGGTTAGGGGACGGGGACGGTTTAGGGTCCAGGTGAGGGTACGACAACGCTTGAGGGGGAGCGTACGTGTGAGGGCGCAGGTTAGCGTTAGTGTACGGGTTAGGATTAGGGGACGGGTGAGGGTCAGGCTTCGGGGAAGGGTTAGGGTTCGGGTTCGGGCTAGGGTTAGGGTTAGGGGACGGGGACGGTTTAGGGTCCAGGTGAGGGTACGACAACGCTTGAGGGGGAGCGTACGTGTGAGGGCGCGGGTTAGCGTTATCGTACGGGATAGGATTAGGGGACGGGTGAGGGTCAGGCTTCGGGGAAGGGTTAGGGTTCGGGTTCGGGCTAGGGTTAGGGTTAGGGGATGGGGATGGTTTAGGGTCCAGGTGAGGGTACGACAACGCTTTAGGGGGAGCGTACGTGTGAGGGCGCGGGTTAGCGTTAGCGTACGGGTTAGGATTAGGTGACGGGTGAGGGTCAGGCTTCGGGGAAGGGTTAGGGTTCAGGTTCGGGCTAGGGTTAGGGTTAGGGGACGGGGACGGTTTAGGGTCCAGGTGAGGGTACGACAACGCTTTAGGGGGAGCGTACGTGTGAGGGCGCGGGTTAGCGTTAGCGTACAGGTTAGGATTAGGGGACGGGTGAGGGTCAGGCTTCGGGGAAGGGTTAGGTTTCGGGTTGGGGCTAGGGTTAGGGTTAGGGGACGGGGACGGTTTAGGGTCCAGGTGAGGGTACGACAACGCTTGAGGGGGAGCGTACGTGTGAGGGCGTGGGTTAGCGTGAGCGTACGGGTTAGGATTAGGGGACGGGTGAGGGTCAGGCTTCGGGGAAGGGTTAGGGTTAGGGTTCGGGCTAGGGTTAGGGTTAGGGGACGGGGACGGTTTAGGGTCCAGGTGAGGGTACGACAACGCTTGAGGGGGAGCGTACGTGTGAGGGCGCGGGTTAGCGTTATCGTACGGGTTAGGATTAGGGGACGGGTGAGGGTCAGGCTTCGGGGAAGGGTTAGGGTTCGGGTTCGGGCTAGGGTTAGGGTTAGGGGACGGGGACGGTTTAGGGTCCAGGTGAGGGTACGACAATGCTTGAGGGGGAGCGTACGTGTGAGGGCGCGGGTTAGCGTTAGCGTACGGGTTAGGATTAGGGGACGGGTGAGGGTCAGGCTTCGGGGAAGGGTTAGGGTTCGGGTTGGGGTTAGGGTTAGGGTTAGGGGACGGGAACGGTTTAGGGTCCAGGTGAGGGTATGACAACGCTTGAGGGGGAGCGTACGTGTGAGGGCGCGGGTTAGCGTTAGCGTACGGTTTAGGATTAGGGGACGGGTCAGGGTCAGGCTTCGGGGAAGGGTTAGGGTTCGGGTTGGGGCTAGGGTTAGGGTTAGGGGACGGGGACGGTTTAGGGTCCAGGTGAGGGTACGACAACGCTTGAGGGGGAGCGTACGTGTGAGGGCGCGGGTTAGCGTTAGCGTACGGGTTAGGATTAGGGGACGGGTGAGGGTCAGGCTTCGGGGAAGGGTTAGGGTTCGGGTTCGGGCTAGGGTTAGGGTTAGGGGACGGGGACGGTTTAGGGTCCAGGTGAGGGTACGACAACGCTTGAGGGGGAGCGTACGTGTGAGGGCGCGGGTTAGCGTTAGCGTACGGGTTAGGATTAGGGGACGGGTGAGGGTCAGGCTTCGGGGAAGGGTTAGGGTTCGGGTTGGGGCTAGGGTTAGGGTTAGGGGACGGGGACGGTTTAGGGTCCAGGTGAGGGTACGACAATGCTTGAGGGGGAGCGTACGTGTGAGGGCGCGGGTTAGCGTTAGCGTACGGGTTAGGATTAGGGGAAGGGTGAGGGTCAGGCTTCGGGGAAGGGTTAGGGTTCGGGTTCGGGCTAGGGTTAGGGTTAGCGGACGGGGACGGTTTAGGGTCCAGGTGAGGGTACGACAACGCTTGAGGGGTAGCGTACGTGTGAGGGCGCGGGTTAGCGTTAGCGTACGGGTTAGGATTAGGGGACGGGTGAGGGTCAGGCTTCGGGGAAGGGTTAGGGTTCGGGTTCGGGCTAGGGTTAGGGTTAGGGGACGGGGACGGTTTAGGGTCCAGGTGAGGGTACGACGACGCTTGAGGGGGAGCGTACGTGTGAGGGCGCGGGTTAGCGTTAGCGTACGGGTTAGGATTAGGGGACGGGTGAGGGTCAGGCTTCGGGGAAGGGTTAGGGTTCGGGTTCGGGCTAGGGTTAGGGTTAGGGGATGGGGACGGTTTAGGGTCCAGGTGAGGGTACGACAACGCTTGAGGGGGAGCCTACGTGTGAGGGCGCGGGTTAGCGTTAGCGTACGGGTTAGGATTAGGGGACGGGTGAGGGTCAGGCTTCGGGGAAGGGTTAGGGTTAGGGTTGGGGCTAGGGTTAGGGTTAGGGGACGGGGACGGTTTAGGGTCGAGGTGAGGGTATGACAACGCTTGAGGGGGAGCTTACGTGTGAGGGTGCGGGTTAGCGTTAGCGTACGGGTTAGGATTAGGGGACGGGTGAGTGTCAGGATTCGGGGAAGGGTTAGGGTTCGGGTTCGGGCTAGGGTTAGGGTTAGGGGACGGGGACGGTTTAGGGTCCAGGTGAGGGTACGACAACGCTTGAGGGGGAGCGTACGTGTGAGGGCACGGGTTAGCGTTAGCGTACGGGTTAGGATTAGGGGACGGGTGAGGGTCAGGCTTCGGGGAAGGGTTAGGGTTCGGGTTCGGGCTAGGGTTAGGGTTAGGGGACGGGGACGGTTTAGGGTCCAGGTGAGGGTACGACAACGCTTTAGGGGGAGCGTACGTGTGAGGGCGCGGGTTAGCGTTAGCGTACGGGTTAGGATTAGGGGACGGGTGAGGGTCAGGCTTCGGGGAAGGGTTAGGGTTCGGGTTCGGGCTAGGGTTAGGGTTAGGGGACGGGGACGGTTTAGGGTCCAGGTGAGGGTACGACAACGCTTGAGGGGGAGCCTACGTGTGAGGGCGCGGGTTAGCGTTAGCGTACAGGTTAGGATTAGGGGACAGGTGAGGGTCAGGCTTCGGGGAAGGGTTAGGGTTCGGGTTCGGGCTAGGGTTAGGGTTAGGGGACGGGGACGGTTTAGGGTCCAGGTGAGGGTACGACAACGCTTGAGGGGGAGCGTACGTGTGAGGGCGCGGGTTAGCGTTAGCGTACGGGTTAGGATTAGGGGACGGGTGAGGGTCAGGCTTCGGGGAAGGGTTAGGGTTCGGGTTCGGGCTAGAGTTAGGGTTAGGGGACGGGGACGGTTTAGGGTCCAGGTGAGGGTACGACAACGCTTGAGGGGGAGCGTACGTGTGAGGGCGCGGGTTAGCGTTAGCGTACGGGTTAGGATTAGGGGACGGGTGAGGGTCAGGCTTCGGGGAAGGGTTAGGGTTCGGGTTCGGGCTAGGGTTAGGGTTAGGGGACGGGGACGGTTTAGGGTCCAGGTGAGGGTACGACAACGCTTGAGGGGGAGCGTACGTGTGAGGGCGCGGGTTAGCGTTAGCTTACGGGTTAGGATTAGGGGACGGGTGAGGGTCAGGCTTCGGGGTAGGGTTAGGGTTCGGGTTCGGGCTAGGGTTAGGGTTAGGGGACGGGGACGGTTTAGGGTCCAGGTGAGTGTACGACAACGCTTGAGGGGGAGCGTACGTGTGTGGGCGCGGGTTAGCGTTAGCGTACGGGTTAGGATTAGGGGACGGGTGAGGGTCAGGCTTCGGGGAAGGGTTAGGGTTCGGGTTCGGGCTAGGGTTAGGGTTAGGGGACGGGGACGGTTTAGGGTCCAGGTGAGGGTACGACAACGCTTTAGGGGGAGCGTACGTGTGAGGGCGCGGGTTAGCGTTAGCGTACGGGTTAGGATTAGGGGACGGGTGAGGGTCAGGCTTCGGGGAAGGGTTAGGGTTTGGGATGGGGCTAGGGTTAGGGTTAGGGGACGGGGACGGTTTAGGGTCCAGGTGAGGGTACGACAACGCTTGAGGGGGAGCGTACGTGTGAGGGCGTGGGTTAGCGTTAGCGTACGGGTTAGGATTAGGGGACGGGTGAGGGTCAGGCTTCGGGGAAGGGTTAGGGTTCGGGTTCGGGCTAGAGTTAGGGTTAGGGGACGGGGACGGTTTAGGGTCCAGGTGAGGGTACGACAACGCTTGAGGGGGAGCGTACGTGTGAGGGCACGGGTTAGCGTTAGCGTACGGGTTAGGATTAGGGGACGGGTGAGGGTCAGGCTTCGGGGAAGGGTTAGGGTTCGGGTTCGGGCTAGGGTTAGGGTTAGGGGACGGGGACGGTTTAGGGTCCAGGTGAGGGTACGACAACGCTTGAGGGGGAGCGTACGTGTGAGGGCGCGGGTTAGCGTTAGCGTACGGGTTAGGATTAGGGGACGGGTGAGGGTCAGGATTCGGGGAATGGTTAGGGTTAGGGTTCGGACTAGGGTTAGGGTTAGAGGACGGGGACGGTTTAGGGTCCAGGTGAGGGTACGACAACGCTTGAGGGGGAGCGTACGTGTGAGGGCGTGGGTTAGCGTTGGCGTACGGGTTAGGATTAGGGGACGGGTGAGCGTCAGGCTTCGGGGAAGGGTTAGGGTTAGGGTTCGGGCTAGGGTTAGGGTTAGGTGACGGGGACGGTTTAGGGTCCAGGTGAGGGTACGACAACGCTTGAGGGGGAGCGTACGTGTGAGGGCGCGGGTTAGCGTTAGCGTACGGGTTAGGATTAGGGGACGGGTGAGGGTCAGGCTTCGGGGAAGGGTTAGGGTTAGGGTTCGGGCTAGGGTTAGGGTTAGGGGACGGGGACGGTTTAGGGTCCAGGTGAGGGTACGACAACGCTTGAGGGGGAGCGTACGTGTGAGGGCGCGGGTTAGCGTTAGCGTACGGGTTAGGATTAGGGGACGGGTGAGGGTCAGGCTTCGGGGAAGGGTTAGGGTTAGGGTTCGGGCTAGGGTTAGGGTTAGGGGACGGGGACGGTTTAGGGTCCAGGTGAGGGTACGACAACGCTTGAGGGGGAGCGTACGTGTGAGGGCGCGGGTTAGCGTTAGCGTACGGGTTAGGATTAGGGGACGGGTGAGGGTCAGGCTTCGGGGAAGGGTTAGGGTTAGGGTTCGGGCTAGGGTTAGGGTTAGGGGACGGGGACGGTTTAGGGTCCAGGTGAGGGTACGACAACGCTTGAGGGGGAGCGTAAGTGTGAGGGCGCGGGTTAGCATTAGCGTACGGGTTAGGATTAGGGGACGGGTGAGGGTCAGGCTTCGGGGAAGGGTTAGGGTTAGGGTTCGGGCTAGGGTTAGGGTTAGGGGACGGGGACGGTTTAGGGTCCAGGTGAGGGTACGACAACGCTTGAGGGGGAGCGTACGTGTGAGGGCGCGGGTTAGCGTTAGCGTACGGGTGAGGATTAGGGGACGGGTGAGGGTCAGGCTTCGGGGAAGGGTTAGGGTTATGGTTCGGGCTAGGGTTAGGGTTAGGGGACGGGGACGGTTTAGGGTCCAGGTGAGGGTACGACAACGTTTGAGGGGGAGCGTACGTGTGAGGGCGCGGGTTAGCGTTAGCGTACGGGTGAGGATTAGGGGACGGGTGAGGGTCAGGCTTCGGGGAAGGGTTAGGGTTAGGGTTCGGGCTAGGGTTAGGGGTAGGGGACGGGGACGGTTTAGGGTCCAGGTGAGGGTACGACAACGCTTGAGGGGGACCCTACGTGTGAGGGCGCGGGTTAGCGTTAGCGTACGGGTTAGGATTAGGGGACGGGTGAGGGTCACGCTTCGGGGAAAGGTTAGGGTTCGGGTTCGGGCTAGGGTTAGGGTTAGGGGACGGGGACGGTTTAGGGTCCAGGTGAGAGTACGACAACGCTTGAGGGGGAGCGTACGTGTGAGGGCGCGGGTTAGCGTTAGCGTACGGGTTAGGATTAGGGGACGGGTGAGGGTCAGGCTTCGGGGAAGGGTTAGGGTTCGGGTTCGGGCTAGGGTTAGGGTTAGGGGACGGGGACGGTTTAGGGTCCAGGTGAGGGTACGACAACGCTTGAGGGGGAGCGTAAGTGTGAGGGCACGGGTTAGCATTAGCGTACGGGTTAGGATTAGGGGACGGGTGAGGGTCAGGCTTCGGGGAAGGGTTAGGGTTAGGGTTCGGGCTAGGGTTAGGGTTAGGGGACGGGGACGGTTTAGGGTCCAGGTGAGGGTACGACAACGCTTGAGGGGGAGCGTACGTGTGAGGGCGCGGGTTAGCGTTAGCGTACGGGTGAGGATTAGGGGACGGGTGAGGGTCAGGCTTCGGGGAAGGGTTAGGGTTATGGTTCGGGCTAGGGTTAGAGTTAGGGGACGGGGACGGTTTAGGGTCCAGGTGAGGGTACGACAACGTTTGAGGGGGAGCGTACGTGTGAGGGCGCGGGTTAGCGTTAGCGTACGGGTTAGGATTAGGGGACGGGTGAGGGTCAGGCTTCGGGGAAGGGTTAGGGTTCGGGTTCGGGCTAGGGTTAGGGTTAGGGGACGGGGACGGTTTACGGTCCAGGTGAGGGTACGACAACGCTTGAGGGGGAGCGTATGTGTGAGGGCGCGGGTTAGCGTTAGCGTACGCGTTAGGATTAGGGGACGGGTGAGGGTCAGGCTTCGGGGAAGGGTTAGGGTTAGGGTTCGGGCTAGGGTTAGGGTTAGGGGACGGGGACGGTTTAGGGTCCAGGTGAGGGTACGACAACGCTTGAGGGGGAGCGTACGTGTGAGGGCGCGGGTTAGCGTTAGCGTACGGGTTAGGATTAGGGGACGGGTGAGGGTCAGGCTTCGGGGAAGGGTTAGGGTTAGGGTTCGGGCTAGGGTTAGGGTTAGGGGACGGGGACGGTTTAGGGTCCAGGTGAGGGTACGACAACGCTTGAGGGGGAGCGTACGTGTGAGGGTGCGGGTGAGCGTTAGCGTACGGCTTAGGATTAGGGGACGGGTGAGGGTCAGGATTCGGGGAATGGTTAGGGTTAGGGTTCGGACTAGGGTTAGGGTTAGAGGACGGGGACGGTTTAGGGTCCAGGTGAGGGTACGACAACGCTTGAGGGGGAGCGTACGTGTGAGGGCGTGGGTTAGCGTTGGCGTACGGGTTAGGATTAGGGGACGGGTGAGCGTCAGGCTTCGGGGAAGGGTTAGGGTTAGGGTTCGGGCTAGGGTTAGGGTTAGGGGACGGGGACGGTTTAGGGTCCAGGTGAGGGTACGACAACGCTTGAGGGGGAGCGTACGTGTGAGGGCGTGGGTTAGCGTGAGCGTACGGGTTAGGATTAGGGGACGGGTGAGGGTCAGGGTTCGGGGAAGGGTTAGGGTTAGGGTTCGGGCTAGGGTTAGGGTTAGGGGACGGGGACGGTTTAGGGTCCAAGTGAGGGTACGACAACGCTTGAGGGGGAGCGTACGTGTGAGGGCGCGGGTTAGCGTTAGCGTACGGGTTAGGATTAGGGGACGGGTGAGGGTCAGGCTTTGGGGAAGGGTTAGGGTTAGGGTTCGGGCTAGGGTTAGGGTTAGGGGACGGGGACGGTTTAGGGTCCAGGTGAGGGTACGACAACGCTTGAGGGGGAGCGTACGTGTGAGGGCGCGGGTTAGCGTTAGCGTACGGGTTAGGATTAGGTGACGGGTGAGGGTCAGGCTTCGGGGAAGGGTTAGGGTTCGGGTTCGGGCTAGGGTTAGGGTTAGGGGACGGGGACGGTTTAGGGTCCAGGTGAGGGTACGACAACGCTTGAGGGGGAGCGTACGTGTGAGGGCGCAGGTTAGCGTTAGCGTACGGGTTAGGATTAGGGGACGGGTGAGGGTCAGGCTTCGGGGAAGGGTTAGGGTTCGGGTTCGGGCTAGGGTTAGGGTTAGGGGACGGGGACGGTTTAGGGTCCAGGTGAGGGTACGACAACGCTTGAGGGGGAGCGTACGTGTGAGGGCGCGGGTTAGCGTTATCGTACGGGATAGGATTAGGGGACGGGTGAGGGTCAGGCTTCGGGGAAGGGTTAGGGTTCGGGTTCGGGCTAGGGTTAGGGTTAGGGGACGGGGATGGTTTAGGGTCCAGGTGAGGGTACGACAACGCTTTAGGGGGAGCGTACGTGTGAGGGCGCGGGTTAGCGTTAGCGTACGGGTTAGGATTAGGTGACGGGTGAGGGTCAGGCTTCGGGGAAGGGTTAGGGTTCAGGTTCGGGCTAGGGTTAGGGTTAGGGGACGGGGACGGTTTAGGGTCCAGGTGAGGGTACGACAACGCTTTAGGGGGAGCGTACGTGTGAGGGCGCGGGTTAGCGTTAGCGTACAGGTTAGGATTAGGGGACGGGTGAGGGTCAGGCTTCGGGGAAGGGTTAGGTTTCGGGTTGGGGCTAGGGTTAGGGTTAGGGGACGGGGACGGTTTAGGGTCCAGGTGAGGGTACGACAACGCTTGAGGGGGAGCGTACGTGTGAGGGCGTGGGTTAGCGTGAGCGTACGGGTTAGGATTAGGGGACGGGTGAGGGTCAGGCTTCGGGGAAGGGTTAGGGTTAGGGTTCGGGCTAGGGTTAGGGTTAGGGGACGGGGACGGTTTAGGGTCCAGGTGAGGGTACGACAACGCTTGAGGGGGAGCGTACGTGTGAGGGCGCGGGTTAGCGTTAGCGTACGGGTTAGGATTAGGGGACGGGTGAGTGTCAGGCTTCGGGGAAGGGTTAGGGTTCGGGTTGGGGTTAGGGTTAGGGTTAGGGGACGGGAACGGTTTAGGGTCCAGGTGAGGGTATGACAACGCTTGAGGGGGAGCGTACGTGTGAGGGCGCGGGTTAGCGTTAGCGTACGGTTTAGGATTAGGGGACGGGTCAGGGTCAGGCTTCGGGGAAGGGTTAGGGTTCGGGTTGGGGCTAGGGTTAGGGTTAGGGAACGGGGACGGTTTAGGGTCCAGGTGAGGGTACGACAACGCTTGAGGGGGAGCGTACGTGTGAGGGCGCGGGTTAGCGTTAGCGTACGGGTTAGGATTAGGGGACGGGTGAGGGTCAGGCTTCGGGGAAGGGTTAGGGTTCGGGTTCGGGCTAGGGTTAGGGTTAGGGGACGGGGACGGTTTAGGGTCCAGGTGAGGGTACGACAACGCTTGAGGGGGAGCGTACGTGTGAGGGCGCGGGTTAGCGTTAGCGTACGGGTTAGGATTAGGGGACGGGTGAGGGTCAGGCTTCGGGGAAGGGTTAGGGTTCGGGTTGGGGCTAGGGTTAGGGTTAGGGGACGGGGACGGTTTAGGGTCCAGGTGAGGGTACGACAATGCTTGAGGGGGAGCGTACGTGTGAGGGCGCGGGTTAGCGTTAGCGTACGGGTTAGGATTAGGGGAAGGGTGAGGGTCAGGCTTCGGGGAAGGGTTAGGGTTCGGGTTCGGGCTAGGGATAGGGTTAGCGGACGGGGACGGTTTAGGGTCCAGGTGAGGGTACGACAACGCTTGAGGGGTAGCGTACGTGTGAGGGCGCGGGTTAGCGTTAGCGTACGGGTTAGGATTAGGGGACGGGTGAGGGTCAGGCTTCGGGGAAGGGTTAGGGTTCGGGTTCGGGCTAGGGTTAGGGTTAGGGGACGGGGACGGTTTAGGGTCCAGGTGAGGGTACGACGACGCTTGAGGGGGAGCGTACGTGTGAGGGCGCGGGTTAGCGTTAGCGTACGGGTTAGGATTAGGGGACGGGTGAGGGTCAGGCTTCGGGGAAGGGTTAGGGTTCGGGTTCGGGCTAGGGTTAGGGTTAGGGGATGGGGACGGTTTAGGGTCCAGGTGAGGGTACGACAACGCTTGAGGGGGAGCCTACGTGTGAGGGCGCGGGTTAGCGTTAGCGTACGGGTTAGGATTAGGGGACGGGTGAGGGTCAGGCTTCGGGGAAGGGTTAGGGTTAGGGTTGGGGCTAGGGTTAGGGTTAGGGGACGGGGACGGTTTAGGGTCGAGGTGAGGGTATGACAACGCTTGAGGGGGAGCTTACGTGTGAGGGTGCGGGTTAGCGTTAGCGTACGGGTTAGGATTAGGGGACGGGTGAGTGTCAGGATTCGGGGAAGGGTTAGGGTTCGGGTTCGGGCTAGGGTTAGGGTTAGGGGACGGGGACGGTTTAGGGTCCAGGTGAGGGTACGACAACGCTTGAGGGGGAGCGTACGTGTGAGGGCACGGGTTAGCGTTAGCGTACGGGTTAGGATTAGGGGACGGGTGAGGGTCAGGCTTCGGGGAAGGGTTAGGGTTCGGGTTCGGGCTAGAGTTAGGGTTAGGGGACGGGGACGGTTTAGGGTCCAGGTGAGGGTACGACAACGCTTTAGGGGGAGCGTACGTGTGAGGGCGCGGGTTAGCGTTAGCGTACGGGTTAGGATTAGGGGACGGGTGAGGGTCAGGCTTCGGGGAAGGGTTAGGGTTCGGGTTCGGGCTAGGGTTAGGGTTAGGGGACGGGGACGGTTTAGGGTCCAGGTGAGGGTACGACAACGCTTGAGGGGGAGCGTACGTGTGAGGGCGCGGGTTAGCGTTAGCGTACAGGTTAGGATTAGGGGACAGGTGAGGGTCAGGCTTCGGGGAAGGGTTAGGGTTCGGGTTCGGGCTAGGGTTAGGGTTAGGGGACGGGGACGGTTTAGGGTCCAGGTGAGGGTACGACAACGCTTGAGGGGGAGCGTACGTGTGAGGGCGCGGGTTAGCGTTAGCGTACGGGTTAGGATTAGGGGACGGGTGAGGGTCAGGCTTCGGGGAAGGGTTAGGGTTCGGGTTCGGGCTAGAGTTAGGGTTAGGGGACGGGGACGGTTTAGGGTCCAGGTGAGGGTACGACAACGCTTGAGGGGGAGCGTACGTGTGAGGGCGCGGGTTAGCGTTAGCGTACGGGTTAGGATTAGGGGACGGGTGAGGGTCAGGCTTCGGGGAAGGGTTAGGGTTCGGGTTCGGGCTAGGGTTAGGGTTAGGGGACGGGGACGGTTTAGGGTCCAGGTGAGGGTACGACAACGCTTGAGGGGGAGCGTACGTGTGAGGGCGCGGGTTAGCGTTAGCTTACGGGTTAGGATTAGGGGACGGGTGAGGGTCAGGCTTCGGGGTAGGGTTAGGGTTCGGGTTCGGGCTAGGGTTAGGGTTAGGGGACGGGGACGGTTTAGGGTCCAGGTGAGTGTACGACAACGCTTGAGGGGGAGCGTACGTGTGTGGGCGCGGGTTAGCGTTAGCGTACGGGTTAGGATTAGGGGACGGGTGAGGGTCAGGCTTCGGGGAAGGGTTAGGGTTCGGGTTCGGGCTAGGGTTAGGGTTAGGGGACGGGGACGGTTTAGGGTCCAGGTGAGGGTACGACAACGCTTTAGGGGGATCGTACGTGTGAGGGCGCGGGTTAGCGTTAGCGTACGGGTTAGGATTAGGGGACGGGTGAGGGTCAGGCTTCGGGGAAGGGTTAGGGTTTGGGATGGGGCTAGGGTTAGGGTTAGGGGACGGGGACGGTTTAGGGTCCAGGTGAGGGTACGACAACGCTTGAGGGGGAGCGTACGTGTGAGGGCGTGGGTTAGCGTTAGCGTACGGGTTAGGATTAGGGGACGGGTGAGGGTCAGGCTTCGGGGAAGGGTTAGGGTTCGGGTTCGGGCTAGAGTTAGGGTTAGGGGACGGGGACGGTTTAGGGTCCAGGTGAGGGTACGACAACGCTTGAGGGGGAGCGTACGTGTGAGGGCACGGGTTAGCGTTAGCGTACGGGTTAGGATTAGGGGACGGGTGAGGGTCAGGCTTCGGGGAAGGGTTAGGGTTCGGGTTCGGGCTAGGGTTAGGGTTAGGGGACGGGGACGGTTTAGGGTCCAGGTGAGGGTACGACAACGCTTGAGGGGGAGCGTACGTGTGAGGGCGCGGGTTAGCGTTAGCTTACGGGTTAGGATTAGGGGACGGGTGAGGGTCAGGCTTCGGGGTAGGGTTAGGGTTCGGGTTCGGGCTAGGGTTAGGGTTAGGGGACGGGGACGGTTTAGGGTCCAGGTGAGGGTATGACAACGCTTGAGGGGGAGCGTACGTGTGTGGGCGCGGGTTAGCGTTAGCGTACGGGTTAGGATTAGGGGACGGGTGAGGGTCAGGCTTCGGGGAAGGGTTAGGGTTCGGGTTCGGGCTAGGGTTAGGGTTAGGGGACGGGGACGGTTTAGGGTCCAGGTGAGGGTACGACAACGCTTTAGGGGGAGCGTACGTGTGAGGGCGCGGGTTAGCGTTAGCGTACGGGTTAGGATTAGGGGACGGGTGAGGGTCAGGCTTCGGGGAAGGGTTAGGGTTTGGGTTGGGGCTAGGGTTAGGGTTAGGGGACGGGGACGGTTTAGGGTCCAGGTGAGGGTACGACAACGCTTGAGGGGGAGCGTACGTGTGAGGGCGTGGGTTAGCGTTAGCGTACGGGTTAGGATTAGGGGATGGGTGAGGGTCAGGCTTCGGGGAAGGGTTAGGGTTCGGGTTCGGGCTAGGGTTAGGGTTAGGGGACGGGGACGGTTTAGGGTCCAGGTGAGGGTACGACAACGCTTGAGGGGGAGCGTACGTTTGAGGGCGCGGGTTAGCGTTAGCGTACGGGTTAGGATTAGGGGTCGAGTGAGGGTCAGGCTTCGGGGAAGGGTTAGGGTTCGGGTTCGGGCTAGGGTTAGGGTTAGGGGACGGGGACGGTTTAGGGTCCAGGTGAGGGTACGACAACGCTTTAGGGGGAGCGTACGTGTGAGGGCGCGTGTTAGCGTTAGCGTACGGGTTAGGATTAGGGGACGGGTGAGGGTCAGGCTTCGGGGAAGGGTTAGGGTTCGGGTTCGGGCTAGGGTTAGGGTTAGGGGACGGGGACGGTTTAGGGTCCAGGTGAGGGTACGACAACGCTTGAGGGGGAGCGTACGTGTGAGGGCGCGGGTTAGCGTTAGTGTACGGGTTAGGATTAGGGGATGGGTGAGGGTCAGGCTTCGGGGAAGGTTTAGGGTTCGGGTTGCGGTTAGGGTTAGGGTTAGGGGACGGGGACGGTTTAGGGTCCAGGTGAGGGTATGACAACGCTTGAGGGGGAGTGTACGTGTGAGGGCGCGGGTTAGCGTTAGCGTACGGGTTAGGATTAGGGGACGGGTGAGGGTCAGGCTTCGGGGAAGGGTTAGGGTTCGGGTTGGGGCTAGGGTTAGGGTTAGGGGACGGGGACGGTTTAGGGTCCAGGTGAGGGTACGACAACGCTTGAGGGGGAGCGTACGTGTGAGGGCGCGGGTTAGCGTTAGCGTACGGGTTAGGATTAGGGGACGGGTGAGGGTCAGGCTTCGGGGCAGGGTTAGGGTTAGGGTTCGGGCTAGGGTTAGGGTTAGGGGACGGGGACGGTTTAGGGTCCAGGTGAGGGTACGACAACGCTTGAGGGGGAGCGTACGTGTGAGGGCGCGGGTTAGCGTTAGCGTACGGGTTAGGATTAGGGGACGGGTGAGGGTCAGGCTTCGGGGAAGGGTTAGGGTTAGGGTTCGGGCTAGGGTTAGGGTTAGGGGACGGGGACGGTTTAGGGTCCAGGTGAGGGTACGACAACGCTTGAGGGGGAGCGTACGTGTGAGGGCGCGGGTTAGCGTTAGCGTACGGGTTAGGATTAGGGGACGGGTGAGGGTCAGGCTTCGGGGAAGGGTTAGTGTTCGGGTTCGGGCTAGGGTTAGGGTTAGCGGAAGGGGACGGTTTAGGGTCCAGGTGAGGGTACGACAACGCTTGAGGGGGACCGTACGTGTGAGGGCGCGGGTTAGCGTTAGCGTACGGGTTAGGATTAGGGGACGGATGAGGGTCAGGCTTCGGGGAAGGGTTACGGTTCGGGTTCGGGCTAGGGTTAGGGTTAGGGGATGGGGACGGTTTAGGGTCCAGGTGAGGGTACGACAATGCTTGAGGTGGAGCGTACGTGTGAGGGCTGGGTTAGCGTTAGCGTACGGGTTAGGATTAGGGGACGGGTGAGGGTCAGGCTTCAGGGAAGTGTTAGGGTTCGGGTTGGGGTTAGGGTTAGGGTTAGGGGACGGGGACGGTTTAGGGTCCAGGTGAGGGTATGACAACGCTTGAGGGGGAGCGTACGTGTGAGGGTGCGGGTTAGCGTTAGCGTACGGGTTAGGATTAGGGGACGGGTGAGGGTCAGGCTTCGGGGAAGGGTTAGGGTTCGGGTTGGGGCTAGGGTTAGGGTTAGGGGACGGGGACGGTTTAGGGTCCAGGTGAGGGTACGACAACGCTTGAGGGGGAGCGTACGTGTGAGGGCGCGGGTTAGCGTTAGCGTACGGGTTAGGATTAGGGGACGGGTGAGGGTCAGGCTTCGGGGAAGGGTTAGGGTTCGGGTTCGGGCTAGGGTTAGGGTTAGGGGACGGGGACGGTTTAGGGTCCAGGTGAGGGTACGACAACGCTTGAGGGGTAGCGTACGTGTGAGGGTGCGGGTTAGCGTTAGCGTACGGGTTAGGATTAGGGGACGGGTGAGGGTCAGGCTTCGGGGAAGGGTTAGGGTTCGGGTTCGGGCTAGGGTTAGGGTTAGCGGACGGGGACGGTTTACGGTCCAGGTGAGGGTACGACAACGCTTGAGGGGGACCGTACGTGTGAGGGCGCGGGTTAGCGTTAGCGTACGGGTTAGGATTAGGGGACGGGTGAGGGTCAGGCTTCGGGGAAGGGTTAGGGTTCGGGTTCGGGCTAGGGTTAGGGTTAGGGGATGGGGACGGTTTAGGGTCCAGGTGAGGGTACGACAACGCTTGAGGGGGAGCGTACGTGTGAGGGCGCGGGTTAGCGTTAGCGTACGGGTTAGGATTAGGGGATGGGTGAGGGTCAGGCTTCGGGGAAGGGTTAGGGTTCGGGTTCGGGCTAGGGTTAGGGTTAGGGGACGGGGACGGTTTAGGGTCCAGTTGAGGGTACGACAACGCTTGAGGGGGAGCGTACGTGTGAGTGCGCGGGTTAGCGTTAGCGTACGGGTTAGGATTAGGGGACGGGTGAGGGTCAGGCTTCGGGGAAGGGTTAGGGTTCGGGTTCGGGCTAGGGTTAGGGTTAGGGGATGGGGACGGTTTAGGGTCCAGGTGAGGGTACGACAACGCTTGAGGGGGAGCGTACGTGTGAGGGCGCGGGTTAGCGTTATCGTACGGGTTAGGATTAGGGGATGGGTGAGGGTCAGGCTTCGGGGAAGGGTTAGGATTCGGGTTCGGGCTAGGGTTAGGGTTAGGGGATGGGGACGGTTTAGGGTCCAGGTGAGGGTACGACAACGCTTGAGGGGGAGCGTACGTGTGAGGGCGCGGGTTAGCGTTAGCGTACGGGTTAGGATTAGGGGAATGGTGAGGGTCAGGCTTCGGGGAAGGGTTAGGGTTCGGGTTCGGGGTAGGGTTAGGGTTAGCGGACGGGGACGGTTTAGGGTCCAGGTGAGGGTACGACAACGCTTGACGGGGAGCGTACGTGTGAGGGCGCGGGTTAGCGTTAGCGTATGGGTTAGGATTAGGGGACGGGTGAGGGTCAGGCTTCGGGGAAGGGTTAGGGTTCGGGTTCGGGCTAGGGTTAGGGTTAGGGGACGGGGACGGTTTAGGGTCCAGGTGAGGGTACGACAACGCTTGAGGGGGAGCGTACGTGTGAGGGCGCGGGTTAGCGTTAGCGTACGGGTTAGGATTAGGGGACGGGTGAGGGTCAGGCTTCGGGGAAGGGTTAGGGTTCGGGTTCGGGCTAGGGTTAGGGTTAGCGGACGGGGACGGTTAGGGTCCAGGTGAGGGTACGACAACGCTTGAGGGGGACCGTACGTGTGAGGGCGCGGGTTAGCGTTAGCGTACGGGTTAGGATTAGGGGACGGGTGAGGGTCAGGCTTCGGGGAAGGGTTAGGGTTCGGGTTCGGGCTAGGGTTAGGGTTAGGGGATGGGGACGGTTTAGGGTCCAGGTGAGGGTACGACAACGCTTGAGGGGGAGCGTACGTGTGAGGGTGCGGGTTAGCGTTAGCGTACGGGTTAGGATTAGGGGACGGGTGAGGGTCAGGCTTCGGGGAAGGGTTAGGGTTCGGGTTCGGGCTAGGGTTAGGGTTAGCGGACGGGGACGGTTTAGGGTCCAGGTGAGGGTACGACAACGCTTGAGGGGGAGCGTACGTGTGAGGGCGCGGGTTAGCGTTAGCGTACGGGTTAGGATTAGCGGACGGGTGAGGGTCAGGCTTTGGGGAAGGGTTAGGGTTCGGGTTCGGGCTAGGGTTAGGGTTAGGGTACGGGGACGGTTTAGGGTCCAGGTGAGGGTACGACAACGCTTGAGGGGGAGCGTACGTGTGAGGGCGCGGGTTAGCGTTAGCGTACGGGTTAGGATTAGGGGACGGGTGAGGGTCAGGCTTCGGGGAAGGGTTAGGGTTCGGGTTCGGGCTAGGGTTAGGGTTAGCGGACGGGGACGGTTTAGGGTCCAGGTGAGGGTACGACAACGCTTGAGGGGGAGCGTACGTGTGAGGGCGCGGGTTAGCGTTAGCGTACGGGTTAGGATTAGGGGACGGGTGAGGGTCAGGCTTCGGGGAAGGGTTAGGGTTCGGGTTCGGGCTAGGGTTAGGGTTAGGGGACGGGGACGGTTTAGGGTCCACGTGAGGGTACGACAACGCTTGAGGGGGAGCGTACGTGTGAGGGCGCGGGTTAGCGTTAGCGTACGGGTTAGGATTAGGGGACGGTTGTGGGTCAGGCTTCGGGGAAGGGTTAGGATTCGGGTTCGGGCTAGGGTTAGGGTTAGGGGACGGGGACGGTTTAGGGTCCAGGTGAGGGTACGACAACGCTTGAGGGGGAGCGTACGTGTGAGGGCGCGGGTTAGCGTTAGCGTACGGGTTAGGATTAGGGGACGGGTGAGGGTCAGGCTTCGGGGAAGGGTTAGGGTTCGGGTTGGGGCTAGGGTTAGGGTTAGGGGACGGGGACGGTTTAGGGTCCAGGTGAGGGTACGACAACGCTTGAGGGGGAGCATACGTGTGAGGGCGCGGGTTAGCGTTAGCGTACAGGTTAGGATTAGGGGACGGGTGAGGGTCAGGCTTCGGGGATGGGTTAGGGTTCGGGTTCGGGCTAGGGTTAGGGTTAGGGTACGGGGACGGTTTAGGGTCCAGGTGAGGGTACGACAACGCTTGAGGGGTAGCGTACGTGCGAGGGTGCGGGTTAGCGTTAGCGTACGGGGTAGGATTAGGGGACGGGTGAGGGTCAGGCTTCGGGGAAGGGTTAGGGTTCGGGTTCGGGCTAGGGTTAGGGTTAGCGGACGGGGACGGTTTACGGTCCAGGTGAGGGTACGACAACGCTTGAGGGGGACCGTACGTGTGAGGGCGCGGGTTAGCGTTAGCGTACGGTTTAGGTTTAGGGGACGGGTGAGGGTCAGGCTTCGGGGAAGGGTTAGGGTTCGGGTTCGGGCTAGGGTTAGGGTTAGGGGATGGGGACGGTTTAGGGTCCAGGTGAGGGGACGACAACGCTTGAGGGGGAGCGTACGTGTGAGGGCGCGGGTTAGCGTTAGCGTACGGGTTAGGATTAGGGGACGGGTGAGGGTCAGGCTTCGGGGAAGGGTTAGGGTTCGGGTTGGGGCTAGGGTTAGGGTTAGGGGACGGGGACGGTTTAGGGTCCAGGTGAGGGTACGACAACGCTTGAGGGGGAGCGTACGTGTGAGGGCGCGGGTTAGCGTTAGCGTACGGGTTAGGATTAGGGGACGGGTGAGGGTCAGGCTTCGGGGAAGGGTTAGGGTTAGGGTTCGGGCTAGGGTTAGGGTTAGGGGACGGGGACGGTTTAGGGTCCAGGTGAGGGTACGACAACGCTTGAGGGGGAGCGTACGTGTGAGGGCGCGGGTTAGCGTTAGCGTACGGGTTAGGATTAGGGGACGGGTGAGGGTCAGGCTTCGGGGAAGGGTTAGGGTTCGGGTTGGGGCTAGGGTTAGGGTTAGGGGACGGGGACGGTTTAGGGTCCAGGTGAGGGTACGACAACGCTTGAGGGGGAGCGTACGTGTGAGGGCGCGGGTTAGCGTTAGCGTACGGGTTAGGATTAGGGGACGGGTGAGGGTCAGGCTTCGGGGAAGGGTTAGGGTTCGGGTTGGGGCTAGGGTTAGGGTTAGGGGACGGGGACGGTTTAGGGTCCAGGTGAGGGTACGACAACGCTTGAGGGGGAGCGTACGTGTGAGGGCGCGGGTTAGCGTTAGCGTACGGGTTAGGATTAGGGGACGGGTGAGGGTCAGGCTTCGGGGAAGGGTTAGGGTTCGGGTTCGGGCTAGGGTTAGGGTTAGGGGACGGGGACGGTTTAGGGTCCAGGTGAGGGTACGACAACGCTTGAGGGGGAGCGTACGTGTGAGGGCGCGGGTTAGCGTTAGCGTACGGGTTAGGATTAGGGGACGGGTGAGGGTCAGGCTTCGGGGAAGGGTTAGTGTTCGGGTTCGGGCTAGGGTTAGGGTTAGCGGACGGGGACGGTTTAGGGTCCAGGTGAGGGTACGACAACGCTTGAGGGGGAGCGTACGTGTGAGGGCGCGGGTTAGCGTTAGCGTACGGGTTAGGATTAGGGGACGGGTGAGGGTCAGGCTTCGGGGAAGGGTTAGGGTTAGGGTTCGGGCTAGGGTTAGGGTTAGGGGACGGGGACGGTTTAGGGTCCAGGTGAGGGTACGACAACGCTTGAGGGGGAGCGTACGTGTGAGGGCGCGGGTTAGCGTTAGCGTACGGGTTAGGATTAGGGGACGGGTGAGGGTCAGGCTTCGGGGAAGGGTTAGGGTTCGGGTTCGGGCTAGGGTTAGGGTTAGCGGACGGGGACGGTTTAGGGTCCAGGTGAGGGTACGACAACGCTTGAGGGGGACCGTACGTGTGAGGGCGCGGGTTAGCGTTAGCGTACGGGTTAGGATTAGGGGACGGATGAGGGTCAGGCTTCGGGGAAGGGTTACGGTTCGGGTTCGGGCTAGGGTTAGGGTTAGGGGACGGGGACGGTTTAGGGTCCAGGTGAGGGTACGACAACGCTTGAGGGGTAGCGTACGTGTGAGGGCGCGGGTTAGCGTTAGCGTACGGGTTAGGATTAGGGGACGGGTGAGGGTCAGGCTTCGGGGAAGGGTTAGGGTTCGGGTTCGGGCTAGGGTTAGGGTTAGCGGACGGGGACGGTTTAGGGTCCAGGTGAGGGTACGACAACGCTTGAGGGGGACCGTACGTGTGAGGGCGCGGGTTAGCGTTAGCGTACGGGTTAGGATTAGGGGACGGGTGAGGGTCAGGCTTCGGGGAAGGGTTAGGGTTCGGGTTCGGGCTAGGGTTAGGGTTAGGGGATGGGGACGGTTTAGGGTCCAGGTGAGGGTACGACAACGCTTGAGGGGGAGCGTACGTGTGAGGGTGCGGGTTAGCGTTAGCGTACGGGTTAGGATTAGGGGACGGGTGAGGGTCAGGCTTCGGGGAAGGGTTAGGGTTCGGGTTCGGGCTAGGGTTAGGGTTAGCGGACGGGGACGGTTTAGGGTCCAGGTGAGGGTACGACAACGCTTGAGGGGGAGCGTACGTGTGAGGGCGCGGGTTAGCGTTAGCGTACGGGTTAGGATTAGCGGACGGGTGAGGGTCAGGCTTTGGGGAAGGGTTAGGGTTCGGGTTCGGGCTAGGGTTAGGGTTAGGGTACGGGGACGGTTTAGGGTCCAGGTGAGGGTACGACAACGCTTGAGGGGGAGCGTACGTGTGAGGGCGCGGGTTAGCGTTAGCGTACGGGTTAGGATTAGGGGACGGGTGAGGGTCAGGCTTCGGGGAAGGGTTAGGGTTCGGGTTCGGGCTAGGGTTAGGGTTAGCGGACGGGGACGGTTTAGGGTCCAGGTGAGGGTACGACAACGCTTGAGGGGGAGCGTACGTGTGAGGGCGCGGGTTAGCGTTAGCGTACGGGTTAGGATTAGGGGACGGGTGAGGGTCAGGCTTCGGGGAAGGGTTAGGGTTCGGGTTCGGGCTAGGGTTAGGGTTAGGGGACGGGGACGGTTTAGGGTCCAGGTGAGGGTACGACAACGCTTGAGGGGGAGCGTACGTGTGAGGGCGCGGGTTAGCGTTAGCGTACGGGTTAGGATTAGGGGACGGTTGTGGGTCAGGCTTCGGGGAAGGGTTAGGATTCGGGTTCGGGCTAGGGTTAGGGTTAGGGGACGGGGACGGTTTAGGGTCCAGGTGAGGGTACGACAACGCTTGAGGGGGAGCGTACGTGTGAGGGCGCGGGTTAGCGTTAGCGTACGGGTTAGGATTAGGGGACGGGTGAGGGTCAGGCTTCGGGGAAGGGTTAGGGTTCGGGTTGGGGCTAGGGTTAGGGTTAGGGGACGGGGACGGTTTAGGGTCCAGGTGAGGGTACGACAACGCTTGAGGGGGAGCATACGTGTGAGGGCGCGGGTTAGCGTTAGCGTACAGGTTAGGATTATGGGACGGGTGAGGGTCAGGCTTCGGGGATGGGTTAGGGTTCGGGTTCGGGCTAGGGTTAGGGTTAGGGGACGGGGACGGTTTAGGGTCCAGGTGAGGGTACGACAACGCTTGAGGGGTAGCGTACGTGTGAGGGTGCGGGTTAGCGTTAGCGTACGGGTTAGGATTAGGGGACGGGTGAGGGTCAGGCTTCGGGGAAGGGTTAGGGTTCGGGTTTGGGCTAGGGTTAGGGTTAGCGGACGGGGACGGTTTACGGTCCAGGTGAGGGTACGACAACGCTTGAGGGGGACCGTACGTGTGAGGGCGCGGGTTAGCGTTAGCGTACGGTTTAGGTTTAGGGGACGGGTGAGGGTCAGGCTTCGGGGAAGGGTTAGGGTTCGGGTTCGGGCTAGGGTTAGGGTTAGGGGATGGGGACGGTTTAGGGTCCAGGTGAGGGGACGACAACGCTTGAGGGGGAGCGTACGTGTGAGGGCGCGGGTTAGCGTTAGCGTACGGGTTAGGATTAGGGGACGGGTGAGGGTCAGGCTTCGGGGAAGGGTTAGGGTTCGGGTTCGGGCTAGGGTTAGGGTTAGGGGACGGGGACGGTTTAGGGTCCAGGTGAGGGTACGACAACGCTTGAGGGGGAGCGTACGTGTGAGGGCGCGGGTTAGCGTTAGCGTACGGGTTAGGATTAGGGGACGGGTGAGGGTCAGGCTTCGGGGAAGGGTTAGGGTTCGGGTTGGGGCTAGGGTTAGGGTTAGGGGACGGGGACGGTTTAGGGTCCAGGTGAGGGTACGACAACGCTTGAGGGGGAGCGTACGTGTGAGGGCGCGGGTTAGCGTTAGCGTACGGGTTAGGATTAGGGGACGGGTGAGGGTCAGGCTTCGGGGAAGGGTTAGGGTTCGGGTTGGGGCTAGGGTTAGGGTTAGGGGACGGGGACGGTTTAGGGTCCAGGTGAGGGTACGACAACGCTTGAGGGGGAGCGTACGTGTGAGGGCGCGGGTTAGCGTTAGCGTACGGGTTAGGATTAGGGGACGGGTGAGGGTCAGGCTTCGGGGAAGGGTTAGGGTTCGGGTTGGGGCTAGGGTTAGGGTTAGGGGACGGGGACGGTTTAGGGTCCAGGTGAGGGTACGACAACGCTTGAGGGGGAGCGTACGTGTGAGGGCGCGGGTTAGCGTTAGCGTACGGGTTAGGATTAGGGGACGGGTGAGGGTCAGGCTTCGGGGAAGGGTTAGGGTTAGGGTTCGGGCTAGGGTTAGGGTTAGGGGACGGGGACGGTTTAGGGTCCAGGTGAGGGTACGACAACGCTTGAGGGGGAGCGTACGTGTGAGGGCGCGGGTTAGCGTTAGCGTACGGGTTAGGATTAGGGGACGGGTGAGGGTCAGGCTTCGGGGAAGGGTTAGGGTTCGGGTTCGGGCTAGGGTTAGGGTTAGGGGACGGGGACGGTTTAGGGTCCAGGTGAGGGTACGACAACGCTTGAGGGGGAGCGTACGTGTGAGGGCGCGGGTTAGCGTTAGCGTACGGGTTAGGATTAGGGGACGGGTGAGGGTCAGGCTTCGGGGAAGGGTTAGGGTTAGGGTTCGGGCTAGGGTTAGGGTTAGGGGACGGGGACGGTTTAGGGTCCAGGTGAGGGTACGACAACGCTTGAGGGGGAGCGTACGTGTGAGGGCGCGGGTTAGCGTTAGCGTACGGGTGAGGATTAGGGGACGGGTGAGGGTCAGGCTTCGGGGAAGGGTTAGGGTTAGGGTTCGGGCTAGGGTTAGGGTTAGGGGACGGGGACGGTTTAGGGTCCAGTTGAGGGTACGACAACGCTTGAGGGGGAGCGTACGTGTGAGGGCGCGGGTTAGCGTTAGCGTACGGGTTAGGATTAGGGGACGGGTGAGGGTCAGGCTTCGGGGAAGGGTTAGGGTTAGGTTTCGGGCTAGGGTTAGGGTTAGGGGACGGGGACGGTTTAGGGTCCAGGTGAGGGTACGACAACGCTTGAGGGGGAGCGTACGTGTGAGGGCGCGGGTTAGCGTTAGCGTACGGGTTAGGATTAGGGGACGGGTGAGGGTCAGGCTTCGGGGAAGGGTTAGGGTTAGGGTTCGGGCTAGGGTTAGGGTTAGGGGACGGGGACGGTTTAGGGTCCAGGTGAGGGTACGACAACGCTTGAGGGGGAGCGTACGTGTGAGGGCGCGGGTTAGCGTTAGCGTACGGGTGAGGATTAGGGGACGGGTGAGGGTCAGGCTTCGGGGAAGGGTTAGGGTTAGGGTTCGGACTAGGGTTAGGGTTAGGGGACGGGGACGGTTTAGGGTCCAGGTGAGGGTACGACAACGCTTGAGGGGGAGCGTACGTGTGAGGGCGCGGGTTAGCGTTAGCGTACGGGTTAGGATTAGGGGACGGGTGAGGGTCAGGCTTCGGGGAAGGGTTAGGGTTAGGGTTCGGGCTAGGGTTAGGGTTAGGGGATGGGGACGGTTTAGGGTCCAGGTGAGGGTACGACAACGCTTGAGGGGGAGCGTACGTGTGAGGGCGCGGGTTAGCGTTAGCGTACGGGTTAGGATTAGGGGACGGGTGAGGGTCAGGCTTCGGGGAAGGGTTAGGGTTAGGGTTCGGGCTAGGGTTAGGGTTAGGGGACGGGGACGGTTTAGGGTCCAGGTGAGGGTACGACAACGCTTGAGGGGGAGCGTACGTGTGAGGGCGCGGGTTAGCGTTAGCGTACGGGTTAGGATTAGGGGACGGGTGAGGGTCAGGCTTCGAGGAAGGGTTAGGGTTAGGGTTCGGGCTAGGGTTAGGGTTAGGGGACGGGGACGGTTTAGGGTCCAGGTGAGGGTACGACAACGCTTGAGGGGGAGCGTACGTGTGAGGGCGCGGGTTAGCGTTAGCGTACGGGTTAGGATTAGGGGACGGGTGAGGGTCAGGCTTCGGGGAAGGGTTAGGGTTCGGGTTCGGGCTAGGGTTAGGGTTAGGGGACGGGGACGGTTTAGGGTCCAGGTGAGGGTACGACAACGCTTGAGGGGGAGCGTACGTGTGAGGGCGCGGGTTAGCGTTAGCGTACGGGTTAGGATTAGGGGACGGGTGAGGGTCAGGCTTCGGGGAAGGGTTAGGGTTAGGGTTCGGGCTAGGGTTAGGGTTAGGGGACGGGGACGGTTTAGGGTCCAGGTGAGGGTACGACAACGCTTGAGGGGGAGCGTACGTGTGAGGGCGCGGGTTAGCGTTAGCGTACGGGTTAGGATTAGGGGACGGGTGAGGGTCAGGCTTCGGGGAAGGGTTAGGGTTAGGGTTCGGGCTAGGGTTAGGGTTAGGGGACGGGGACGGTTTAGGGTCCAGGTGAGGGTACGACAACGCTTGAGGGGGAGCGTACGTGTGAGGGCGCGGGTTAGCGTTAGCGTACGGGTGAGGATTAGGGGACGGGTGAGGGTCAGGCTTCGGGGAAGGGTTAGGGTTCGGGTTCGGGCTAGGGTTAGGGGTAGGGGACGGGGACGGTTTAGGGTCCAGGTGAGGGTACGACAACGCTTGAGGGGGAGCCTACGTGTGAGGGCGCGGGTTAGCGTTAGCGTACGGGTTAGGATTAGGGGACGGGTGAGGGTCAGGCTTCGGGGAAGGGTTAGGGTTCGGGTTCGGGCTAGGGTTAGGGTTAGGGGACGGGGACGGTTTAGGGTCCAGGTGAGGGTACGACAACGCTTGAGGGGGAGCGTACGTGTGAGGGCGCGGGTTAGCGTTAGCGTACGGGTGAGGATTAGGGGACGGGTGAGGGTCAGGCTTCGGGGAAGGGTTAGGGTTAGGGTTCGGGCTAGGGTTAGGGTTAGGGGACGGGGACGGTTTAGGGTCCAGGTGAGGGTACGACAACGCTTGAGGGGGAGCGTACGTGTGAGGGCGCGGGTTAGCGTTAGCGTACGGGTTAGGATTAGGGGACGGGTGAGGGTCAGGCTTCGGGGAAGGGTTAGGGTTAGGTTTCGGGCTAGGGTTAGGGTTAGGGGACGGGGACGGTTTAGGGTCCAGGTGAGGGTACGACAACGCTTGAGGGGGAGCGTACGTGTGAGGGCGCGGGTTAGCGTTAGCGTACGGGTTAGGATTAGGGGACGGGTGAGGGTCAGGCTTCGGGGAAGGGTTAGGGTTAGGGTTCGGGCTAGGGTTAGGGTTAGGGGACGGGGACGGTTTAGGGTCCAGGTGAGGGTACGACAACGCTTGAGGGGGAGCGTACGTGTGAGGGCGCGGGTTAGCGTTAGCGTACGGGTGAGGATTAGGGGACGGGTGAGGGTCAGGCTTCGGGGAAGGGTTAGGGTTAGGGTTCGGACTAGGGTTAGGGTTAGGGGACGGGGACGGTTTAGGGTCCAGGTGAGGGTACGACAACGCTTGAGGGGGAGCGTACGTGTGAGGGCGCGGGTTAGCGTTAGCGTACGGGTTAGGATTAGGGGACGGGTGAGGGTCAGGCTTCGGGGAAGGGTTAGGGTTAGGGTTCGGGCTAGGGTTAGGGTTAGGGGATGGGGACGGTTTAGGGTCCAGGTGAGGGTACGACAACGCTTGAGGGGGAGCGTACGTGTGAGGGCGCGGGTTAGCGTTAGCGTACGGGTTAGGATTAGGGGACGGGTGAGGGTCAGGCTTCGGGGAAGGGTTAGGGTTAGGGTTCGGGCTAGGGTTAGGGTTAGGGGACGGGGACGGTTTAGGGTCCAGGTGAGGGTACGACAACGCTTGAGGGGGAGCGTACGTGTGAGGGCGCGGGTTAGCGTTAGCGTACGGGTTAGGATTAGGGGACGGGTGAGGGTCAGGCTTCGGGGAAGGGTTAGGGTTAGGGTTCGGGCTAGGGTTAGGGTTAGGGGACGGGGACGGTTTAGGGTCCAGGTGAGGGTACGACAACGCTTGAGGGGGAGCGTACGTGTGAGGGCGCGGGTTAGCGTTAGCGTATGGGTTAGGATTAGGGGACGGGTGAGGGTCAGGCTTCGGGGAAGGGTTAGGGTTCGGGTTCGGGCTAGGGTTAGGGTTAGGGGACGGGGACGGTTTAGGGTCCAGGTGAGGGTACGACAACGCTTGAGGGGGAGCGTACGTGTGAGGGCGCGGGTTAGCGTTAGCGTACGGGTTAGGATTAGGGGACGGGTGAGGGTCAGGCTTCGGGGAAGGGTTAGGGTTAGGGTTCGGGCTAGGGTTAGGGTTAGGGGACGGGGACGGTTTAGGGTCCAGGTGAGGGTACGACAACGCTTGAGGGGGAGCGTACGTGTGAGGGCGCGGGTTAGCGTTAGCGTACGGGTTAGGATTAGGGGACGGGTGAGGGTCAGGCTTCGGGGAAGGGTTAGGGTTAGGGTTCGGACTAGGGTTAGGGTTAGGGGACGGGGACGGTTTAGGGTCCAGGTGAGGGTACGACAACGCTTGAGGGGGAGCGTACGTGTGAGGGCGCGGGTTAGCGTTAGCGTACGGGTTAGGATTAGGGGACGGGTGAGGGTCAGGCTTCGGGGAAGGGTTAGGGTTAGGGTTCGGGCTAGGGTTAGGGTTAGGGGACGGGGACGGTTTAGGGTCCAGGTGAGGGTACGACAACACTTGAGGGGGAGCGTACGTGTGAGGGCGCGGGTTAGCGTTAGCGTACGGGTTAGGATTAGGGGACGGGTGAGGGTCAGGCTTCGGGGAAGGGTTAGGGTTAGGGTTCGGGCTAGGGTTAGGGTTAGGGGACGGGGACGGTTTAGGGTCCAGGTGAGGGTACGACAACGCTTGAGGGGGAGCGTACGTGTGAGGGCGCGGGTTAGCGTTAGCGTACGGGTTAGGATTAGGGGACGGGTGAGGGTCAGGCTTCGGGGAAGGGTTAGGGTTAGGGTTCGGGCTAGGGTTAGGGTTAGGGGACGGGGACGGTTTAGGGTCCAGGTGAGGGTACGACAACGCTTGAGGGGGAGCGTACGTGTGAGGGCGCGGGTTAGCGTTAGCGTACGGGTGAGGATTAGGGGACGGGTGAGGGTCAGGCTTCGGGGAAGGGTTAGGGTTAGGGTTCGGGCTAGGGTTAGGGGTAGGGGACGGGGACGGTTTAGGGTCCAGGTGAGGGTACGACAACGCTTGAGGGGGAGCCTACGTGTGAGGGCGCGGGTTAGCGTTAGCGTACGGGTTAGGATTAGGGGACGGGTGAGGGTCAGGCTTCGGGGAAGGGTTAGGGTTCGGGTTCGGGCTAGGGTTAGGGTTAGGGGACGGGGACGGTTTAGGGTCCAGGTGAGAGTACGACAACGCTTGAGGGGGAGCGTACGTGTGAGGGCGCGGGTTAGCGTTAGCGTACGGGTTAGGATTAGGGGACGGGTGAGGGTCAGGCTTCGGGGAAGGGTTAGGGTTCGGGTTCGGGCTAGGGTTAGGGTTAGGGGACGGGGACGGTTTAGGGTCCAGGTGAGGGTACGACAACGCTTGAGGGGGAGCGTAAGTGTGAGGGCGCGGGTTAGCATTAGCGTACGGGTTAGGATTAGGGGACGGGTGAGGGTCAGGCTTCGGGGAAGGGTTAGGGTTAGGGTTCGGGCTAGGGTTAGGGTTAGGGGACGGGGACGGTTTAGGGTCCAGGTGAGGGTACGACAACGCTTGAGGGGGAGCGTACGTGTGAGGGCGCGGGTTAGCGTTAGCATACGGGTGAGGATTAGGGGACGGGTGAGGGTCAGGCTTCGGGGAAGGGTTAGGGTTAGGGTTCGGGCTAGGGTTAGGGTTAGGGGACGGGGACGGTTTAGGGTCCAGGTGAGGGTACGACAACGCTTGAGGGGGAGCGTACGTGTGAGGGCGCGGGTTAGCGTTAGCGTACGGGTTAGGATTAGGGGACGGGTGAGGGTCAGGCTTCGGGGAAGGGTTAGGGTTAGGTTTCGGGCTAGGGTTAGGGTTAGGGGACGGGGACGGTTTAGGGTCCAGGTGAGGGTACGACAACGCTTGAGGGGGAGCGTACGTGTGAGGGCGCGGGTTAGCGTTAGCGTACGGGTTAGGATTAGGGGACGGGTGAGGGTCAGGCTTCGGGGAAGGTTTAGGGTTAGGGTTCGGGCTAGGGTTAGGGTTAGGGGACGGGGACGGTTTAGGGTCCAGGTGAGGGTACGACAATGCTTGAGGGGGAGCGTACGTGTGAGGGCGCGGGTTAGCGTTAGCGTACGGGTGAGGATTAGGGGACGGGTGAGGGTCAGGCTTCGGGGAAGGGTTAGGGTTAGGGTTCGGACTAGCGTTAGGGTTAGGGGACGGGGACGGTTTAGGGTCCAGGTGAGGGTACGACAACGCTTGAGGGGGAGCGTACGTGTGAGGGCGCGGGTTAGCGTTAGCGTACGGGTTAGGATTAGGGGACGGGTGAGGGTCAGGCTTCGGGGAAGGGTTAGGGTTAGGGTTCGGGCTAGGGTTAGGGTTAGGGGATGGGGACGGTTTAGGGTCCAGGTGAGGGTACGACAACGCTTGAGGGGGAGCGTACGTGTGAGGGCGCGGGTTAGCGTTAGCGTACGGGTTAGGATTAGGGGACGGGTGAGGGTCAGGCTTCGGGGAAGGGTTAGGGTTAGGGTTCGGGCTAGGGTTAGGGTTAGGGGACGGGGACGGTTTAGGGTCCAGGTGAGGGTACGACAACGCTTGAGGGGGAGCGTACGTGTGAGGGCGCGGGTTAGCGTTAGCGTACGGGTTAGGATTAGGGGACGGGTGAGGGTCAGGCTTCGGGGAAGGGTTAGGGTTAGGGTTCGGGCTAGGGTTAGGGTTAGGGGACGGGGACGGTTTAGGGTCCAGGTGAGGGTACGACAACGCTTGAGGGGGAGCGTACGTGTGAGGGCGCGGGTTAGCGTTAGCGTACGGGTGAGGATTAGGGGACGGGTGAGGGTCAGGCTTCGGGGAAGGGTTAGGGTTAGGGTTCGGGCTAGGGTTAGGGGTAGGGGACGGGGACGGTTTAGGGTCCAGGTGAGGGTACGACAACGCTTGAGGGGGAGCGTACGTGTGAGGGCGCGGGTTAGCGTTAGCGTACGGGTTAGGATTAGGGGACGGGTGAGGGTCAGGCTTCGGGGAAGGGTTAGGATTCGGGTTCGGGCTAGGGTTAGGGTTAGGGGACGGGGACGGTTTAGGGTCCAGGTGAGAGTACGACAACGCTTGAGGGGGAGCGTACGTGTGAGGGCGCGGGTTAGCGTTAGCGTACGGGTTAGGATTAGGGGACGGGTGAGGGTCAGGCTTCGGGGAAGGGTTAGGGTTCGGGTTCGGGCTAGGGTTAGGGTTAGGGGACGGGGACGGTTTAGGGTCCAGGTGAGGGTACGACAACGCTTGAGGGGGAGCGTACGTGTGAGGGCGCGGGTTAGCATTAGCGTACGGGTTAGGATTAGGGGACGGGTGAGGGTCAGGCTTCGGGGAAGGGTTAGGGTTAGGGTTCGGGCTAGGGTTAGGGTTAGGGGACGGGGACGGTTTAGGGTCCAGGTGAGGGTACGACAACGCTTGAGGGGGAGCGTACGTGTGAGGGCGCGGGTTAGCGTTAGCGTACGGGTGAGGATTAGGGGACGGGTGAGGGTCAGGCTTCGGGGAAGGGTTAGGGTTCGGGTTCGGGCTAGGGTTAGGGTTAGGGGACGGGGACGGTTTAGGGTCCAGGTGAGAGTACGACAACGCTTGAGGGGGAGCGTACGTGTGAGGGCGCGGGTTAGCGTTAGCGTACGGGTTAGGATTAGGGGACGGGTGAGGGTCAGGCTTCGGGGAAGGGTTAGGGTTCGGGTTCGGGCTAGGGTTAGGGTTAGGGGACGGGGACGGTTTAGGGTCCAGGTGAGGGTACGACAACGCTTGAGGGGGAGCGTAAGTGTGAGGGCGCGGGTTAGCATTAGCGTACGGGTTAGGATTAGGGGACGGGTGAGGGTCAGGCTTCGGGGAAGGGTTAGGGTTAGGGTTCGGGCTAGGGTTAGGGTTAGGGGACGGGGACGGTTTAGGGTCCAGGTGAGGGTACGACAACGCTTGAGGGGGAGCGTACGTGTGAGGGCGCGGGTTAGCGTTAGCGTACGGGTGAGGATTAGGGGACGGGTGAGGGTCAGGCTTCGGGGAAGGGTTAGGGTTAGGGTTCGGGCTAGGGTTAGGGTTAGGGGACGGGGACGGTTTAGGGTCCAGGTGAGGGTACGACAACGTTTGAGGGGGAGCGTACGTGTGAGGGCGCGGGTTAGCGTTAGCGTACGGGTTAGGATTAGGGGACGGGTGAGGGTCAGGCTTCGGGGAAGGGTTAGGGTTAGGGTTCGGGCTAGGGTTAGGGTTAGGGGACGGGGACGGTTTAGGGTCCAGGTGAGGGTACGACAACGCTTGAGGGGGAGCGTACGTGTGAGGGCGCGGGTTAGCGTTAGCGTACGGGTTAGGATTAGGGGACGGGTGAGGGTCAGGCTTCGGGGAAGGGTTAGGGTTCGGGTTCGGGCTAGGGTTAGGGTTAGGGGACGGGGACGGTTTAGGGTCCAGGTGAGGGTACGACAACGCTTGAGGGGGAGCGTATGTGTGAGGGCGCGGGTTAGCGTTAGCGTACGGGTTAGGATTAGGGGACGGGTGAGGGTCAGGCTTCGGGGAAGGGTTAGGGTTAGGGTTCGGGCTAGGGTTAGGGTTAGGGGACGGGGACGGTTTAGGGTCCAGGTGAGGGTACGACAACGCTTGAGGGGGAGCGTACGTGTGAGGGCGCGGGTTAGCGTTAGCGTACGGGTTAGGATTAGGGGACGGGTGAGGGTCAGGCTTCGGGGAAGGGTTAGGGTTCGGGTTCGGGCTAGGGTTAGGGTTAGGGGACGGGGACGGTTTAGGGTCCAGGTGAGAGTACGACAACGCTTGAGGGGGAGCGTACGTGTGAGGGCGCGGGTTAGCGTTAGCGTACGGGTTAGGATTAGGGGACGGGTGAGGGTCAGGCTTCGGGGAAGGGTTAGGGATCGGGTTCGGGCTAGGGTTAGGGTTAGGGGACGGGGACGGTTTAGGGTCCAGGTGAGGGTACGACAACGCTTGAGGGGGAGCGTAAGTGTGAGGGCGCGGGTTAGCATTAGCGTACGGGTTAGGATTAGGGGACGGGTGAGGGTCAGGCTTCGGGGAAGGGTTAGGGTTAGGGTTCGGGCTAGGGTTAGGGTTAGGGGACGGGGACGGTTTAGGGTCCAGGTGAGGGTACGACAACGCTTGAGGGGGAGCGTACGTGTGAGGGCGCGGGTTAGCGTTAGCGTACGGGTGAGGATTAGGGGACGGGTGAGGGTCAGGCTTCGGGGAAGGGTTAGGGTTAGGGTTCGGGCTAGGATTAGGGTTAGGGGACGGGGACGGTTTAGGGTCCAGGTGAGGGTACGACAACGTTTGAGGGGGAGCGTACGTGTGAGGGCGCGGGTTAGCGTTAGCGTACGGGTTAGGATTAGGGGACGGGTGAGGGTCAGGCTTCGGGGAAGGGTTAGGGTTAGGGTTCGGGCTAGGGTTAGGGTTAGGGGACGGGGACGGTTTAGGGTCCAGGTGAGGGTACGACAACGCTTGAGGGGGAGCGTACGTGTGAGGGCGCGGGTTAGCGTTAGCGTACGGGTTAGGATTAGGGGACGGGTGAGGGTCAGGCTTCGGGGAAGGGTTAGGGTTCGGGTTCGGGCTAGGGTTAGGGTTAGGGGACGGGGACGGTTTAGGGTCCAGGTGAGGGTACGACAACGCTTGAGGGGGAGCGTATGTGTGAGGGCGCGGGTTAGCGTTAGCGTACGGGTTAGGATTAGGGGACGGGTGAGGGTCAGGCTTCGGGGAAGGGTTAGGGTTAGGGTTCGGGCTAGGGTTAGGGTTAGGGGACGGGGACGGTTTAGGGTCCAGGTGAGGGTACGACAACGCTTGAGGGGGAGCGTACGTGTGAGGGCGCGGGTTAGCGTTAGCGTACGGGTTAGGATTAGGGGACGGGTGAGGGTCAGGCTTCGGGGAAGGGTTAGGGTTAGGGTTCGGGCTAGGGTTAGGGTTAGGGGACGGGGACGGTTTAGGGTCCAGGTGAGGGTACGACAACGCTTGAGGGGGAGCGTACGTGTGAGGGCGCGGGTGAGCGTTAGCGTACGGGTTAGGATTAGGGGACGGGTGAGGGTCAGGATTCGGGGAATGGTTAGGGTTAGGGTTCGGACTAGGGTTAGGGTTAGAGGACGGGGACGGTTTAGGGTCCAGGTGAGGGTACGACAACGCTTGAGGGGGAGCGTACGTGTGAGGGCGTGGGTTAGCGTTGGCGTACGGGTTAGGATTAGGGGACGGGTGAGCGTCAGGCTTCGGGGAAGGGTTAGGGTTAGGGTTCGGGCTAGGGTTAGGGTTAGGTGACGGGGACGGTTTAGGGTCCAGGTGAGGGTACGACAACGCTTGAGGGGGAGCGTACGTGTGAGGGCGCGGGTTAGCGTTAGCGTACGGGTTAGGATTAGGGGACGGGTGAGGGTCAGGCTTCGGGGAAGGGTTAGGGTTAGGGTTCGGGCTAGGGTTAGGGTTAGGGGACGGGGACGGTTTAGGGTCCAGGTGAGGGTACGACAACGCTTGAGGGGGAGCGTACGTGTGAGGGCGCGGGTTAGCGTTAGCGTACGGGTTAGGATTAGGGGACGGGTGAGGGTCAGGCTTCGGGGAAGGGTTAGGGTTAGGGTTCGGGCTAGGGTTAGGGTTAGGGGACGGGGACGGTTTAGGGTCCAGGTGAGGGTACGACAACGCTTGAGGGGGAGCGTACGTGTGAGGGCGCGGGTTAGCGTTAGCGTACGGGTTAGGATTAGGGGACGGGTGAGGGTCAGGCTTCGGGGAAGGGTTAGGGTTAGGGTTCGGTCTAGGGTTAGGGTTAGGGGACGGGGACGGTTTAGGGTCCAGGTGAGGGTACGACAACGCTTGAGGGGGAGCGTAAGTGTGAGGGCGCGGGTTAGCATTAGCGTACGGGTTAGGATTAGGGGACGGGTGAGGGTCAGGCTTCGGGGAAGGGTTAGGGTTAGGGTTCGGGCTAGGGTTAGGGTTAGGGGACGGGGACGGTTTAGGGTCCAGGTGAGGGTACGACAACGCTTGAGGGGGAGCGTACGTGTGAGGGCGCGGGTTAGCGTTAGCGTACGGGTGAGGATTAGGGGACGGGTGAGGGTCAGGCTTCGGGGAAGGGTTAGGGTTATGGTTCGGGCTAGGGTTAGGGTTAGGGGACGGGGACGGTTTAGGGTCCAGGTGAGGGTACGACAACGTTTGAGGGGGAGCGTACGTGTGAGGGCGCGGGTTAGCGTTAGCGTACGGGTGAGGATTAGGGGACGGGTGAGGGTCAGGCTTCGGGGAAGGGTTAGGGTTAGGGTTCGGGCTAGGGTTAGGGGTAGGGGACGGGGACGGTTTAGGGTCCAGGTGAGGGTACGACAACGCTTGAGGGGGACCCTACGTGTGAGGGCGCGGGTTAGCGTTAGCGTACGGGTTAGGATTAGGGGACGGGTGAGGGTCAGGCTTCGGGGAAGGGTTAGGGTTCGGGTTCGGGCTAGGGTTAGGGTTAGGGGACGGGGACGGTTTAGGGTCCAGGTGAGGGTACGACAACGCTTGAGGGGGAGCGTAAGTGTGAGGGCGCGGGTTAGCATTAGCGTACGGGTTAGGATTAGGGGACGGGTGAGGGTCAGGCTTCGGGGAAGGGTTAGGGTTAGGGTTCGGGCTAGGGTTAGGGTTAGGGGACGGGGACGGTTTAGGGTCCAGGTGAGGGTACGACAACGCTTGAGGGGGAGCGTACGTGTGAGGGCGCGGGTTAGCGTTAGCGTACGGGTGAGGATTAGGGGACGGGTGAGGGTCAGGCTTCGGGGAAGGGTTAGGGTTATGGTTCGGGCTAGGGTTAGGGTTAGGGGACGGGGACGGTTTAGGGTCCAGGTGAGGGTACGACAACGTTTGAGGGGGAGCGTACGTGTGAGGGCGCGGGTTAGCGTTAGCGTACGGGTTAGGATTAGGGGACGGGTGAGGGTCAGGCTTCGGGGAAGGGTTAGGGTTCGGGTTCGGGCTAGGGTTAGGGTTAGGGGACGGGGACGGTTTACGGTCCAGGTGAGGGTACGACAACGCTTGAGGGGGAGCGTAAGTGTGAGGGCGCGGGTTAGCATTAGCGTACGGGTTAGGATTAGGGGACGGGTGAGGGTCAGGCTTCGGGGAAGGGTTAGGGTTAGGGTTCGGGCTAGGGTTAGGGTTAGGGGACGGGGACGGTTTAGGGTCCAGGTGAGGGTACGACAACGCTTGAGGGGGAGCGTACGTGTGAGGGCGCGGGTTAGCGTTAGCGTACGGGTGAGGATTAGGGGACGGGTGAGGGTCAGGCTTCGGGGAAGGGTTAGGGTTAGGGTTCGGGCTAGGATTAGGGTTAGGGGACGGGGACGGTTTAGGGTCCAGGTGAGGGTACGACAACGTTTGAGGGGGAGCGTACGTGTGAGGGCGCGGGTTAGCGTTAGCGTACGGGTTAGGATTAGGGGACGGGTGAGGGTCAGGCTTCGGGGAAGGGTTAGGGTTAGGGTTCGGGCTAGGGTTAGGGTTAGGGGACGGGGACGGTTTAGGGTCCAGGTGAGGGTACGACAACGCTTGAGGGGGAGCGTACGTGTGAGGGCGCGGGTTAGCGTTAGCGTACGGGTTAGGATTAGGGGACGGGTGAGGGTCAGGCTTCGGGGAAGGGTTAGGGTTCGGGTTCGGGCTAGGGTTAGGGTTAGGGGACGGGGACGGTTTAGGGTCCAGGTGAGGGTACGACAACGCTTGAGGGGGAGCGTATGTGTGAGGGCGCGGGTTAGCGTTAGCGTACGGGTTAGGATTAGGGGACGGGTGAGGGTCAGGCTTCGGGGAAGGGTTAGGGTTAGGGTTCGGGCTAGGGTTAGGGTTAGGGGACGGGGACGGTTTAGGGTCCAGGTGAGGGTACGACAACGCTTGAGGGGGAGCGTACGTGTGAGGGCGCGGGTTAGCGTTAGCGTACGGGTTAGGATTAGGGGACGGGTGAGGGTCAGGCTTCGGGGAAGGGTTAGGGTTAGGGTTCGGGCTAGGGTTAGGGTTAGGGGACGGGGACGGTTTAGGGTCCAGGTGAGGGTACGACAACGCTTGAGGGGGAGCGTACGTGTGAGGGCGCGGGTGAGCGTTAGCGTACGGGTTAGGATTAGGGGACGGGTGAGGGTCAGGATTCTGGGAATGGTTAGGGTTAGGGTTCGGACTAGGGTTAGGGTTAGAGGACGGGGACGGTTTCGGGTCCAGGTGAGGGTACGACAACGCTTGAGGGGGAGCGTACGTGTGAGGGCGTGGGTTAGCGTTGGCGTACGGGTTAGGATTAGGGGACGGGTGAGCGTCAGGCTTCGGGGAAGGGTTAGGGTTAGGGTTCGGGCTAGGGTTAGGGTTAGGTGACGGGGACGGTTTAGGGTCCAGGTGAGGGTACGACAACGCTTGAGGGGGAGCGTACGTGTGAGGGCGCGGGTTAGCGTTAGCGTACGGGTTAGGATTAGGGGACGGGTGAGGGTCAGGCTTCGGGGAAGGGTTAGGGTTAGGGTTCGGGCTAGGGTTAGGGTTAGGGGACGGGGACGGTTTAGGGTCCAGGTGAGGGTACGACAACGCTTGAGGGGGAGCGTACGTGTGAGGGCGCGGGTTAGCGTTAGCGTACGGGTTAGGATTAGGGGACGGGTGAGGGTCAGGCTTCGGGGAAGGGTTAGGGTTAGGGTTCGGGCTAGGGTTAGGGTTAGGGGACGGGGACGGTTTAGGGTCCAGGTGAGGGTACGACAACGCTTGAGGGGGAGCGTACGTGTGAGGGCGCGGGTTAGCGTTAGCGTACGGGTTAGGATTAGGGGACGGGTGAGGGTCAGGCTTCGGGGAAGGGTTAGGGTTAGGGTTCGGTCTAGGGTTAGGGTTAGGGGACGGGGACGGTTTAGGGTCCAGGTGAGGGTACGACAACGCTTGAGGGGGAGCGTAAGTGTGAGGGCGCGGGTTAGCATTAGCGTACGGGTTAGGATTAGGGGACGGGTGAGGGTCAGGCTTCGGGGAAGGGTTAGGGTTAGGGTTCGGGCTAGGGTTAGGGTTAGGGGACGGGGACGGTTTAGGGTCCAGGTGAGGGTACGACAACGCTTGAGGGGGAGCGTACGTGTGAGGGCGCGGGTTAGCGTTAGCGTACGGGTGAGGATTAGGGGACGGGTGAGGGTCAGGCTTCGGGGAAGGGTTAGGGTTATGGTTCGGGCTAGGGTTAGGGTTAGGGGACGGGGACGGTTTAGGGTCCAGGTGAGGGTACGACAACGTTTGAGGGGGAGCGTACGTGTGAGGGCGCGGGTTAGCGTTAGCGTACGGGTGAGGATTAGGGGACGGGTGAGGGTCAGGCTTCGGGGAAGGGTTAGGGTTAGGGTTCGGGCTAGGGTTAGGGGTAGGGGACGGGGACGGTTTAGGGTCCAGGTGAGGGTACGACAACGCTTGAGGGGGACCCTACGTGTGAGGGCGCGGGTTAGCGTTAGCGTACGGGTTAGGATTAGGGGACGGGTGAGGGTCAGGCTTCGGGGAAGGGTTAGGGTTCGGGTTCGGGCTAGGGTTAGGGTTAGGGGACGGGGACGGTTTAGGGTCCAGGTGAGGGTACGACAACGCTTGAGGGGGAGCGTAAGTGTGAGGGCGCGGGTTAGCATTAGCGTACGGGTTAGGATTAGGGGACGGGTGAGGGTCAGGCTTCGGGGAAGGGTTAGGGTTAGGGTTCGGGCTAGGGTTAGGGTTAGGGGACGGGGACGGTTTAGGGTCCAGGTGAGGGTACGACAACGCTTGAGGGGGAGCGTACGTGTGAGGGCGCGGGTTAGCGTTAGCGTACGGGTGAGGATTAGGGGACGGGTGAGGGTCAGGCTTCGGGGAAGGGTTAGGGTTATGGTTCGGGCTAGGGTTAGGGTTAGGGGACGGGGACGGTTTAGGGTCCAGGTGAGGGTACGACAACGTTTGAGGGGGAGCGTACGTGTGAGGGCGCGGGTTAGCGTTAGCGTACGGGTTAGGATTAGGGGACGGGTGAGGGTCAGGCTTCGGGGAAGGGTTAGGGTTCGGGTTCGGGCTAGGGTTAGGGTTAGGGGACGGGGACGGTTTACGGTCCAGGTGAGGGTACGACAACGCTTGAGGGGGAGCGTATGTGTGAGGGCGCGTGTTAGCGTTAGCGTACGCGTTAGGATTAGGGGACGGGTGAGGGTCAGGCTTCGGGGAAGGGTTAGGGTTAGGGTTCGGGCTAGGGTTAGGGTTAGGGGACGGGGACGGTTTAGGGTCCAGGTGAGGGTACGACAACGCTTGAGGGGGAGCGTACGTGTGAGGGCGCGGGTTAGCGTTAGCGTACGGGTTAGGATTAGGGGACGGGTGAGGGTCAGGCTTCGGGGAAGGGTTAGGGTTAGGGTTCGGGCTAGGGTTAGGGTTAGGGGACGGGGACGGTTTAGGGTCCAGGTGAGGGTACGACAACGCTTGAGGGGGAGCGTACGTGTGAGGGTGCGGGTGAGCGTTAGCGTACGGCTTAGGATTAGGGGACGGGTGAGGGTCAGGATTCGGGGAATGGTTAGGGTTAGGGTTCGGACTAGGGTTAGGGTTAGAGGACGGGGACGGTTTAGGGTCCAGGTGAGGGTACGACAACGCTTGAGGGGGAGCGTACGTGTGAGGGCGTGGGTTAGCGTTGGCGTACGGGTTAGGATTAGGGGACGGGTGAGCGTCAGGCTTCGGGGAAGGGTTAGGGTTAGGGTTCGGGCTAGGGTTAGGGTTAGGGGACGGGGACGGTTTAGGGTCAAGGTGAGGGTACGACAACGCTTGAGGGGGAGCGTACGTGTGAGGGCGTGGGTTAGCGTGAGCGTACGGGTTAGGATTAGGGGACGGGTGAGGGTCAGGGTTCGGGGAAGGGTTAGGGTTAGGGTTCGGGCTAGGGTTAGGGTTAGGGGACGGGGACGGTTTAGGGTCCAAGTGAGGGTACGACAACGCTTGAGGGGGAGCGTACGTGTGAGGGCGCGGGTTAGCGTTAGCGTACGGGTTAGGATTAGGGGACGGGTGAGGGTCAGGCTTTGGGGAAGGGTTAGGGTTAGGGTTCGGGCTAGGGTTAGGGTTAGGGGACGGGGACGGTTTAGGGTCCAGGTGAGGGTACGACAACGCTTGAGGGGGAGCGTACGTGTGAGGGCGCGGGTTAGCGTTAGCGTACGGGTTAGGATTAGGTGACGGGTGAGGGTCAGGCTTCGGGGAAGGGTTAGGGTTCGGGTTCGGGCTAGGGTTAGGGTTAGGGGACGGGGACGGTTTAGGGTCCAGGTGAGGGTACGACAACGCTTGAGGGGGAGCGTACGTGTGAGGGCGCGGGTTAGCGTTAGCGTACGGGTTAGGATTAGGGGACGGGTGAGGGTCAGGCTTCGGGGAAGGGTTAGGGTTCGGGTTCGGGCTAGGGTTAGGGTTAGGGGACGGGGACGGTTTAGGGTCCAGGTGAGGGTACGACAACGCTTGAGGGGGAGCGTACGTGTGAGGGCGCGGATTAGCGTTATCGTACGGGATAGGATTAGGGGACGGGTGAGGGTCAGGCTTCGGGGAAGGGTTAGGGTTCGGGTTCGGGCTAGGGTTAGGGTTAGGGGACGGGGATGGTTTAGGGTCCAGGTGAGGGTACGACAACGCTTTAGGGGGAGCGTACGTGTGAGGGCGCGGGTTAGCGTTAGCGTACGGGTTAGGATTAGGTGACGGGTGAGGGTCAGGCTTCGGGGAAGGGTTAGGGTTCAGGTTCGGGCTAGGGTTAGGGTTAGGGGACGGGGACGGTTTAGGGTCCAGGTGAGGGTACGACAACGCTTTAGGGGGAGCGTACGTGTGAGGGCGCGGGTTAGCGTTAGCGTACAGGTTAGGATTAGGGGACGGGTGAGGGTCAGGCTTCGGGGAAGGGTTAGGTTTCGGGTTGGGGCTAGGGTTAGGGTTAGGGGACGGGGACGGTTTAGGGTCCAGGTGAGGGTACGACAACGCTTGAGGGGGAGCGTACGTGTGAGGGCGTGGGTTAGCGTGAGCGTACGGGTTAGGATTAGGGGACGGGTGAGGGTCAGGCTTCGGGGAAGGGTTAGGGTTAGGGTTCGGGCTAGGGTTAGGGTTAGGGGACGGGGACGGTTTAGGGTCCAGGTGAGGGTACGACAACGCTTGAGGGGGAGCGTACGTGTGAGGGCGCGGGTTAGCGTTATCGTACGGGTTAGGATTAGGGGACGGGTGAGGGTCAGGCTTCGGGGAAGGGTTAGGGTTCGGGTTCGGGCTAGGGTTAGGGTTAGGGGACGGGGACGGTTTAGGGTCCAGGTGAGGGTACGACAATGCTTGAGGGGGAGCGTACGTGTGAGGGCGCGGGTTAGCGTTAGCGTACGGGTTAGGATTAGGGGACGGGTGAGGGTCAGGCTTCGGGGAAGGGTTAGGGTTCGGGTTGGGGTTAGGGTTAGGGTTAGGGGACGGGAACGGTTTAGGGTCCAGGTGAGGGTATGACAACGCTTGAGGGGGAGCGTACGTGTGAGGGCGCGGGTTAGCGTTAGCGTACGGTTTAGGATTAGGGGACGGGTCAGGGTCAGGCTTCGGGGAAGGGTTAGGGTTCGGGTTGGGGCTAGGGTTAGGGTTAGGGGACGGGGACGGTTTAGGGTCCAGGTGAGGGTACGACAACGCTTGAGGGGGAGCGTACGTGTGAGGGCGCGGGTTAGCGTTAGCGTACGGGTTAGGATTAGGGGACGGGTGAGGGTCAGGCTTCGGGGAAGGGTTAGGGTTCGGGTTCGGGCTAGGGTTAGGGTTAGGGGACGGGGACGGTTTAGGGTCCAGGTGAGGGTACGACAACGCTTGAGGGGGAGCGTACGTGTGAGGGCGCGGGTTAGCGTTAGCGTACGGGTTAGGATTAGGGGACGGGTGAGGGTCAGGCTTCGGGGAAGGGTTAGGGTTCGGGTTGGGGCTAGGGTTAGGGTTAGGGGACGGGGACGGTTTAGGGTCCAGGTGAGGGTACGACAATGCTTGAGGGGGAGCGTACGTGTGAGGGCGCGGGTTAGCGTTAGCGTACGGGTTAGGATTAGGGGAAGGGTGAGGGTCAGGCTTCGGGGAAGGGTTAGGGTTCGGGTTCGGGCTAGGGTTAGGGTTAGCGGACGGGGACGGTTTAGGGTCCAGGTGAGGGTACGACAACGCTTGAGGGGTAGCGTACGTGTGAGGGCGCGGGTTAGCGTTAGCGTACGGGTTAGGATTAGGGGACGGGTGAGGGTCAGGCTTCGGGGAAGGGTTAGGGTTCGGGTTCGGGCTAGGGTTAGGGTTAGGGGACGGGGACGGTTTAGGGTCCAGGTGAGGGTACGACGACGCTTGAGGGGGAGCGTACGTGTGAGGGCGCGGGTTAGCGTTAGCGTACGGGTTAGGATTAGGGGACGGGTGAGGGTCAGGCTTCGGGGAAGGGTTAGGGTTCGGGTTCGGGCTAGGGTTAGGGTTAGGGGATGGGGACGGTTTAGGGTCCAGGTGAGGGTACGACAACGCTTGAGGGGGAGCCTACGTGTGAGGGCGCGGGTTAGCGTTAGCGTACGGGTTAGGATTAGGGGACGGGTGAGGGTCAGGCTTCGGGGAAGGGTTAGGGTTAGGGTTGGGGCTAGGGTTAGGGTTAGGGGACGGGGACGGTTTAGGGTCGAGGTGAGGGTATGACAACGCTTGAGGGGGAGCTTACGTGTGAGGGTGCGGGTTAGCGTTAGCGTACGGGTTAGGATTAGGGGACGGGTGAGTGTCAGGATTCGGGGAAGGGTTAGGGTTCGGGTTCGGGCTAGGGTTAGGGTTAGGGGACGGGGACGGTTTAGGGTCCAGGTGAGGGTACGACAACGCTTGAGGGGGAGCGTACGTGTGAGGGCACGGGTTAGCGTTAGCGTACGGGTTAGGATTAGGGGACGGGTGAGGGTCAGGCTTCGGGGAAGGGTTAGGGTTCGGGTTCGGGCTAGGGTTAGGGTTAGGGGACGGGGACGGTTTAGGGTCCAGGTGAGGGTACGACAACGCTTTAGGGGGAGCGTACGTGTGAGGGCGCGGGTTAGCGTTAGCGTACGGGTTAGGATTAGGGGACGGGTGAGGGTCAGGCTTCGGGGAAGGGTTAGGGTTCGGGTTCGGGCTAGGGTTAGGGTTAGGGGACGGGGACGGTTTAGGCTCCAGGTGAGGGTACGACAACGCTTGAGGGGGAGCGTACGTGTGAGGGCGCGGGTTAGCGTTAGCGTACAGGTTAGGATTAGGGGACAGGTGAGGGTCAGGCTTCGGGGAAGGGTTAGGGTTCGGGTTCGGGCTAGGGTTAGGGTTAGGGGACGGGGACGGTTTAGGGTCCAGGTGAGGGTACGACAACGCTTGAGGGGGAGCGTACGTGTGAGGGCGCGGGTTAGCGTTAGCGTACGGGTTAGGATTAGGGGACGGGTGAGGGTCAGGCTTCGGGGAAGGGTTAGGGTTCGGGTTCGGGCTAGAGTTAGGGTTAGGGGACGGGGACGGTTTAGGGTCCAGGTGAGGGTACGACAACGCTTGAGGGGGAGCGTACGTGTGAGGGCGCGGGTTAGCGTTAGCGTACGGGTTAGGATTAGGGGACGGGTGAGGGTCAGGCTTCGGGGAAGGGTTAGGGTTCGGGTTCGGGCTAGGGTTAGGGTTAGGGGACGGGGACGGTTTAGGGTCCAGGTGAGGGTACGACAACGCTTGAGGGGGAGCGTACGTGTGAGGGCGCGGGTTAGCGTTAGCTTACGGGTTAGGATTAGGGGACGGGTGAGGGTCAGGCTTCGGGGTAGGGTTAGGGTTCGGGTTCGGGCTAGGGTTAGGGTTAGGGGACGGGGACGGTTTAGGGTCCAGGTGAGTGTACGACAACGCTTGAGGGGGAGCGTACGTGTGTGGGCGCGGGTTAGCGTTAGCGTACGGGTTAGGATTAGGGGACGGGTGAGGGTCAGGCTTCGGGGAAGGGTTAGGGTTCGGGTTCGGGCTAGGGTTAGGGTTAGGGGACGGGGACGGTTTAGGGTCCAGGTGAGGGTACGACAACGCTTTAGGGGTTGCGTACGTGTGAGGGCGCGGGTTAGCGTTAGCGTACGGGTTAGGATTAGGGGACGGGTGAGGGTCAGGCTTCGGGGAAGGGTTAGGGTTTGGGATGGGGCTAGGGTTAGGGTTAGGGGACGGGGACGGTTTAGGGTCCAGGTGAGGGTACGACAACGCTTGAGGGGGAGCGTACGTGTGAGGGCGTGGGTTAGCGTTAGCGTACGGGTTAGGATTAGGGGACGGGTGAGGGTCAGGCTTCGGGGAAGGGTTAGGGTTCGGGTTCGGGCTAGAGTTAGGGTTAGGGGACGGGGACGGTTTAGGGTCCAGGTGAGGGTACGACAACGCTTGAGGGGGAGCGTACGTGTGAGGGCACGGGTTAGCGTTAGCGTACGGGTTAGGATTAGGGGACGGGTGAGGGTCAGGCTTCGGGGAAGGGTTAGGGTTCGGGTTCGGGCTAGGGTTAGGGTTAGGGGACGGGGACGGTTTAGGGTCCAGGTGAGGGTACGACAACGCTTGAGGGGGAGCGTACGTGTGAGGGCGCGGGTTAGCGTTAGCGTACGGGTTAGGATTAGGGGACGGGTGAGGGTCAGGATTCGGGGAATGGTTAGGGTTAGGGTTCGGACTAGGGTTAGGGTTAGAGGACGGGGACGGTTTAGGGTCCAGGTGAGGGTACGACAACGCTTGAGGGGGAGCGTACGTGTGAGGGCGTGGGTTAGCGTTGGCGTACGGGTTAGGATTAGGGGACGGGTGAGCGTCAGGCTTCGGGGAAGGGTTAGGGTTAGGGTTCGGGCTAGGGTTAGGGTTAGGTGACGGGGACGGTTTAGGGTCCAGGTGAGGGTACGACAACGCTTGAGGGGGAGCGTACGTGTGAGGGCGCGGGTTAGCGTTAGCGTACGGGTTAGGATTAGGGGACGGGTGAGGGTCAGGCTTCGGGGAAGGGTTAGGGTTAGGGTTCGGGCTAGGGTTAGGGTTAGGGGACGGGGACGGTTTAGGGTCCAGGTGAGGGTACGACAACGCTTGAGGGGGAGCGTACGTGTGAGGGCGCGGGTTAGCGTTAGCGTACGGGTTAGGATTAGGGGACGGGTGAGGGTCAGGCTTCGGGGAAGGGTTAGGGTTAGGGTTCGGGCTAGGGTTAGGGTTAGGGGACGGGGACGGTTTAGGGTCCAGGTGAGGGTACGACAACGCTTGAGGGGGAGCGTACGTGTGAGGGCGCGGGTTAGCGTTAGCGTACGGGTTAGGATTAGGGGACGGGTGAGGGTCAGGCTTCGGGGAAGGGTTAGGGTTAGGGTTCGGGCTAGGGTTAGGGTTAGGGGACGGGGACGGTTTAGGGTCCAGGTGAGGGTACGACAACGCTTGAGGGGGAGCGTAAGTGTGAGGGCGCGGGTTAGCATTAGCGTACGGGTTAGGATTAGGGGACGGGTGAGGGTCAGGCTTCGGGGAAGGGTTAGGGTTAGGGTTCGGGCTAGGGTTAGGGTTAGGGGACGGGGACGGTTTAGGGTCCAGGTGAGGGTACGACAACGCTTGAGGGGGAGCGTACGTGTGAGGGCGCGGGTTAGCGTTAGCGTACGGGTGAGGATTAGGGGACGGGTGAGGGTCAGGCTTCGGGGAAGGGTTAGGGTTATGGTTCGGGCTAGGGTTAGGGTTAGGGGACGGGGACGGTTTAGGGTCCAGGTGAGGGTACGACAACGTTTGAGGGGGAGCGTACGTGTGAGGGCGCGGGTTAGCGTTAGCGTACGGGTGAGGATTAGGGGACGGGTGAGGGTCAGGCTTCGGGGAAGGGTTAGGGTTAGGGTTCGGGCTAGGGTTAGGGGTAGGGGACGGGGACGGTTTAGGGTCCAGGTGAGGGTACGACAACGCTTGAGGGGGACCCTACGTGTGAGGGCGCGGGTTAGCGTTAGCGTACGGGTTAGGATTAGGGGACGGGTGAGGGTCAGGCTTCGGGGAAGGGTTAGGGTTCGGGTTCGGGCTAGGGTTAGGGTTAGGGGACGGGGACGGTTTAGGGTCCAGGTGAGAGTACGACAACGCTTGAGGGGGAGCGTACGTGTGAGGGCGCGGGTTAGCGTTAGCGTACGGGTTAGGATTAGGGGACGGGTGAGGGTCAGGCTTCGGGGAAGGGTTAGGGTTCGGGTTCGGGCTAGGGTTAGGGTTAGGGGACGGGGACGGTTTAGGGTCCAGGTGAGGGTACGACAACGCTTGAGGGGGAGCGTAAGTGTGAGGGCGCGGGTTAGCATTAGCGTACGGGTTAGGATTAGGGGACGGGTGAGGGTCAGGCTTCGGGGAAGGGTTAGGGTTAGGGTTCGGGCTAGGGTTAGGGTTAGGGGACGGGGACGGTTTAGGGTCCAGGTGAGGGTACGACAACGCTTGAGGGGGAGCGTACGTGTGAGGGCGCGGGTTAGCGTTAGCGTACGGGTGAGGATTAGGGGACGGGTGAGGGTCAGGCTTCGGGGAAGGGTTAGGGTTATGGTTCGGGCTAGGGTTAGGGTTAGGGGACGGGGACGGTTTAGGGTCCAGGTGAGGGTACGACAACGTTTGAGGGGGAGCGTACGTGTGAGGGCGCGGGTTAGCGTTAGCGTACGGGTTAGGATTAGGGGACGGGTGAGGGTCAGGCTTCGGGGAAGGGTTAGGGTTCGGGTTCGGGCTAGGGTTAGGGTTAGGGGACGGGGACGGTTTACGGTCCAGGTGAGGGTACGACAACGCTTGAGGGGGAGCGTATGTGTGAGGGCGCGGGTTAGCGTTAGCGTACGCGTTAGGATTAGGGGACGGGTGAGGGTCAGGCTTCGGGGAAGGGTTAGGGTTAGGGTTCGGGCTAGGGTTAGGGTTAGGGGACGGGGACGGTTTAGGGTCCAGGTGAGGGTACGACAACGCTTGAGGGGGAGCGTACGTGTGAGGGCGCGGGTTAGCGTTAGCGTACGGGTTAGGATTAGGGGACGGGTGAGGGTCAGGCTTCGGGGAAGGGTTAGGGTTAGGGTTCGGGCTAGGGTTAGGGTTAGGGGACGGGGACGGTTTAGGGTCCAGGTGAGGGTACGACAACGCTTGAGGGGGAGCGTACGTGTGAGGGTGCGGGTGAGCGTTAGCGTACGGCTTAGGATTAGGGGACGGGTGAGGGTCAGGATTCGGGGAATGGTTAGGGTTAGGGTTCGGACTAGGGTTAGGGTTAGAGGACGGGGACGGTTTAGGGTCCAGGTGAGGGTACGACAACGCTTGAGGGGGAGCGTACGTGTGAGGGCGCGGGTTAGCGTTAGCGTACGGGTTAGGATTAGGTGACGGGTGAGGGTCAGGCTTCGGGGAAGGGTTAGGGTTCAGGTTCGGGCTAGGGTTAGGGTTAGGGGACGGGGACGGTTTAGGGTCCAGGTGAGGGTACGACAACGCTTTAGGGGGAGCGTACGTGTGAGGGCGCGGGTTAGCGTTAGCGTACAGGTTAGGATTAGGGGACGGGTGAGGGTCAGGCTTCGGGGAAGGGTTAGGTTTCGGGTTGGGGCTAGGGTTAGGGTTAGGGGACGGGGACGGTTTAGGGTCCAGGTGAGGGTACGACAACGCTTGAGGGGGAGCGTACGTGTGAGGGCGTGGGTTAGCGTGAGCGTACGGGTTAGGATTAGGGGACGGGTGAGGGTCAGGCTTCGGGGAAGGGTTAGGGTTAGGGTTCGGGCTAGGGTTAGGGTTAGGGGACGGGGACGGTTTAGGGTCCAGGTGAGGGTACGACAACGCTTGAGGGGGAGCGTACGTGTGAGGGCGCGGGTTAGCGTTAGCGTACGGGTTAGGATTAGGGGACGGGTGAGGGTCAGGCTTCGGGGAAGGGTTAGGGTTCGGGTTCGGGCTAGGGTTAGGGTTAGGGGACGGGGACGGTTTAGGGTCCAGGTGAGGGTACGACAATGCTTGAGGGGGAGCGTACGTGTGAGGGCGCGGGTTAGCGTTAGCGTACGGGTTAGGATTAGGGGACGGGTGAGGGTCAGGCTTCGGGGAAGGGTTAGGGTTCGGGTTGGGGTTAGGGTTAGGGTTAGGGGACGGGAACGGTTTAGGGTCCAGGTGAGGGTATGACAACGCTTGAGGGGGAGCGTACGTGTGAGGGCGCGGGTTAGCGTTAGCGTACGGTTTAGGATTAGGGGACGGGTCAGGGTCAGGCTTCGGGGAAGGGTTAGGGTTCGGGTTGGGGCTAGGGTTAGGGTTAGGGAACGGGGACGGTTTAGGGTCCAGGTGAGGGTACGACAACGCTTGAGGGGGAGCGTACGTGTGAGGGCGCGGGTTAGCGTTAGCGTACGGGTTAGGATTAGGGGACGGGTGAGGGTCAGGCTTCGGGGAAGGGTTAGGGTTCGGGTTCGGGCTAGGGTTAGGGTTAGGGGACGGGGACGGTTTAGGGTCCAGGTGAGGGTACGACAACGCTTGAGGGGGAGCGTACGTGTGAGGGCGCGGGTTAGCGTTAGCGTACGGGTTAGGATTAGGGGACGGGTGAGGGTCAGGCTTCGGGGAAGGGTTAGGGTTCGGGTTGGGGCTAGGGTTAGGGTTAGGGGACGGGGACGGTTTAGGGTCCAGGTGAGGGTACGACAATGCTTGAGGGGGAGCGTACGTGTGAGGGCGCGGGTTAGCGTTAGCGTACGGGTTAGGATTAGGGGAAGGGTGAGGGTCAGGCTTCGGGGAAGGGTTAGGGTTCGGGTTCGGGCTAGGGTTAGGGTTAGCGGACGGGGACGGTTTAGGGTCCAGGTGAGGGTACGACAACGCTTGAGGGGTAGCGTACGTGTGAGGGCGCGGGTTAGCGTTAGCGTACGGGTTAGGATTAGGGGACGGGTGAGGGTCAGGCTTCGGGGAAGGGTTAGGGTTCGGGTTCGGGCTAGGGTTAGGGTTAGGGGACGGGGACGGTTTAGGGTCCAGGTGAGGGTACGACGACGCTTGAGGGGGAGCGTACGTGTGAGGGCGCGGGTTAGCGTTAGCGTACGGGTTAGGATTAGGGGACGGGTGAGGGTCAGGCTTCGGGGAAGGGTTAGGGTTCGGGTTCGGGCTAGGGTTAGGGTTAGGGGATGGGGACGGTTTAGGGTCCAGGTGAGGGTACGACAACGCTTGAGGGGGAGCCTACGTGTGAGGGCGCGGGTTAGCGTTAGCGTACGGGTTAGGATTAGGGGACGGGTGAGGGTCAGGCTTCGGGGAAGGGTTAGGGTTAGGGTTGGGGCTAGGGTTAGGGTTAGGGGACGGGGACGGTTTAGGGTCGAGGTGAGGGTATGACAACGCTTGAGGGGGAGCTTACGTGTGAGGGTGCGGGTTAGCGTTAGCGTACGGGTTAGGATTAGGGGACGGGTGAGTGTCAGGATTCGGGGAAGGGTTAGGGTTCGGGTTCGGGCTAGGGTTAGGGTTAGGGGACGGGGACGGTTTAGGGTCCAGGTGAGGGTACGACAACGCTTGAGGGGGAGCGTACGTGTGAGGGCACGGGTTAGCGTTAGCGTACGGGTTAGGATTAGGGGACGGGTGAGGGTCAGGCTTCGGGGAAGGGTTAGGGTTCGGGTTCGGGCTAGGGTTAGGGTTAGGGGACGGGGACGGTTTAGGGTCCAGGTGAGGGTACGACAACGCTTTAGGGGGAGCGTACGTGTGAGGGCGCGGGTTAGCGTTAGCGTACGGGTTAGGATTAGGGGACGGGTGAGGGTCAGGCTTCGGGGAAGGGTTAGGGTTCGGGTTCGGGCTAGGGTTAGGGTTAGGGGACGGGGACGGTTTAGGGTCCAGGTGAGGGTACGACAACGCTTGAGGGGGAGCGTACGTGTGAGGGCGCGGGTTAGCGTTAGCGTACAGGTTAGGATTAGGGGACAGGTGAGGGTCAGGCTTCGGGGAAGGGTTAGGGTTCGGGTTCGGGCTAGGGTTAGGGTTAGGGGACGGGGACGGTTTAGGGTCCAGGTGAGGGTACGACAACGCTTGAGGGGGAGCGTACGTGTGAGGGCGCGGGTTAGCGTTAGCGTACGGGTTAGGATTAGGGGACGGGTGAGGGTCAGGCTTCGGGGAAGGGTTAGGGTTCGGGTTCGGGCTAGAGTTAGGGTTAGGGGACGGGGACGGTTTAGGGTCCAGGTGAGGGTACGACAACGCTTGAGGGGGAGCGTACGTGTGAGGGCGCGGGTTAGCGTTAGCGTACGGGTTAGGATTAGGGGACGGGTGAGGGTCAGGCTTCGGGGAAGGGTTAGGGTTCGGGTTCGGGCTAGGGTTAGGGTTAGGGGACGGGGACGGTTTAGGGTCCAGGTGAGGGTACGACAACGCTTGAGGGGGAGCGTACGTGTGAGGGCGCGGGTTAGCGTTAGCTTACGGGTTAGGATTAGGGGACGGGTGAGGGTCAGGCTTCGGGGTAGGGTTAGGGTTCGGGTTCGGGCTAGGGTTAGGGTTAGGGGACGGGGACGGTTTAGGGTCCAGGTGAGTGTACGACAACGCTTGAGGGGGAGCGTACGTGTGTGGGCGCGGGTTAGCGTTAGCGTACGGGTTAGGATTAGGGGACGGGTGAGGGTCAGGCTTCGGGGAAGGGTTAGGGTTCGGGTTCGGGCTAGGGTTAGGGTTAGGGGACGGGGACGGTTTAGGGTCCAGGTGAGGGTACGACAACGCTTTAGGGGGATCGTACGTGTGAGGGCGCGGGTTAGCGTTAGCGTACGGGTTAGGATTAGGGGACGGGTGAGGGTCAGGCTTCGGGGAAGGGTTAGGGTTTGGGATGGGGCTAGGGTTAGGGTTAGGGGACGGGGACGGTTTAGGGTCCAGGTGAGGGTACGACAACGCTTGAGGGGGAGCGTACGTGTGAGGGCGTGGGTTAGCGTTAGCGTACGGGTTAGGATTAGGGGACGGGTGAGGGTCAGGCTTCGGGGAAGGGTTAGGGTTCGGGTTCGGGCTAGAGTTAGGGTTAGGGGACGGGGACGGTTTAGGGTCCAGGTGAGGGTACGACAACGCTTGAGGGGGAGCGTACGTGTGAGGGCACGGGTTAGCGTTAGCGTACGGGTTAGGATTAGGGGACGGGTGAGGGTCAGGCTTCGGGGAAGGGTTAGGGTTCGGGTTCGGGCTAGGGTTAGGGTTAGGGGACGGGGACGGTTTAGGGTCCAGGTGAGGGTACGACAACGCTTGAGGGGGAGCGTACGTGTGAGGGCGCGGGTTAGCGTTAGCTTACGGGTTAGGATTAGGGGACGGGTGAGGGTCAGGCTTCGGGGTAGGGTTAGGGTTCGGGTTCGGGCTAGGGTTAGGGTTAGGGGACGGGGACGGTTTAGGGTCCAGGTGAGGGTACGACAACGCTTGAGGGGGAGCGTACGTGTGTGGGCGCGGGTTAGCGTTAGCGTACGGGTTAGGATTAGGGGACGGGTGAGGGTCAGGCTTCGGGGAAGGGTTAGGGTTCGGGTTCGGGCTAGGGTTAGGGTTAGGGGACGGGGACGGTTTAGGGTCCAGGTGAGGGTACGACAACGCTTTAGGGGGAGCGTACGTGTGAGGGCGCGGGTTAGCGTTAGCGTACGGGTTAGGATTAGGGGACGGGTGAGGGTCAGGCTTCGGGGAAGGGTTAGGGTTTGGGTTGGGGCTAGGGTTAGGGTTAGGGGACGGGGACGGTTTAGGGTCCAGGTGAGGGTACGACAACGCTTGAGGGGGAGCGTACGTGTGAGGGCGTGGGTTAGCGTTAGCGTACGGGTTAGGATTAGGGGATGGGTGAGGGTCAGGCTTCGGGGAAGGGTTAGGGTTCGGGTTCGGGCTAGGGTTAGGGTTAGGGGACGGGGACGGTTTAGGGTCCAGGTGAGGGTACGACAACGCTTGAGGGGGAGCGTACGTTTGAGGGCGCGGGTTAGCGTTAGCGTACGGGTTAGGATTAGGGGTCGAGTGAGGGTCAGGCTTCGGGGAAGGGTTAGGGTTCGGGTTCGGGCTAGGGTTAGGGTTAGGGGACGGGGACGGTTTAGGGTCCAGGTGAGGGTACGACAACGCTTTAGGGGGAGCGTACGTGTGAGGGCGCGTGTTAGCGTTAGCGTACGGGTTAGGATTAGGGGACGGGTGAGGGTCAGGCTTCGGGGAAGGGTTAGGGTTCGGGTTCGGGCTAGGGTTAGGGTTAGGGGCCGGGGACGGTTTAGGGTCCAGGTGAGGGTACGACAACGCTTGAGGGGGAGCGTACGTGTGAGGGCGCGGGTTAGCGTTAGTGTACGGGTTAGGATTAGGGGATGGGTGAGGGTCAGGCTTCGGGGAAGGTTTAGGGTTCGGGTTGCGGTTAGGGTTAGGGTTAGGGGACGGGGACGGTTTAGGGTCCAGGTGAGGGTATGACAACGCTTGAGGGGGAGTGTACGTGTGAGGGCGCGGGTTAGCGTTAGCGTACGGGTTAGGATTAGGGGACGGGTGAGGGTCAGGCTTCGGGGAAGGGTTAGGGTTCGGGTTGGGGCTAGGGTTAGGGTTAGGGGACGGGGACGGTTTAGGGTCCAGGTGAGGGTACGACAACGCTTGAGGGGGAGCGTACGTGTGAGGGCGCGGGTTAGCGTTAGCGTACGGGTTAGGATTAGGGGACGGGTGAGGGTCAGGCTTCGGGGCAGGGTTAGGGTTAGGGTTCGGGCTAGGGTTAGGGTTAGGGGACGGGGACGGTTTAGGGTCCAGGTGAGGGTACGACAACGCTTGAGGGGGAGCGTACGTGTGAGGGCGCGGGTTAGCGTTAGCGTACGGGTTAGGATTAGGGGACGGGTGAGGGTCAGGCTTCGGGGAAGGGTTAGGGTTAGGGTTCGGGCTAGGGTTAGGGTTAGGGGACGGGGACGGTTTAGGGTCCAGGTGAGGGTACGACAACGCTTGAGGGGGAGCGTACGTGTGAGGGCGCGGGTTAGCGTTAGCGTACGGGTTAGGATTAGGGGACGGGTGAGGGTCAGGCTTCGGGGAAGGGTTAGTGTTCGGGTTCGGGCTAGGGTTAGGGTTAGCGGAAGGGGACGGTTTAGGGTCCAGGTGAGGGTACGACAACGCTTGAGGGGGACCGTACGTGTGAGGGCGCGGGTTAGCGTTAGCGTACGGGTTAGGATTAGGGGACGGATGAGGGTCAGGCTTCGGGGAAGGGTTACGGTTCGGGTTCGGGCTAGGGTTAGGGTTAGGGGATGGGGACGGTTTAGGGTCCAGGTGAGGGTACGACAATGCTTGAGGTGGAGCGTACGTGTGAGGGCTGGGTTAGCGTTAGCGTACGGGTTAGGATTAGGGGACGGTTGAGGGTCAGGCTTCAGGGAAGTGTTAGGGTTCGGGTTGGGGTTAGGGTTAGGGTTAGGGGACGGGGACGGTTTAGGGTCCAGGTGAGGGTATGACAACGCTTGAGGGGGAGCGTACGTGTGAGGGTGCGGGTTAGCGTTAGCGTACGGGTTAGGATTAGGGGACGGGTGAGGGTCAGGCTTCGGGGAAGGGTTAGGGTTCGGGTTGGGGCTAGGGTTAGGGTTAGGGGACGGGGACGGTTTAGGGTCCAGGTGAGGGTACGACAACGCTTGAGGGGGAGCGTACGTGTGAGGGCGCGGGTTAGCGTTAGCGTACGGGTTAGGATTAGGGGACGGGTGAGGGTCAGGCTTCGGGGAAGGGTTAGGGTTCGGGTTCGGGCTAGGGTTAGGGTTAGGGGACGGGGACGGTTTAGGGTCCAGGTGAGGGTACGACAACGCTTGAGGGGTAGCGTACGTGTGAGGGTGCGGGTTAGCGTTAGCGTACGGGTTAGGATTAGGGGACGGGTGAGGGTCAGGCTTCGGGGAAGGGTTAGGGTTCGGGTTCGGGCTAGGGTTAGGGTTAGCGGACGGGGACGGTTTACGGTCCAGGTGAGGGTACGACAACGCTTGAGGGGGACCGTACGTGTGAGGGCGCGGGTTAGCGTTAGCGTACGGGTTAGGATTAGGGGACGGGTGAGGGTCAGGCTTCGGGGAAGGGTTAGGGTTCGGGTTCGGGCTAGGGTTAGGGTTAGGGGATGGGGACGGTTTAGGGTCCAGGTGAGGGTACGACAACGCTTGAGGGGGAGCGTACGTGTGAGGGCGCGGGTTAGCGTTAGCGTACGGGTTAGGATTAGGGGATGGGTGAGGGTCAGGCTTCGGGGAAGGGTTAGGGTTCGGGTTCGGGCTAGGGTTAGGGTTAGGGGACGGGGACGGTTTAGGGTCCAGTTGAGGGTACGACAACGCTTGAGGGGGAGCGTACGTGTGAGTGCGCGGGTTAGCGTTAGCGTACGGGTTAGGATTAGGGGACGGGTGAGGGTCAGGCTTCGGGGAAGGGTTAGGGTTCGGGTTCGGGCTAGGGTTAGGGTTAGGGGATGGGGACGGTTTAGGGTCCAGGTGAGGGTACGACAACGCTTGAGGGGGAGCGTACGTGTGAGGGCGCGGGTTAGCGTTAGCGTACGGGTTAGGATTAGGGGATGGGTGAGGGTCAGGCTTCGGGGAAGGGTTAGGATTCGGGTTCGGGCTAGGGTTAGGGTTAGGGGATGGGGACGGTTTAGGGTCCAGGTGAGGGTACGACAACGCTTGAGGGGGAGCGTACGTGTGAGGGCGCGGGTTAGCGTTAGCGTACGGGTTAGGATTAGGGGAATGGTGAGGGTCAGGCTTCGGGGAAGGGTTAGGGTTCGGGTTCGGGGTAGGGTTAGGGTTAGCGGACGGGGACGGTTTAGGGTCCAGGTGAGGGTACGACAACGCTTGACGGGGAGCGTACGTGTGAGGGCGCGGGTTAGCGTTAGCGTATGGGTTAGGATTAGGGGACGGGTGAGGGTCAGGCTTCGGGGAAGGGTTAGGGTTCGGGTTCGGGCTAGGGTTAGGGTTAGGGGACGGGGACGGTTTAGGGTCCAGGTGAGGGTACGACAACGCTTGAGGGGGAGCGTACGTGTGAGGGCGCGGGTTAGCGTTAGCGTACGGGTTAGGATTAGGGGACGGGTGAGGGTCAGGCTTCGGGGAAGGGTTAGGGTTCGGGTTCGGGCTAGGGTTAGGGTTAGCGGACGGGGACGGTTAGGGTCCAGGTGAGGGTACGACAACGCTTGAGGGGGACCGTACGTGTGAGGGCGCGGGTTAGCGTTAGCGTACGGGTTAGGATTAGGGGACGGGTGAGGGTCAGGCTTCGGGGAAGGGTTAGGGTTCGGGTTCGGGCTAGGGTTAGGGTTAGGGGATGGGGACGGTTTAGGGTCCAGGTGAGGGTACGACAACGCTTGAGGGGGAGCGTACGTGTGAGGGTGCGGGTTAGCGTTAGCGTACGGGTTAGGATTAGGGGACGGGTGAGGGTCAGGCTTCGGGGAAGGGTTAGGGTTCGGGTTCGGGCTAGGGTTAGGGTTAGCGGACGGGGACGGTTTAGGGTCCAGGTGAGGGTACGACAACGCTTGAGGGGGAGCGTACGTGTGAGGGCGCGGGTTAGCGTTAGCGTACAGGTTAGGATTAGGGGACGGGTGAGGGTCAGGCTTCGGGGATGGGTTAGGGTTCGGGTTCGGGCTAGGGTTAGGGTTAGGGGATGGGGACGGTTTAGGGTCCAGGTGAGGGGACGACAACGCTTGAGGGGGAGCGTACGTGTGAGGGCGCGGGTTAGCGTTAGCGTACGGGTTAGGATTAGGGGACGGGTGAGGGTCAGGCTTCGGGGAAGGGTTAGGGTTCGGGTTGGGGCTAGGGTTAGGGTTAGGGGACGGGGACGGTTTAGGGTCCAGGTGAGGGTACGACAACGCTTGAGGGGGAGCGTACGTGTGAGGGCGCGGGTTAGCGTTAGCGTACGGGTTAGGATTAGGGGACGGGTGAGGGTCAGGCTTCGGGGAAGGGTTAGGGTTAGGGTTCGGGCTAGGGTTAGGGTTAGGGGACGGGGACGGTTTAGGGTCCAGGTGAGGGTACGACAACGCTTGAGGGGGAGCGTACGTGTGAGGGCGCGGGTTAGCGTTAGCGTACGGGTTAGGATTAGGGGACGGGTGAGGGTCAGGCTTCGGGGAAGGGTTAGGGTTCGGGTTGGGGCTAGGGTTAGGGTTAGGGGACGGGGACGGTTTAGGGTCCAGGTGAGGGTACGACAACGCTTGAGGGGGAGCGTACGTGTGAGGGCGCGGGTTAGCGTTAGCGTACGGGTTAGGATTAGGGGACGGGTGAGGGTCAGGCTTCGGGGAAGGGTTAGGGTTCGGGTTGGGGCTAGGGTTAGGGTTAGGGGACGGGGACGGTTTAGGGTCCAGGTGAGGGTACGACAACGCTTGAGGGGGAGCGTACGTGTGAGGGCGCGGGTTAGCGTTAGCGTACGGGTTAGGATTAGGGGACGGGTGAGGGTCAGGCTTCGGGGAAGGGTTAGGGTTCGGGTTCGGGCTAGGGTTAGGGTTAGGGGACGGGGACGGTTTAGGGTCCAGGTGAGGGTACGACAACGCTTGAGGGGGAGCGTACGTGTGAGGGCGCGGGTTAGCGTTAGCGTACGGGTTAGGATTAGGGGACGGGTGAGGGTCAGGCTTCGGGGAAGGGTTAGTGTTCGGGTTCGGGCTAGGGTTAGGGTTAGCGGACGGGGACGGTTTAGGGTCCAGGTGAGGGTACGACAACGCTTGAGGGGGAGCGTACGTGTGAGGGCGCGGGTTAGCGTTAGCGTACGGGTTAGGATTAGGGGACGGGTGAGGGTCAGGCTTCGGGGAAGGGTTAGGGTTAGGGTTCGGGCTAGGGTTAGGGTTAGGGGACGGGGACGGTTTAGGGTCCAGGTGAGGGTACGACAACGCTTGAGGGGGAGCGTACGTGTGAGGGCGCGGGTTAGCGTTAGCGTACGGGTTAGGATTAGGGGACGGGTGAGGGTCAGGCTTCGGGGAAGGGTTAGGGTTCGGGTTCGGGCTAGGGTTAGGGTTAGCGGACGGGGACGGTTTAGGGTCCAGGTGAGGGTACGACAACGCTTGAGGGGGACCGTACGTGTGAGGGCGCGGGTTAGCGTTAGCGTACGGGTTAGGATTAGGGGACGGATGAGGGTCAGGCTTCGGGGAAGGGTTACGGTTCGGGTTCGGGCTAGGGTTAGGGTTAGGGGATGGGGACGGTTTAGGGTCCAGGTGAGGGTACGACAATGCTTGAGGGGGAGCGTACGTGTGAGGGCTGGGTTAGCGTTAGCGTACTGGTTAGGATTAGGGGACGGGTGAGGGTCAGGCTTCAGGGAAGTGTTAGGGTTCGGGTTGGGGTTAGGGTTAGGGTTAGGGGACGGGGACGGTTTAGGGTCCAGGTGAGGGTATGACAACGCTTGAGGGGGAGCGTACGTGTGAGGGTGCGGGTTAGCGTTAGCGTACGGGTTAGGATTAGGGGACGGGTGAGGGTCAGGCTTCGGGGAAGGGTTAGGGTTCGGGTTGGGGCTAGGGTTAGGGTTAGGGGACGGGGACGGTTTAAGGTCCAGGTGAGGGTACGACAACGCTTGAGGGGGAGCGTACGTGTGAGGGCGCGGGTTAGCGTTAGCGTACGGGTTAGGATTAGGGGACGGGTGAGGGTCAGGCTTCGGGGAAGGGTTAGGGTTCGGGTTCGGGCTAGGGTTAGGGTTAGGGGACGGGGACGGTTTAGGGTCCAGGTGAGGGTACGACAACGCTTGAGGGGTAGCGTACGTGTGAGGGCGCGGGTTAGCGTTAGCGTACGGGTTAGGATTAGGGGACGGGTGAGGGTCAGGCTTCGGGGAAGGGTTAGGGTTCGGGTTCGGGCTAGGGTTAGGGTTAGCGGACGGGGACGGTTTAGGGTCCAGGTGAGGGTACGACAACGCTTGAGGGGGACCGTACGTGTGAGGGCGCGGGTTAGCGTTAGCGTACGGGTTAGGATTAGGGGACGGTTGTGGGTCAGGCTTCGGGGAAGGGTTAGGATTCGGGTTCGGGCTAGGGTTAGGGTTAGGGGACGGGGACGGTTTAGGGTCCAGGTGAGGGTACGACAACGCTTGAGGGGGAGCGTACGTGTGAGGGCGCGGGTTAGCGTTAGCGTACGGGTTAGGATTAGGGGACGGGTGAGGGTCAGGCTTCGGGGAAGGGTTAGGGTTCGGGTTGGGGCTAGGGTTAGGGTTAGGGGACGGGGACGGTTTAGGGTCCAGGTGAGGGTACGACAACGCTTGAGGGGGAGCATACGTGTGAGGGCGCGGGTTAGCGTTAGCGTACAGGTTAGGATTATGGGACGGGTGAGGGTCAGGCTTCGGGGATGGGTTAGGGTTCGGGTTCGGGCTAGGGTTAGGGTTAGGGGACGGGGACGGTTTAGGGTCCAGGTGAGGGTACGACAACGCTTGAGGGGTAGCGTACGTGTGAGGGTGCGGGTTAGCGTTAGCGTACGGGTTAGGATTAGGGGACGGGTGAGGGTCAGGCTTCGGGGAAGGGTTAGGGTTCGGGTTTGGGCTAGGGTTAGGGTTAGCGGACGGGGACGGTTTACGGTCCAGGTGAGGGTACGACAACGCTTGAGGGGGACCGTACGTGTGAGGGCGCGGGTTAGCGTTAGCGTACGGTTTAGGTTTAGGGGACGGGTGAGGGTCAGGCTTCGGGGAAGGGTTAGGGTTCGGGTTCGGGCTAGGGTTAGGGTTAGGGGATGGGGACGGTTTAGGGTCCAGGTGAGGGGACGACAACGCTTGAGGGGGAGCGTACGTGTGAGGGCGCGGGTTAGCGTTAGCGTACGGGTTAGGATTAGGGGACGGGTGAGGGTCAGGCTTCGGGGAAGGGTTAGGGTTCGGGTTGGGGCTAGGGTTAGGGTTAGGGGACGGGGACGGTTTAGGGTCCAGGTGAGGGTACGACAACGCTTGAGGGGGAGCGTACGTGTGAGGGCGCGGGTTAGCGTTAGCGTACGGGTTAGGATTAGGGGACGGGTGAGGGTCAGGCTTCGGGGAAGGGTTAGGGTTCGGGTTGGGGCTAGGGTTAGGGTTAGGGGACGGGGACGGTTTAGGGTCCAGGTGAGGGTACGACAACGCTTGAGGGGGAGCGTACGTGTGAGGGCGCGGGTTAGCGTTAGCGTACGGGTTAGGATTAGGGGACGGGTGAGGGTCAGGCTTCGGGGAAGGGTTAGGGTTCGGGTTGGGGCTAGGGTTAGGGTTAGGGGACGGGGACGGTTTAGGGTCCAGGTGAGGGTACGACAACGCTTGAGGGGGAGCGTACGTGTGAGGGCGCGGGTTAGCGTTAGCGTACGGGTTAGGATTAGGGGACGGGTGAGGGTCAGGCTTCGGGGAAGGGTTAGGGTTCGGGTTGGGGCTAGGGTTAGGGTTAGGGGACGGGGACGGTTTAGGGTCCAGGTGAGGGTACGACAACGCTTGAGGGGGAGCGTACGTGTGAGGGCGCGGGTTAGCGTTAGCGTACGGGTTAGGATTAGGGGACGGGTGAGGGTCAGGCTTCGGGGAAGGGTTAGGGTTCGGGTTCGGGCTAGGGTTAGGGTTAGGGGACGGGGACGGTTTAGGGTCCAGGTGAGGGTACGACAACGCTTGAGGGGGAGCGTACGTGTGAGGGCGCGGGTTAGCGTTAGCGTACGGGTTAGGATTAGGGGACGGTTGAGGGTCAGGCTTCGGGGAAGGATTAGGGTTCGGGTTCGGGCTAGGGTTAGGGTTAGGGGAAGGGGACGGTTTAGGGTCCAGGTGAGGGTACGACAACGCTTGACGGGGAGCGTACGTGTGAGGGCGCGGGTTAGCATTAGCGTACGGGTTAGGATTAGGGGACGGGTGAGGGTCAGGCTTCGGGGAAGGGTTAGGGTTCGGGTTCGGGCTAGGGTTAGGGTTAGGGGACGGGGACGGTTTAGGGTCCAGGTGAGGGTACGACAACGCTTGAGGGGGAGCGTACGTGTGAGGGCGCGGGTTAGCGTTAGCGTACGGGTTAGGATTAGGGGACGGGTGAGGGTCAGGCTTCGGGGAAGGGTTAGGATTCGGGTTCGGGCTAGGGTTAGGGTTAGGGGACGGGGACGGTTTAGGGTCCAGGTGAGGGTACGACAACGCTTGAGGGGGAGCGTACGTGTGAGGGCGCGGGTTAGCGTTAGCGTACGGGTTCGGATTAGGGGACGGGTGAGGGTCAGGCTTCGGGGAAGGGTTAGGGTTCCGGTTCGGGCTAGGGTTAGGGTTAGGGGACGGGGACGGTTTAGGGTCCAGGTGAGGGTACGACAACGCTTGAGGGGGAGCGTACGTGTGAGGGCGCGGATTAGCGTTAGCGTACGGGTTAGGATTAGGGGACGGTTGTGGGTCAGGCTTCGGGGAAGGGTTAGGATTCGGGTTCGGGCTAGGGTTAGGGTTAGGGGACGGGGACGGTTTAGGGTCCAGGTGAGGGTACGACAACGCTTGAGGGGGAGCGTACGTGTGAGGGCGCGGGTTAGCGTTAGCGTACGGGTTAGGATTAGGGGACGGGTGAGGGTCAGGCTTCGGGGAAGGGTTAGGGTTCGGGTTCGGGCTAGGGTTAGGGTTAGCGGACGGGGACGGTTTAGGGTCCAGGTGAGGGTACGACAACGCTTGAGGGGGACCGTACGTGTGAGGGCGCGGGTTAGCGTTAGCGTACGGGTTAGGATTAGGGGACGGGTGAGGGTCAGGCTTCGGGGAAGGGTTAGGGTTCGGGTTCGGGCTAGGGTTAGGGTTAGGGGATGGGGACGGTTTAGGGTCCAGGTGAGGGGACGACAACGCTTGAGGTGGAGCGTACGTGTGAGGGCGCGGGTTAGCGTTAGCGTACGGGTTAGGATTAGGGGACGGGTGAGGGTCAGGCTTCGGGGAAGGGTTAGGGTTCGGGTTGGGGCTAGGGTTAGGGTTAGGGGACGGGGACGGTTTAGGGTCCAGGTGAGGGTATGACAACGCTTGAGGGGGAGCGTACGTGTGAGGGCGCGGGTTAGCGTTAGCGTACGGGTTAGGATTAGGGGACGGGTGAGGGTCAGGCTTCGGGGAAGGGTTAGGGTTCGGGTTCGGGCTAGGGTTAGGGTTAGGGGACGGGGACGGTTTAGGGTCCAGGTGAGGGTACGACAACGCTTGAGGGGTAGCGTACGTGTGAGGGTGCGGGTTAGCGTTAGCGTACGGGTTAGGATTAGGGGACGGGTGAGGGTCAGGCTTCGGGGAAGGGTTAGGGTTCGGGTTCGGGCTAGGGTTAGGGTTAGCGGACGGGGACGGTTTACGGTCCAGGTGAGGGTACGACAACGCTTGAGGGGGACCGTACGTGTGAGGGCGCGGGTTAGCGTTAGCGTACGGGTTAGGATTAGGGGACGGGTGAGGGTCAGGCTTCGGGGAAGGGTTAGGGTTCGGGTTCGGGCTAGGGTTAGGGTTAGGGGATGGGGACGGTTTAGGGTCCAGGTGAGGGTACGACAACGCTTGAGGGGGAGCGTACGTGTGAGGGCGCGGGTTAGCGTTAGCGTACGGGTTAGGATTAGGGGACGGGTGAGGGTCAGGCTTCGGGGAAGGGTTAGGATTCGGGTTCGGGCTAGGGTTAGGGTTAGGGGACGGGGACGGTTTAGGGTCCAGGTGAGGGTACGACAACGCTTGAGGGGGAGCGTACGTGTGAGTGCGCGGGTTAGCGTTAGCGTACGGGTTAGGATTAGGGGACGGGTGAGGGTCAGGCTTCGGGGAAGGGTTAGGGTTCGGGTTCGGGCTAGGGTTAGGGTTAGGGGACGGGGACGGTTTAGGGTCCAGGTGAGGGTACGACAACGCTTGAGGGGGAGCGTACGTGTGAGGGCGCGGGTTAGCGTTAGCGTACGGGTTAGGATTAGGGGACGGGTGAGGGTCAGGCTTCGGGGAAGGGTTAGGGTTCGGGTTCGGGCTAGGGTTAGGGTTAGCGGACGGGGACGGTTTAGGGTCCAGGTGAGGGTACGACAACGCTTGAGGGGGACCGTACGTGTGAGGGCGCGGGTTAGCGTTAGCGTACGGGTTAGGATTAGGGGACGGGCGAGGGTCAGGCTTCGGGGAAGGGTTAGGGTTCGGGTTCGGGCTAGGGTTAGGGTTAGGGGATGGGGACGGTTTAGGGTCCAGGTGAGGGTACGACAACGCTTGAGGGGGAGCGTACGTGTGAGGGCGCGGGTTAGCGTTAGCGTACGGGTTAGGATTAGGGGACGGGTGAGGGTCAGGCTTCGGGGAAGGGTTAGGGTTCGGGTTCGGGCTAGGGTTAGGGTTAGCGGACGGGGACGGTTTAGGGTCCAGGTGAGGGTACGACAACGCTTGAGGGGGAGCGTACGTGTGAGGGCGCGGGTTAGCGTTAGCGTACGGGTTAGGATTAGCGGACGGGTGAGGGTCAGGCTTCGGGGAAGGGTTAGGGTTCGGGTTCGGGCTAGGGTTAGGGTTAGGGTACGGGGACGGTTTAGGGTCCAGGTGAGGGTACGACAACGCTTGAGGGGGAGCGTACGTGTGAGGGCGCGGGTTAGCGTTAGCGTACGGGTTAGGATTAGGGGACGGGTGAGGGTCAGGCTTCGGGGAAGGGTTAGGGTTCGGGTTCGGGCTAGGGTTAGGGTTAGGGGACGGGGACGGTTTAGGGTCCAGGTGAGGGTACGACAACGCTTGAGGGGGAGCGTACGTGTGAGGGCGCGGGTTAGCGTTAGCGTACGGGTTAGGATTAGGGGACGGGTGAGGGTCAGGCTTCGGGGAAGGATTAGGGTTCGGGTTCGGGCTAGGGTTAGGGTTAGGGGACGGGGACGGTTTAGGGTCCAGGTGAGGGTACGACAACGCTTGACGGGGAGCGTACGTGTGAGGGCGCGGGTTAGCGTTAGCGTACGGGTTAGGATTAGGGGACGGGTGAGGGTCAGGCTTCGGGGAAGGGTTAGGGTTCGGGTTGGGCTAGGGTTAGGGTTAGGGGACGGGGACGGTTTAGGGTCCAGGTGAGGGTACGACAACGCTTGAGGGGGAGCGTACGTGTGAGGGCGCGGGTTAGCGTTAGCGTACGGGTTAGGATTAGGGGACGGGTGAGGGTCAGGCTTCGGGGAAGGGTTAGGATTCGGGTTCGGGCTAGGGTTAGGGTTAGGGGACGGGGACGGTTTAGGGTCCAGGTGAGGGTACGACAACGCTTGAGGGGGAGCGTACGTGTGAGGGCGCGGGTTAGCGTTAGCGTACGGGTTCGGATTAGGGGACGGGTGAGGGTCAGGCTTCGGGGAAGGGTTAGGGTTCCGGTTCGGGCTAGGGTTAGGGTTAGGGGACGGGGACGGTTTAGGGTCCAGGTGAGGGTACGACAACGCTTGAGGGGGAGCGTACGTGTGAGGGCGCGGATTAGCGTTAGCGTACGGGTTAGGATTAGGGGACGGTTGTGGGTCAGGCTTCGGGGAAGGGTTAGGATTCGGGTTCGGGCTAGGGTTAGGGTTAGGGGACGGGGACGGTTTAGGGTCCAGGTGAGGGTACGACAACGCTTGAGGGGGAGCGTACGTGTGAGGGCGCGGGTTAGCGTTAGCGTACGGGTTAGGATTAGGGGACGGGTGAGGGTCAGGCTTCGGGGAAGGGTTAGGGTTCGGGTTGGGGCTAGGGTTAGGGTTAGGGGACGGGGACGGTTTAGGGTCCAGGTGAGGGTACGACAACGCTTGAGGGGGAGCGTACGTGTGAGGGCGCGGGTTAGCGTTAGCGTACGGGTTAGGATTAGGGGACGGGTGAGGGTCAGGCTTCGGGGAAGGGTTAGGGTTCGGGTTCGGGCTAGGGTTAGGGTTAGGGGACGGGGACGGTTTAGGGTCCAGGTGAGGGTACGACAACGCTTGAGGGGGAGCGTACGTGTGAGGGCGCGTGTTAGCGTTAGCGTACGGGTTAGGATTAGGGGATGGGTGAGGGTCAGGCTTCGGGGAAGGGTTAGGGTTCGGGTTCGGGCTAGGGTTAGGGTTAGGGGACGGGGACGGTTTAGGGTCCAGGTGAGGGTACGACAACGCTTGAGGGGGAGCGTACGTGTGAGGGCGCGGGTTAGCGTTAGCGTACGGGTTAGGATTAGGGGACGGGTGAGGGTCAGGCTTCGGGGAAGGGTTAGGGTTCGGGTTCGGGCTAGGGTTAGGGTTAGGGGACGGGGACGGTTTAGGGTCCAGGTGAGGGTACGACAACGCTTGAGGGGGAGCGTACGTGTGAGGGCGCGGGTTAGCGTTAGCGTACGGGTTAGCATTAGGGGACGGGTGAGGGTCAGGCTTCGGGGAAGGGTTAGGGTTCGGGTTCGGGCTAGGGTTAGGGTTAGGGGACGGGGACGGTTTAGGGTCCAGGTGAGGGTACGACAACGCTTGAGGGGGAGCGTACGTGTGAGGGCGCGGGTTAGCGTTAGCGTACGGGTTAGGATTAGGGGACGGGTGAGTGTCAGGCTTCGGGGAAGGGTTAGGGTTAGGGTTCGGGCTAGGGTTAGGGTTAGGGGACGGGGACGGTTTAGGGTCCAGGTGAGGATACGACAACGCTTGAGGGGGAGCGTACGTGTGAGGGCGCGGGTTAGCGTTAGCGTACGGGTTAGGATTAGGCGACGGGTGAGGGTCAGGCTTCGGGGAAGGGTTAGGGTTCGGGTTCGGGCTAGGGTTAGGGTTAGGGGACGGGGACGGTTTAGGGTCCAGGTGAGGGTACGAGAACGCTTGAGGGGGAGCGTACGTGTGAGGGCGCGGGTTAGCGTTAGCGTACGGGTTAGGATTAGGGGACGGGTGAGGGTCAGGCTTAGGGGAAGGTTAGGGTTCGGGTTCGGGCTAGGGTTAGGGTTAGGGGACTGGGACGGTTTAGGGTCCAGGTGAGGGTACGACAACGCTTGAGGGGGAGCGTACGTGTGAGGGCGCGGGTGAGCGTTAGCGTACGGGTTAGGATTAGGGGACGGGTGAGGTTCAGGCTTCGGGGCAGGGTTAGGGTTAGGGTTCGGGCTAGGGTTAGGGTTAGGGGACGGGGACGGTTTAGGGTCCAGGTGAGGGTACGACAACGCTTGAGGGGGAGCGTACGTGTGAGGGCGCGGGTTAGCGTTAGCGTACGGGTTAGGATTAGGGGACGGGTGAGGGTCAGGCTTCGGGGAAGGGTTAGGGTTCGGGTTCGGGCTAGGGTTAGGGTTAGGGGACGGGGACGGTTTAGGGTCCAGGTGAGGGTACGACAACGCTTGAGGGGGAGCGTACGTGTGAGGGCGCGGGTTAGCGTTAGCGTACGGGTTAGGATTAGGGGACGGGTGAGGGTCAGGCTTCGGGGAAGGGTTAGGGTTCGGGTTCGGGCTAGGGTTAGGGTTAGGGGACGGGGACGGTTTAGGGTCCAGGTGAGGGTACGACAACGCTTGAGGGGGAGCGTACGTGTGAGGGCGCGGGTTAGCGTTAGCGTACGGGTTAGGATTAGGGGACGGGTGAGGGTCAGGCTTCGGGGAAGGGTTAGGGTTCGGGTTCGGGCTAGGGTTAGGGTTAGGGGACGGGGACGGTTTAGGGTCCAGGTGAGGGTACGACAACGCTTGAGGGGGAGCGTACGTGTGAGGGCGCGGGTGAGCGTTAGTGTACGGGTTAGGATTAGGGGACGGGTGAGTGTCAGGCTTCGGGGAAGGGTTAGGGTTCGGGTTCGGGCTAGGGTTAGGGTTAGGGGACGGGGACGGTTTAGGGTCCAGGTGAGGGTACGACAACGCTTGAGGGGGAGCGTACATGTGAGGGCGCGGGTTAGCGTTAGCGTACGGGTTAGGATTAGGGGACGGGTGAGGGTCAGGCTTCGGGGAAGGGTTAGGATTCGGGTTCGGGCTAGGGTTAGGGTTAGGGGACGGGGACGGTTTAGGGTCCAGGTGAGGGTACGACAACGCTTTAGGGGGAGCGTACGTGTGAGGGCGCGAGTTAGCGTTAGCGTACGGGTTAGGATTAGTTGACGGGTGAGGGTCAGGCTTCGGGGAAGGGTGGGGTTCGGGTTCGGGCTAGGGTTAGGGCTAGGGGACGGGGACGGTTTAGGGTCCAGGTGAGGGTACGACAACGCTTGAGGGGGAGCGTACGTGTGAGGGCGCGGGTTAGCGTTAGCGTACGGGTTAGGATTAGGGGACGGGTGAGGGTCAGGCTTCGGGGAAAGGTTAGGGTTCGGGTTGGGGCTAGGGTTAGGGTTAGGGGACGGGGACGGTTTAGGGTCCAGGTGAGGGTACGACAACGCTTGAGGGGGAGCGTACGTGTGAGGGCGCAGGTGAGCGTTAGCCTACGGGTTAGGATTAGGGGACGGGTGAGGGTCAGGCTTCGGGGAAGGGTTAGGGTTCGGGTTGGGGCTAGGGTTAGGGTTAGGGGACGGGGACGGTTTAGGGTCCAGGTGAGGGTACGACAACGCTTGAGGGGGAGCGTACGTGTGAGGGCGCGGGTTAGCGTTAGCGTACGGGTTAGGATTAGGGGACGGGTGAGGGTAAGGCTTCGGGGAAGGGTTAGGGTTCGGGTTCGGCCTAGGGTTAGGGTTAGGGGACGGGGACGGTTTAGGGTCCAGGTGAGGGTACGACAACGCTTGAGGGGGAGCGTACGTGTGAGGGCGCGGGTTAGCGTTAGCGTACGGGTTAGGATTAGGGGACGGGTGAGGGTCAGGCTTCGGGGAAGGGTTAGGGTTAGGGTTCGGGCTAGGGTTAGGGTTAGGGGACGGGGACGGTTTAGGGTCCAGGTGAGGGTACGACAACGCTTGAGGGGGAGCGTACGTGTGAGGGCGCGGGTTAGCGTTAGCGTACGGGTTAGGATTAGGCGACGGGTGAGGGTCAGGCTTCGGGGAAGGGTTAGGGTTCGGGTTCGGGCTAGGGTTAGGGTTAGGGGACGGGGACGGTTTAGGGTCCAGGTGAGGGTACGACAACGCTTGAGGGGGAGCGTACGTGTGAGGGCGCGGGTTAGCGTTAGCGTACGGGTTAGGATTAGGGGACGGGTGAGGGTCAGGCTTCGGGGAAGGGTTAGGGTTCGGGTTCGGGCTAGGGTTAGGGTTAGGGGACGGGGACGGTTTAGGGTCCAGGTGAGGGTACGACAACGCTTGAGGGGGAGCGTACGTGTGAGGGCGCGGGTGAGCGTTAGCGTACGGGTTAGGATTAGGGGACGGGTGAGGTTCAGGCTTCGGGGAAGGGTTAGGGTTCGGGTTCGGGCTAGGGTTAGGGTTAGGGGACGGGGACGGTTTAGGGTCCAGGTGAGGGTACGACAACGCTTGAGGGGGAGCGTACGTGTGAGGGCGCGGGTTAGCGTTAGCGTACGGGTTAGGATTAGGGGACGGGTGAGGGTCAGGCTTCGGGGAAGGGTTAGGATTCGGGTTCGGGCTAGGGTTAGGGTTAGGGGACGGGGACGGTTTAGGGTCCAGGTGAGGGTACGACAACGCTTGAGGGGGAGCGTACGTGTGAGGGCGCGGGTTAGCGTTAGCGTACGGGTTCGGATTAGGGGACGGGTGAGGGTCAGGCTTCGGGGAAGGGTTAGGGTTCCGGTTCGGGCTAGGGTAAGGGTTAGGGGACGGGGACGGTTTAGGGTCCAGGTGAGGGTACGACAACGCTTGAGGGGGAGCGTACGTGTGAGGGCGCGGATTAGCGTTAGCGTACGGGTTAGGATTAGGGGACGGTTGTGGGTCAGGCTTCGGGGAAGGGTTAGGATTCGGGTTCGGGCTAGGGTTAGGGTTAGGGGACGGGGACGGTTTAGGGTCCAGGTGAGGGTACGACAACGCTTGAGGGGGAGCGTACGTGTGAGGGCGCGGGTTAGCGTTAGCGTACGGGTTAGGATTAGGGGACGGGTGAGGGTCAGGCTTCGGGGAAGGGTTAGGGTTCGGGTTGGGGCTAGGGTTAGGGTTAGGGGACGGGGACGGTTTAGGGTCCAGGTGAGGGTACGACAACGCTTGAGGGGGAGCGTACGTGTGAGGGCGCGGGTTAGCGTTAGCGTACGGGTTAGGATTAGGGGACGGGTGAGGGTCAGGCTTCGGGGAAGGGTTAGGGTTCGGGTTCGGGCTAGGGTTAGGGTTAGGGGACGGGGACGGTTTAGGGTCCAGGTGAGGGTACGACAACGCTTGAGGGGGAGCGTACGTGTGAGGGCGCGTGTTAGCGTTAGCGTACGGGTTAGGATTAGGGGACGGGTGAGGGTCAGGCTTCGGGGAAGGGTTAGGGTTCGGGTTCGGGCTAGGGTTAGGGTTAGGGGACGGGGACGGTTTAGGGTCCAGGTGAGGGTACGACAACGCTTGAGGGGGAGCGTACGTGTGAGGGCGCGGGTTAGCGTTAGCGTACGGGTTAGGATTAGGGGACGGGTGAGGGTCAGGCTTCGGGGAAGGGTTAGGGTTCGGGTTCGGGCTAGGGTTAGGGTTAGGGGACGGGGACGGTTTAGGGTCCAGGTGAGGGTACGACAACGCTTGAGGGGGAGCGTACGTGTGAGGGCGCGGGTTAGCGTTAGCGTACGGGTTAGCATTAGGGGACGGGTGAGGGTCAGGCTTCGGGGAAGGGTTAGGGTTCGGGTTCGGGCTAGGGTTAGGGTTAGGGGACGGGGACGGTTTAGGGTCCAGGTGAGGGTACGACAACGCTTGAGGGGGAGCGTACGTGTGAGGGCGCGGGTTAGCGTTAGCGTACGGGTTAGGATTAGGGGACGGGTGAGTGTCAGGCTTCGGGGAAGGGTTAGGGTTAGGGTTCGGGCTAGGGTTAGGGTTAGGGGACGGGGACGGTTTAGGGTCCAGGTGAGGATACGACAACGCTTGAGGGGGAGCGTACGTGTGAGGGCGCGGGTTAGCGTTAGCGTACGGGTTAGGATTAGGCGACGGGTGAGGGTCAGGCTTCGGGGAAGGGTTAGGGTTCGGGTTCGGGCTAGGGTTAGGGTTAGGGGACGGGGACGGTTTAGGGTCCAGGTGAGGGTACGACAACGCTTGAGGGGGAGCGTACGTGTGAGGGCGCGGGTTAGCGTTAGCGTACGGGTTAGGATTAGGGGACGGGTGAGGGTCAGGCTTAGGGGAAGGTTAGGGTTCGGGTTCGGGCTAGGGTTAGGGTTAGGGGACTGGGACGGTTTAGGGTCCAGGTGAGGGTACGACAACGCTTGAGGGGGAGCGTACGTGTGAGGGCGCGGGTGAGCGTTAGCGTACGGGTTAGGATTAGGGGACGGGTGAGGTTCAGGCTTCGGGGCAGGGTTAGGGTTAGGGTTCGGGCTAGGGTTAGGGTTAGGGGACGGGGACGGTTTAGGGTCCAGGTGAGGGTACGACAACGCTTGAGGGGGAGCGTACGTGTGAGGGCGCGGGTTAGCGTTAGCGTACGGGTTAGGATTAGGGGACGGGTGAGGGTCAGGCTTCGGGGAAGGGTTAGGGTTCGGGTTCGGGCTAGGGTTAGGGTTAGGGGACGGGGACGGTTTAGGGTCCAGGTGAGGGTACGACAACGCTTGAGGGGGAGCGTACGTGTGAGGGCGCGGGTTAGCGTTAGCGTACGGGTTAGGATTAGGGGACGGGTGAGGGTCAGGCTTCGGGGAAGGGTTAGGGTTCGGGTTCGGGCTAGGGTTAGGGTTAGGGGACGGGGACGGTTTAGGGTCCAGGTGAGGGTACGACAACGCTTGAGGGGGAGCGTACGTGTGAGGGCGCGGGTTAGCGTTAGCGTACGGGTTAGGATTAGGGGACGGGTGAGGGTCAGGCTTCGGGGAAGGGTTAGGGTTCGGGTTCGGGCTAGGGTTAGGGTTAGGGGACGGGGACGGTTTAGGGTCCAGGTGAGGGTACGACAACGCTTGAGGGGGAGCGTACGTGTGAGGGCGCGGGTGAGCGTTAGTGTACGGGTTAGGATTAGGGGACGGGTGAGGGTCAGGCTTCGGGGAAGGGTTAGGGTTCGGGTTCGGGCTAGGGTTAGGGTTAGGGGACGGGGACGGTTTAGGGTCCAGGTGAGGGTACGACAACGCTTGAGGGGGAGCGTACATGTGAGGGCGCGGGTTAGCGTTAGCGTACGGGTTAGGATTAGGGGACGGGTGAGGGTCAGGCTTCGGGGAAGGGTTAGGATTCGGGTTCGGGCTAGGGTTAGGGTTAGGGGACGGGGACGGTTTAGGGTCCAGTTGAGGGTACGACAACGCTTTAGGGGGAGCGTACGTGTGAGGGCGCGAGTTAGCGTTAGCGTACGGGTTAGGATTAGTTGACGGGTGAGGGTCAGGCTTCGGGGAAGGGTGGGGTTCGGGTTCGGGCTAGGGTTAGGGCTAGGGGACGGGGACGGTTTAGGGTCCAGGTGAGGGTACGACAACGCTTGAGGGGGAGCGTACGTGTGAGGGCGCGGGTTAGCGTTAGCGTACGGGTTAGGATTAGGGGACGGGTGAGGGTCAGGCTTCGGGGAAAGGTTAGGGTTCGGGTTGGGGCTAGGGTTAGGGTTAGGGGACGGGGACGGTTTAGGGTCCAGGTGAGGGTACGACAACGCTTGAGGGGGAGCGTACGTGTGAGGGCGCAGGTGAGCGTTAGCCTACGGGTTAGGATTAGGGGACGGGTGAGGGTCAGGCTTCGGGGAAGGGTTAGGGTTCGGGTTGGGGCTAGGGTTAGGGTTAGGGGACGGGGACGGTTTAGGGTCCAGGTGAGGGTACGACAACGCTTGAGGGGGAGCGTACGTGTGAGGGCGCGGGTTAGCGTTAGCGTACGGGTTAGGATTAGGGGACGGGTGAGGGTAAGGCTTCGGGGAAGGGTTAGGGTTCGGGTTCGGCCTAGGGTTAGGGTTAGGGGACGGGGACGGTTTAGGGTCCAGGTGAGGGTACGACAACGCTTGAGGGGGAGCGTACGTGTGAGGGCGCGGGTTAGCGTTAGCGTACGGGTTAGGATTAGGGGACGGGTGAGGGTCAGGCTTCGGGGAAGGGTTAGGGTTAGGGTTCGGGCTAGGGTTAGGGTTAGGGGACGGGGACGGTTTAGGGTCCAGGTGAGGGTACGACAACGCTTGAGGGGGAGCGTACGTGTGAGGGCGCGGGTTAGCGTTAGCGTACGGGTTAGGATTAGGCGACGGGTGAGGGTCAGGCTTCGGGGAAGGGTTAGGGTTCGGGTTCGGGCTAGGGTTAGGGTTAGGGGACGGGGACGGTTTAGGGTCCAGGTGAGGGTACGACAACGCTTGAGGGGGAGCGTACGTGTGAGGGCGCGGGTTAGCGTTAGCGTACGGGTTAGGATTAGGGGACGGGTGAGGGTCAGGCTTCGGGGAAGGGTTAGGGTTCGGGTTCGGGCTAGGGTTAGGGTTAGGGGACGGGGACGGTTTAGGGTCCAGGTGAGGGTACGACAACGCTTGAGGGGGAGCGTACGTGTGAGGGCGCGGGTGAGCGTTAGCGTACGGGTTAGGATTAGGGGACGGGTGAGGTTCAGGCTTCGGGGAAGGGTTAGGGTTCGGGTTCGGGCTAGGGTTAGGGTTAGGGGACGGGGACGGTTTAGGGTCCAGGTGAGGGTACGACAACGCTTGAGGGGGAGCGTACGTGTGAGGGCGCGGGTTAGCGTTAGCGTACGGGTTAGGATTAGGGGACGGGTGAGGGTCAGGCTTCGGGGAAGGGTTAGGGTTCGGGTTCGGGCTAGGGTTAGGGTTAGGGGATGGGGACGGTTTAGGGTCCAGGTGAGGGTACGACAACGCTTGAGGGGGAGCGTACGTGTGAGGGCGCGTGTTAGCGTTAGCGTACGGGTTAGGATTAGGGGACGGGTGAGGGTCAGGCTTCGGGGAAGGGTTAGTGTTAGGGTTCGGGCTAGGGTTAGGGTTAGGGGACGGGGACGGTTTAGGGTCCAGGTGAGGGTACGACAACGCTTGAGGGGGAGCGTACGTGTGAGGGCGCGGGTTAGCGTTAGCGTACGGGTTAGGATTAGGGGACGGGTGAGGGTCAGGCTTCGGGGAAGGGTTAGGGTTCGGGTTCGGGCTAGGGTTAGGGTTAGGGGACGGGGACGGTTTAGGGTCCAGGTGAGGGTACGACAACGCTTGAGGGGGAGCGTACGTGTGAGGGCGCGGGTTAGCGTTAGCGTACGGGTTAGGATTAGGGGACGGGTGAGGGTCAGGCTTCGGGGAAGGGTTAGGGTTCGGGTTCGGGCTAGGGTTAGGGTTAGGGGACGGGGACGGTTTAGGGTCCAGGTGAGGGTACGACAACGCTTGAGGGGGAGCGTACGTGTGAGGGCGCGGGTTAGCGTTAGCGTACGGGTTAGGATTAGGGGACGGGTGAGGGTCAGGCTTCGGGGAAGGGTTAGGGTTCGGGTTCGGGCTAGGGTTAGGGTTAGGGGACGGGGACGGTTTAGGGTCCAGGTGAGGGTACGACAACGCTTGAGGGGGAGCGTACGTGTGAGGGCGCGGGTGAGCGTTAGCGTACGGGTTAGGATTAGGGGACGGGTGAGGGTCAGGCTTCGGGGAAGGGTTAGGGTTCGGGTTCGGGCTAGGGTTAGGGTTAGGGGACGGGGACGGTTTAGGGTCCAGGTGAGGGTACGACAACGCTTGAGGGGGAGCGTACGTGTGAGGGCGCGTGTTAGCGTTAGCGTACGGGTTAGGATTAGGGGACGGGTGAGGGTCAGGCTTCGGGGAAGGGTTAGGGTTAGGGTTCGGGCTAGGGTTAGGGTTAGGGGACGGGGACGGTTTAGGGTCCAGGTGAGGGTACGACAACGCTTGAGGGGGAGCGTACGTGTGAGGGCGCGGGTTAGCGTTAGCGTACGGGTTAGGATTAGGGGACGGGTGAGGGTCAGGCTTCGGGGAAGGGTTAGGGTTCGGGTTCGGGCTAGGGTTAGGGTTAGGGGACGGGGACGGTTTAGGGTCCACGTGAGGGTACGACAACGCTTGAGGGGGAGCGTACGTGTGAGGGCGTGGGTGAGCGTTAGCGTACGGGTTAGGATTAGGGGACGGGTGAGGGTCAGGCTTCGGGGAAGGGTTAGGGTTCGGGTTCGGGCTAGGGTTAGGGTTAGGGGACGGGAACGGTTTAGGGTCCAGGTGAGGGTACGACAACGCTTGAGGGGGAGCGTACGTGTGAGGGCGCGGGTTAGCGTTAGCGTACGGGTTAGGATTAGGGGACGGGTGAGGGTCAGGCTTCGGGGAAGGGTTAGGGTTCGGGTTCGGGCTAGGGTTAGGGTTAGGGGACGGGGACGGTTTAGGGTCCAGGTGAGGGTACGACAACGCTTGAGGGGGAGCGTACGTGTGAGGGCGCGGGTTAGCGTTAGCGTACGGGTTAGGATTAGGGGACGGGTGAGGGTCAGGCTTCGGGGAAGGGTTAGGGTTCGGGTTCGGGCTAGGGTTAGGGTTAGGGGACGGGGACGGTTTTAGGGTCCAGGTGAGGGTACGACAACGCTTGAGGGGGAGCGTACATGTGAGGGCGCGGGTAAGCGTTAGCGTACGGGTTAGGATTAGGGGACGGGTGAGGGTCAGGCTTCGGGGAAGGGTTAGGGTTCGGGTTGGGGCTAGGGTTAGGGTTAGGGGACGGGGACGGTTTAGGGTCCAGGTGAGGGTACGACAACGCTTGAGGGGGAGCGTACGTGTGAGGGCGCGTGTTAGCGTTAGCGTACGGGTTAGGATAAGGGGACGGGTGAGGGTCAGGCTTCGGGGAAGGGTTAGGGTTAGGGTTCGGGCTAGGGTTAGGGTTAGGGGACGGGGACGGTTTAGGGTCCAGGTGAGGGTACGACAACGCTTGAGGGGGAGCGTACGTGTGAGGGCGCGGGTTAGCGTTAGCGTACGGGTTAGGATTAGGGGACGGGTGAGGGTCAGGCTTCGGGGAAGGGTTAGGGTTCGGGTTCGGGCTAGGGTTAGGGTTAGGGGACGGGGACGGTTTAGGGTCCAGGTGAGGGTACGACAACGCTTGAGGGGGAGCGTACGTGTGAGGGCGCGGGTGAGCGTTAGCGTACGGGTTAGGATTAGGGGACGGGTGAGGGTCAGGCTTCGGGGAAGTGTTAGGGTTCGGGTTCGGGCTAGGGTTAGGGTTAGGGGACGGGGACGGTTTAGGGTCCAGGTGAGGGTACGACAACGCTTGTGGGGGAGCGTACGTGTGAGGGCGCGGGTTAGCGTTAGCGTACGGGTTAGGATTAGGGGACGGGTGAGGGTCAGGCTTCGGGGAAGGGTTAGGGTTAGGGTTCGGGCTAGGGTTAGGGTTAGGGTACGGGGACGGTTTAGGGTCCAGGTGAGGGTACGACAACGCTTGAGGGGGAGCGTACGTGTGAGGGCGCGGGTTAGCGTTAGCGTACGGGTTAGGATTAGGGGACGGGTGAGGGTCAGGCTTCGGGGAAGGGTTAGCGTTCGGGTTCGGGCTAGGGTTAGGGTTAGGGGACGGGGACGGTTTAGGGTCCAGGTGAGGGTACGACAACGCTTGAGGGGGAGCGAACGTATGAGGGCGCAGGTTAGCGTTAGCGTACGGGTTAGGATTAGGGGACGGTTGAGGGTCAGGCTTCGGGGAAGGGTTAGGGTTCGGGTTCGGGCTAGGGTTAGGGTTAGGGGACGGGGACGGTTTGGGTCCAGGTGAGGGTACGACAACGCTTGAGGGGGAGTGTACGTGTGAGGGCGCGGGTTAGCGTTAGCGTACGGTTTAGGATTAGGGGACGGGTGAGGGTCAGGCTTCGGGGAAGGGTTAGGATTCGGGTTCGGGCTAGGGTTAGGGTTAGGGGACGGGGACGGTTTAGGGTCCAGGTGAGGGTACGACAACGCTTGAGGGGGAGCGTACGTGTGAGGGCGCGGGTTAGCGTTAGCGTACGGGTTAGGATTAGGGGACGGGTGAGGGTCAGGCTTCGGGGAAGGGTTAGGGTTCGGGTTGGGCTAGGGTTAGGGTTAGGGGACGGGGACGGTTTAGGGTCCAGGTGAGGGTACGACAACGCTTGAGGGGGAGCGTACGTGTGAGGGCGCGGGTTAGCGTTAGCGTACGGGTTAGGATTAGGGGACGGGTGAGGGTCAGGCTTCGGGGAAGGGTTAGGGTTCGGGTTGGGGCTAGGGTTAGGGTTAGGGGACGGGGACGGTTTAGGGTCCAGGTGAGGGTACGACAATGCTTGAGGGGGAGCGTACGTGTGAGGGCGCGGGTTAGCGTTAGCGTACGGGTTAGGATTAGGGGACGGGTGAGGGTCAGGCTTCGGGGAAGGGTTAGGGTTCGGGTTCGGGCTAGGGTTAGGATTAGGGGACGGGGACGGTTTAGGGTCCAGGTGAGGGTACGACAACGCTTGAGGGGGAGCGTACGTGTGAGGGCGCGGGTTAGCGTTAGCGTACGGGTTAGGATTAGGGGACGGGTGAGGGTCAGGCTTCGGGGAAGTGTTAGGGTGAGGGTTCGGGCTAGGGTTAGGGTTAGGGGACGGGGACGGTTTGGGTCCAGGTGAGGGTACGACAACGCTTGAGGGGGAGCGTACGTGTGAGGGCGCGGGTTAGCGTTAGCGTACGGGTTAGGATTAGGGGACGGGTGAGGGTCAGGCTTCGGGGAAGGGTTAGGATTCGGGTTCGGGCTAGGGTTAGGGTTAGGGGACGGGGACGGTTTAGGGTCCAGGTGAGGGTACGACAACGCTTGAGGGGGAGCGTACGTGTGAGGGCGCGGGTTAGCGTTAGCGTACGGGTTAGGATTAGGGGACGGGTGAGGGTCAGGCTTCGGGGAAGGGTTAGGGTTCGGGTTCGGGCTAGGGTTAGGGTTAGGGGACGGGGACGGTTTAGGGTCCAGGTGAGGGTACGACAACGCTTGAGGGGGAGCGTACGTGTGAGGGCGCGGGTTAGCGTTAGCGTACGGGTTAGGATTAGGGGACGGGTGAGGGTCAGGCTTCGGGGAAGGGTTAGGGTTCGGGTTCGGGCTAGGGTTAGGGTTAGGGGACGGGGACGGTTTAGGGTCCAGGTGAGGGTACGACAACGCTTGAGGGGGAGCGTACGTGTGAGGGCGCGGGTTAGCGTTAGCGTACGGGTTAGGATTAGGGGACGGGTGAGGGTCAGGCTTCGGGGAAGGGTTAGGGTTCGGGTTCGGGCTAGGGTTAGGGTTAGGGGACGGGGACGGTTTAGGGTCCAGGTGAGGGTACGACAACGCTTGAGGGGGAGCGTACGTGTGAGGGCGCGGGTGAGCGTTAGCGTACGGGTTAGGATTAGGGGACGGGTGAGGGTCAGGCTTCGGGGAAGGGTTAGGGTTCGGGTTCGGGCTAGGGTTAGGGTTAGGGGACGGGGACGGTTTAGGGTCCAGGTGAGGGTACGACAACGCTTGAGGGGGAGCGTACGTGTGAGGGCGCGTGTTAGCGTTAGCGTACGGGTTAGGATTAGGGGACGGGTGAGGGTCAGGCTTCGGGGAAGGGTTAGGGTTAGGGTTCGGGCTAGGGTTAGGGTTAGGGGACGGGGACGGTTTAGGGTCCAGGTGAGGGTACGACAACGCTTGAGGGGGAGCGTACGTGTGAGGGCGCGGGTTAGCGTTAGCGTACGGGTTAGGATTAGGGGACGGGTGAGGGTCAGGCTTCGGGGAAGGGTTAGGGTTCGGGTTCGGGCTAGGGTTAGGGTTAGGGGACGGGGACGGTTTAGGGTCCAGGTGAGGGTACGACAACGCTTGAGGGGGAGCGTACGTGTGAGGGCGTGGGTGAGCGTTAGCGTACGGGTTAGGATTAGGGGACGGGTGAGGGTCAGGCTTCGGGGAAGGGTTAGGGTTCGGGTTCGGGCTAGGGTTAGGGTTAGGGGACGGGAACGGTTTAGGGTCCAGGTGAGGGTACGACAACGCTTGAGGGGGAGCGTACGTGTGAGGGCGCGGGTTAGCGTTAGCGTACGGGTTAGGATTAGGGGACGGGTGAGGGTCAGGCTTCGGGGAAGGGTTAGGGTTCGGGTTGGGCTAGGGTTAGGGTTAGGGGACGGGGACGGTTCAGGGTCCAGGTGAGGGTACGACAACGCTTGAGGGGGAGCGTACGTGTGAGGGCGCGGGTTAGCGTTAGCGTACGGGTTAGGATTAGGGGACGGGTGAGGGTCAGGCTTCGGGGAAGTGTTAGGGTTCGGGTTCGGGCTAGGGTTAGGGTTAGGGGACGGGGACGGTTTAGGGTCCTGGTGAGGGTACGACAACGCTTGAGGGGGAGCGTACGTGTGAGGGCGCGGGTTAGCGTTAGCGTATGGGTTAGGATTAGGGGACGGGTGAGGGTCAGGCTTCGGGGAAGGGTTAGGGTTCGGGTTCGGGCTAGGGTTAGGATTAGGGGACGGGGACGGTTTAGGGTCCAGGTGAGGGTATGACAACGCTTGAGGGGGAGCGTACGTGTGAGGGCGCGGGTTAGCGTTAGCGTACGGGTTAGGATTAGGGGACGGGTGAGGGTCAGGCTTCGGGGAAGTGTTAGGGTGAGGGTTCGGGCTAGGGTTAGGGTTAGGGGACGGGGACGGTTTGGGTCCAGGTGAGGGTACGACAACGCTTGAGGGGGAGCGTACGTGTGAGGGCGCGGGTTAGCGTTAGCGTACGGGTTAGGATTAGGGGACGGGTGAGGGTCAGGCTTCGGGGAAGGGTTAGGATTCGGGTTCGGGCTACGGTTAGGGTTAGGGGACGGGGACGGTTTAGGGTCCAGGTGAGGGTACGACAACGCTTGAGGGGGAGCGTACGTGTGAGGGCGCGGGTTAGCGTTAGCGTACGGGTTAGGATTAGGGGACGGGTGAGGGTCAGGCTTCGGGGAAAGGTTAGGGTTCGGGTTCGGGCTAGGGTTAGGGTTAGGGGACGGGGACGGTTTAGGGTCCAGGTGAGGGTACGACAACGCTTGAGGGGGAGCGTACGTGTGAGGGCGCGGGTTAGCGTTAGCGTACGGGTTAGGATTAGGGGACGGGTGAGGGTCAGGCTTCGGGGAAGGGTTAGGGTTCGGGTTCGGGCTAGGGTTAGGGTTAGGGGACGGGGACGGTTTAGGGTCCAGGTGAGAGTACGACAACGCTTGAGGGGGAGCGTACGTGTGAGGGCGCGGGTAAGCGTTAGCGTACGGGTTAGGATTAGGGGACGGGTGAGGGTCAGGCTTCGGGGAAGGGTTAGGGTTCGGGTTGGGGCTAGGGTTAGGGTTAGGGGACGGGGACGGTTTAGGGTCCAGGTGAGGGTACGACAACGCTTGTGGGGGAGCGTACGTGTGAGGGCGCGGGTTAGCGTTAGCGTACGGGTTAGGATTAGGGGACGGGTGAGGGTCAGGCTTCGGGGAAGGGTTAGGGTTAGGGTTCGGGCTAGGGTTAGGGTTAGGGTACGGGGACGGTTTAGGGTCCAGGTGAGGGTACGACAACGCTTGAGGGGGAGCGTACGTGTGAGGGCGCGGGTTAGCGTTAGCGTACGGGTTAGGATTAGGGGACGGGTGAGGGTCAGGCTTCGGGGAAGGGTTAGCGTTCGGGTTCGGGCTAGGGTTAGGGTTAGGGGACGGGGACGGTTTAGGGTCCAGGTGAGGGTACGACAACGCTTGAGGGGGAGCGAACGTATGAGGGCGCAGGTTAGCGTTAGCGTACGGGTTAGGATTAGGGGACGGTTGAGGGTCAGGCTTCGGGGAAGGGTTAGGGTTCGGGTTCGGGCTAGGGTTAGGGTTAGGGGACGGGGACGGTTTGGGTCCAGGTGAGGGTACGACAACGCTTGAGGGGGAGTGTACGTGTGAGGGCGCGGGTTAGCGTTAGCGTACGGTTTAGGATTAGGGGACGGGTGAGGGTCAGGCTTCGGGGAAGGGTTAGGATTCGGGTTCGGGCTAGGGTTAGGGTTAGGGGACGGGGACGGTTTAGGGTCCAGGTGAGGGTACGACAACGCTTGAGGGGGAGCGTACGTGTGAGGGCGCGGGTTAGCGTTAGCGTACGGGTTAGGATTAGGGGACGGGTGAGGGTCAGGCTTCGGGGAAGGGTTAGGGTTCGGGTTGGGCTAGGGTTAGGGTTAGGGGACGGGGACGGTTTAGGGTCCAGGTGAGGGTACGACAACGCTTGAGGGGGAGCGTACGTGTGAGGGCGCGGGTTAGCGTTAGCGTACGGGTTAGGATTAGGGGACGGGTGAGGGTCAGGCTTCGGGGAAGGGTTAGGGTTCGGGTTCGGGCTAGGGTTAGGGTTAGGGGACGGGGACGGTTTAGGGTCCAGGTGAGGGTACGACAACGCTTGAGGGGGAGCGTACGTGTGAGGGAGCGGGTTAGCGTTAGCGTACGTGTTAGGATTAGGGGACGGGTGAGGGTCAGGCTTCGGGGAATGGTTAGCGTTCGGGTTCGGGCTAGGGTTAGGGTTAGGGGACGGGGACGGTTTAGGGTCCAGGTGAGGGTACGACAACGCTTGAGGGGGAGCGTACGTGTGAGGGCACGGGTTAGCGTTAGCGTACGGGTTAGGATTAGGGGACGGGTGAGGGTCAGGCTTCGGGGAAGAGTTAGGGTTCGGGTTCGGGCTAGGGTTAGGGTTAGGGGACGGGGACGGTTTAGGGTCCAGGTGAGGGTACGACAACGCTTGAGGGGGAGCGTACGTGTGAGGGCGCGGGTTAGCGTTAGCGTACGGGTTAGGATTAGGGGACGGGTGAGGGTCAGGCTTCGGGGAAGGGTTAGGGTTAGGGTTCGGGCTAGGGTTAGGGTTAGGGGACTGGGACGGTTTTGGGTCCAGGTGAGGGTACGACAACGCTTGAGGGGGAGCGTACGTGTGAGGGCGCGGGTTAGCGTTATCGTACGGGTTAGGATTAGGGGACGGGTGAGGGTCAGGCTTCGGGGAAGGGTTAGGGTTAGGGTTCGGGCTAGGGTTAGGGTTAGGGGACGGGGACGGTTTAGGGTCCATGTGAGGGTACGACAACGCTTGAGGGGGAGCGTACGTGTGAGGGCGCGGGTTAGCGTTAGCGTACGGGTTACGATTAAGGGACGGGAGAGGGTCAGGCTTCGGGGAAGGGTTAGGGTTAGGGTTCGGGCTAGGGTTAGGGTTAGGGGACGGGGACGGTTTAGGGTCCAGGTGAGGGTACGACAAAGCTTGAGGGGGAGCGTACGTGTGAGGGCGCGGGTTAGCGTTAGCGTACGGGTTAGGATTAGGGGACGGGTGAGGGTCAGGCTTCGGGGAAGGGTTAGGGTTAGGGTTCGGGCTAGGGTTAGGGTTAGGGGACGGGGACGGTTTAGGGTCCAGGTGAGGGTACGACAACGCTTGAGGGGGAGCGTACGTGTGAGGGCGCGGGTGAGCGTTAGCGTACGGGTTAGGATTAGGGGACGGGTGAGGGTCAGGCTTCGGGGAAGGGTTAGTGTTAGGGTTCGGGCTAGGGTTAGGGGACTGGGACGGGGACGGTTTAGGGTCCAGGTGAGGGTACGACAACGCTTGAGGGGGAGCGTACGTGTGAGGGCGCGGGTTAGCGTTAGCGTACGGGTTAGGATTAGGGGACGGGTGAGGGTCAGGCTTCGGGGAAGGGTTAGGGTTCGGGTTCGGGCTAGGGTTAGGGTTAGGGGACGGGGACGGTTTAGGGTCCAGGTGAGGGTACGACAACGCTTGAGGGGGAGCGAACGTATGAGGGCGCAGGTTAGCGTTAGCGTACGGGTTAGGATTAGGGGACGGGTGAGGGTCAGGCTTCGGGGAAGGGTTAGGGTGAGGGTTCGGGCTAGGGTTAGGGTTAGGGGACGGGGACGGTTTGGGTCCAGGTGAGGGTACGACAACGCTTGAGGGGGAGCGTACGTGTGAGGGCGCGTGTTAGCGTTAGCGTACGGGTTAGGATTAGGGGACGGGTGAGGGTCAGGCTTCGGGGAAGGGTTAGGGTTAGGGTTCGGGCTAGGGTTAGGGTTAGGGGACGGGGACGGTTTAGGGTCCAGGTGAGGGTACGACAACGCTTGAGGGGGAGCGTACGTGTGAGGGCGCGGGTTAGCGTTAGCGTACGGGTTAGGATTAGGGGACGGGTGAGGGTCAGGCTTCGGGGAAGCGTTAGGGTTCGGGTTCGGGCTAGGGTTAGGGTTAGGGGACGGGGACGGTTTAGGGTCCAGGTGAGGGTACGACAACGCTTGAGGGGGAGCGTACGTGTGAGGGCGCGGGTGAGCGTTAGCGTACGGGTTAGGATTAGGGGACGGGTGAGGGTCAGGCTTCGGGGAAGGGTTAGGGTTCGGGTTCGGGCTAGGGTTAGGGTTAGGGGACGGGAACGGTTTAGGGTCCAGGTGAGGGTACGACAACGCTTGAGGGGGAGCGTACGTGTGAGGGCGCGGGTTAGCGTTAGCGTACGGGTTAGGATTAGGGGACGGGTGAGGGTCAGGCTTCGGGGAAGGGTTAGGGTTCGGGTTCGGGCTAGGGTTAGGGTTAGGGGACGGGGACGGTTTAGGGTCCAGGTGAGGGTACGACAACGCTTGAGGGGAGCGTACGTGTGAGGGCGCGGGTTAGCGTTAGCGTACGGGTTAGGATTAGGGGACGGGTGAGGGTCAGGCTTCGGGGAAGGGTTAGGGTTCGGGTTCGGGCTAGGGTTAGGGTTAGGGGACGGGGACGGTTTAGGGTCCAGGTGAGGGTACGACAACGCTTGAGGGGGAGCGTACGTGTGAGGGCGCGGGTAAGCGTTAGCGTACGGGTTAGGATTAGGGGACGGGTGAGGGTAAGGCTTCGGGGAAGGGTTAGGGTTCGGGTTGGGGCTAGGGTTAGGGTTAGGGGACGGGGACGGTTTAGGGTCCAGGTGAGGGTACGACAACGCTTGAGGGGGAGCGTACGTGTGAGGGCGCGTGTTAGCGTTAGCGTACGGGTTAGGATTAGGGGACGGGTGAGGGTCAGGCTTCGGGGAAGGGTTAGGGTTAGGGTTCGGGCTAGGGTTAGGGTTAGGGGACGGGGACGATTTAGGGTCCAGGTGAGGGTACGACAACGCTTGAGGGGGAGCGTACGTGTGAGGGCGCGGGTTAGCGTTAGCGTACGGGTTAGGATTAGGGGACGGGTGAGGGTCAGGCTTCGGGGAAGGGTTAGGGTTCGGGTTCGGGCTAGGGTTACGGTTAGGGGACGGGGACGGTTTAGGGTCCAGGTGAGGGTACGACAACGCTTGAGGGGGAGCGTACGTGTGAGGGCGCGGGTGAGCGTTAGCGTACGGGTTAGGATTAGGGGACGGGTGAGGGTCAGGCTTCGGGGAAGGGTTAGGGTTCGGGTTCGGGCTAGGGTTAGGGTTAGGGGACGGGAACGGTTTAGGGTCCAGGTGAGGGTACGACAACGCTTGAGGGGGATCGTACGTGTGAGGGCGCGGGTTAGCGTTAGCGTACGGGTTAGGATTAGGGGACGGGTGAGGGTCAGGCTTCGGGGAAGGGTTAGGGTTCGGGTTCGGGCTAGGGTTAGGGTTAGGGGACGGGGACGGTTTAGGGTCCAGGTGAGGGTACGACAACGCTTGAGGGGGAGCGTACGTGTGAGGGCGCGGGTTAGCGTTAGCGTACGGGTTAGGATTAGGGGACGGGTGAGGGTCAGGCTTCGGGGAAGGGTTAGGGTTCGGGTTCGGGCTAGGGTTAGGGTTAGGGGACGGGGACGGTTTAGGGTCCAGGTGAGGGTACGACAACGCTTGAGGGGGAGCGTACGTGTGAGGGCGCGGGTAAGCGTTAGCGTACGGGTTAGGATTAGGGGACGGGTGAGGGTCAGGCTTCGGGGAAGGGTTAGGGTTCGGGTTGGGGCTAGGGTTAGGGTTAGGGGACGGGGACGGTTTAGGGTCCAGGTGAGGGTACGACAACGCTTGAGGGGGAGCGTACGTGTGAGGGCGCGGGTTAGCGTTAGCGTACGGGTTAGGATTAGGGGACGGGTGAGGGTCAGGCTTCGGGGAAGGGTTAGGGTTAGGGTTCGGGCTAGGGTTAGGGTTAGGGTACGGGGACGGTTTAGGGTCCAGGTGAGGGTACGACAACGCTTGAGGGGGAGCGTACGTGTGAGGGCGCGGGTTAGCGTTAGCGTACGGGTTAGGATTAGGGGACGGGTGAGGGTCAGGCTTCGGGGAAGGGTTAGGGTTCGGGTTCGGGCTAAAGTTAGGGTTAGGGGACGGGGACGGTTTAGGGTCCAGGTGAGGGTACGACAACCCTTGAGGGGGAGCGAACGTATGAGGGCGCAGGTTAGCGTTAGCGTACGGGTTAGGATTAGGGGACGGTTGAGGGTCAGGCTTCGGGGAAGGGTTAGGGTGAGGGTTCGGGCTAGGGTTAGGGTTAGGGGACGGGGACGGTTTGGGTCCAGGTGAGGGTACGACAACGCTTGAGGGGGAGCGTACGTGTGAGGGCGCGGGTTAGCGTTAGCGTACGGGTTAGGATTAGGGGACGGGTGAGGGTCAGGCTTCGGGGAAGGGTTAGGGTTCGGGTTGGGCTAGGGTTAGGGTTAGGGGACGGGGACGGTTTAGGGTCCAGGTGAGGGTACGACAACGCTTGAGGGGGAGCGTACGTGTGAGGGCGCGGGTTAGCGTTAGCGTACGGGTTAGGATTAGGGGACGGGTGAGGGTCAGGCTTCGGGGAAGTGTTAGGGTTCGGGTTCGGGCTAGGGTTAGGGTTAGGGGACGGGGACGGTTTAGGGTCCTGGTGAGGGTACGACAACGCTTGAGGGGGAGCGTACGTGTGAGGGCGCGGGTTAGCGTTAGCGTATGGGTTAGGATTAGGGGACGGGTGAGGGTCAGGCTTCGGGGAAGGGTTAGGGTTCGGGTTCGGGCTAGGGTTAGGATTAGGGGACGGGGACGGTTTAGGGTCCAGGTGAGGGTACGACAACGCTTGAGGGGGAGCGTACGTGTGAGGGCGCGGGTTAGCGTTAGCGTACGGGTTAGGATTAGGGGACGGGTGAGGGTCAGGCTTCGGGGAAGTGTTAGGGTGAGGGTTCGGGCTAGGGTTAGGGTTAGGGGACGGGGACGGTTTGGGTCCAGGTGAGGGTACGACAACGCTTGAGGGGGAGCGTACGTGTGAGGGCGCGGGTTAGCGTTAGCGTACGGGTTAGGATTAGGGGACGGGTGAGGGTCAGGCTTCGGGGAAGGGTTAGGATTCGGGTTCGGGCTAGGGTTAGGGTTAGGGGACGGGGACGGTTTAGGGTCCAGGTGAGGGTACGACAACGCTTGAGGGGGAGCGTACGTGTGAGGGCGCGGGTTAGCGTTAGCGTACGGGTTAGGATTAGGGGACGGGTGAGGGTCAGGCTTCGGGGAAAGGTTAGGGTTCGGGTTCGGGCTAGGGTTAGGGTTAGGGGACGGGGACGGTTTAGGGTCCAGGTGAGAGTACGACAACGCTTGAGGGGGAGCGTACGTGTGAGGGCGCGGGTAAGCGTTAGCGTACGGGTTAGGATTAGGGGACGGGTGAGGGTCAGGCTTCGGGGAAGGGTTAGGGTTCGGGTTGGGGCTAGGGTTAGGGTTAGGGGACGGGGACGGTTTAGGGTCCAGGTGAGGGTACGACAACGCTTGTGGGGGAGCGTACATGTGAGGGCGCGGGTTAGCGTTAGCGTACGGGTTAGGATTAGGGGACGGGTGAGGGTCAGGCTTCGGGGAAGGGTTAGGGTTAGGGTTCGGGCTAGGGTTAGGGTTAGGGTACGGGGACGGTTTAGGGTCCAGGTGAGGGTACGACAACGCTTGAGGGGGAGCGTACGTGTGAGGGCGCGGGTTAGCGTTAGCGTACGGGTTAGGATTAGGGGACGGGTGAGGGTCAGGCTTCGGGGAAGGGTTAGGGTTCGGGTTCGGGCTAGGGTTAGGGTTAGGGGACGGGGACGGTTTAGGGTCCAGGTGAGGGTACGACAACGCTTGAGGGGGAGCGAACGTATGAGGGCGCAGGTTAGCGTTAGCGTACGGGTTAGGATTAGGGGACGGTTGAGGGTCAGGCTTCGGGGAAGGGCTAGGGTTCGGGTTCGGGCTAGGGTTAGGGTTAGGGGACGGGGACGGTTTGGGTCCAGGTGAGGGTACGACAACGCTTGAGGGGGAGTGTACGTGTGAGGGCGCGGGTTAGCGTTAGCGTACGGTTTAGGATTAGGGGACGGGTGAGGGTCAGGCTTCGGGGAAGGGTTAGGATTCGGGTTCGGGCTAGGGTTAGGGTTAGGGGACGGGGACGGTTTAGGGTCCAGGTGAGGGTACGACAACGCTTGAGGGGGAGCGTACGTGTGAGGGCGCGGGTTAGCGTTAGCGTACGGGTTAGGATTAGGGGACGGGTGAGGGTCAGGCTTCGGGGAAGGGTTAGGGTTCGGGTTGGGCTAGGGTTAGGGTTAGGGGACGGGGACGGTTTAGGGTCCAGGTGAGGGTACGACAACGCTTGAGGGGGAGCGTACGTGTGAGGGCGCGGGTTAGCGTTAGCGTACGGGTTAGGATTAGGGGACGGGTGAGGGTCAGGCTTCGGGGAAGGGTTAGGGTTCGGGTTCGGGCTAGGGTTAGGGTTAGGGGACGGGGACGGTTTAGGGTCCAGGTGAGGGTACGACAACGCTTGAGGGGGAGCGTACATGTGAGGGCGCGGGTTAGCGTTAGCGTACGGGTTAGGATTAGGGGACGGGTGAGGGTCAGGCTTCGGGGAAGTGTTAGGGTGAGGGTTCGGGCTAGGGTTAGGGTTAGGGGACGGGGACGGTTTGGGTCCAGGTGAGGGTACGACAACGCTTGAGGGGGAGCGTACGTGTGAGGGCGCGGGTTAGCGTTAGCGTACGGGTTAGGATTAGGGGACGGGTGAGGGTCAGGCTTCGGGGAAGGGTTAGGATTCGGGTTCGGGCTAGGGTTAGGGTTAGGGGACGGGGACGGTTTAGGGTCCAGGTGAGGGTACGACAACGCTTGAGGGGGAGCGTACGTGTGAGGGCGCGGGTTAGCGTTAGCGTACGGGTTAGGATTAGGGGACGGGTGAGGGTCAGGCTTCGGGGAAAGGTTAGGGTTCGGGTTCGGGCTAGGGTTAGGGTTAGGGGACGGGGACGGTTTAGGGTCCAGGTGAGGGTACGACAACGCTTGAGGGGGAGCGTACGTGTGAGGGCGCGGGTTAGCGTTAGCGTACGGGTTAGGATTAGGGGACGGGTGAGGGTCAGGCTTCGGGGAAGGGTTAGGGTTCGGGTTCGGGCTAGGGTTAGGGTTAGGGGACGGGGACGGTTTAGGGTCCAGGTGAGGGTACGACAACGCTTGAGGGGGAGCGTACGTGTGAGGGCGCGGGTTAGCGTTAGCGTACGTGTTAGGATTAGGGGACGGGTGAGGGTCAGGCTTCGGGGAATGGTTAGCGTTCGGGTTCGGGCTAGGGTTAGGGTTAGGGGACGGGGACGGTTTAGGGTCCAGGTGAGGGTACGACAACGCTTGAGGGGGAGCGTACGTGTGAGGGCGCGGGTTAGCGTTAGCGTACGGGTTAGGATTAGGGGACGGGTGAGAGTCAGGCTTCGGGGAAGGGTTAGGGTTAGGGTTCGGGCTAGGGTTAGGGTTAGGGGACGGGGACGGTTTAGGGTCCAGGTGAGGGTACGACAACGCTTGAGGGGGAGCGTACGTGTGAGGGCGCGGGTTAGCGTTAGCGTACGGGTTAGGATTAGGGGACGGGTGAGGGTCAGGCTTCGGGGAAGGGTTAGGGTTATGGTTCGGGCTAGGGTTAGGGTTAGGGTACGGGGACGGTTTAGGGTCCAGGTGAGGGTACGACAACGCTTGAGGGGGAGCGTACGTGTGAGGGCGCGGGTTAGCGTTAGCGTACGGGTTAGGATTAGGGGACGGGTGAGGGTCAGGCTTCGGGGAAGGGTTAGGGTTCGGGTTCGGGCTAGGGTTAGGGTTAGGGGACGGGGACGGTTTAGGGTCCAGGTGAGGGTACGACAACGCTTGAGGGGGAGCGAACGTATGAGGGCGCAGGTTAGCGTTAGCGTACGGGTTAGGATTAGGGGACGGGTGAGGGTCAGGCTTCGGGGAAGGGTTAGGGTGAGGGTTCGGGCTAGGGTTAGGGTTAGGGGACGGGGACGGTTTGGGTCCAGGTGAGGGTACGACAACGCTTGAGGGGGAGCGTACGTGTGAGGGCGCGGGTTAGCGTTAGCGTACGGGTTAGGATTAGGGGACGGGTGAGGGTCAGGCTTCGGGGAAGGGTTAGGATTCGGGTTCGGGCTAGTGTTAGGGTTAGGGGACGGGGACGGTTTAGGGTCCAGGTGAGGGTACGACAACGCTTGAGGGGGAGCGTACGTGTGAGGGCGCGGGTTAGCGTTAGCGTACGGGTTAGGATTAGGGGACGGGTGAGGGTCAGGCTTCGGGGAAAGGTTAGGGTTCGGGTTCGGGCTAGGGTTAGGGTTAGGGGACGGGGACGGTTTAGGGTCCAGGTGAGGGTACGACAACGCTTGAGGGGGAGTGTACGTGTGAGGGCGCGGGTTAGCGTTAGTGTACGGGTTAGGATTAGGGGACGGGTGAGGGTCAGGCTTCGGGGAAGGGTTAGGGTTCGGGTTCGGGCTAGGGTTAGGGTTAGGGGACGGGGACGGTTTAGGGTCCAGGTGAGGGTACGACAACGCTTGAGGGGGAGCGTACGTGTGAGGGCGCGGGTTAGCGTTAGCGTACGAGTTAGGATTAGGGGACGGGTGAGGGTCAGGCTTCGGGGAAGGGTTAGCGTTCGGGTTCGGGCTAGGGTTAGGGTTAGGGGACGGGGACGGTTTAGGGTCCAGGTGAGGGTACGACAACGCGTGAGGGGGAGCGTACGTGGGAGGGCGCGGGTGAGCGTTAGCGTACGGGTTAGGATTAGGGGACGGGTGAGGGTCAGGCTTCGGGGAAGGGTTAGGGTTAGGGTTCGGGCTAGGGTTAGGGTTAGGGGACGGGGACGGTTTAGGGTCCAGGTGAGGGTACGACAACGCTTGAGGGGGAGCGTACGTGTGAGGGCGCGGGTTAGCGTTAGCGTACGGGTTAGGATTAGGGGACGGGTGAGGGTCAGGCTTCGGGGAAGGGTTAGGGTTAGGGTTCGGGCTAGGGTTAGGGTTAGGGGACGGGGACGGTTTAGGGTGCAGTTGAGGGTACGACAACGCTTTAGGGGGAGCGTACGTGTGAGGGCGCGGGTTAGCGTTAGCGTACGGGTTAGGATTAGGGGACGGGTGAGGGTCAGTGTTAGGGGAAGGGTTAGTGTTAGGGTTCGGGCTAGGGTTAGGGGACTGGGACGGGGACGGTTTAGGGTCCAGGTGAGGGTACGACAACGCTTGAGGGGGAGCGTACGTGTGAGGGCGCGGGTTAGCGTTAGCGTACGGGTTAGGATTAGGGGACGGGTGAGGGTCAGGCTTCGGGGAAGGGTTAGGGTTAGGGTTCGGGCTAGGGTTAGGGTTAGGGGACGGGGACGGTTTAGGGTCCAGGTGAGGGTACGACAACGCTTGAGGGGGAGCGTACGTGTGAGGGCGCGGGTTAGCGTTAGCGTACGGGTTAGGATTAGGGGACGGGTGAGAGTCAGGCTTCGGGGAAGGGTTAGGGTTAGGGTTCGGGCTAGGGTTAGGGTTAGGGGACGGGGACGGTTTAGGGTCCAGGTGAGGGTACGACAACGCTTGAGGGGGAGCGTACGTGTGAGGGAGCGGGTTAGCGTTAGCGTACGGGTTAGGATTAGGGGACGGGTGAGGGTCAGGCTTCGGGGAAGGGTTAGGGTTAGGGTTCGGGCTAGGGTTAGGGTTAGGGGACGGGGACGGTTTAGGGTCCAGGTGAGGGTACGACAACGCTTGAGGGGGAGCGTACGTGTGAGGGCGCGGGTTAGCGTTAGCGTACGGGTTAGGATTAGGGGACGGGTTAGGGTCAGGCTTCGGGGAAGGGTTAGGGTTAGGGTTCGGGCTAGGGTTAGGGTTAGGGGACGGGGACGGTTTAGGGTCCAGGTGAGGGTACGACAACGCTTGAGGGGGAGCGTACGTGTGAGGGCGCGAGTGAGCGTTAGCGTACGGGTTAGGATTAGGGGACGGGTGAGGGTCAGGCTTCGGGGAAGGGTTAAGGTTAGGGTTCGGGCTAGGGTTAGGGTTAGGGGACGGGGACGGTTTAGGGTACAGGTGAGGGTACGACAACGCTTGAGGGGGAGCGTACGTGGGAGGGCGCGGGTGAGCGTTAGCGTACGGGTTAGGATTAGGGGACGGGTGAGGGTCAGGCTTCGGGGAAGGGTTAGGGTTAGGGTTCGGGCTAGGGTTAGGGTTAGGGGACGGGGACGGTTGAGGGTCCAGGTGAGGGTACGACAACGCTTGAGGGGGAGCGTACGTGTGAGGGCGCGGGTTAGCGTTAGCGTACGGGTTAGGATTAGGGGACGGGTGAGGGTCAGGCTTCGGGGAAGGGTTAGGGTTAGGGTTCGGGCTAGGGTTAGGGTTAGGGGACGGGGACGGTTTAGGGTCCAGTTGAGGGTACGACAACGCTTTAGGGGGAGCGTACGTGTGAGGGCGCGGGTTAGCGTTAGCGTACGGGTTAGGATTAGGGGACGGGTGAGGGTCAGGCTTCGGGGAAGGGTTAGTGTTAGGGTTCGGGCTAGGGTTAGGGGACTGGGACGGGGACGGTTTAGGGTCCAGGTGAGGGTACGACAACGCTTGAGGGGGAGCGTACGTGTGAGGGCGCGGGTTAGCGTTAGCGTACGGGTTAGGATTAGGGGACGGGTGAGGGTCAGGCTTCGGGGAAGGGTTAGGGTTAGGGTTCGGGCTAGGGTTAGGGTTAGGGGACGGGGACGGTTTAGGGTCCAGGTGAGGGTACGACAACGCTTGAGGGGGAGCGTACGTGTGAGGGCGCGGGTTAGCGTTAGCGTACGGGTTAGGATTAGGGGACGGGTGAGGGTCAGGCTTCGGGGAAGGGTTAGGGTTCGGGTTCGGGCTAGGGTTAGGGTTAGGGGACGGGGACGGTTTAGGGTCCAGGTGAGAGTACGACAACGCTTGAGGGGGAGCGTACGTGTGAGGGCGCGGGTAAGCGTTAGCGTACGGGTTAGGATTAGGGGACGGGTGAGGGTCAGGCTTCGGGGAAGGGTTAGGGTTCGGGTTGGGGCTAGGGTTAGGGTTAGGGGACGGGGACGGTTTAGGGTCCAGGTGAGGGTTCGACAACGCTTGTGGGGGAGCGTACGTGTGAGGGCGCGGGTTAGCATTAGCGTACGGGTTAGGATTAGGGGACGGGTGAGGGTCAGGCTTCGGGGAAGGGTTAGGGTTAGGGTTCGGGCTAGGGTTAGGGTTAGGGTACGGGGACGGTTTAGGGTCCAGGTGAGGGTACGACAACGCTTGAGGGGGAGCGTACGTGTGAGGGCGCGGGTTAGCGTTAGCGTACGGGTTAGGATTAGGGGACGGGTGAGGGTCAGGCTTCGGGGAAGGGTTAGGGTTCGGGTTCGGGCTAGGGTTAGGGTTAGGGGACGGGGACGGTTTAGGGTCCAGGTGAGGGTACGACAACGCTTGAGGGGGAGCGAACGTATGAGGGCGCAGGTTAGCGTTAGCGTACGGGTTAGGATTAGGGGACGGTTGAGGGTCAGGCTTCGGGGAAGGGCTAGGGTTCGGGTTCGGGCTAGGGTTAGGGTTAGGGGACGGGGACGGTTTGGGTCCAGGTGAGGGTACGACAACGCTTGAGGGGGAGTGTACGTGTGAGGGCGCGGGTTAGCGTTAGCGTACGGTTTAGGATTAGGGGACGGGTGAGGGTCAGGCTTCGGGGAAGGGTTAGGATTCGGGTTCGGGCTAGGGTTAGGGTTAGGGGACGGGGACGGTTTAGGGTCCAGGTGAGGGTACGACAACGCTTCAGGGGGAGCGTACGTGTGAGGGCGCGGGTTAGCGTTAGCGTACGGGTTAGGATTAGGGGACGGGTGAGGGTCAGGCTTCGGGGAAGGGTTAGGGTTCGGGTTGGGCTAGGGTTAGGGTTAGGGGACGGGGACGGTTTAGGGTCCAGGTGAGGGTACGACAACGCTTGAGGGGGAGCGTACGTGTGAGGGCGCGGGTTAGCGTTAGCGTACGGGTTAGGATTAGGGGACGGGTGAGGGTCAGGCTTCGGGGAAGGGTTAGGGTTCGGGTTCGGGCTAGGGTTAGGGTTAGGGGACGGGGACGGTTTAGGGTCCAGGTGAGGGTACGACAACGCTTGAGGGGGAGCGTACGTGTGAGGGCGCGGGTTAGCGTTAGCGTACGGGTTAGGATTAGGGGACGGGTGAGGGTCAGGCTTCGGGGAAGTGTTAGGGTGAGGGTTCGGGCTAGGGTTAGGGTTAGGGGACGGGGACGGTTTGGGTCCAGGTGAGGGTACGACAACGCTTGAGGGGGAGCGTACGTGTGAGGGCGCGGGTTAGCGTTAGCGTACGGGTTAGGATTAGGGGACGGGTGAGGGTCAGGCTTCGGGGAAGGGTTAGGATTCGGGTTCGGGCTAGGGTTAGGGTTAGGGGACGGGGACGGTTTAGGGTCCAGGTGAGGGTACGACAACGCTTGAGGGGGAGCGTACGTGTGAGGGCGCGGGTTAGCGTTAGCGTACGGGTTAGGATTAGGGGACGGGTGAGGGTCAGGCTTCGGGGAAAGGTTAGGGTTCGGGTTCGGGCTAGGGTTAGGGTTAGGGGACGGGGACGGTTTAGGGTCCAGGTGAGGGTACGACAACGCTTGAGGGGGAGCGTACGTGTGAGGGCGCGGGTTAGCGTTAGCGTACGGGTTAGGATTAGGGGACGGGTGAGGGTCAGGCTTCGGGGAAGGGTTAGGGTTCGGGTTCGGGCTAGGGTTAGGGTTAGGGGACGGGGACGGTTTAGGGTCCAGGTGAGGGTACGACAACGCTTGAGGGGGAGCGTACGTGTGAGGGCGCGGGTTAGCGTTAGCGTACGTGTTAGGATTAGGGGACGGGTGAGGGTCAGGCTTCGGGGAATGGTTAGCGTTCGGGTTCGGGCTAGGGTTAGGGTTAGGGGACGGGGACGGTTTAGGGTCCAGGTGAGGGTACGACAACGCTTGAGGGGGAGCGTACGTGTGAGGGCGCGGGTTAGCGTTAGCGTACGGGTTAGGATTAGGGGACGGGTGAGAGTCAGGCTTCGGGGAAGGGTTAGGGTTAGGGTTCGGGCTAGGGTTAGGGTTAGGGGACGGGGACGGTTTAGGGTCCAGGTGAGGGTACGACAACGCTTGAGGGGGAGCGTACGTGTGAGGGCGCGGGTTAGCGTTAGCGTACGGGTTAGGATTAGGGGACGGGTGAGGGTCAGGCTTCGGGGAAGGGTTAGGGTTATGGTTCGGGCTAGGGTTAGGGTTAGGGTACGGGGACGGTTTAGGGTCCAGGTGAGGGTACGACAACGCTTGAGGGGGAGCGTACGTGTGAGGGCGCGGGTTAGCGTTAGCGTACGGGTTAGGATTAGGGGACGGGTGAGGGTCAGGCTTCGGGGAAGGGTTAGGGTTCGGGTTCGGGCTAGGGTTAGGGTTAGGGGACGGGGACGGTTTAGGGTCCAGGTGAGGGTACGACAACGCTTGAGGGGGAGCGAACGTATGAGGGCGCAGGTTAGCGTTAGCGTACGGGTTAGGATTAGGGGACGGGTGAGGGTCAGGCTTCGGGGAAGGGTTAGGGTGAGGGTTCGGGCTAGGGTTAGGGTTAGGGGACGGGGACGGTTTGGGTCCAGGTGAGGGTACGACAACGCTTGAGGGGGAGCGTACGTGTGAGGGCGCGGGTTAGCGTTAGCGTACGGGTTAGGATTAGGGGACGGGTGAGGGTCAGGCTTCGGGGAAGGGTTAGGATTCGGGTTCGGGCTAGTGTTAGGGTTAGGGGACGGGGACGGTTTAGGGTCCAGGTGAGGGTACGACAACGCTTGAGGGGGAGCGTACGTGTGAGGGCGCGGGTTAGCGTTAGCGTACGGGTTAGGATTAGGGGACGGGTGAGGGTCAGGCTTCGGGGAAAGGTTAGGGTTCGGGTTCGGGCTAGGGTTAGGGTTAGGGGACGGGGACGGTTTAGGGTCCAGGTGAGGGTACGACAACGCTTGAGGGGGAGTGTACGTGTGAGGGCGCGGGTTAGCGTTAGTGTACGGGTTAGGATTAGGGGACGGGTGAGGGTCAGGCTTCGGGGAAGGGTTAGGGTTCGGGTTCGGGCTAGGGTTAGGGTTAGGGGACGGGGACGGTTTAGGGTCCAGGTGAGGGTACGACAACGCTTGAGGGGGAGCGTACGTGTGAGGGCGCGGGTTAGCGTTAGCGTACGAGTTAGGATTAGGGGACGGGTGAGGGTCAGGCTTCGGGGAAGGGTTAGCGTTCGGGTTCGGGCTAGGGTTAGGGTTAGGGGACGGGGACGGTTTAGGGTCCAGGTGAGGGTACGACAACGCGTGAGGGGGAGCGTACGTGGGAGGGCGCGGGTGAGCGTTAGCGTACGGGTTAGGATTAGGGGACGGGTGAGGGTCAGGCTTCGGGGAAGGGTTAGGGTTAGGGTTCGGGCTAGGGTTAGGGTTAGGGGACGGGGACGGTTTAGGGTCCAGGTGAGGGTACGACAACGCTTGAGGGGGAGCGTACGTGTGAGGGCGCGGGTTAGCGTTAGCGTACGGGTTAGGATTAGGGGACGGGTGAGGGTCAGGCTTCGGGGAAGGGTTAGGGTTAGGGTTCGGGCTAGGGTTAGGGTTAGGGGACGGGGACGGTTTAGGGTGCAGTTGAGGGTACGACAACGCTTTAGGGGGAGCGTACGTGTGAGGGCGCGGGTTAGCGTTAGCGTACGGGTTAGGATTAGGGGACGGGTGAGGGTCAGTGTTCGGGGAAGGGTTAGTGTTAGGGTTCGGGCTAGGGTTAGGGGACTGGGACGGGGACGGTTTAGGGTCCAGGTGAGGGTACGACAACGCTTGAGGGGGAGCGTACGTGTGAGGGCGCGGGTTAGCGTTAGCGTACGGGTTAGGATTAGGGGACGGGTGAGGGTCAGGCTTCGGGGAAGGGTTAGGGTTAGGGTTCGGGCTAGGGTTAGGGTTAGGGGACGGGGACGGTTTAGGGTCCAGGTGAGGGTACGACAACGCTTGAGGGGGAGCGTACGTGTGAGGGCGCGGGTTAGCGTTAGCGTACGGGTTAGGATTAGGGGACGGGTGAGAGTCAGGCTTCGGGGAAGGGTTAGGGTTAGGGTTCGGGCTAGGGTTAGGGTTAGGGGACGGGGACGGTTTAGGGTCCAGGTGAGGGTACGACAACGCTTGAGGGGGAGCGTACGTGTGAGGGAGCGGGTTAGCGTTAGCGTACGGGTTAGGATTAGGGGACGGGTGAGGGTCAGGCTTCGGGGAAGGGTTAGGGTTAGGGTTCGGGCTAGGGTTAGGGTTAGGGGACGGGGACGGTTTAGGGTCCAGGTGAGGGTACGACAACGCTTGAGGGGGAGCGTACGTGTGAGGGCGCGGGTTAGCGTTAGCGTACGGGTTAGGATTAGGGGACGGGTTAGGGTCAGGCTTCGGGGAAGGGTTAGGGTTAGGGTTCGGGCTAGGGTTAGGGTTAGGGGACGGGGACGGTTTAGGGTCCAGGTGAGGGTACGACAACGCTTGAGGGGGAGCGTACGTGTGAGGGCGCGGGTGAGCGTTAGCGTACGGGTTAGGATTAGGGGACGGGTGAGGGTCAGGCTTCGGGGAAGGGTTAAGGTTAGGGTTCGGGCTAGGGTTAGGGTTAGGGGACGGGGACGGTTTAGGGTACAGGTGAGGGTACGACAACGCTTGAGGGGGAGCGTACGTGGGAGGGCGCGGGTGAGCGTTAGCGTACGGGTTAGGATTAGGGGACGGGTGAGGGTCAGGCTTCGGGGAAGGGTTAGGGTTAGGGTTCGGGCTAGGGTTAGGGTTAGGGGACGGGGACGGTTTAGGGTCCAGGTGAGGGTACGACAACGCTTGAGGGGGAGCGTACGTGTGAGGGCGCGGGTTAGCGTTAGCGTACGGGTTAGGATTAGGGGACGGGTGAGGGTCAGGCTTCGGGGAAGGGTTAGGGTTAGGGTTCGGGCTAGGGTTAGGGTTAGGGGACGGGGACGGTTTAGGGTGCAGTTGAGGGTACGACAACGCTTTAGGGGGAGCGTACGTGTGAGGGCGCGGGTTAGCGTTAGCGTACGGGTTAGGATTAGGGGACGGGTGAGGGTCAGGCTTCGGGGAAGGGTTAGTGTTAGGGTTCGGGCTAGGGTTAGGGGACTGGGACGGGGACGGTTTAGGGTCCAGGTGAGGGTACGACAACGCTTGAGGGGGAGCGTACGTGTGAGGGCGCGGGTTAGCGTTAGCGTACGGGTTAGGATTAGGGGACGGGTGAGGGTCAGGCTTCGGGGAAGGGTTAGGGTTAGGGTTCGGGCTAGGGTTAGGGTTAGGGGACGGGGACGGTTTAGGGTCCAGGTGAGGGTACGACAACGCTTGAGGGGGAGCGTACGAGTGAGGGCGCGGGTTAGCGTTAGCGTACGGGTTAGGATTAGGGGACGGGTGAGAGTCAGGCTTCAGGGAAGGGTTAGGGTTAGGGTTCGGGCTAGGGTTAGGGTTAGGGGACGGGGACGGTTTAGGGTCCAGGTGAGGGTACGACAACGTTTGAGGGGGAGCGTACGTGTGAGGGAGCGGGTTAGCGTTAGCGTACGGGTTAGGATTAGGGGACGGGTGAGGGTCAGGCTTCGGGGAAGGGTTAGGGTAGGGGTCGGGCTAGGGTTAGGGTTAGGGAACGGGGACGGTTTAGGGTCCAGGTGAGGGTACGACAACGCTTGAGGGGGAGCGTACGTGTGAGGGCGCGGGTTAGCGTTAGCGTACGGGTTAGGATTAGGGGACGGGTTAGGGTCAGGCTTCGGGGAAGGGTTAGGGTTAGGGTTCGGGCTAGGGTTAGGGTTAGGGGACGGGGACGGTTTAGGGTCCAGGTGAGGGTACGACAACGCTTGAGGGGGAGCGTACGTGTGAGGGCGCGGGTGAGCGTTAGCGTACGGGTTAGGATTAGGGGACGGGTGAGGGTCAGGCTTCGGGGAAGGGTTAGGGTTCGGGTGCGGGCTAGGGTTAGGGTTAGGGGACGGGGACGGTTTAGGGTCCAGGTGAGGGTACGACAACGCTTGAGGGGGACTGTACGTGTGAGGGCGCGGGTTAGCGTTAGCGTACGGGTTAGGATTAGGGGACAGGTGAGGGTCAGGCTTCGGGGAAGGGTTAGGGTTAGGGTTTGGGCTAGGGTTAGGGTTAGGGGACGGGGACAGTTTAGTGTCCAGGTGAGGGTACGACAACGCTTGAGGGGGAGCGTACGTGTGAGGGCGCGGGTTAGCGTTAGCGTACGGGTTAGGATTAGGGGACGGGTGAGGGTCAGGCTTCGGGGAAGGGTTAGGGTTCGGGTTCGGGCTAGGGTTAGGGTTAGGGGACGGGGACGGTTTAGGGTCCAGGTGAGGGTACGACAACGCTTGAGGGGGAGCGTACGTGTGAGGGCGCGGGTTAGCGTTAGCGTACGGGTTAGGATTAGGGGACGGGTGAGGGTCAGGCTTCGGGGAAGGGTTAGGGTTAGGGTTCGGGCTAGGGTTAGGGTTAGGGGACGGGGACGGTTTAGTGTCCAGGTGAGGGTACGACAACGCTTGAGGGGGAGCGTACGTGTGAGGGCGCGGGTTAGCGTTAGCGTACGGGTTAGGATTAGGGGACGGGTGAGGGTCAGGCTTCGGGGAAGGGTTAGGGTTCGGGTTCGGGCTAGGGTTAGGGTTAGGGGACGGGGACGGTTTCGGGTCCAGGTGAGGGTACGACAACGCTTGAGGGGGAGCGTATGTGTGAGGGCGCGGGTTAGCGTTAGCGTACGGGTTAGGATTAGGGGACGGGTGAGGGTCAGGCTTCGGGGAAGGGTTAGGGTTAGGGTTCGGGCTAGGGTTAGGGTTAGGGGACGGGGACGGTTTAGGGTCCAGGTGAGGGTACGACAACGCTTGAGGGGGAGCGTACGTGTGAGGGCGCGGGTTAGCGTTAGCGTACGGGTTAGGATTAGGGGACGGGTGAGGGTCAGGCTTCGGGGAAGGGTTAGGGTTAGGGTTCGGGCTAGGGTTAGGGTTAGGGGACGGGGACGGTTTAGGGTCCAGGTGAGGGTACGACAACACTTGAGGGGGAGCGTACGTGTGAGGGCGCGGGTTAGCGTTAGCGTACGGGTTAGGATTAGGGGACGGGTGAGGGTCAGGCTTCGGGGAAGGGTTAGGGTTAGGGTTCGGGCTAGGGTTAGGGTTAGGGGACGGGGACGGTTTAGGGTCCAGGTGAGGGTACGACAACGCTTGAGGGGGAGCGTACGTGTGAGGGCGCGGGTTAGCGTTAGCGTATGGGTTAGGATTAGGGGACGGGTGAGGGTCAGGCTTCGGGGAAGGGTTAGGGTTAGGGTTCGGGCTAGGGTTAGGGGACGGGGACGGGAACGGTTTAGGGTCCAGGTGAGGGTACGACAACGCTTCAGGGGGAGCGTACGTGTGAGGGCGCGGGTTAGCGTTAGCGTACGGGTTAGGATTAGGGGACGGGTGAGGGTCAGGCTTCGGGGAAGGGTTAGGGTTAGGGTTCGGGCTAGGGTTAGGGTTAGGGGACGGGGACGGTTTAGGGTCCAGGTGAGGGTACGACAACGTTTGAGGGGGAGCGTACGTGTGAGGGCGCGGGTTAGCGTTAGCGTACGGGTTAGGATTAGGGGACGGGTGAGGGTCAGGCTTCGGGGAAGGGTTAGGGTTAGGGTTCGGGCTAGGGTTAGGGTTAGGGGACGGGGACGGTTTAGGGTCCAGGTGAGGGTACGACAACGCTTGAGGGGGAGCGTACGTGTGAGGGCGCGGGTTAGCGTTAGCGTACGGGTTAGGATTAGGGGACGGGTGAGGGTCAGGCTTCGGGGAAGGGTTAGGGTTAGGGTTCGGGCTAGGGTTAGGGTTAGGGGACGGGGACGGTTTAGGGTCCATGTGAGGGTACGACAACGCTTGAGGGGGAGCGTACGTGTGAGGGCGCGGGTTAGCGTTAGCGTATGGGTTAGGATTAGGGGACGGGTGAGGGTCAAGCTTAAGGGAAGGGTTAGGGTTAGGGTTCGGGCTAGGGTTAGGGTTAGGGAACGGGGACGGTTTAGGGTCCAGGTGAGGGTACGACAATGCGTGAGGGGGAGCGTACGTGTGAGGGCGCGGGTTAGCGTTAGCGTACGGGTTAGGTTAGGGGACGGGTGAGGGTCAGGCTTCGGGGAAGGGTTAGGGTTAGGGTTCGGGCTAGGGTTAGGGTTAGGGGACGGGGACAGTTTAGGGTCCAGGTGAGGGTACGACAACGCTTGAGGGGGAGCGTACGAGTGAGGGCGCGGGTGAGCGTTAGCGTACGGGTTAGGATTAGGGGACGGGTGAGGGTCAGGCTTCGGGGAAGGGTTAGGGTTAGGGTTCGGGCTAGGGTTAGGGTTAGGGGACGGGGACGGTTTAGGGTCCAGGTGAGGGTACGACAACGCTTGAGGGGGAGCGTACGTGTGAGGGCGCGGGTGAGCGTTAGCGTACGGGTTAGGATTAGGGGACGGGTGAGGGTCAGGCTTTGGGGAAGGGTTAGGGTTAGGGTTCGGGCTAGGGTTAGGGTTAGGGGACGGGGACGGTTTAGGGTCCAGGTGAGGGTATGACAACGCTTGAGGGGGAGCGTACGTGTGAGGGCGCGGGTGAGCGTTAGCGTACGGGTTAGGATTAGGGGACGGGTGAGGGTCAGGCTTCGGGGAAGGGTTAGGGTTAGGGTTCGGGCTAGGGTTAGGGTTAGGGGACGGGGACGGTTTATGGTCCAGGTGAGGGTACGACAACGCTTGAGGGGGAGCCTACGTGTGAGGGCGAGGGTTAGCGTTAGCGTACGGGTTAGGATTAGGGGACGGGTGAGGGTCAGGCTTCGGGGAAGGGTTAGGGTTAGGGTTCGGGCTAGGGTTAGGGTTAGGGGACCGGGACGGTTTAGGGTCCAGGTGAGGGTACGACAACGCTTGAGGGGGAGCGTACGTGTGAGGGCGCGGGTTAGCGTTAGCGTACGGGTTAGGATTAGGGGACGGGTGAGGGTCAGGCTTCGGGGAAGGGTTAGGGTTAGGGTTCGGGCTAGGGTTAGGGTTAGGGGACGGGGACGGTTTAGGGTCCAGGTGAGGGTACGACAACGCTTGAGGGGGAGCGTACGTGTGAGGGCGCGGGTTAGCGTTAGCGTACGGGTTAGGATTAGGGGACGGGTGAGGGTCAGGCTTCGGGGAAGGGTTAGGGTTAGGGTTCGGGCTAGGGTTAGGGTTAGGGGACGGGGACGGTTTAGGGTCCAGGTGAGGGTACGACAACGCTTGAGGGGGAGCGTACGTGTGAGGGCGCGGGTTAGCGTTAGCGTACGGGTTAGGATTAGGGGACGGGTGAGGGTCAGGCTTCGGAGAAGGGTTAGGGTTAGGGTTCGGGCTAGGGTTAGGGTTAGGGGACGGGGACGGTTTAGGGTCCAGGTGAGGGTACGACAACGCTTGAGGGGGAGCGTACGTGTGAGGGCGCGGGTTAGCGTTAGCGTACGGGTTAGGATTAGGGGACGGGTGAGGGTCAGGCTTCGGGGAAGGGTTAGGGTTAGGGTTCGGGCTAGGGTTAGGGTTAGGGGACGGGGACGGTTTAGGGTCCAGGTGAGGGTACGACAACACTTGAGGGGGAGCGTACGTGTGAGGGCGCGGGTTAGCGTTAGCGTACGGGTTAGGATTAGGGGACGGGTGAGGGTCAGGCTTCGGGGAAGGGTTAGGGTTAGGGTTCGGGCTAGGGTTAGGGTTAGGGGACGGGGACGGTTTAGGGTCCAGGTGAGGGTACGACAACGCTTGAGGGGGAGCGTACGTGTGAGGGCGCGGGTTAGCGTTAGCGTATGGGTTAGGATTAGGGGACGGGTGAGGGTCAGGCTTCGGGGAAGGGTTAGGGTTAGGGTTCGGGCTAGGGTTAGGGGACGGGGACGGGAACGGTTTAGGGTCCAGGTGAGGGTACGACAACGCTTCAGGGGGAGCGTACGTGTGAGGGCGCGGGTTAGCGTTAGCGTACGGGTTAGGATTAGGGGACGGGTGAGGGTCAGGCTTCGGGGAAGGGTTAGGGTTAGGGTTCGGGCTAGGGTTAGGGTTAGGGGACGGGGACGGTTTAGGGTCCAGGTGAGGGTACGACAACGTTTGAGGGGGAGCGTACGTGTGAGGGCGCGGGTTAGCGTTAGCGTACGGGTTAGGATTAGGGGACGGGTGAGGGTCAGGCTTCGGGGAAGGGTTAGGGTTAGGGTTCGGGCTAGGGTTAGGGTTAGGGGACGGGGACGGTTTAGGGTCCAGGTGAGGGTACGACAACGCTTGAGGGGGAGCGTACGTGTGAGGGCGCGGGTTAGCGTTAGCGTACGGGTTAGGATTAGGGGACGGGTGAGGGTCAGGCTTCGGGGAAGGGTTAGGGTTAGGGTTCGGGCTAGGGTTAGGGTTAGGGGACGGGGACGGTTTAGGGTCCATGTGAGGGTACGACAACGCTTGAGGGGGAGCGTACGTGTGAGGGCGCGGGTTAGCGTTAGCGTACGGGTTAGGATTAGGGGACGGGTGAGGGTCAAGCTTAAGGGAAGGGTTAGGGTTAGGGTTCGGGCTAGGGTTAGGGTTAGGGAACGGGGACGGTTTAGGGTCCAGGTGAGGGTACGACAATGCGTGAGGGGGAGCGTACGTGTGAGGGCGCGGGTTAGCGTTAGCGTACGGGTTACGTTAGGGGACGGGTGAGGGTCAGGCTTCGGGGAAGGGTTAGGGTTAGGGTTCGGGCTAGGGTTAGGGTTAGGGGACGGGGACAGTTTAGGGTCCAGGTGAGGGTACGACAACGCTTGAGGGGGAGCGTACGAGTGAGGGCGCGGGTGAGCGTTAGCGTACGGGTTAGGATTAGGGGACGGGTGAGGGTCAGGCTTCGGGGAAGGGTTAGGGTTAGGGTTCGGGCTAGGGTTAGGGTTAGGGGACGGGGACGGTTTAGGGTCCAGGTGAGGGTACGACAACGCTTGAGGGGGAGCGTACGTGTGAGGGCGCGGGTGAGCGTTAGCGTACGGGTTAGGATTAGGGGACGGGTGAGGGTCAGGCTTCGGGGAAGGGTTAGGGTTAGGGTTCGGGCTAGGGTTAGGGTTAGGGGACGGGGACGGTTTAGGGTCCAGGTGAGGGTATGACAACGCTTGAGGGGGAGCGTACGTGTGAGGGCGCGGGTGAGCGTTAGCGTACGGGTTAGGATTAGGGGACGGGTGAGGGTCAGGCTTCGGGGAAGGGTTAGGGTTAGGGTTCGGGCTAGGGTTAGGGTTAGGGGACGGGGACGGTTTATGGTCCAGGTGAGGGTACGACAACGCTTGAGGGGGAGCCTACGTGTGAGGGCGAGGGTTAGCGTTAGCGTACGGGTTAGGATTAGGGGACGGGTGAGGGTCAGGCTTCGGGGAAGGGTTAGGGTTAGGGTTCGGGCTAGGGTTAGGGTTAGGGGACCGGGACGGTTTAGGGTCCAGGTGAGGGTACGACAACGCTTGAGGGGGAGCGTACGTGTGAGGGCGCGGGTTAGCGTTAGCGTACGGGTTAGGATTAGGGGACGGGTGAGGGTCAGGCTTCGGGGAAGGGTTAGGGTTAGGTTTCGGGCTAGGGTTAGGGTTAGGGGACGGGGACGGTTTAGGGTCCAGGTGAGGGTACGACAACGCTTGAGGGGGAGCGTACGTGTGAGGGCGCGGGTGAGCGTTAGCGTACGGGTTAGGATTGGGGACGGGTGAGGGTCAGGCTTCGGGGAAGGGTTAGGGTTAGCGTTCGGGCTAGGGTTAGGGTTAGTGGACAGGGACGGTTTAGGGTCCAGGTGAGGGTACGACAACGCTTGAGGGGGAGCGTACGTGTGAGGGCGCGGGTGAGCGTTAGCGTACGGGTTAGGATTAGGGGACGGGTGAGTGTCAGGCTTCGGGGAAGGGTTAGGGTTAGGGTTCGGGCTAGGGTTAGGATTAGGGGACGGGGACGGTTTAGGGTCCAGGTGAGGGTACGACAACGCTTGAGGGGGAGCGTACGTGTGAGGGCGCGGGTTAGCGTTAGCGTACGGGTTAGGATTAGGGGACGGGTGAGGGTCAGGCTTCGGGGAAGTGTTAGGGTTAGGGTTCGGGCTAGGGTTAGGGTTAGGGGACGGGGACGGTTTAGGGTCCAGGTGAGGGTACGACAACGCTTGAGGGGGAGCGTACGTGTGAGGGCGCGGTTTAGCGTTAGCGTATGGGTTAGGATTAGGGGACGGGTGAGGGTCAGGCTTCGGGGAAGTGTTAGGGTTAGGGTTCGGGCTAGGGTTAGGGTTAGGGGACGGGGACGGTTTAGGGTCCAGGTGAGGGTACGACAACGCTTGAGGGGGAGCGTACGTGTGAGGGCGCGGGTTAGCGTTAGCGTACGGGTTAGGATTAGGGGACGGGTGAGGGTCAGGCTTCGGAGAAGGGTTAGGGTTAGGGTTCGGGCTAGGGTTAGTGTTAGGGGACGGGGACGGTTTAGGGTCCAGGTGAGGGTACGACAACGCTTGAGGGGGAGCGTACGTGTGAGGGCGCGGTTTAGCGTTAGCGTATGGGTTAGGATTAGGGGACGGGTGAGGGTCAGGCTTCGGGGAAGGGTTAGGGTTAGGGTTCGGGCTAGGGTTCGGGTTAGGGGACGGAGACGGTTTAGGGTCCAGGTGAGGGTACGACAACGCTTGAGGGGGAGCGTACGTGTGAGGGCGCGGGTTAGCGTTAGCGTACGGGTTAGGATTAGGGGACGGGTGAGGGTCAGGCTTCGGGGAAGGGTTAGGGTTAGGGTTCGGGCTAGGGTTAGGGTTAGGGGACGGGGACGGTTTAGGGTCCAGGTGAGGGTACGACAATGCTTGAGGGGGAGCGTACGTGTGAGGGCGCGGGTTAGCGTTAGCGTACGGGTTAGGATTAGGGGACGGGTGAGGGTCAGGCTTCGGGGAAGGGTTAGGGTTAGGGTTCGGGCTAGGGTTAGGGTTAGGGGACGGGGACGGTTTAGGGTCCAGGTGAGGGTACGACAACGCTTGAGGGGGAGCGTACGTGTGAGGGCGCGGGTTAGCGTTAGCGTACGGGTTAGGATTAGGGGACGGGTGAGGGTCAGGCTTCGGGGAAGGGTTAGGGTTAGGGTTCGGGCTAGGGTTAGGGTTAGGGGACGGGGACGGTTTAGGGTCCAGGTGAGGGTACGACAACGCTTGAGGGGGAGCGTACGTGTGAGGGCGCGGGTTAGCGTTAGCGTACGGGTTAGGATTAGGGGACGGGTGAGGGTCAGGCTTCGGAGAAGGGTTAGGGTTAGGGTTCGGGCTAGGGTTAGGGTTAGGGGACGGGGACGGTTTAGGGTCCAGGTGAGGGTACGACAACGCTTGAGGGGGAGCGTACGTGTGAGGGCGCGGTTTAGCGTTAGCGTATGGGTTAGGATTAGGGGACGGGTGAGGGTCAGGCTTCGGGGAAGGGTTAGGGTTAGGGTTCGGGCTAGGGTTCGGGTTAGGGGACGGGGACGGTTTAGGGTCCAGGTGAGGGTACGACAACGCTTGAGGGGGAGCGTACGTGTGAGGGCGCGGGTTAGCGTTAGCGTACGGGTTAGGATTAGGGGACGGGTGAGGGTCAGGCTTCGGGGAAGGGTTAGGGTTCGGGTTCGGGCTAGGGTTAGGGTTAGGGGACGGGGACGGTTTAGGGTCCAGGTGAGGGTACGACAATGCTTGAGGGGGAGCGTACGTGTGAGGGCGCGGGTTAGCGTTAGCGTACGGGTTAGGATTAGGGGACGGGTGAGGGTCAGGCTTCGGGGAAGGGTTAGGGTTAGGGTTCGGGCTAGGGTTAGGGTTAGGGGACGGGGACGGTTTAGGGTCCAGGTGAGGGTACGACAACGCTTGAGGGGGAGCGTACGTGTGAGGGCGCGGGTTAGCGTTAGCGTACGGGTTAGGATTAGGGGACGGGTGAGGGTCAGGCTTCGGGGAAGGGTTAGGGTTAGGGTTCGGGCTAGGGTTAGGGTTAGGGGACGGGGACGGTTTAGGGTCCAGGTGAGGGTACGACAACCCTTGAGGGGGAGCGTACGTGTGAGGGCGCGGGTTAGCGTTAGCGTACGGGTTAGGATTAGGGGATGGGTGAAGGTCAGGCTTCGGGGAAGGGTTAGGGTTAGGGTTCGGGCTAGGGTTAGGGTTAGGGGACGCGGACGGTTTAGGGTCCAGGTGAGGGTACGACAACGCTTGAGGGGGAGCGTACGTGTGAGGGCGCGGGTTAGCGTTAGCGTACGGGTTAGGATTAGGGGACGGGTGAGGGTCAGGCTTCGGGGAAGTGTTAGGGTTAGGGTTCGGGCTAGGGTTAGGGTTAGGGGACGGGGACGGTTTAGGGTCCAGGTGAGGGTACGACAACGCTTGAGGGGGAGCGTACGTGTGAGGGCGCGGGTTAGCGTTAGCGTACGGGTTAGGATTAGGGGACGGGTGAGGGTCAGGCTTCGGAGAAGGGTTAGGGTTAGGGTTCGGGCTAGGGTTAGGGTTAGGGGACGGGGTCGGTTTAGGGTCCAGGTGAGGGTACGACAACGCTTGAGGGGGAGCGTACGTGTGAGGGCGCGGTTTAGCGTTAGCGTATGGGTTAGGATTAGGGGACGGGTGAGGGTCAGGCTTCGGGGAAGGGTTAGGGTTAGGGTTCGGGCTAGGGTTCGGGTTAGGGGACGGGGACGGTTTAGGGTCCAGGTGAGGGTACGACAACGCTTGAGGGGGAGCGTATGTGTGAGGGCGCGGGTTAGCGTTAGCGTACGGGTTAGGATTAGGGGACGGGTGAGGGTCAGGCTTCAGGGAAGGGTTAGGGTTAGGGTTCGGGCTAGGGTTAGGGGACGGGGACTGGGACGGTTTAGGGTCCAGGTGAGGGTACGACAACGCTTGAGGGGGAGCGTACGTGTGAGGGCGCGGGTTAGCGTTAGCGTACGGGTTAGGATTAGGGGACGGCTGAGGGTCAGGCTTCGGGGAAGGTTTAGGGTTAGGTTTCGGGCTAGGGTTAGGGTTAGGGGACGGGGACGGTTTAGGGTCCATGTGAGGGTACGACAACGCTTGAGGGGGAGCGTACGTGTGAGGGCGCGGGTTAGCGTTAGCGTACAGGTTAGGATTAGGGGACGGGTGAGGGTCAGGCTTCGGGGAAGGGTTAGGGTTAGGGTTCGGGCTAGGGTTAGGGTTTGGGAACGGGGACGGTTTAGGGTCCAGGTGAGGATACGGCAACGCGTGAGGGGGAGCGTACGTGTGAGGGCGCGGGTGAGCGTTAGCGTACGGGTTAGGATTAGGGGACGGGTGAGGGTCAGGCTTCGGGGAAGTGTTAGGGTGAGGGTTCGGGCTAGGGTTAGGGTTAGGGGACGGGGACGGTTTGGGTCCAGGTGAGGGTACGACAACGCTTGAGGGGGAGCGTACGTGTGAGGGCGCGGGTTAGCGTTAGCGTACGGGTTAGGATTAGGGGACGGGTGAGGGTCAGGCTTCGGGGAAGGGTTAGGATTCGGGTTCGGGCTAGGGTTAGGGTTAGGGGACGGGGACGGTTTACGGTCCAGGTGAGGGTACGACAACGCTTGAGGGGGAGCGTACGTGTGAGGGCGCGGGTTAGCGTTAGCGTACGGGTTAGGATTAGGGGACGGGTGAGGGTCAGGCTTCGGGGAAAGGTTAGGGTTCGGGTTCGGGCTAGGGTTAGGGTTAGGGGACGGGGACGGTTTAGGGTCCAGGTGAGGGTACGACAACGCTTGAGGGGGAGCGTACGTGTGAGGGCGCGGGTTAGCGTTAGCGTACGGGTTAGGATTAGGGGACGGGTGAGGGTCAGGCTTCGGGGAAGGGTTAGGGTTCGGGTTCGGGCTAGGGTTAGGGTTAGGGGACGGGGACGGTTTAGGGTCCAGTTGAGGGTACGACAACGCTTGAGGGGGAGCGTACGTGTGAGGGCACGGGTTAGCGTTAGCGTACGTGTTAGGATTAGGGGACGGGTGAGGGTCAGGCTTCGGGGAATGGTTAGCGTTCGGGTTCGGGCTAGGGTTAGGGTTAGGGGACGGGGACGGTTTAGGGTCCAGGTGAGGGTACGACAACGCTTGAGGGGGAGCGTACGTGTGAGGGCGCGGGTTAGCGTTAGCGTACGGGTTAGGATTAGGGGACGGGTGAGAGTCAGGCTTCGGGGAAGGGTTAGGGTTAGGGTTCGGGCTAGGGTTAGGGTTAGGGGACGGGGACGGTTTAGGGTCCAGGTGAGGGTACGACAACGCTTGAGGGGGAGCGTACGTGTGAGGGCGCGGGTTAGCGTTAGCGTACGGGTTAGGATTAGGGGACGGGTGAGGGTCAGGCTTCGGGGAAGTGTTAGGGTTATGGTTCGGGCTAGGGTTAGGGTTAGGGTACGGGGACGGTTTAGGGTCCAGGTGAGGGTACGACAACGCTTGAGGGGGAGCGTACGTGTGAGGGCGCGGGTTAGCGTTAGCGTACGGGTTAGGATTAGGGGACGGGTGAGGGTCAGGCTTCGGGGAAGGGTTAGGGTTCGGGTTCGGGCTAGGGTTAGGGTTAGGGGACGGGGACGGTTTAGGGTCCAGGTGAGGGTACGACAACGCTTGAGGGGGAGCGAACGTATGAGGGCGCAGGTTAGCGTTAGCGTACGGGTTAGGATTAGGGGACGGGTGAGGGTCAGGCTTCGGGGAAGGGTTAGGGTGAGGGTTCGGGCTAGGGTTAGGGTTAGGGGACGGGGACGGTTTGGGTCCAGGTGAGGGTACGACAACGCTTGAGGGGGAGCGTACGTGTGAGGGCGCGGGTTAGCGTTAGCGTACGGGTTAGGATTAGGGGACGGGTGAGGGTCAGGCTTCGGGGAAGGGTTAGGATTCGGGTTCGGGCTAGTGTTAGGGTTAGGGGACGGGGACGGTTTAGGGTCCAGGTGAGGGTACGACAACGCTTGAGGGGGAGCGTACGTGTGAGGGCGCGGGTTAGCGTTAGCGTACGGGTTAGGATTAGGGGACGGGTGAGGGTCAGGCTTCGGGGAAAGGTTAGGGTTCGGGTTCGGGCTAGGGTTAGGGTTAGGGGACGGGGACGGTTTAGGGTCCAGGTGAGGGTACGACAACGCTTGAGGGGGAGTGTACGTGTGAGGGCGCGGGTTAGCGTTAGTGTACGGGTTAGGATTAGGGGACGGGTGAGGGTCAGGCTTCGGGGAAGGGTTAGGGTTCGGGTTCGGGCTAGGGTTAGGGTTAGGGGACGGGGACGGTTTAGGGTCCAGGTGAGGGTACGACAACGCTTGAGGGGGAGCGTACGTGTGAGGGCGCGGGTTAGCGTTAGCGTACGAGTTAGGATTAGGGGACGGGTGAGGGTCAGGCTTCGGGGAAGGGTTAGCGTTCGGGTTCGGGCTAGGGTTAGGGTTAGGGGACGGGGACGGTTTAGGGTCCAGGTGAGGGTACGACAACGCGTGAGGGGGAGCGTACGTGGGAGGGCGCGGGTGAGCGTTAGCGTACGGGTTAGGATTAGGGGACGGGTGAGGGTCAGGCTTCGGGGAAGGGTTAGGGTTAGGGTTCGGGCTAGGGTTAGGGTTAGGGGACGGGGACGGTTTAGGGTCCAGGTGAGGGTACGACAACGCTTGAGGGGGAGCGTACGTGTGAGGGCGCGGGTTAGCGTTAGCGTACGGGTTAGGATTAGGGGACGGGTGAGGGTCAGGCTTCGGGGAAGGGTTAGGGTTAGGGTTCGGGCTAGGGTTAGGGGACGGGGACGGGGACGGTTTAGGGTGCAGTTGAGGGTACGACAACGCTTTAGGGGGAGCGTACGTGTGAGGGCGCGGGTTAGCGTTAGCGTACGGGTTAGGATTAGGGGACGGGTGAGGGTCAGTGTTCGGGGAAGGGTTAGTGTTAGGGTTCGGGCTAGGGTTAGGGGACTGGGACGGGGACGGTTTAGGGTCCAGGTGAGGGTACGACAACGCTTGAGGGGGAGCGTACGTGTGAGGGCGCGGGTTAGCGTTAGCGTACGGGTTAGGATTAGGGGACGGGTGAGGGTCAGGCTTCGGGGAAGGGTTAGGGTTAGGGTTCGGGCTAGGGTTAGGGTTAGGGGACGGGGACGGTTTAGGGTCCAGGTGAGGGTACGACAACGCTTGAGGGGGAGCGTACGTGTGAGGGCGCGGGTTAGCGTTAGCGTACGGGTTAGGATTAGGGGACGGGTGAGAGTCAGGCTTTGGGGAAGGGTTAGGGTTAGGGTTCGGGCTAGGGTTAGGGTTAGGGGACGGGGACGGTTTAGGGTCCAGGTGAGGGTACGACAACGCTTGAGGGGGAGCGTACGTGTGAGGGAGCGGGTTAGCGTTAGCGTACGGGTTAGGATTAGGGGACGGGTGAGGGTCAGGCTTCGGGGAAGGGTTAGGGTTAGGGTTCGGGCTAGGGTTAGGGTTAGGGGACGGGGACGGTTTAGGGTCCAGGTGAGGGTACGACAACGCTTGAGGGGGAGCGTACGTGTGAGGGCGCGGGTTAGCGTTAGCGTACGGGTTAGGATTAGGGGACGGGTTAGGGTCAGGCTTCGGGGAAGGGTTAGGGTTAGGGTTCGGGCTAGGGTTAGGGTTAGGGGACGGGGACGGTTTAGGGTCCAGGTGAGGGTACGACAACGCTTGAGGGGGAGCGTACGTGTGAGGGCGCGGGTGAGCGTTAGCGTACGGGTTAGGATTAGGGGACGGGTGAGGGTCAGGCTTCGGGGAAGGGTTAAGGTTAGGGTTCGGGCTAGGGTTAGGGTTAGGGGACGGGGACGGTTTAGGGTACAGGTGAGGGTACGACAACGCTTGAGGGGGAGCGTACGTGGGAGGGCGCGGGTGAGCGTTAGCGTACGGGTTAGGATTAGGGGACGGGTGAGGGTCAGGCTTCGGGGAAGGGTTAGGGTTAGGGTTCGGGCTAGGGTTAGGGTTAGGGGACGGGGACGGTTTAGGGTCCAGGTGAGGGTACGACAACGCTTGAGGGGGAGCGTACGTGTGAGGGCGCGGGTTAGCGTTAGCGTACGGGTTAGGATTAGGGGACGGGTGAGGGTCAGGCTTCGGGGAAGGGTTAGGGTTAGGGTTCGGGCTAGGGTTAGGGTTAGGGGACGGGGACGGTTTAGGGTGCAGTTGAGGGTACGACAACGCTTTAGGGGGAGCGTACGTGTGAGGGCGCGGGTTAGCGTTAGCGTACGGGTTAGGATTAGGGGACGGGTGAGGGTCAGGCTTCGGGGAAGGGTTAGTGTTAGGGTTCGGGCTAGGGTTAGGGGACTGGGACGGGGACGGTTTAGGGTCCAGGTGAGGGTACGACAACGCTTGAGGGGGAGCGTACGTGTGAGGGCGCGGGTTAGCGTTAGCGTACGGGTTAGGATTAGGGGACGGGTGAGGGTCAGGCTTCGGGGAAGGGTTAGGGTTAGGGTTCGGGCTAGGGTTAGGGTTAGGGGACGGGGACGGTTTAGGGTCCAGGTGAGGGTACGACAACGCTTGAGGGGGAGCGTACGTGTGAGGGCGCGGGTTAGCGTTAGCGTACGGGTTAGGATTAGGGGACGGGTGAGAGTCAGGCTTCAGGGAAGGGTTAGGGTTAGGGTTCGGGCTAGGGTTAGGGTTAGGGGACGGGGACGGTTTAGGGTCCAGGTGAGGGTACGACAACGTTTGAGGGGGAGCGTACGTGTGAGGGAGCGGGTTAGCGTTAGCGTACGGGTTAGGATTAGGGGACGGGTGAGGGTCAGGCTTCGGGGAAGGGTTAGGGTAGGGGTCGGGCTAGGGTTAGGGTTAGGGAACGGGGACGGTTTAGGGTCCAGGTGAGGGTACGACAACGCTTGAGGGGGAGCGTACGTGTGAGGGCGCGGGTTAGCGTTAGCGTACGGGTTAGGATTAGGGGACGGGTTAGGGTCAGGCTTCGGGGAAGGGTTAGGGTTAGGGTTCGGGCTAGGGTTAGGGTTAGGGGACGGGGACGGTTTAGGGTCCAGGTGAGGGTACGACAACGCTTGAGGGGGAGCGTACGTGTGAGGGCGCGGGTGAGCGTTAGCGTACGGGTTAGGATTAGGGGACGGGTGAGGGTCAGGCTTCGGGGAAGGGGTAGGGTTCGAGTGCGGGCTAGGGTTAGGGTTAGGGGACGGGGACGGTTTAGGGTCCAGGTGAGGGTACGACAACGCTTGAGGGGGACTGTACGTGTGAGGGCGCGGGTTAGCGTTAGCGTACGGGTTAGGATTAGGGGACAGGTGAGGGTCAGGCTTCGGGGAAGGGTTAGGGTTAGGGTTCGGGCTAGGGTTAGGGTTAGGGGACGGGGACAGTTTAGTGTCCAGGTGAGGGTACGACAACGCTTGAGGGGGAGCGTACGTGTGAGGGCGCGGGTTAGCGTTAGCGTACGGGTTAGGATTAGGGGACGGGTGAGGGTCAGGCTTCGGGGAAGGGTTAGGGTTCGGGTTCGGGCTAGGGTTAGGGTTAGGGGACGGGGACGGTTTAGGGTCCAGGTGAGGGTACGACAACGCTTGAGGGGGAGCGTACGTGTGAGGGCGCGGGTTAGCGTTAGCGTACGGGTTAGGATTAGGGGACGGGTGAGGGTCAGGCTTCGGGGAAGGGTTAGGGTTAGGGTTCGGGCTAGGGTTAGGGTTAGGGGACGGGGACGGTTTAGGGTCCAGGTGAGGGTACGACAACGCTTGAGGGGGAGCGTACGTGTGAGGGCGCGGGTTAGCGTTAGCGTACGGGTTAGGATTAGGGGACGGGTGAGGGTCAGGCTTCGGGGAAGGGTTAGGGTTAGGGTTCGGGCTAGGGTTAGGGTTAGGGGACGGGGACGGTTTAGGGTTCAGGTGAGGGTACGACAACACTTGAGGGGGAGCGTACGTGTGAGGGCGCGGGTTAGCGTTAGCGTACGGGTTAGGATTAGGGGACGGGTGAGGGTCAGGCTTCAGGGAAGGGTTAGGGTCAGGGTTCGGGCTAGGGTTAGGGTTAGGGGACGGGGATGGTTTAGGGTCCAGGTGAGGGTACGACAACGCTTGAGGGGGAGCGTACGTGTGAGGGCGCGGGTTAGCGTTAGCGTACGGGTTAGGATTAGGGGACAGGTGAGGGTCAGGCTTCGGGGAAGGGTTAGGGTTAGGGTTCGGGCTAGGGTTAGGGTTAGGGGACGGGGACGGTTTAGGGTCCAGGTGAGGGTACGACAACGCTTGAGGGGGAGCGTACGTGTGAGGGCGCGGGTGAGTGTTAGCGTACGGGTTAGGATTAGGGGACGGGTTAGGGTCAGGCTTCGGGGAAGATTTAGGGTTAGGGTTCGGGCTAGGGTTAGGGTTAGGGGACGGGGACGGTTTAGGGTCCAGGTGAGGGTACGACAACGCTTGAGGGGGAGCGTACGTGTGAGGGCGCGGGTTAGCGTTAGCGTACGGGTTAGGATTAGGGGACGGGTGAGGGTCAGGCTTCGGGGAAGGGTTAGGGTTAGGGTTCGGGCTAGGGTTAGGGTTAGGGGACGGGGACGGTTTAGTGTCCAGGTGAGGGTACGACAACGCTTGAGGGGGAGCGTACGTGTGAGGGCGCGGGTTAGCGTTAGCGTACGGGTTAGGATTAGGGGACGGGTGAGGGTCAGGCTTCGGGGAAGGGTTAGGGTTCGGGTTCGGGCTAGGGTTAGGGTTAGGGGACGGGGACGGTTTCGGGTCCAGGTGAGGGTACGACAACGCTTGAGGGGGAGCGTATGTGTGAGGGCGCGGGTTAGCGTTAGCGTACGGGTTAGGATTAGGGGACGGGTGAGGGTCAGGCTTCGGGGAAGGGTTAGGGTTAGGGTTCGGGCTAGGGTTAGGGTTAGGGGACGGGGACGGTTTAGGGTCCAGGTGAGGGTACGACAACGCTTGAGGGGGAGCGTACGTGTGAGGGCGCGGGTTAGCGTTAGCGTACGGGTTAGGATTAGGGGACGGGTGAGGGTCAGGCTTCGGGGAAGGGTTAGGGTTAGGGTTCGGGCTAGGGTTAGGGTTAGGGGACGGGGACGGTTTAGGGTCCAGGTGAGGGTACGACAACACTTGAGGGGGAGCGTACGTGTGAGGGCGCGGGTTAGCGTTAGCGTACGGGTTAGGATTAGGGGACGGGTGAGGTTCAGGCTTCGGGGAAGGGTTAGGGTTAGGGTTCGGGCTAGGGTTAGGGTTAGGGGACGGGGACGGTTTAGGGTCCAGGTGAGGGTACGACAACGCTTGAGGGGGAGCGTACGTGTGAGGGCGCGGGTTAGCGTTAGCGTATGGGTTAGGATTAGGGGACGGGTGAGGGTCAGGCTTCGGGGAAGGGTTAGGGTTAGGGTTCGGGCTAGGGTTAGGGCACGGGGACGGGAACGGTTTAGGGTCCAGGTGAGGGTACGACAACGCTTCAGGGGGAGCGTACGTGTGAGGGCGCGGGTTAGCGTTAGCGTACGGGTTAGGATTAGGGGACGGGTGAGGGTCAGGCTTCGGGGAAGGGTTAGGGTTAGGGTTCGGGCTAGGGTTAGGGTTAGGGGACGGGGACGGTTTAGGGTCCAGGTGAGGGTACGACAACGTTTGAGGGGGAGCGTACGTGTGAGGGCGCGGGTTAGCGTTAGCGTACGGGTTAGGATTAGGGGACGGGTGAGGGTCAGGCTTCGGGGAAGGGTTAGGGTTAGGGTTCGGGCTAGGGTTAGGGTTAGGGGACGGGGACGGTTTAGGGTCCAGGTGAGGGTACGACAACGCTTGAGGGGGAGCGTACGTGTGAGGGCGCGGGTTAGCGTTAGCGTACGGGTTAGGATTAGGGGACGGGTGAGGGTCAGGCTTCGGGGAAGGGTTAGGGTTAGGGTTCGGGCTAGGGTTAGGGTTAGGGGACGGGGACGGTTTAGGGTCCATGTGAGGGTACGACAACGCTTGAGGGGGAGCGTACGTGTGAGGGCGCGGGTTAGCGTTAGCGTACGGGTTAGGATTAGGGGACGGGTGAGGGTCAAGCTTAAGGGAAGGGTTAGGGTTAGGGTTCGGGCTAGGGTTAGGGTTAGGGAACGGGGACGGTTTAGGGTCCAGGTGAGGGTACGACAATGCGTGAGGGGGAGCGTACGTGTGAGGGCGCGGGTTAGCGTTAGCGTACGGGTTAGGTTAGGGGACGGGTGAGGGTCAGGCTTCGGGGAAGGGTTAGGGTTAGGGTTCGGGCTAGGGTTAGGGTTAGGGGACGGGGACGGTTTAGGGTCCAGGTGAGGGTACGACAACGCTTGAGGGGGAGCGTACGTGTGAGGGCGCGGGTGAGTGTTAGCGTACGGGTTAGGATTAGGGGACGGGTTAGGGTCAGGCTTCGGGGAAGGGTTAGGGTTAGGGTTCGGGCTAGGGTTAGGGTTAGGGGACGGGGACGGTTTAGGGTCCAGGTGAGGGTACGACAACGCTTGAGGGGGAGCGTACGTGTGAGGGCGCGGGTTAGCGTTAGCGTACGGGTTAGGATTAGGGGACGGGTGAGGGTCAGGCTTCGGGGAAGGGTTAGGGTTAGGGTTCGGGCTAGGGTTAGGGTTAGGGGACGGGGACGGTTTAGTGTCCAGGTGAGGGTACGACAACGCTTGAGGGGGAGCGTACGTGTGAGGGCGCGGGTTAGCGTTAGCGTACGGGTTAGGATTAGGGGACGGGTGAGGGTCAGGCTTCGGGGAAGGGTTAGGGTTCGGGTTCGGGCTAGGGTTAGGGTTAGGGGACGGGGACGGTTTCGGGTCCAGGTGAGGGTACGACAACGCTTGAGGGGGAGCGTATGTGTGAGGGCGCGGGTTAGCGTTAGCGTACGGGTTAGGATTAGGGGACGGGTGAGGGTCAGGCTTCGGGGAAGGGTTAGGGTTAGGGTTCGGGCTAGGGTTAGGGTTAGGGGACGGGGACGGTTTAGGGTCCAGGTGAGGGTACGACAACGCTTGAGGGGGAGCGTACGTGTGAGGGCGCGGGTTAGCGTTAGCGTACGGGTTAGGATTAGGGGACGGGTGAGGGTCAGGCTTCGGGGAAGGGTTAGGGTTAGGGTTCGGGCTAGGGTTAGGGTTAGGGGACGGGGACGGTTTAGGGTCCAGGTGAGGGTACGACAACACTTGAGGGGGAGCGTACGTGTGAGGGCGCGGGTTAGCGTTAGCGTACGGGTTAGGATTAGGGGACGGGTGAGGGTCAGGCTTCGGGGAAGGGTTAGGGTTAGGGTTCGGGCTAGGGTTAGGGTTAGGGGACGGGGACGGTTTAGGGTCCAGGTGAGGGTACGACAACGCTTGAGGGGGAGCGTACGTGTGAGGGCGCGGGTTAGCGTTAGCGTATGGGTTAGGATTAGGGGACGGGTGAGGGTCAGGCTTCGGGGAAGGGTTAGGGTTAGGGTTCGGGCTAGGGTTAGGGGACGGGGACGGGAACGGTTTAGGGTCCAGGTGAGGGTACGACAACGCTTCAGGGGGAGCGTACGTGTGAGGGCGCGGGTTAGCGTTAGCGTACGGGTTAGGATTAGGGGACGGGTGAGGGTCAGGCTTCGGGGAAGGGTTAGGGTTAGGGTTCGGGCTAGGGTTAGGGTTAGGGGACGGGGACGGTTTAGGGTCCAGGTGAGGGTACGACAACGTTTGAGGGGGAGCGTACGTGTGAGGGCGCGGGTTAGCGTTAGCGTACGGGTTAGGATTAGGGGACGGGTGAGGGTCAGGCTTCGGGGAAGGGTTAGGGTTAGGGTTCGGGCTAGGGTTAGGGTTAGGGGACGGGGACGGTTTAGGGTCCAGGTGAGGGTACGACAACGCTTGAGGGGGAGCGTACGTGTGAGGGCGCGGGTTAGCGTTAGCGTACGGGTTAGGATTAGGGGACGGGTGAGGGTCAGGCTTCGGGGAAGGGTTAGGGTTAGGGTTCGGGCTAGGGTTAGGGTTAGGGGACGGGGACGGTTTAGGGTCCATGTGAGGGTACGACAACGCTTGAGGGGGAGCGTACGTGTGAGGGCGCGGGTTAGCGTTAGCGTACGGGTTAGGATTAGGGGACGGGTGAGGGTCAAGCTTAAGGGAAGGGTTAGGGTTAGGGTTCGGGCTAGGGTTAGGGTTAGGGAACGGGGACGGTTTAGGGTCCAGGTGAGGGTACGACAATGCGTGAGGGGGAGCGTACGTGTGAGGGCGCGGGTTAGCGTTAGCGTACGGGTTAGGTTAGGGGACGGGTGAGGGTCAGGCTTCGGGGAAGGGTTAGGGTTAGGGTTCGGGCTAGGGTTAGGGTTAGGGGACGGGGACAGTTTAGGGTCCAGGTGAGGGTACGACAACGCTTGAGGGGGAGCGTACGAGTGAGGGCGCGGGTGAGCGTTAGCGTACGGGTTAGGATTAGGGGACGGGTGAGGGTCAGGCTTCGGGGAAGGGTTAGGGTTAGGGTTCGGGCTAGGGTTAGGGTTAGGGGACGGGGACGGTTTAGGGTCCAGGTGAGGGTACGACAACGCTTGAGGGGGAGCGTACGTGTGAGGGCGCGGGTGAGCGTTAGCGTACGGGTTAGGATTAGGGGACGGGTGAGGGTCAGGCTTTGGGGAAGGGTTAGGGTTAGGGTTCGGGCTAGGGTTAGGGTTAGGGGACGGGGACGGTTTAGGGTCCAGGTGAGGGTATGACAACGCTTGAGGGGGAGCGTACGTGTGAGGGCGCGGGTGAGCGTTAGCGTACGGGTTAGGATTAGGGGACGGGTGAGGGTCAGGCTTCGGGGAAGGGTTAGGGTTAGGGTTCGGGCTAGGGTTAGGGTTAGGGGACGGGGACGGTTTATGGTCCAGGTGAGGGTACGACAACGCTTGAGGGGGAGCCTACGTGTGAGGGCGAGGGTTAGCGTTAGCGTACGGGTTAGGATTAGGGGACGGGTGAGGGTCAGGCTTCGGGGAAGGGTTAGGGTTAGGGTTCGGGCTAGGGTTAGGGTTAGGGGACCGGGACGGTTTAGGGTCCAGGTGAGGGTACGACAACGCTTGAGGGGGAGCGTACGTGTGAGGGCGCGGGTTAGCGTTAGCGTACGGGTTAGGATTAGGGGACGGGTGAGGGTCAGGCTTCGGGGAAGGGTTAGGGTTAGGGTTCGGGCTAGGGTTAGGGTTAGGGGACGGGGACGGTTTAGGGTCCAGGTGAGGGTACGACAACGCTTGAGGGGGAGCGTACGTGTGAGGGCGCGGGTGAGCGTTAGCGTACGGGTTAGGATTGGGGACGGGTGAGGGTCAGGCTTCTGGGAAGGGTTAGGGTTAGCGTTCGGGCTAGGGTTAGGGTTAGTGGACAGGGACGGTTTAGGGTCCAGGTGAGGGTACGACAACGCTTGAGGGGGAGCGTACGTGTGAGGGCGCGGGTGAGCGTTAGCGTACGGGTTAGGATTAGGGGACGGGTGAGTGTCAGGCTTCGGGGAAGGGTTAGGGTTAGGGTTCGGGCTAGGGTTAGGGTTAGGGGACGGGGACGGTTTAGGGTCCAGGTGAGGGTACGACAACGCTTGAGGGGGAGCGTACGTGTGAGGGCGCGGGTTAGCGTTAGCGTACGGGTTAGGATTAGGGGACGGGTGAGGGTCAGGCTTCGGGGAAGTGTTAGGGTTAGGGTTCGGGCTAGGGTTAGGGTTAGGGGACGGGGACGGTTTAGGGTCCAGGTGAGGGTACGACAACGCTTGAGGGGGAGCGTACGTGTGAGGGCGCGGTTTAGCGTTAGCGTATGGGTTAGGATTAGGGGACGGGTGAGGGTCAGGCTTCGGGGAAGTGTTAGGGTTAGGGTTCGGGCTAGGGTTAGGGTTAGGGGACGGGGACGGTTTAGGGTCCAGGTGAGGGTACGACAACGCTTGAGGGGGAGCGTACGTGTGAGGGCGCGGGTTAGCGTTAGCGTACGGGTTAGGATTAGGGGACGGGTGAGGGTCAGGCTTCGGAGAAGGGTTAGGGTTAGGGTTCGGGCTAGGGTTAGTGTTAGGGGACGGGGACGGTTTAGGGTCCAGGTGAGGGTACGACAACGCTTGAGGGGGAGCGTACGTGTGAGGGCGCGGTTTAGCGTTAGCGTATGGGTTAGGATTAGGGGACGGGTGAGGGTCAGGCTTCGGGGAAGGGTTAGGGTTAGGGTTCGGGCTAGGGTTCGGGTTAGGGGACGGAGACGGTTTAGGGTCCAGGTGAGGGTACGACAACGCTTGAGGGGGAGCGTACGTGTGAGGGCGCGGGTTAGCGTTAGCGTACGGGTTAGGATTAGGGGACGGGTGAGGGTCAGGCTTCGGGGAAGGGTTAGGGTTAGGGTTCGGGCTAGGGTTAGGGTTAGGGGACGGGGACGGTTTAGGGTCCAGGTGAGGGTACGACAATGCTTGAGGGGGAGCGTACGTGTGAGGGCGCGGGTTAGCGTTAGCGTACGGGTTAGGATTAGGGGACGGGTGAGGGTCAGGCTTCGGGGAAGGGTTAGGGTTAGGGTTCGGGCTAGGGTTAGGGTTAGGGGACGGGGACGGTTTAGGGTCCAGGTGAGGGTACGACAACGCTTGAGGGGGAGCGTACGTGTGAGGGCGCGGGTTAGCGTTAGCGTACGGGTTAGGATTAGGGGACGGGTGAGGGTCAGGCTTCGGGGAAGGGTTAGGGTTAGGGTTCGGGCTAGGGTTAGGGTTAGGGGACGGGGACGGTTTAGGGTCCAGGTGAGGGTACGACAACGCTTGAGGGGGAGCGTACGTGTGAGGGCGCGGGTTAGCGTTAGCGTACGGGTTAGGATTAGGGGACGGGTGAGGGTCAGGCTTCGGAGAAGGGTTAGGGTTAGGGTTCGGGCTAGGGTTAGGGTTAGGGGACGGGGACGGTTTAGGGTCCAGGTGAGGGTACGACAACGCTTGAGGGGGAGCGTACGTGTGAGGGCGCGGTTTAGCGTTAGCGTATGGGTTAGGATTAGGGGACGGGTGAGGGTCAGGCTTCGGGGAAGGGTTAGGGTTAGGGTTCGGGCTAGGGTTCGGGTTAGGGGACGGGGACGGTTTAGGGTCCAGGTGAGGGTACGACAACGCTTGAGGGGGAGCGTACGTGTGAGGGCGCGGGTTAGCGTTAGCGTACGGGTTAGGATTAGGGGACGGGTGAGGGTCAGGCTTCGGGGAAGGGTTAGGGTTCGGGTTCGGGCTAGGGTTAGGGTTAGGGGACGGGGACGGTTTAGGGTCCAGGTGAGGGTACGACAATGCTTGAGGGGGAGCGTACGTGTGAGGGCGCGGGTTAGCGTTAGCGTACGGGTTAGGATTAGGGGACGGGTGAGGGTCAGGCTTCGGGGAAGGGTTAGGGTTAGGGTTCGGGCTAGGGTTAGGGTTAGGGGACGGGGACGGTTTATGGTCCAGGTGAGGGTACGACAACGCTTGAGGGGGAGCCTACGTGTGAGGGCGAGGGTTAGCGTTAGCGTACGGGTTAGGATTAGGGGACGGGTGAGGGTCAGGCTTCGGGGAAGGGTTAGGGTTAGGGTTCGGGCTAGGGTTAGGGTTAGGGGACCGGGACGGTTTAGGGTCCAGGTGAGGGTACGACAACGCTTGAGGGGGAGCGTACGTGTGAGGGCGCGGGTTAGCGTTAGCGTACGGGTTAGGATTAGGGGACGGGTGAGGGTCAGGCTTCGGGGAAGGGTTAGGGTTAGGGTTCGGGCTAGGGTTAGGGTTAGGGGACGGGGACGGTTTAGGGTCCAGGTGAGGGTACGACAACGCTTGAGGGGGAGCGTACGTGTGAGGGCGCGGGTGAGCGTTAGCGTACGGGTTAGGATTGGGGACGGGTGAGGGTCAGGCTTCTGGGAAGGGTTAGGGTTAGCGTTCGGGCTAGGGTTAGGGTTAGTGGACAGGGACGGTTTAGGGTCCAGGTGAGGGTACGACAACGCTTGAGGGGGAGCGTACGTGTGAGGGCGCGGGTGAGCGTTAGCGTACGGGTTAGGATTAGGGGACGGGTGAGTGTCAGGCTTCGGGGAAGGGTTAGGGTTAGGGTTCGGGCTAGGGTTAGGGTTAGGGGACGGGGACGGTTTAGGGTCCAGGTGAGGGTACGACAACGCTTGAGGGGGAGCGTACGTGTGAGGGCGCGGGTTAGCGTTAGCGTACGGGTTAGGATTAGGGGACGGGTGAGGGTCAGGCTTCGGGGAAGTGTTAGGGTTAGGGTTCGGGCTAGGGTTAGGGTTAGGGGACGGGGACGGTTTAGGGTCCAGGTGAGGGTACGACAACGCTTGAGGGGGAGCGTACGTGTGAGGGCGCGGTTTAGCGTTAGCGTATGGGTTAGGATTAGGGGACGGGTGAGGGTCAGGCTTCGGGGAAGTGTTAGGGTTAGGGTTCGGGCTAGGGTTAGGGTTAGGGGACGGGGACGGTTTAGGGTCCAGGTGAGGGTACGACAACGCTTGAGGGGGAGCGTACGTGTGAGGGCGCGGGTTAGCGTTAGCGTACGGGTTAGGATTAGGGGACGGGTGAGGGTCAGGCTTCGGAGAAGGGTTAGGGTTAGGGTTCGGGCTAGGGTTAGTGTTAGGGGACGGGGACGGTTTAGGGTCCAGGTGAGGGTACGACAACGCTTGAGGGGGAGCGTACGTGTGAGGGCGCGGTTTAGCGTTAGCGTATGGGTTAGGATTAGGGGACGGGTGAGGGTCAGGCTTCGGGGAAGGGTTAGGGTTAGGGTTCGGGCTAGGGTTCGGGTTAGGGGACGGAGACGGTTTAGGGTCCAGGTGAGGGTACGACAACGCTTGAGGGGGAGCGTACGTGTGAGGGCGCGGGTTAGCGTTAGCGTACGGGTTAGGATTAGGGGACGGGTGAGGGTCAGGCTTCGGGGAAGGGTTAGGGTTAGGGTTCGGGCTAGGGTTAGGGTTAGGGGACGGGGACGGTTTAGGGTCCAGGTGAGGGTACGACAATGCTTGAGGGGGAGCGTACGTGTGAGGGCGCGGGTTAGCGTTAGCGTACGGGTTAGGATTAGGGGACGGGTGAGGGTCAGGCTTCGGGGAAGGGTTAGGGTTAGGGTTCGGGCTAGGGTTAGGGTTAGGGGACGGGGACGGTTTAGGGTCCAGGTGAGGGTACGACAACGCTTGAGGGGGAGCGTACGTGTGAGGGCGCGGGTTAGCGTTAGCGTACGGGTTAGGATTAGGGGACGGGTGAGGGTCAGGCTTCGGGGAAGGGTTAGGGTTAGGGTTCGGGCTAGGGTTAGGGTTAGGGGACGGGGACGGTTTAGGGTCCAGGTGAGGGTACGACAACGCTTGAGGGGGAGCGTACGTGTGAGGGCGCGGGTTAGCGTTAGCGTACGGGTTAGGATTAGGGGACGGGTGAGGGTCAGGCTTCGGAGAAGGGTTAGGGTTAGGGTTCGGGCTAGGGTTAGGGTTAGGGGACGGGGACGGTTTAGGGTCCAGGTGAGGGTACGACAACGCTTGAGGGGGAGCGTACGTGTGAGGGCGCGGTTTAGCGTTAGCGTATGGGTTAGGATTAGGGGACGGGTGAGGGTCAGGCTTCGGGGAAGGGTTAGGGTTAGGGTTCGGGCTAGGGTTCGGGTTAGGGGACGGGGACGGTTTAGGGTCCAGGTGAGGGTACGACAACGCTTGAGGGGGAGCGTACGTGTGAGGGCGCGGGTTAGCGTTAGCGTACGGGTTAGGATTAGGGGACGGGTGAGGGTCAGGCTTCGGGGAAGGGTTAGGGTTCGGGTTCGGGCTAGGGTTAGGGTTAGGGGACGGGGACGGTTTAGGGTCCAGGTGAGGGTACGACAATGCTTGAGGGGGAGCGTACGTGTGAGGGCGCGGGTTAGCGTTAGCGTACGGGTTAGGATTAGGGGACGGGTGAGGGTCAGGCTTCGGGGAAGGGTTAGGGTTAGGGTTCGGGCTAGGGTTAGGGTTAGGGGACGGGGACGGTTTAGGGTCCAGGTGAGGGTACGACAACGCTTGAGGGGGAGCGTACGTGTGAGGGCGCGGGTTAGCGTTAGCGTACGGGTTAGGATTAGGGGACGGGTGAGGGTCAGGCTTCGGGGAAGGGTTAGGGTTAGGGTTCGGGCTAGGGTTAGGGTTAGGGGACGGGGACGGTTTAGGGTCCAGGTGAGGGTACGACAACGCTTGAGGGGGAGCGTAGGTGTGAGGGCGCGGGTGAGCGTTAGCGTACGGGTTAGGATTGGGGACGGGTGAGGGTCAGGCTTCTGGGAAGGGTTAGGGTTAGCGTTCGGGCTAGGGTTAGGGTTAGTGGACAGGGACGGTTTAGGGTCCAGGTTAGGGTACGACAACGCTTGAGGGGGAGCGTACGTGTGAGGGCGCGGGTGAGCGTTAGCGTACGGGTTAGGATTAGGGGACGGGTGAGTGTCAGGCTTCGGGGAAGGGTTAGGGTTAGGGTTCGGGCTAGGGTTAGGGTTAGGGGACGGGGACGGTTTAGGGTCCAGGTGAGGGTACGACAACGCTTGAGGGGGAGCGTACGTGTGAGGGCGCGGGTTAGCGTTAGCGTACGGGTTAGGATTAGGGGACGGGTGAGGGTCAGGCTTCGGGGAAGTGTTAGGGTTAGGGTTCGGGCTAGGGTTAGGGTTAGGGGACGGGGACGGTTTAGGGTCCAGGTGAGGGTACGACAACGCTTGAGGGGGAGCGTACGTGTGAGGGCGCGGTTTAGCGTTAGCGTATGGGTTAGGATTAGGGGACGGGTGAGGGTCAGGCTTCGGGGAAGTGTTAGGGTTAGGGTTCGGGCTAGGGTTAGGGTTAGGGGACGGGGACGGTTTAGGGTCCAGGTGAGGGTACGACAACGCTTGAGGGGGAGCGTACGTGTGAGGGCGCGGGTTAGCGTTAGCGTACGGGTTAGGATTAGGGGACGGGTGAGGGTCAGGCTTCGGAGAAGGGTTAGGGTTAGGGTTCGGGCTAGGGTTAGTGTTAGGGGACGGGGACGGTTTAGGGTCCAGGTGAGGGTACGACAACGCTTGAGGGGGAGCGTACGTGTGAGGGCGCGGTTTAGCGTTAGCGTATGGGTTAGGATTAGGGGACGGGTGAGGGTCAGGCTTCGGGGAAGGGTTAGGGTTAGGGTTCGGGCTAGGGTTCGGGTTAGGGGACGGAGACGGTTTAGGGTCCAGGTGAGGGTACGACAACGCTTGAGGGGGAGCGTACGTGTGAGGGCGCGGGTTAGCGTTAGCGTACGGGTTAGGATTAGGGGACGGGTGAGGGTCAGGCTTCGGGGAAGGGTTAGGGTTAGGGTTCGGGCTAGGGTTAGGGTTAGGGGACGGGGACGGTTTAGGGTCCAGGTGAGGGTACGACAATGCTTGAGGGGGAGCGTACGTGTGAGGGCGCGGGTTAGCGTTAGCGTACGGGTTAGGATTAGGGGACGGGTGAGGGTCAGGCTTCGGGGAAGGGTTAGGGTTAGGGTTCGGGCTAGGGTTAGGGTTAGGGGACGGGGACGGTTTAGGGTCCAGGTGAGGGTACGACAACGCTTGAGGGGGAGCGTACGTGTGAGGGCGCGGGTTAGCGTTAGCGTACGGGTTAGGATTAGGGGACGGGTGAGGGTCAGGCTTCGGGGAAGGGTTAGGGTTAGGGTTCGGGCTAGGGTTAGGGTTAGGGGACGGGGACGGTTTAGGGTCCAGGTGAGGGTACGACAACGCTTGAGGGGGAGCGTACGTGTGAGGGCGCGGGTTAGCGTTAGCGTACGGGTTAGGATTAGGGGACGGGTGAGGGTCAGGCTTCGGAGAAGGGTTAGGGTTAGGGTTCGGGCCAGGGTTAGGGTTAGGGGACGGGGACGGTTTAGGGTCCAGGTGAGGGTACGACAACGCTTGAGGGGGAGCGTACGTGTGAGGGCGCGGTTTAGCGTTAGCGTATGGGTTAGGATTAGGGGACGGGTGAGGGTCAGGCTTCGGGGAAGGGTTAGGGTTAGGGTTCGGGCTAGGGTTCGGGTTAGGGGACGGGGACGGTTTAGGGTCCAGGTGAGGGTACGACAACGCTTGAGGGGGAGCGTACGTGTGAGGGCGCGGGTTAGCGTTAGCGTACGGGTTAGGATTAGGGGACGGGTGAGGGTCAGGCTTCGGGGAAGGGTTAGGGTTCGGGTTCGGGCTAGGGTTAGGGTTAGGGGACGGGGACGGTTTAGGGTCCAGGTGAGGGTACGACAATGCTTGAGGGGGAGCGTACGTGTGAGGGCGCGGGTTAGCGTTAGCGTACGGGTTAGGATTAGGGGACGGGTGAGGGTCAGGCTTCGGGGAAGGGTTAGGGTTAGGGTTCGGGCTAGGGTTAGGGTTAGGGGACGGGGACGGTTTAGGGTCCAGGTGAGGGTACGACAACGCTTGAGGGGGAGCGTACGTGTGAGGGCGCGGGTTAGCGTTAGCGTACGGGTTAGGATTAGGGGACGGGTGAGGGTCAGGCTTCGGGGAAGGGTTAGGGTTAGGGTTCGGGCTAGGGTTAGGGTTAGGGGACGGGGACGGTTTAGGGTCCAGGTGAGGGTACGACAACGCTTGAGGGGGAGCGTACGTGTGAGGGCGCGGGTTAGCGTTAGCGTACGGGTTAGGATTAGGGGATGGGTGAAGGTCAGGCTTCGGGGAAGGGTTAGGGTTAGGGTTCGGGCTAGGGTTAGGGTTAGGGGACGCGGACGGTTTAGGGTCCAGGTGAGGGTACGACAACGCTTGAGGGGGAGCGTACGTGTGAGGGCGCGGGTTAGCGTTAGCGTACGGGTTAGGATTAGGGGACGGGTGAGGGTCAGGCTTCGGGGAAGTGTTAGGGTTAGGGTTCGGGCTAGGGTTAGGGTTAGGGGACGGGGACGGTTTAGGGTCCAGGTGAGGGTACGACAACGCTTGAGGGGGAGCGTACGTGTGAGGGCGCGGGTTAGCGTTAGCGTACGGGTTAGGATTAGGGGACGGGTGAGGGTCAGGCTTCGGAGAAGGGTTAGGGTTAGGGTTCGGGCTAGGGTTAGGGTTAGGGGACGGGGTCGGTTTAGGGTCCAGGTGAGGGTACGACAACGCTGGAGGGGGAGCGTACGTGTGAGGGCGCGGTTTAGCGTTAGCGTATGGGTTAGGATTAGGGGACGGGTGAGGGTCAGGCTTCGGGGAAGGGTTAGGGTTAGGGTTCGGGCTAGGGTTCGGGTTAGGGGACGGGGACGGTTTAGGGTCCAGGTGAGGGTACGACAACGCTTGAGGGGGAGCGTATGTGTGAGGGCGCGGGTTAGCGTTAGCGTACGGGTTAGGATTAGGGGACGGGTGAGGGTCAGGCTTCGGGGAAGGGTTAGGGTTAGGGTTCGGGCTAGGGTTAGGGGACGGGGACTGGGACGGTTTAGGGTCCAGGTGAGGGTACGACAACGCTTGAGGGGGAGCGTACGTGTGAGGGCGCGGGTTAGCGTTAGCGTACGGGTTAGGATTAGGGGACGGCTGAGGGTCAGGCTTCGGGGAAGGTTTAGGGTTAGGTTTCGGGCTAGGGTTAGGGTTAGGGGACGGGGACGGTTTAGGGTCCATGTGAGGGTACGACAACGCTTGAGGGGGAGCGTACGTGTGAGGGCGCGGGTTAGCGTTAGCGTACAGGTTAGGATTAGGGGACGGGTGAGGGTCAGGCTTCGGGGAAGGGTTAGGGTTAGGGTTCGGGCTAGGGTTAGGGTTTGGGAACGGGGACGGTTTAGGGTCCAGGTGAGGATACGGCAACGCGTGAGGGGGAGCGTACGTGTGAGGGCGCGGGTGAGCGTTAGCGTACGGGTTAGGATTAGGGGACGGGTGAGGGTCAGGCTTCGGGGAAGGGTTAGGGTTAGGGTTCGGGCTAGGGTTAGGGTTAGGGGACGGGGACGGTTTAGGGTCCAGGTGAGGGTACGACAACGCTTGAGGGGGAGCGTATGTGTGAGGGCGCGGGTGAGCGTTATCGTACGGGTTAGGATTAGGGGACGGGTGAGGGTCAGGCTTCGGGGAAGGGTTAGGGTTAGGGTTCGGGCTAGGGTTAGGGTTAGGGGACGGGGACGGTTTAGGGTCCAGGTGAGGGTACGACAACGCTTGAGGGGGAGCGTACGTTTGAGGGCGCGGGTGAGCGTTAGTGTACGGGTTAGGATTAGGGGACGGGTGAGGGTCAGGCTTCGGGGAAGGGTTAGGGTTAGGGTTCGGGCTAGGGTTAGGGTTAGGGGACGGGGACGGTTTAGGGTCCCGGTGACGGTATGACAACGCTTGAGGGGGAGCGTACGTGTGAGGGCGCGGGTGAGCGTTAGCGTACGGGTTAGGATTAGGGGACGGGTGAGGGTCAGGCTTCGGGGAAGGGTTAGGGTTAGGGTTCGGGCTAGGGTTAGGGTTAGGGGACGGGGACGGTTTAGGGTCCAGGTGAGGGTACGACAACGCTTGAGGGGGAGCCTACGTGTGAGGGCGCGGGTTAGCGTTAGCGTACGGGTTAGGATTAGGGGACGGGTGAGGGTCAGGCTTCGGGGAAGGGTTAGGGTTAGGGTTCGGGCTAGGGTTAGGGGACGGGGACGGGAACGGTTTAGGGTCCAGGTGAGGGTACGACAACGCTTCAGGGGGAGCGTACGTGTGAGGGCGCGGGTTAGCGTTAGCGTACGGGTTAGGATTAGGGGACGGGTGAGGGTCAGGCTTCGGGGAAGGGTTAGGGTTAGGGTTCGGGCTAGGGTTAGGGTTAGGGGACGGGGACGGTTTAGGGTCCAGGTGAGGGTACAACAACGCTTGAGTGGGAGCGTATGTGTGAGGGCGCGGGTTAGCGTTAGCGTACGGGTTAGGATTAGGGGACGGGTGAGGGTCAGGCTTCGGGGAAGGGTTAGGGTTAGGGTTCGGGCTAGGGTTAGGGTTAGGGGACGGGGACGGTTTAGGGTCCAGGTGAGGGTACGACAACGCTTGAGGGGGAGCGTACGTGTGAGGGCGCGGGTTAGCGTTAGCGTACGGGTTAGGATTAGGGGACGGGTGAGGGTCAGGCTTCGGGGAAGGGTTAGGGTTAGGGTTCGGGCTAGGGTTAGGGTTAGGGGACGGGGACGGTTTAGGGTCCATGTGAGGGTACGACAACGCTTGAGGGGGAGCGTACGTGTGAGGGCGCGGGTTAGCGTTAGCGTACGGGTTAGGATTAGGGGACGGGTGAGGGTCAGGCTTCGGGGAAGGGTTAGGGTTAGGGTTCGGGCTAGGGTTAGGGTTAGGGGACGGGGACGGTTTAGGGTCCAGGTGAGGGTACGACAATGCCTGAGGGGGAGCGTACGTGTGAGGGCGCGGGTGAGCGTTAGCGTACGGGTTAGGATTAGGGGACGGGTGAGGGTCAGGCTTTGGGGAAGGGTTAGGGTTAGGGTTCGGGCTAGGGTTAGGGTTAGGGGACGGGGACAGTTTAGGGTCCAGGTGAGGGTACGACAACGCTTGAGGGGGAGCGTACGAGTGAGGGCGCGGGTGAGCGTTAGCGTACGGGTTAGGATTAGGGGACGAGTGAGGGTCAGGCTTCGGGGAAGGGTTAGGGTTAGGGTTCGGGCTAGGGTTAGGGTTAGGGGACGCGGACGGTTTAGGGTCCAGGTGAGGGTACGACAACGCTTGAGGGGGAGCGTACGTGTGAGGGCGCGGGTGAGCGTTAGCGTACGGGTTAGGATTAGGGGACGGGTGAGGGTCAGGCTTTGGGGAAGGGTTAGGGTTAGGGTTCGGGCTAGGGTTAGGGTTAGGGGACGGGGACGGTTTAGGGTCCAGGTGAGGGTATGACAACGCTTGAGGGGGAGCGTACGTGTGAGGGCGCGGGTGAGCGTTAGCGTACGGGTTAGGATTAGGGGACGGGTGAGGGTCAGGCTTCGGGGAAGGGTTAGGGTTAGGGTTCGGGCTAGGGTTAGGGTTAGGGGACGGGGACGGTTTAGGGTCCAGGTGAGGGTACGACAACGCTTGAGGGGGAGCGTACGTGTGAGGGCGCGGGTTAGCCTTAGCGTACGGGTTAGGATTAGGGGACGGGTGAGGGTCAGGCTTCGGGGAAGGGTTAGGGTTAGAGTTCGGGCTAGGGTTAGGGTTAGGGGACGGGGACGGTTTAGGGTCCAGGTGAGGGTACGACAACGCTTGAGGGGGAGCGTACGTGTGAGGGCGCGGGTGAGCGTTAGCGTACGGGTTAGGATTAGGGGACGGGTGAGGGTCAGGCTTCGGGGAAGGGTTAGGGTTAGCGTTCGGGCTAGGGTTAGGGTTAGTGGACGGGGACGGTTTAGGGTCCAGGTGAGGGTACGACAACGCTTGAGGGGGAGCGTACGTGTGAGGGCGCGGGTGAGCGTTAGCGTACGGGTTAGGATTAGGGGACGGGTGAGGGTCAGGCTTCGGGGAAGGGTTAGGGTTAGGGTTCGGGCTAGGGTTAGGGTTAGGGGACGGGGACGGTTTAGGGTCCAGGTGAGGGTACGACAACGCTTGAGGGGGAGCGTACGTGTGAGGGCGCGGGTGAGCGTTAGCGTACGGGTTAGGATTAGGGGACGGGTGAGGGTCAGGCTTCGGGGAAGGGTTAGGGTTAGTGTTCGGGCTAGGGTTAGGGTTAGGGGACGGGGACGGTTTAGGGTCCAGGTGAGGGTACGACAACGCTTGAGGGGGAGCGTACGTGTGAGGGCGCGGGTGAGCGTTAGCGTACGGGTTAGGATTAGGGGACGGGTGAGGGTCAGGCTTCGGGGAAGGGTTAGGGTTAGTGTTCGGGCTAGGGTTAGGGTTAGGGGACGGGGACGGTTTAGGGTCCAGGTGAGGGTACGACAACGCTTGAGGGGGAGCGTACGTGTGAGGGCGCGGGTGAGCGTTAGCGTACGGGTTAGGATTAGGGGACGGGTGAGGGTCAGGCTTCGGGGAAGGTTTAGGGTTAGGGTTCGGGCTAGGGTTAGGGTTAGGGGACGGGGACGGTTTAGGGTCCAGCTGAGGGTACGAAAATGCTTGAGGGGGAGCGTATGTGTGAGGGCGCGGGTGAGCGTTAGCGTACGGGTTAGGATTAGGGGACGGGTGAGGGTCAGGCTTCGGGGAAGGGTTAGGGTTAGGGTTCGGGCTAGGGTTAGGGTTAGGGGACGGGGACGGTTTAGGGTCCAGGTGAGGGTACGACAACGCTTGAGGGGGAGCGTACGTGTGAGGGCGCTGGTTAGCGTTAGCATACGGGTTAGGATTAGGGGACGGGAGAGGGTCAGGCTTCGGGGAAGGGTTAGGGTTAGGGTTCGGGCTAGGGTTAGGGTTAGGGGACGGGGACGGTTTAGGGTCCAGGTGAGGGTACGACAACGCTTGAGGGGGAGCGTATGTGTTAGGGGGCGGGTGAGCGTTAGCGTACGGGTTAGGATTAGGGGACGGGTGAGGGTCAGGCTTCGGGGAAGGGTTAGGGTTAGGGTTCGGGCTAGGGTTAGGGTTAGGGGACGGGGACGGTTTAGGGTCCGGGTGAGGGTACGACAATGCTTGAGGGGGAGCGTACGTGTGAGGGGGCGGGTGAGCGTTAGCGTACGGGTTAGGATTAGGGGACGGGTGAGGGTCAGGCTTCGGGGAAGGGTTAGGGTTAGAGTTCGGGCTAGGGTTAGGGTTAGGGGACGGGGACGGTTTAGGGTCCAGGTGAGGGTACGACAACGCTTGAGGGGGAGCGTACGTGTGAGGGCGCGGGTTAGCGTTAGCGTACGGGTTAGGATTAGGGGACGGGTGAGGGTCAGGCTTCGGGGAAGGGTTAGGGTTAGGGTTCGGGCTAGGGTTAGGGTTAGGGGACGGGGACGGTTTAGGGTCCAGGTGAGGGTACGACAACGCTTGAGGGGGAGCGTACGTGTGAGGGCGCGGGTTAGCGTTAGCGTACGGGTTAGGATTAGGGGACGGGTGAGGGTCAGGCTTCGGGGAAGGGTTAGGGTTAGGGTTCGGGCTAGGGTTAGGGTTAGGGGACGGGGACGGTTTAGGGTCCAGGTGAGGGTACGACAACGCTTGAGGGGGAGCGTACGTGTGAGGGCGCGGGTTAGCGTTAGCGTACGGGTTAGGATTAGGGGACGGGTGAGGGTCAGGCTTCGGGGAAGGGTTAGGGTTAGGGTTCGGGCTAGGGTTAGGGTTAGGGGACGGGGACGGTTTAGGGTCCAGGTGAGGGTACAACAACGCTTGAGGGGGAGCGTACGTGTGAGGGCGTGGGTTAGCGTTAGCGTACGGGTTAGGATTATGAGACGGGTGAGGGTCAGGCTTCGGGGAAGGGTTAGGTTTAGGGTTCGGGCTAGGGTGAGGGTAAGGGGACGGGGACGGTTTAGGGTCCAGGTGAGGTTACGACAACGCTTGAGGGGGAGCGTACGTGTGAGGGCGCGGGTTAGCGTTAGCGTACGGGTTAGGATTAGGGGACGGGTGAGGGTCAGGCTTCGGGGAAGGGTTAGGGTTAGGGTTCGGGCTAGGGTTAGGGTTAGGGGACGGGGACGGTTTAGGGTCCAGGTGAGGGTACGACAACGCTTGAGGGGGAGCGTACGTGTGAGGGCGCGGGTTAGCGTTAGCGTACGGGTTAGGATTAGGGGACGGGTGAGGGTCAGGCTTCGGGGAATGGTTAGGGTTAGGGTTTGGGCTAGGGCTAGGGTTAGGGGACGGGGACGGTTTAGGGTCCAGGTGAGGGTAGGACAACGCTTGAGGGGGAGTGTACGTGTGAGGACGCGGGTTAGCGTTAGCGTACGGGTTAGGATTAGGGGACGGGTGAGGGTCAGGCTTCGGGGAAGGGTTAGGGTTAGGGTTCGGGCTAGGGTTAGGGTTAGGGGACGGGGACGGTTTAGGGTCCAGGTGAGGGTACGACAACGCTTGAGTGGGAGCGTACGTGTGAGGGAGCGGGTTAGCGTTAGCGTACGGGTTAGGATTAGGGGACGGGTGAGGGTCAGGCTTCGGGGAAGGGTTAGGGTTAGGGTTCGGGCTAGGGTTAGGGTTAGGGGACGGGGACAGTTTAGGGTCCAGGTGAGGGTACAACAACGCTTGAGGGGGAGCGTACGTGTGAGGGCGCGGGTTCGCGTTAGCGTACGGGTTAGGATTACGGGACGGGTGAGGGTCAGGCTTCGGGGAAGGGTTAGGGTTAGGGTTCGGGCTAGGGTTAGGGTTAGGGGACGGGGACGGTTTAGGGTCCATGTGAGGGTACGACAACGCTTGAGGGGGAGCGTACGTGTGAGGGCGCGGGTTAGCGTTAGCGTACGGGTTAGGATTAGGGGACGGGTGAGGGTCAGGCTTCGGGGAAGGGTTAGGGTTAGGGTTCGGGCTAGGGTTAGGGTTAGGGAACGGGGACGGTTTAGGGTCCAGGTGAGGGTACGACAACGCGTGAGGGGGAGCGTACGTGTGAGGGCGCGGGTGAGCGTTAGCGTACGGGTTAGGATTAGGGGACGGGTGAGGGTCAGGCTTCGGGGAAGTGTTAGTGTTAGGGTTCGGGCTAGGGTTAGGGTTAGGGGACGGGGACGGTTTAGGGTCCAGGTGAGGGTACGACAACGCTTGAGGGGGAGCGTACGTGTGAGGGCGCGGGTGAGCGTTAGCGTACGGGTTAGGATTAGGGGACGGGTGAGGGTCAGGCTTCGGGGAAGGGTTAGGGTTAGGGTTCGGGCTAGGGTTAGGGTTAGGGGACGGGGACGGTTTAGGGTCCAGGTGAGGGTACGACAACGCTTGAGGGGGAGCGTACGTGTGAGGGCGCGGGTGAGCGTTAGCGTACGCGTTAGGATTAGGGGACGGGTGAGGGTCAGGCTTCGGGGAAGGGTTAGGGTTAGGGTTCGGGCTAGGGTTAGGGTTAGTGGACGGGGACGGTTTAGGGTCCAGGTGAGGGTACGACAACGCTTGAGGGGGAGCGTACGTGTGAGGGCGCGGGTTAGCGTTAGCGTACGGGTTAGGATTAGGGGACGGGTGAGGGTCAGGCTTCGGGGCAGGGTTAGGGTTAGGGTTCGGGCTAGGGTTAGGGTTAGGGGACGGGGACGGTTTAGGGTCCAGGTGAGGGTACGACAACGCTTGAGGGGGAGCGTACGTGTGAGGGCGCGGGTTAGCGTTAGCGTACGGGTTAGGATTAGGGGACGGGTGAGGGTCAGGCTTCGGGGAAGGGTTAGGGTTCGGGTTCGGGCTAGGGTTAGGGTTAGGGGACGGGGACGGTTTAGGGTCCAGGTGAGGGTACGACAACGCTTGAGGGGGAGCGTACGTGTGAGGTCGCGGGTTAGCGTTAGCGTACGGGTTAGGATTAGGGGACGGGTGAGGGTCAGGCTTCGGGGAAGGGTTAGGGTTAGGGTTCGGGCTAGGGTTAGGGTTAGGGGACGGGGACGGTTTAGGGTCCAGGTGAGGGTACGACAACGCTTGAGGGGGAGCGTACGTGTGAGGGCGCGGGTTAGCGTTAGCGTACGGGTTAGGATTAGGGGACGGGTGAGGGTCAGGCTTCGGGGAAGGTTTAGGGTTCGGGTTCGGGCTAGGGTTAGGGTTAGGGGATGGGGACGGTTTAGGGTCCAGGTGAGGGTACGACAACGCTTGAGGGGGAGCGTACGTGTGAGGGCGCGGGTTAGCGTTAGCGTACGGGTTAGGATTAGGGGACGTGTGAGGGTCAGGCTTCGGGGAAGGGTTAGGGTTAGGGTTCGGGCTAGGGTTAGGGTTAGGGGACGGGGACGGTTTAGGGTCCAGGTGAGGGTACGACAACGCTTGAGGGGGAGCGTACGTGTGAGGGCGCGGGTTAGCGTTAGCGTACGGGTTAGGATTAGGGGACGGGTGAGGGTCAGGCTTCGGGGAAGGGTTAGGGTTAGGGTTCGGGCTAGGGTTAGGGTTAGGGGACGGGGACGGTTTAGGGTCCAGGTGAGGGTACGACAACGCTTGAGGGGGAGCGTACGTGTGAGGGCGCGGGTTAGCGTTAGCGTACGGGTTAGGATTAGGGGACGGGTGAGGGTCAGGCTTCGGGGAAGTGTTAGTGTTAGGGTTCGGGCTAGGGTTAGGGTTAGGGGACGGGGACGGTTTAGGGTCCAGGTGAGGGTACGACAACGCTTGAGGGGGAGCGTACGTGTGAGGGCGCGGGTTAGCGTTAGCGTACGGGTTAGGATTAGGGGACGGGTGAGGGTCAGGCTTCGGGGAAGGGTTAGGGTTCGGGTTCGGGCTAGGGTTAGGGTTAGGGGACGGGGACGGTTTAGGGTCCAGGTGAGGGTACGACAACGCTTGAGGGGGAGCGTACGTGTGAGGGCGCGGGTTAGCGTTAGCGTACGGGTTAGGATTAGGGGACGGGTGAGGGTCAGGCTTCGGGGAAGGGTTAGGGTTAGGGTTCGGGCTAGGGTTAGGGTTAGGGGACGGGGACGGTTTAGGGTCCAGGTGAGGGTACGACAACGCTTGAGGGGGAGCGTACGTGTGAGGGCGCGGGTTAGCGTTAGCGTACGGGTTAGGATTAGGGGACGGGTGAGGGTCAGGCTTCGGGGAAGGGTTAGGGTTCGGGTTCGGGCTAGGGTTAGGGTTAGGGGATGGGGACGGTTTAGGGTCCAGGTGAGGGTACGACAACGCTTGAGGGGGAGCGTACGTGTGAGGGCGCGGGTTAGCGTTAGCGTACGGGTTAGGATTAGGGGACGGGTGAGGGTCAGGCTTCGGGGAAGGGTTAGGGTTAGGGTTCGGGCTAGGGTTAGGGTTAGGGGACGGGGACGGTTTAGGGTCCAGGTGAGGGTACGACAACGCTTGAGGGGGAGCGTACGTGTGAGGCCGCGGGTTAGCGTTAGTGTACGGGTTAGGATTAGGGGACGGGTGAGGGTCAGGCTTCGGGGAAGGGTTAGGGTTAGGGTTCGGGCTAGGGTTAGGGTTAGGGGACGGGGACGGTTTAGGGTCCAGGTGAGGGTACGACAACGCTTGAGGGGGAGCGTACGTGTGAGGGCGCGGGTTAGCGTTAGCGTACGGGTTAGGATTAGGGGACGGGTGAGGGTCAGGCTTCGGGGAAGGGTTAGTGTTAGGGTTCGGGCTAGGGTTAGGGTTAGGGGACGGGGACGGTTTAGGGTCCAGGTGAGGGTACGACAACGCTTGAGGGGGAGCGTACGTGTGAGGTTGCGGGTTAGCGTTAGCGTACGGGTTAGGATTAGGGGACGGGTGAGGGTCAGGCTTCGGGGCAGGGTTAGGGTTAGGATTCGGGCTAGGGTTAGGGTTAGGGGACGGGGACGGTTTAGGTACCAGGTGAGGGTACGACAACGCTTGAGGGGGAGCGTACGTGTGAGGGCGCGGGTTAGCGTTAGCGTACGGGTTAGGATTAGGGGACGGTTGAGGGTCAGGCTTCGGGGAAGGGTTAGGGTTAGGGTTCGGGCTAGGGTTAGGGTTAGGGTTAGGGGACGGTTTAGGGTCCAGGTGAGGGTACGACAACGCTTGAGGGGGAGCGTACGTGTGAGGGCGCGGGTTAGCGTTAGCGTACGGGTTAGGATTAGGGGACGGGTGAGGGTCAGGCTTCGGGGAAGGGTTAGGGTTAGGGTTCGGGCTAGGGTTAGGGTTAGGGGACGGGGATGGTTTAGGGTCCAGGTGAGGGTACGACAACGCTTGAGGGGGAGCGTACGTGTGAGGGCGCGGGTTAGCGTTAGCGTACGGGTTAGGATTAGGGGACGGGTGAGGGTCAGGCTTCGGGGAAGGGTTAGGGTTAGGGTTCGGGCTAGGGTTAGGGTTAGGGGACGGGGACGGTTTAGGGTCCAGGTGAGGGTACGACAACGCTTGAGGGGGAGCGTACGTGTGAGGGCGCGGGTGAGCGTTAGCGTACGGGTTAGAATTAGTGGACGGGTGAGGGTCAGGCTTCGGGGAAGGGTTAGGGTTAGGGTTCGGGCTAGGGTTAGGGTTAGGGGACGGGGACGGTTTAGGGTCCAGGTGAGGGTACGACAACGCTTGAGGGGGAGCGTACGTGTGAGGGCGTGGGTGAGCGTTAGCGTACGGGTTAGGATTAGGGGACGGGTGAGGGTCAGGCTTCAGGGAAGGGTTAGGGTTAGGGTTCGGGCTAGGGTTAGGGTTAGGGGACGGGGACGGTTTAGGATCCAGGTGAGGGTACGACAACGCTTGAGGGGGAGCGTACATGTGAGGGCGCGGGTGAGCGTTAGCGTACGGGTTAGGATTAGGGGACGGGTGAGGGTCAGGCTTCGGGGAAGGTTTAGGGTTCGGGTTCGGGCTAGGGTTAGGGTTAGGGGATGGGGACGGTTTAGGGTCCAGGTGAGGGTACGACAACGCTTGAGGGTGAGCGTACGTGTGAGGGCGCGGGTTAGCGTTAGCGTACGGGTTAGGATTAGGGGACGGGTGAGGGTCAGGCTTCGGGGTAGGGTTAGGGTTAGGGTTCGGGCTAGGGTTAGGGTTAGGGGACGGGGACGGTTTAGGGTCCAGGTGAGGTTATGACAACGCTTGAGGGGGAGCGTACGTGTGAGGGCGCGGGCTAGCGTTAGCGTACGGGTTAGGATTAGGGGACGGGTGAGGGTCAGGCTTCGGGGCAGGGTTAGGGTTAGGGTTCGGGCTAGGGTTAGGGTTAGGGGACGGGGACGGTTTAGGGTCCAGGTGAGGGTACGACAACGCTTGAGGGGGAGCGTACGTGTGAGGGCGTGGGTTAGCGTTAGCGTACGGGTTAGGATTACGGGTCGGGTGAGGGTCAGGCTTCGGGGAAGGGTTAGGGTTAGGGTTCGGGCTAGGGTTAGGGTTAGGGGACGGGGATGGTTTAGGGTCCAGGTGAGGGTATGACAACGCTTGAGGGGGAGCGTACGTGTGAGGGCGCGGGTTAGCGTTAGCGTACGGGTTAGGATTAGGGGACGGGTGAGGGTCTGGTTTCGGGGAAGGGTTAGGGTTAGGGTTCGGGCTAGGGTTAGGGTTAGGGGACGGGGACGGTTTAGGGTACAGGTGAGGGTACGACAACGCTTGATGGGGAGATTACGTGTGAGGGCGCGGGTTAGCGTTAGCGTACGGGTTAGGATTAGGGGACGGGTGAGGGTCAGGCTTCGGGGAAGGGTTAGGGTTAGGGTTCGGGCTAGGGTTAGGGTTAGGGGACGGTGACGGTTTAGGGTCCAGGTGAGGGTACGACAACGCTTGAGGGGGAGCGTACGTGTGAGGGCCCGGGTGAGCGTTAGTGTACGGGTTACGATTATGGGACGGGTGAGGGTCAGGCTTCGGGGAAGGGTTAGGGTTAGGGTTCGGGCTAGGGTTAGGGTTAGGGGACGGGGACGGTTTAGGGTCCAGGTGAGGGTACGACAACGCTTGAGGGGGAGCGTACGTGTGAGGGCGCGGGTGAGCGTTAGCGTACGGGTTAGGATTAGGGGACGGGTGAGGGTCAGGCTTCGGGGAAGGGTTAGGGTTCGGGTTCGGGCTAGGGTTAGGGTTAGGGGACGGGGACGGTTTCGGGTCCAGGTGAGGGTACGACAACGCTTGAGGGGGAGCGTACATGTGAGGGCGCGGGTTAGCGTTAGCGTACGGGTTAGGATTAGGGGACGGGTGAGGTTCAGGCTTCGGGGAAGTGTTAGGGTTAGGGTTCGGGCTAGGGTTAGGGTTAGGGGACGGGGACGGTTTAGGGTCCAGGTGAGGGTACGACAACGCTTGAGGGGGAGCGTACGTGTGAGGGCGCGGGTGAGCGTTAGCGTACGGGTTAGGATTAGGGGACGGGTGAGGGTCAGGCTTCGGGGAAGGGTTAGGGTTAGGGTTCGGGCTAGGGTTAGGGTTAGGGGACGGGGACGGTTTAGGGTCCAGGTGAGGGTACGACAACGCTTGAGGGGGAGCGTACGTGTGAGGGCGCGGGTGAGCGTTAGCGTACGCGTTAGGATTAGGGGACGGGTGAGGGTCAGGCTTCGGGGAAGGGTTAGGGTTAGGGTTCGGGCTAGGGTTAGGGTTAGTGGACGGGGACGGTTTAGGGTCCAGGTGAGGGTACGACAACGCTTGAGGGGGAGCGTACGTGTGAGGGCGCGGGTTAGCGTTAGCGTACGGGTTAGGATTAGGGGACGGGTGAGGGTCAGGCTTCGGGGCAGGGTTAGGGTTAGGGTTCGGGCTAGGGTTAGGGTTAGGGGACGGGGACGGTTTAGGGTCCAGGTGAGGGTACGACAACGCTTGAGGGGGAGCGTACGTGTGAGGGCGCGGGTTAGCGTTAGCGTACGGGTTAGGATTAGGGGACGGGTGAGGGTCAGGCTTCGGGGAAGGGTTAGGGTTCGGGTTCGGGCTAGGGTTAGGGTTAGGGGACGGGGACGGTTTAGGGTCCAGGTGAGGGTACGACAACGCTTGAGGGGGAGCGTACGTGTGAGGTCGCGGGTTAGCGTTAGCGTACGGGTTAGGATTAGGGGACGGGTGAGGGTCAGGCTTCGGGGAAGGGTTAGGGTTAGGGTTCGGGCTAGGGTTAGGGTTAGGGGACGGGGACGGTTTAGGGTCCAGGTGAGGGTACGACAACGCTTGAGGGGGAGCGTACGTGTGAGGGCGCGGGTTAGCGTTAGCGTACGGGTTAGGATTAGGGGACGGGTGAGGGTCAGGCTTCGGGGAAGGTTTAGGGTTCGGGTTCGGGCTAGGGTTAGGGTTAGGGGATGGGGACGGTTTAGGGTCCAGGTGAGGGTACGACAACGCTTGAGGGGGAGCGTACGTGTGAGGGCGCGGGTTAGCGTTAGCGTACGGGTTAGGATTAGGGGACGTGTGAGGGTCAGGCTTCGGGGAAGGGTTAGGGTTAGGGTTCGGGCTAGGGTTAGGGTTAGGGGACGGGGACGGTTTAGGGTCCAGGTGAGGGTACGACAACGCTTGAGGGGGAGCGTACGTGTGAGGGCGCGGGTTAGCGTTAGCGTACGGGTTAGGATTAGGGGACGGGTGAGGGTCAGGCTTCGGGGAAGGGTTAGGGTTAGGGTTCGGGCTAGGGTTAGGGTTAGGGGACGGGGACGGTTTAGGGTCCAGGTGAGGGTACGACAACGCTTGAGGGGGAGCGTACGTGTGAGGGCGCGGGTTAGCGTTAGCGTACGGGTTAGGATTAGGGGACGGGTGAGGGTCAGGCTTCGGGGAAGTGTTAGTGTTAGGGTTCGGGCTAGGGTTAGGGTTAGGGGACGGGGACGGTTTAGGGTCCAGGTGAGGGTACGACAACGCTTGAGGGGGAGCGTACGTGTGAGGGCGCGGGTTAGCGTTAGCGTACGGGTTAGGATTAGGGGACGGGTGAGGGTCAGGCTTCGGGGAAGGGTTAGGGTTCGGGTTCGGGCTAGGGTTAGGGTTAGGGGACGGGGACGGTTTAGGGTCCAGGTGAGGGTACGACAACGCTTGAGGGGGAGCGTACGTGTGAGGGCGCGGGTTAGCGTTAGCGTACGGGTTAGGATTAGGGGACGGGTGAGGGTCAGGCTTCGGGGAAGGGTTAGGGTTAGGGTTCGGGCTAGGGTTAGGGTTAGGGGACGGGGACGGTTTAGGGTCCAGGTGAGGGTACGACAACGCTTGAGGGGGAGCGTACGTGTGAGGGCGCGGGTTAGCGTTAGCGTACGGGTTAGGATTAGGGGACGGGTGAGGGTCAGGCTTCGGGGAAGGGTTAGGGTTCGGGTTCGGGCTAGGGTTAGGGTTAGGGGATGGGGACGGTTTAGGGTCCAGGTGAGGGTACGACAACGCTTGAGGGGGAGCGTACGTGTGAGGGCGCGGGTTAGCGTTAGCGTACGGGTTAGGATTAGGGGACGGGTGAGGGTCAGGCTTCGGGGAAGGGTTAGGGTTAGGGTTCGGGCTAGGGTTAGGGTTAGGGGACGGGGACGGTTTAGGGTCCAGGTGAGGGTACGACAACGCTTGAGGGGGAGCGTACGTGTGAGGCCGCGGGTTAGCGTTAGTGTACGGGTTAGGATTAGGGGACGGGTGAGGGTCAGGCTTCGGGGAAGGGTTAGGGTTAGGGTTCGGGCTAGGGTTAGGGTTAGGGGACGGGGACGGTTTAGGGTCCAGGTGAGGGTACGACAACGCTTGAGGGGGAGCGTACGTGTGAGGGCGCGGGTTAGCGTTAGCGTACGGGTTAGGATTAGGGGACGGGTGAGGGTCAGGCTTCGGGGAAGGGTTAGTGTTAGGGTTCGGGCTAGGGTTAGGGTTAGGGGACGGGGACGGTTTAGGGTCCAGGTGAGGGTACGACAACGCTTGAGGGGGAGCGTACGTGTGAGGTTGCGGGTTAGCGTTAGCGTACGGGTTAGGATTAGGGGACGGGTGAGGGTCAGGCTTCGGGGCAGGGTTAGGGTTAGGATTCGGGCTAGGGTTAGGGTTAGGGGACGGGGACGGTTTAGGTATCAGGTGAGGGTACGACAACGCTTGAGGGGGAGCGTACGTGTGAGGGCGCGGGTTAGCGTTAGCGTACGGGTTAGGATTAGGGGACGGTTGAGGGTCAGGCTTCGGGGAAGGGTTAGGGTTAGGGTTCGGGCTAGGGTTAGGGTTAGGGTTAGGGGACGGTTTAGGGTCCAGGTGAGGGTACGACAACGCTTGAGGGGGAGCGTACGTGTGAGGGCGCGGGTTAGCGTTAGCGTACGGGTTAGGATTAGGGGACGGGTGAGGGTCAGGCTTCGGGGAAGGGTTAGGGTTAGGGTTCGGGCTAGGGTTAGGGTTAGGGGACGGGGATGGTTTAGGGTCCAGGTGAGGGTACGACAACGCTTGAGGGGGAGCGTACGTGTGAGGGCGCGGGTTAGCGTTAGCGTACGGGTTAGGATTAGGGGACGGGTGAGGGTCAGGCTTCGGGGAAGGGTTAGGGTTAGGGTTCGGGCTAGGGTTAGGGTTAGGGGACGGGGACGGTTTAGGGTCCAGGTGAGGGTACGACAACGCTTGAGGGGGAGCGTACGTGTGAGGGCGCGGGTGAGCGTTAGCGTACGGGTTAGAATTAGTGGACGGGTGAGGGTCAGGCTTCGGGGAAGGGTTAGGGTTAGGGTTCGGGCTAGGGTTAGGGTTAGGGGACGGGGACGGTTTAGGGTCCAGGTGAGGGTACGACAACGCTTGAGGGGGAGCGTACGTGTGAGGGCGTGGGTGAGCGTTAGCGTACGGGTTAGGATTAGGGGACGGGTGAGGGTCAGGCTTCAGGGAAGGGTTAGGGTTAGGGTTCGGGCTAGGGTTAGGGTTAGGGGACGGGGACGGTTTAGGATCCAGGTGAGGGTACGACAACGCTTGAGGGGGAGCGTACATGTGAGGGCGCGGGTGAGCGTTAGCGTACGGGTTAGGATTAGGGGACGGGTGAGGGTCAGGCTTCGGGGAAGGGTTAGGGTTAGGGTTCGGGCTAGGGTTAGATTTAGGGGACGGGGACGGTTTAGGGTCCAGGTGAGGGTACGACAACGCTTGAGGGTGAGCGTACGTGTGAGGGCGCGGGTTAGCGTTAGCGTACGGGTTAGGATTAGGGGACGGGTGAGGGTCAGGCTTCGGGGTAGGGTTAGGGTTAGGGTTCGGGCTAGGGTTAGGGTTAGGGGACGGGGATGGTTTAGGGTCCAGGTGAGGGTATGACAACGCTTGAGGGGGAGCGTACGTGTGAGGGCGCGGGTTAGCGTTAGCGTACGGGTTAGGATTAGGGGACGGGTGAGGGTCTGGTTTCGGGGAAGGGTTAGGGTTAGGGTTCGGGCTAGGGTTAGGGTTAGGGGACGGGGACGGTTTAGGGTACAGGTGAGGGTACGACAACGCTTGATGGGGAGATTACGTGTGAGGGCGCGGGTTAGCGTTAGCGTACGGGTTAGGATTAGGGGACGGGTGAGGGTCAGGCTTCGGGGAAGGGTTAGGGTTAGGGTTCGGGCTAGGGTTAGGGTTAGGGGACGGTGACGGTTTAGGGTCCAGGTGAGGGTACGACAACGCTTGAGGGGGAGCGTACGTGTGAGGGCCCGGGTGAGCGTTAGTGTACGGGTTACGATTATGGGACGGGTGAGGGTCAGGCTTCGGGGAAGGGTTAGGGTTAGGGTTCGGGCTAGGGTTAGGGTTAGGGGACGGGGACGGTTTAGGGTCCAGGTGAGGGTACGACAACGCTTGAGGGGGAGCGTACGTGTGAGGGCGCGGGTGAGCGTTAGCGTACGGGTTAGGATTAGGGGACGGGTGAGGGTCAGGCTTCGGGGAAGGGTTAGGGTTCGGGTTCGGGCTAGGGTTAGGGTTAGGGGACGGGGACGGTTTCGGGTCCAGGTGAGGGTACGACAACGCTTGAGGGGGAGCGTACATGTGAGGGCGCGGGTTAGCGTTAGCGTACGGGTTAGGATTAGGGGACGGGTGAGGTTCAGGCTTCGGGGCACGGTTAGGGTTAGGGTTCGGGCTAGGGTTAGGGTTAGGGGACGGGGACGGTTTAGGGTCCAGGTGAGGGTACGACAACGCTTGAGGGGGAGCGTACGTGTGAGGGCGTGGGTTAGCGTTAGCGTACGGGTTAGGATTAGGGGACGGGTGAGGGTCAGGCTTCGGGGCAGGGTTAGGGTTAGGGTTCGGGCTAGGGTTAGGGTTAGGGGACGGGGACAGTTTAGGGTCCAGGTGAGGGTACGACAACGCTTGAGGGGGAGCGTACGTGTGAGGGCGCGGGTTAGCTTTAGCGTACGGGTTAGGATTAGGGGACGGGTGAGGGTCAGGCTTCGGGGAAGGGTTAGGGTTAGGGTTCGGGCTAGGGTTAGGGTTAGGGTTAGGGGACGGTTTAGCGTCCAGGTGAGGGTACGACAACGCTTGAGGGGGAGCGTACGTGTGAGGGCGCGGGTTAGCGTTAGCGTACGGGTTAGGATTAGGGGACGGGTGAGGGTCAGGCTTCGGGGAAGGGTTAGGGTTAGGGTTCGGGCTAGGGTTAGGGTTAGGGGACGGGGACGGTTTAGGGTCCAGGTGAGGGTACGACAACGCTTGAGGGGGAGCGTACGTGTGAGGGCGCGTGTGAGCGTTAGTGTACGGGTTAGGATTAGGGGACGGGTGAGGGTCAGGCTTCGGGGAAGGGTTAGGGTTAGGGTTCGGGCTAGGGTTAGGGTTAGGGGACGGGGACGGTTTAGGGTCCAGGTGAGGGTACGACAACGCTTGAGGGGGAGCGTACGTGTGAGGGCGCGGGTTAGCGTTAGCGTACGGGTTAGGATTAGGGGACGGGTGAGGGTCAGGCTTCGGGGAAGGGTTAGGGTTAGGGTTCGGGCTAGGGTTAGGGTTAGGGGACGGGGATGGTTTAGGGTCCAGGTGAGGGTACGACAACGCTTGAGGGGGAGCGTACGTGTGAGGGCGCGGGTTAGCGTTAGCGTACGGGTTAGGATTAGGGGACGGGTGAGGGTCAGGCTTCGGAGCAGGGTTAGGGTTAGGGTTCGGGCTAGGGTTAGGGTTAGGGGACTGGGACGGTTTAGGGTCCAGGTGAGGGTACGACAACGCTTGAGGGGGAGCGTACGTGTGAGGGCGCGGGTTAGCGTTAGCGTACGGGTTAGGATTAGGGGACGGGTGAGGGTCAGGCTTCGGGGCAGGGTTAGGGTTAGGGTTCGGGCTAGGGTTAGGGTTAGGGGACGGGGACGGTTTAGGGTCCAGGTGAGGGTACGACAACGCTTGAGGGGGAGCGTACGTGTGAGGGCGCGGGTGAGCGTTAGCGTACGGGTTAGCATTAGGGGACGGGTGAGGGTCAGGCTTCGGGGAAGGGTTAGGGTTAGGGTTCGGGCTAGGGTTAGGGTTAGGTGACGGGGACGGTTTAGGGTCCAGGTGAGGGTACGACAACGCTTGAGGGGGAGCGTACGTGTGAGGGCGCGGGTGAGCGTTAGCGTACGGGTTAGGATTAGGGGACGGGTGAGGGTCAGGCTTCGGGGAAGGGTTAGGGTTAGGGTTCGGGCTAGGGTTAGGGTTAGGGGACGGGGACGGTTTAGGGTCCAGGTGAGGGTACGACAACGCTTGAGGGGGAGCGTACGTGTGAGGGCGCGGGTTAGCGTTAGCGTACGGGTTAGGATTAGGGGACGGGTGAGGGTCAGGCTTCGGGGAAGGGTTAGGGTTAGGGTTCGGGCTAGGGTTAGGGTTAGGGGACGGGGACGGTTTAGGGTCCAGGTGAGGGTACGACAACGCTTGAGGGGGAGCGTACGTGTGAGGCCGCGGGTTAGCGTTAGCGTACGGGTTAGGATTAGGGGACGGGTGAGGGTCAGGCTTCGGGGAAGGGTTAGGGTTAGGATTCGGGCTAGGGTTAGGGTTAGGGGACGGGGACGGTTTAGGGTCCAGGTGAGGGTACGACAACGCTTGAGGGGGAGCGTACGTGTGAGGGCGCGGGTTAGCGTTAGCGTACGGGTTAGGATTAGGGGACGGTTGAGGGTCAGGCTTCGGGGAAGGGTTAGGGTTAGGGTTCGGGCTAGGGTTAGGGTTAGGGTTAGGGGACGGTTTAGGGTCCAGGTGAGGGTACGACAACGCTTGAGGGGGAGCGTACGTGTGAGGGCGCGGGTTAGCGTTAGCGTACGGGTTAGGATTAGGGGACGGGTGAGGGTCAGGTTTCGGGGAAGGGTTAGGGTTAGGGTTCGGGCTAGGGTTAGGGTTAGGGGACGGGGACGGTTTAGGGTCCAGGTGAGGGTACGACAACGCTTGATGGGGAGATTACGTGTGAGGGCGCGGGTTAGCGTTAGCGTACGGGTTAGGATTAGGGGACGGGTGAGGGTCAGGCTTCGGGGAAGGGTTAGGGTTAGGGTTCGGGCTAGGGTTAGGGTTAGGGGACGGTGACGGTTTAGGGTCCAGGTGAGGGTACGACAACGCTTGAGGGGGAGCGTACGTGTGAGGGCGCGGGTGAGCGTTAGTGTACGGGTTACGATTATGGGACGGGTGAGGGTCAGGCTTCGGGGAAGGGTTAGGGTTAGGGTTCGGGCTAGGGTTAGGGTTAGGGGACGGGGACGGTTTAGGGTCAAGGTGAGGGTACGACAACGCTTGAAGGGGAGCGTACGTGTGAGGGCGCGGGTGAGCGTTAGCGTACGGGTTAGGATTAGGGGACGGGTGAGGGTCAGGCTTCGGGGAAGGGTTAGGGTTCGGGTTCGGGCTAGGGTTAGGGTTAGGGGACGGGGACGGTTTCGGGTCCAGGTGAGGGTACGACAACGCTTGAGGGGGAGCGTACGTGTGAGGGCGCGGGTTAGCGTTAGCGTACGGGTTAGGATTAGGGGACGGGTGAGGTTCAGGCTTCGGGGCAGGGTTAGGGTTAGGGTTCGGGCTAGGGTTAGGGTTAGGGGACGGGGACGGTTTAGGGTCCAGGTGAGGGTACGACAACGCTTGAGGGGGAGCGTACGTGTGAGGGCGCGGGTTAGCGTTAGCGTACGGGTTAGGATTAGGGGACGGGTGAGGGTCAGGCTTCGGGGCAGGGTTAGGGTTAGGGTTCGGGCTAGGGTTAGGGTTAGGGGACGGGGACAGTTTAGGGTCCAGGTGAGGGTACGACAACGCTTGAGGGGGAGCGTACGTGTGAGGGCGCGGGTTAGCTTTAGCGTACGGGTTAGGATTAGGGGACGGGTGAGGGTCAGGCTTCGGGGAAGGGTTAGGGTTAGGGTTCGGGCTAGGGTTAGGGTTAGGGGACGGGGACGGTTTAGGGTCCAGGTGAGGGTACGACAACGCTTGAGGGGGAGCGTACGTGTGAGGGCGCGGGTTAGCGTTAGCGTACGGGTTAGGATTAGGGGACGGGTGAGGGTCAGGCTTCGGGGAAGGGTTAGGGTTAGGGTTCGGGCTAGGGTTAGGGTTAGGGGACGGGGACGGTTTAGGGTCCAGGTGAGGGTACGACAACGCTTGAGGGGGAGCGTACGTGTGAGGGCGCGTGTGAGCGTTAGTGTACGGGTTAGGATTAGGGGACGGGTGAGGGTCAGGCTTCGGGGAAGGGTTAGGGTTAGGGTTCGGGCTAGGGTTAGGGTTAGGGGACGGGGACGGTTTAGGGTCCAGGTGAGGGTACGACAACGCTTGAGGGGGAGCGTACGTGTGAGGGCGCGGGTTAGCGTTAGCGTACGGGTTAGGATTAGGGGACGGGTGAGGGTCAGGCTTCGGGGAAGGGTTAGGGTTAGGGTTCGGGCTAGGGTTAGGGTTAGGGGACGGGGACGGTTTAGGGTCCAGGTGAGGGTACGACAACGCTTGAGGGGGAGCGTATGTGTGAGGGCGCGGGTTAGCGTTAGCGTACGGGTTAGGATTAGGGGACGGGTGAGGGTCAGGCTTCGGAGCAGGGTTAGGGTTAGGGTTCGGGCTAGGGTTAGGGTTAGGGGACTGGGACGGTTTAGGGTCCAGGTGAGGGTACGACAACGCTTGAGGGGGAGCGTACGTGTGAGGGCGCGGGTTAGCGTTAGCGTACGGGTTAGGATTAGGGGACGGGTGAGGGTCAGGCTTCGGGGCAGGGTTAGGGTTAGGGTTCGGGCTAGGGTTAGGGTTAGGGGACGGGGACGGTTTAGGGTCCAGGTGAGGGTACGACAACGCTTGAGGGGGAGCGTACGTGTGAGGGCGCGGGTGAGCGTTAGCGTACGGGTTAGCATTAGGGGACGGGTGAGGGTCAGGCTTCGGGGAAGGGTTAGGGTTAGGGTTCGGGCTAGGGTTAGGGTTAGGTGACGGGGACGGTTTAGGGTCCAGGTGAGGGTACGACAACGCTTGAGGGGGAGCGTACGTGTGAGGGCGCGGGTTAGCGTTAGCGTACGGGTTAGGATTAGGGGACGGGTGAGGGTCAGGCTTCGGGGAAGGGTTAGGGTTAGGGTTCGGGCTAGGGTTAGGGTTAGGGGACGGTGACGGTTTAGGGTCCAGGTGAGGGTACGACAACGCTTGAGGGGGAGCGTACGTGTGAGGGCGCGGGTGAGCGTTAGTGTACGGGTTACGATTATGGGACGGGTGAGGGTCAGGCTTCGGGGAAGTGTTAGGGTTAGGGTTCGGGCTAGGGTTAGGGTTAGGGGACGGGGACGGTTTAGGGTCAAGGTGAGGGTACGACAACGCTTGAAGGGGAGCGTACGTGTGAGGGCGCGGGTGAGCGTTAGCGTACGGGTTAGGATTAGGGGACGGGTGAGGGTCAGGCTTCGGGGAAGGGTTAGGGTTCGGGTTCGGGCTAGGGTTAGGGTTAGGGGACGGGGACGGTTTCGGGTCCAGGTGAGGGTACGACAACGCTTGAGGGGGAGCGTACGTGTGAGGGCGCGGGTTAGCGTTAGCGTACGGGTTAGGATTAGGGGACGGGTGAGGTTCAGGCTTCGGGGCAGGGTTAGGGTTAGGGTTCGGGCTAGGGTTAGGGTTAGGGGACGGGGACGGTTTAGGGTCCAGGTGAGGGTACGACAACGCTTGAGGGGGAGCGTACGTGTGAGGGCGCGGGTTAGCGTTAGCGTACGGGTTAGGATTAGGGGACGGGTGAGGGTCAGGCTTCGGGGCAGGGTTAGGGTTAGGGTTCGGGCTAGGGTTAGGGTTAGGGGACGGGGACAGTTTAGGGTCCAGGTGAGGGTACGACAACGCTTGAGGGGGAGCGTACGTGTGAGGGCGCGGGTTAGCTTTAGCGTACGGGTTAGGATTAGGGGACGGGTGAGGGTCAGGCTTCGGGGAAGGGTTAGGGTTAGGGTTCGGGCTAGGGTTAGGGTTAGGGGACGGGGACGGTTTAGGGTCCAGGTGAGGGTACGACAACGCTTGAGGGGGAGCGTACGTGTGAGGGCGCGGGTTAGCGTTAGCGTACGGGTTAGGATTAGGGGACGGGTGAGGGTCAGGCTTCGGGGAAGGGTTAGGGTTAGGGTTCGGGCTAGGGTTAGGGTTAGGGGACGGTGACGGTTTAGGGTCCAGGTGAGGGTACGACAACGCTTGAGGGGGAGCGTACGTGTGAGGGCGCGGGTGAGCGTTAGTGTACGGGTTACGATTATGGGACGGGTGAGGGTCAGGCTTCGGGGAAGGGTTAGGGTTAGGGTTCGGGCTAGGGTTAGGGTTAGGGGACGGGGACGGTTTAGGGTCAAGGTGAGGGTACGACAACGCTTGAAGGGGAGCGTACGTGTGAGGGCGCGGGTGAGCGTTAGCGTACGGGTTAGGATTAGGGGACGGGTGAGGGTCAGGCTTCGGGGAAGGGTTAGGGTTCGGGTTCGGGCTAGGGTTAGGGTTAGGGGACGGGGACGGTTTCGGGTCCAGGTGAGGGTACGACAACGCTTGAGGGGGAGCGTACGTGTGAGGGCGCGGGTTAGCGTTAGCGTACGGGTTAGGATTAGGGGACGGGTGAGGTTCAGGCTTCGGGGCAGGGTTAGGGTTAGGGTTCGGGCTAGGGTTAGGGTTAGGGGACGGGGACGGTTTAGGGTCCAGGTGAGGGTACGACAACGCTTGAGGGGGAGCGTACGTGTGAGGGCGCGGGTTAGCGTTAGCGTACGGGTTAGGATTAGGGGACGGGTGAGGGTCAGGCTTCGGGGCAGGGTTAGGGTTAGGGTTCGGGCTAGGGTTAGGGTTAGGGGACGGGGACAGTTTAGGGTCCAGGTGAGGGTACGACAACGCTTGAGGGGGAGCGTACGTGTGAGGGCGCGGGTTAGCTTTAGCGTACGGGTTAGGATTAGGGGACGGGTGAGGGTCAGGCTTCGGGGAAGGGTTAGGGTTAGGGTTCGGGCTAGGGTTAGGGTTAGGGGACGGGGACGGTTTAGGGTCCAGGTGAGGGTACGACAACGCTTGAGGGGGAGCGTACGTGTGAGGGCGCGGGTTAGCGTTAGCGTACGGGTTAGGATTAGGGGACGGGTGAGGGTCAGGCTTCGGGGAAGGGTTAGGGTTAGGGTTCGGGCTAGGGTTAGGGTTAGGGGACGGGGACGGTTTAGGGTCCAGGTGAGGGTACGACAACGCTTGAGGGGGAGCGTACGTGTGAGGGCGCGTGTGAGCGTTAGTGTACGGGTTAGGATTAGGGGACGGGTGAGGGTCAGGCTTCGGGGAAGGGTTAGGGTTAGGGTTCGGGCTAGGGTTAGGGTTAGGGGACGGGGACGGTTTAGGGTCCAGGTGAGGGTACGACAACGCTTGAGGGGGAGCGTACGTGTGAGGGCGCGGGTTAGCGTTAGCGTACGGGTTAGGATTAGGGGACGGGTGAGGGTCAGGCTTCGGGGAAGGGTTAGGGTTAGGGTTCGGGCTAGGGTTAGGGTTAGGGGACGGGGACGGTTTAGGGTCCAGGTGAGGGTACGACAACGCTTGAGGGGGAGCGTACGTGTGAGGGCGCGGGTTAGCGTTAGCGTACGGGTTAGGATTAGGGGACGGGTGAGGGTCAGGCTTCGGAGCAGGGTTAGGGTTAGGGTTCGGGCTAGGGTTAGGGTTAGGGGACTGGGACGGTTTAGGGTCCAGGTGAGGGTACGACAACGCTTGAGGGGGAGCGTACGTGTGAGGGCGCGGGTTAGCGTTAGCGTACGGGTTAGGATTAGGGGACGGGTGAGGGTCAGGCTTCGGGGCAGGGTTAGGGTTAGGGTTCGGGCTAGGGTTAGGGTTAGGGGACGGGGACGGTTTAGGGTCCAGGTGAGGGTACGACAACGCTTGAGGGGGAGCGTACGTGTGAGGGCGCGGGTGAGCGTTAGCGTACGGGTTAGCATTAGGGGACGGGTGAGGGTCAGGCTTCGGGGAAGGGTTAGGGTTAGGGTTCGGGCTAGGGTTAGGGTTAGGTGACGGGGACGGTTTAGGGTCCAGGTGAGGGTACGACAACGCTTGAGGGGGAGCGTACGTGTGAGGGCGCGGGTGAGCGTTAGCGTACGGGTTAGGATTAGGGGACGGGTGAGGGTCAGGCTTCGGGGAAGGGTTAGGGTTAGGGTTCGGGCTAGGGTTAGGGTTAGGGGACGGGGACGGTTTAGGGTCCAGGTGAGGGTACGACAACGCTTGAGGGGGAGCGTACGTGTGAGGGCGCGGGTTAGCGTTAGCGTACGGGTTAGGATTAGGGGACGGGTGAGGGTCAGGCTTCGGGGAAGGGTTAGGGTTAGGGTTCGGGCTAGGGTTAGGGTTAGGGGACGGGGACGGTTTAGGGTCCAGGTGAGGGTACGACAACGCTTGAGGGGGAGCGTACGAGTGAGGGCGCGGGTTAGCGTTAGCGTACGGGTTAGGATTAGGGGACGGGTGAGGGTCAGGCTTCGGGGAAGGGTTAGGGTTAGGGTTCGGGCTAGGGTTAGGGTTAGGGGACGGGGACGGTTTAGGGTCCAGGTGAGGGTACGACAACGCTTGAGGGGGAGCGTACGTGTGAGGGCGCGGGTTAGCGTTAGCGTACGGGTTAGGATTAGGGGACGGGTGAGGGTCAGGCTTCGGGGCACGGTTAGGGTTAGGGTTCGGGCTAGGGTTAGGGTTAGGGGACGGGGACGGTTTAGGGTCCAGGTGAGGGTACGACAACGCTTGAGGGGGAGCGTACGTGTGAGGGCGCGGGTTAGCGTTAGCGTACGGGTTAGGATTAGGGGACGGGTGAGGGTCAGGCTTCGGGGAAGGGTTAGGGTTCGGGTTCTGGCTAAGGTTAGGGTTAGGGGACGGGGACGGTTTAGGGTCCAGGTGAGGGTACGACAACGCTTGAGTGGGAGCGTACGTGTGAGGGCGCGGGTTAGCGTTAGCGTACGGGTTAGGATTATGGGACGGGTGAGGGTCAGGCTTCGGGCAAGGGTTAGGGTTAGGGTTCGGGCTAGGGTTAGGGTTAGGGGACGGGGACGGTTTAGGGTCCAGGTGAGGGTACGACAACGCTTGAGGGGGAGCGTACGTGTGAGGGCGCGGGTTAGCGTTAGCGTACGGGTTAGGATTAGGGGACGGGTGAGGGTCAGGCTTCGGGGCAGGGTTAGGGTTAGGGTTCGGGCTAGGGTTAGGGTTAGGGGACGGGGACGGTTTAGGGTCCAGGTGAGGGTACGACAACGCTTGAGGAGGAGAGTACGTGTGAGGGCGCGGGTTAGCGTTAGCGTACGGGTTAGGATTAGGGGACGGGTGAGGGTCAGGTTTCGGGGCAGGGTTAGGGTTAGGGTTCGGGCTAGGGTTAGGGTTAGGGGACGGGGACGGTTTAGGGTCCAGGTGAGGGTACGACAATGCTTGAGGGGGAGCGTACGTGTGAGGGCGCGGGTTAGCGTTAGCGTACGGGTTAGGATTAGGGGACGGGTGAGGGTCAGGCTTCGGGGAAGGGTTAGGGTTAGGGTTCGGGCTAGGGTTAGGGTTAGGGGACGGGGACGGTTTAGGGTCCAGGTGAGGGTACGACAACGCTTGAGGGGGAGCGTACGTGTGAGGGCGCGGGTTAGCGTTAGCGTACGGGTTAGGATTAGGGGACGGGTGAGGGTCAGGCTTCGGGGAAGGGTTAGGGTTCGGGTTCGGGCTAGGGTTAGGGTTAGGGGATGGGGACGGTTTAGGGTCCAGGTGAGGGTACGACAACGCTTGAGGGGGAGCGTACGTGTGAGGGCGCGGGTTAGCGTTAGCGTACGGGTTAGGATTAGGGGACGGGTGAGGGTCAGGCTTCGGGGAAGGGTTAGGGTTAGGGTTCGGGCTAGGGTTAGGGTTAGGGGACGGGGACGGTTTAGGGTCCAGGTGAGGGTACGACAACGCCTGAGGGGGAGCGTACGTGTGAGGGCGCGGGTTAGCGTTAGCGTACGGGTTAGGATTAGGGGACGGGTGAGGGTCAGGCTTCGGGGAAGGGTTAGGGTTAGGGTTCGGGCTAGGGTTAGGGTTAGGGTTAGGGGACGGTTTAGGGTCCAGGTGAGGGTACGACAACGCTTGAGGGGGAGCGTACGTGTGAGGGCGCGGGTTAGCGTTAGCGTACGGGTTAGGATTAGGGGACGGGTGAGGGTCAGGCTTCGGGGAAGGGTTAGGGTTAGGGTTCGGGCTAGGGTTAGGGTTAGGGGACGGGGACGGTTTAGGGTCCAGGTGAGGGTACGACAACGCTTGAGGGGGAGCGTACGTGTGAGGGCGCGTGTGAGCGTTAGTGTACGGGTTAGGATTAGGGGACGGGTGAGGGTCAGGCTTCGGGGAAGGGTTAGGGTTAGGGTTCGGGCTAGGGTTAGGGTTAGGGGACGGGGACGGTGTAGTGTCCAGGTGAGGGTACGACAAGGCTTGAGGGAGAGCGTACGTGTGAGGGCGCGGGTTAGCGTTAGCGTACGGGTTAGGATTAGGGGACGGGTGAGGGTCAGGCTTCGGGGCAGGGTTAGGGTTAGGGTTCGGGCTAGGGTTATGGTTAGGGGACGGGGACGGTTTAGGGTCCAGGTGAGGGTACGACAACGCTTGAGGGGGAGCGTACGTGTGAGGGCGCGGGTTAGCATTAGAGTACGGGTTAGGATTAGGGGACGGGTGAGGGTCAGGCTTCGGGGAAGGGTTAGCGTTAGTGTTCGGGCTAGGGTTAGGGTTAGGGGACGGGGACGGTTTAGGGTCCAGGTGAGGGTACGACAACGCTTGAGGGGGAGCGTACGTGTGAGGGCGCGGGTTAGCGTTAGCGTACGGGTTAGGATTAGGGGACGGGTGAGGGTCAGGCTTCGGGGAAGGGTTAGGGTTCGGGTTCGGGCTAGGGTTAGGGTTAGGGGATGGGGACGGTTTAGGGTCCAGGTGAGGGTACGACAACGCTTGAGGGGGAGCGTACGTGTGAGGGCGCGGGTTAGCGTTAGCGTACGGGTTAGGATTAGGGGACGGGTGAGGGTCAGGCTTCGGGGAAGGGTTAGGGTTAGGGTTCGGGCTAGGGTTAGGGTTAGGGGACGGGGACGGTTTAGGGTCCAGGTGAGGGTACGACAACGCCTGAGGGGGAGCGTACGTGTGAGGGCGCGGGTTAGCGTTAGCGTACGGGTTAGGATTAGGGGACGGGTGAGGGTCAGGCTTCGGGGAAGGGTTAGGGTTAGGGTTCGGGCTAGGGTTAGGGTTAGGGGACGGGGACGGTTTAGGGTCCAGGTGAGGGTACGACAACGCTTGAGGGGGAGCGTACGTGTGAGGGCGCGTGTGAGCGTTAGTGTACGGGTTAGGATTAGGGGACGGGTGAGGGTCAGGCTTCGGGGAAGGGTTAGGGTTAGGGTTCGGGCTAGGGTTAGGGTTAGGGGACGGGGACGGTTTAGGGTCCAGGTGAGGGTACGACAACGCTTGAGGTGGAGCGTACGTGTGAGGGCGCGGGTTAGCGTTAGCGTACGGGTTAGGATTAGGGGACGGGTGAGGGTCAGGCTTCGGGGAAGGGTTAAGGTTAGGGTTCGGGCTAGGGTTAGGGTTAGGGGACGGGGACGGTTTAGGGTCCAGGTGAGGGTATGACAACGCTTGAGGGGGAGCGTACGTGTGAGGGCGCGGGTTAGCGTTAGCGTATGGGTTAGGATTAGGGGACGGGTGAGGGTCAGGCTTCGGAGCAGGGTTAGGGTTAGGGTTCGGGCTAGGGTTAGGGTTAGGGGACGGGGACGGTTTAGGGTCCAGGTGAGGGTACGACAACGCTTGAGGGGGAGCGTACGTGTGAGGGCGCGGGTTAGCGTTAGCGTACGGGTTAGGATTATGGGACGGGTGACGGTCAGGCTTCGGGGAAGGGTTAGGGTTAGGGTTCGGGCTAGGGTTAGGGTTAGGGGACGGGGACGGTTTAGGGTCCAGGTGAGGGTACGACAACGCTTGAGGGAGAGCGTACGTGTGAGGGCGCGGTTTAGCGTTAGCGTACGGGTTAGGATTAGGGGACGGATGAGGGTCAGGCTTCGGGGCAGGGTTAGGGTTAGGGTTCGGGCTAGGGTTAGGGTTAGGGGACGGGGACGGTTTAGGGTCCAGGTGATGGTACGACAACGTTTGAGGGGGAGCGTACGTGTGAGGGCGCGGGTTAGCGTTAGCGTACGGGTTAGGATTAGGGGACGGGTGAGGGTCAGGCTTCGGGGAAGGGTTAGCGTTAGGGTTCGGGCTAGGGTTAGGGTTAGGGGACGGGGACGGTTTAGGGTCCAGGTGAGGGTACGACAATGCTTGAGGGGGAGCGTACGTGTGAGGGCGCGGGTTAGCGTTAGCGTACGGGTTAGGATTAGGGGACGGGTGAGGGTCAGGCTTCGGGGAAGGGTTAGGGTTAGGGTTCGGGCTAGGGTTAGGGTTAGGGGACGGGGACGGTTTAGGGTCCAGGTGAGGGTACGACAACGCTTGAGGGGGAGCGTACGTGTGAGGGCGCGGGTTAGCGTTAGCGTACGGGTTAGGATTAGGGGACGGGTGAGGGTCAGGCTTCGGGGAAGGGTTAGGGTTCGGGTTCGGGCTAGGGTTAGGGTTAGGGGATGGGGACGGTTTAGGGTCCAGGTGAGGGTACGACAACGCTTGAGGGGGAGCGTACGTGTGAGGGCGCGGGTTAGCGTTAGCGTACGGGTTAGGATTAGGGGACGGGTGAGGGTCAGGCTTTGGGGAAGGGTTAGGGTTAGGGTTCGGGCTAGGGTTAGGGTTAGGGGACGGGGACGGTTTAGGGTCCAGGTGAGGGTACGACAACGCCTGAGGGGGAGCGTACGTGTGAGGGCGCGGGTTAGCGTTAGCGTACGGGTTAGGATTAGGGGACGGGTGAGGGTCAGGCTTCGGGGAAGGGTTAGGGTTAGGGTTTGGGCTAGGGTTAGGGTTAGGGTTAGGGGACGGTTTAGGGTCCAGGTGAGGGTACGACAACGCTTGAGGGGGAGCGTACGTGTGAGGGCGCGGGTTAGCGTTAGCGTACGGGTTAGGATTAGGGGACGGGTGAGGGTCAGGCTTCGGGGAAGGGTTAGGGTTAGGGTTCGGGCTAGGGTTAGGGTTAGGGGACGGGGACGGTTTAGGGTCCAGGTGAGGGTACGACAACGCTTGAGGGGGAGCGTACGTGTGAGGGCGCGTGTGAGCGTTAGTGTACGGGTTAGGATTAGGGGACGGGTGAGGGTCAGGCTTCGGGGAAGGGTTAGGGTTAGGGTTCGGGCTAGGGTTAGGGTTAGGGGACGGGGACGGTTTAGGGTCCAGGTGAGGGTACGACAACGCTTGAGGGGGAGCGTACGTGTGAGGGCGCGGGTTAGCGTTAGCGTACGGGTTAGGATTAGGGGACGGGTGAGGGTCAGGCTTCGGGGAAGGGTTAGGGTTAGGGTTCGGGCTAGGGTTAGGGTTAGGGGACGGGGACGGTTTAGGGTCCAGGTGAGGGTACGACAACGCTTGAGGGGGAGCGTACGTGTGAGGGCGCGGGTTAGCGTTAGCGTACGGGTTAGGATTAGGGGACGGGTGAGGGTCAGGCTTCGGGGAAGGGTTAGGGTTAGGGTTCGGGCTAGGGTTAGGGTTTGGGGACGGGGACGGTTTAGGGTCCAGGTGAGGGTACGACAACGCTTGAGGGGGAGCGTACGTGTGAGGGGGTGGGTTAGCGTTAGCGTACGGGTTAGGATTAGGGGACGGGTGAGGGTCAGGCTTCGGGGAAGGGTTAGGGTTCGGGTTCCGGCTAGGGTTAGGGTTAGGGGACGGGGACGGTTTAGGGTCCAGGTGAGGGTACGACAATGCTTGAGGGGGAGCGTACGTGTGAGGGCGCGGGTTAGCGTTAGCGTAAGGCTTAGGATTAGGGGACGGGTGAGGGTCAGGCTTCGGGGAAGGGTTAGGGTTAGGGTTCGGGCTAGGGTTAGGGGACGGGGACGGGGACGGTTTAGGGTCCAGGTGAGGGTACGACAACGCTTGAGGGGGAGCGTACGTGTGAGGGTGCGGGTTAGCGTTAGCGTACGGGTTAGGATTAGGGGACGGGTGAGGGTCAGGCTTCGGGGAAGGGTTAGGGTTAGGGTTCGGGCTAGGGTTAGGGTTAGGGGACGGGGACGGTTTAGGGTCCAGGTGAGGGTACGACAACGCTTGAGGGGGAGCGTACGTGTGAGGGCGCGGGTTAGCGTTAGCGTACGGGTTAGGATTAGGGGACGGGTGAGGGTCAGGCTTCGGGGCAGGGTTAGGGTTAGGGTTCGGGCTAGGGTTAGGGTTAGGGGACGGGGACGGTTTAGGGTCCAGGTGAGGGTACGACAACGCTTGAGGGGGAGCGTACGTGTGAGGGCGCGGGTTAGCGTTAGCGTACGGGTTAGGATTAGGGGACGGGTGAGGGTCAGGCTTCGGGGAAGGGTTAGGGTTAGGGTTCGGGCTAGGGTTAGGGTTAGGGGACGGGGACGGTTTAGGGTCCAGGTGAGGGTACGACAACGCTTGAGGGGGAGCGTACGTGTGAGGGCGCGGGTTAGCGTTAGCGTACGGGTTAGGATTAGGGGACGGGTGAGGGTCAGGCTTCGGGGAAGGGTTAGGGTTAGGGTTCGGGCTAGGGTTAGGGTTAGGGGACGGGGACGGTTTAGGGTCCAGGTGAGGGTACGACAACGCTTGAGGGGGAGCGTACGTGTGAGGGCGCGGGTGAGCGTTAGCGTACGGGTTAGGATTAGGGGACGGGTGAGTGTCAGGCTTCGGGGAAGGGTTAGGGTTAGGGTTCGGGCTAGGGTTAGGGTTAGGGGACGGGGACGGTTTAGGGTCCAGGTGAGGGTATGACAACGCTTGAGGGGGAGCGTACGTGTGAGGGCGCGGGTTAGCGTTAGCGTACGGGTTAGGATTAGGGGACGGGTGAGGGTCAGGCTTCGGGGAAGGGTTAGGCTTAGTGTTCGGGCTAGGGTTAGGGTTAGGGGACGGGGACGGTTTAGGGTCCAGGTGAGGGTACGACAACGCTTGAGGGGGAGCGTACGTGTGAGGGCGCGGGTTAGCGTTAGCGTACGGGTTAGGATTAGGGGACGGGTGAGGGTCAGGCTTCGGGGCATGGTTAGGGTTAGGGTTCGGGCTAGGGTTAGGGTTAGGGGACGGGGACGGTTTAGGGTCCAGGTGAGGGTACGACAACGCTTGAGGGGGAGCGTACGTGTGAGGGCGCGGGTTAGCGTTAGCGTACGGGTTAGGATTAGGGGACGGGTGAGGGTCAGGCTTCGGGGAAGGGTTAGGGTTAGGGTTCGGGCTAGGGTTAGGGTTAGGGGACGGGAACGGTTTAGGGTCCCGGTGACGGTATGACAACGCTTGAGGGGGAGCGTACGTGTGAGGGCGCGGGTGAGCGTTAGCGTACGGGTTAGGATTAGGGGACGGGTGAGGGTCAGGCTTCGGGGAAGGGTTAGGGTTCGGGTTTGGGCTAGGGTTAGGGTTAGGGGATGGGGACGGTTTAGGGTCCAGGTGAGGGTACGACAACGCTTGAGGGGGAGCGTACGTGTGAGGGCGCGGGTTAGCGTTAGCGTACGGGTTAGGATTAGGGGACGGGTGAGGGTCAGGCTTCGGGGAAGGGTTAGGGTTAGGGTTCGGGCTAGGGTTAGGGTTAGGGGACGGGGACGGTTTAGGGTCCAGGTGAGGGTACGACAACGCTTGAGGGGGAGCGTACGTGTGAGGGCGCGGGTTAGCGTTAGCGTACGGGTTAGGATTAGGGGACGGGTGAGGGTCAGGCATCGGGGAAGTGTTAGGGTTAGGGTTCGGGCTAGGGTTAGGGTTAGGGGACGGGGACGGTTTAGGGTCCAGGTGAGGGTACGACAACGCTTGAGGGGGAGCGTACGTGTGAGGGCGCGGGTTAGCGTTAGCGTACGGGTTAGGATTAGGGGACGGGTGAGGGTCAGGCTTCGGGGAAGGGTTAGGGTTGGGTTCGGGCTAGGGTTAGGGTTAGGGGACGGGGACGGTTTAGGGTCCAGGTGAGGGTACGATAAACGCTTGAGGGGGAGCGTACGTGTGCGGGCGCGGGTTAGCGTTAGCGTACGGCTTAGGATTAGGGGACGGGTGAGGCTCAGGCTTCGGGGAAGGGTTAGGGTTAGGGTTTGGGCTAGGGTTAGGGTTAGGGGACGGGGACGGTTTAGGGTCCAGGTGAGGGTACGACAACGCTTTAGGGGGAGCGTACGTGTGAGGGCGCGGGTTAGCGTTAGCGTACGGGTTAGGATTAGGGGACGGGTGAGGGTCAGGCTTCGGGGAAGGGTTAGGGTTCGGGTTCCGGCTAGGGTTAGGGTTAGGGGACGGGGACGGTTTAGGGTCCAGGTGAGGGTACGACAATGCTTGAGGGGGAGCGTACGTGTGAGGGCGCGGGTTAGCGTTAGCGTAAGGCTTAGGAGTAGGGGACGGGTGAGGGTCAGGCTTCGGGGAAGGGTTAGGGTTAGGGTTCGGGCTAGGGTTAGGGGACAGGGACGGGGACGGTTTAGGGTCCAGGTGAGGGTACGACAACGCTTGAGGGGGAGCGTACGTGTGAGGGCGCGGGTTAGCGTTAGCGTACGGGTTAGGATTAGGGGACGGGTGAGGGTCAGGCTTCGGGGAAGGGTTAGGGTTCGGATTCGGGCTAGGGTTAGGGTTAGGGGACGGGGACGGTTTAGGGTCCAGGTGAGGGTACGACAACGCTTGAGGGGGAGCGTACGTGTGAGGGCGCGGGTGAGCGATAGCGTACGGGTTAGGATTAGGGGACGGTTGAGGGTCAGGCTTCGGGGCAGGGTTAGGGTTAGGGTTCGGGCTAGGGTTAGGGTTAGGGGACGGGGACGGTTTAGGGTCCAGGTGAGGGTACGACAACGCTTGAGGGGGAGCGTACGTGTGAGGGCGCGGGTTAGCGTTAGCGTACGGGTTAGGATTAGGGGACGGGTGAGGGTCAGGCTTCGGGGCAGGGTTAGGGTTAGGGTTCGGGCTAGGGTTAGGGTTAGGGGACGGGGACGGTTTAGGGTCCAGGTGAGGGTACGACAACGCTTGAGGGGGAGCGTACGTGTGAGGGCGCGGGTTAGCGTTAGCGTACGGGTTAGGATTAGGGGACGGGTGAGGGTCAGGCTTCGGGGAAGGGTTAGGGTTAGGGTTCGGACTAGGGTTAGGGTTAGGGGACGGGGACGGTTTAGGGTCCAGGTGAGGGTACGACAACGCTTGAGGGGGAGCGTACGTGTGAGGGCGCGGGTTAGCGTTAGCGTACGGGTTAGGATTAGGGGACGGGTGAGGGTCAGGCTTCGGGGAAGGGTTAGGGTTAGGGTTCGGGCTAGGGTTAGGGTTAGGGGACGGGGACGGTTTAGGGTCCAGGTGAGGGTACGACAACGCTTGAGGGGGAGCGTACGTGTGAGGGCGCGGGTTAGCGTTAGCGTACGGGTTAGGATTAGGGGACGGGTGAGGGTCAGGCTTCGGGGAAGGGTTAGGGTTAGGGTTCGGGCTAGGGTTAGGGTTAGGGGACGGGGACGGTTTAGGGTCCAGGTGAGGGTACGACAACGCTTGAGGGGGAGCGTACGTGTGAGGGCGCGGGTGAGCGTTAGCGTACGGGTTAGGATTAGGGGACGGGTGAGGGTCAGGCTTCGGGGAAGGGTTAGGGTTAGGGTTCGGGCTAGGGTTAGGGTTAGGGGACGGGGACGGTTTAGGGTCCAGGTGAGGGTATGACAACGCTTGAGGGAGAGCGTACGTGTGAGGGCGCGGGTTAGCGTTAGCGTACGGGTTAGGATTAGGGGACGGGTGAGGGTCAGGCTTCGGGGAAGGGTTAGGCTTAGGGTTCGGGCTAGGGTTAGGGTTAGGGGACGGGGACGGTTTAGGGTCCAGGTGAGGGTACGACAACGCTTGAGGGGGAGCGTACGTGTGAGGGCGCGGGTTAGCGTTAGCGTACGGGTTAGTATTAGGGGACAGGTGAGGGTCAGGCTTCGGGGCAGGGTTAGGGTTAGGGTTCGGGCTAGGGTTAGGGTTAGGGGACGGGGACGGTTTAGGGTCCAGGTGAGGGTACGACAACGCTTGAGGGGGAGCGTACGTGTGAGGGCGCGGGTTAGCGTTAGCGTACGGGTTAGGATTAGGGGACGGGTGAGGGTCAGGCTTCGGGGAAGGGTTAGGGTTAGGGTTCGGGCTAGGGTTAGGGTTAGGGGACGGGGACGGTTTAGGGTCCAGGTGAGGGTACGACAACGCTTGAGGGGGAGCGTACGTGTGAGGGTGCGGGTTAGCGTTAGCGTACGGGTTAGGATTAGGGGACGGGTGAGGGTCAGGCTTCGGGGAAGGGTTAGGGTTAGGGTTCGGGCTAGGGTTAGGGTTAGGGGACGGGGACGGTTTAGGGTCCAGGTGAGGGTACGACAACGCTTGAGGGGGAGCGTACGTGTGAGGGCGCGGGTTAGCGTTAGCGTACGGGTTAGGATTAGGGGACGGGTGAGGGTCAGGCTTCGGGGAAGGGTTAGGGTTAGGGTTCGGGCTAGGGTTAGGGTTAGGGGACGGGGACGGTTTAGGGTCCAGGTGAGGGTACGACAATGCTTGAGGGGGAGCGTACGTGTGAGGGCGCGGGTTAGCGTTAGCGTACGGGTTAGGATTAGGGGACGGGTGAGTGTCAGGCTTCGGGGAAGGGTTAGGGTTAGGGTTCGGGCTAGGGTTAGGGTTAGGGGACGGGGACGGTTTAGGGTCCAGGTGAGGGTACGACAACGCTTGAGGGGGAGCGTACGTGTGAGGGCGTGGGTTAGCGTTAGCGTACGGGTTAGGATTAGGGGACGGGTGAGGGTCAGGCTTCGGGGAAGGGTTAGGGTTAGGGTTCGGGCTAGGGTTAGGGTTAGGGGACGGGGACGGTTTAGGGTCCAGGTGAGGGTACGACAACGCTTGAGGGGGAGCGTACGTGTGAGGGCGCGGGTTAGCGTTAGCGTACGGGTTAGGATTAGGGGACGGGTGAGGGTCAGGCTTCGGGGAAGGGTTAGGGTTAGGGTTCGGGCTAGGGTTAGGGTTTGGGGACGGGGACGGTTTAGGGTCCAGGTGAGGGTACGACAACGCTTGAGGGGGAGCGTACGTGTGAGGGCGTGGGTTAGCGTTAGCGTACGGGTTAGGATTAGGGGACGGGTGAGGGTCAGGCTTCGGGGAAGGGTTAGGGTTCGGGTTCGGGCTAGGGTTAGGGTTAGGGGACGGGGACGGTTTAGGGTCCAGGTGAGGGTACGACAAAGCTTGAGGGGGAGCGTACGTGTGAGGGCGCGGGTTAGCGTTAGCGTAAGGCTTAGGATTAGGGGCCGGGTGAGGGTCAGGCTTCGGGGAAGGGTTAGGGTTAGGGTTCGGGCTAGGGTTAGGGTTAGGGGACGGGGACGGTTTAGGGTCCAGGTGAGGGTACGACAACGCTTGAGGGGGAGCGTACGTGTGAGGGCGCGGGTTAGCGTTAGCGTACGGGTTAGGATTAGGGGACGGGTGAGGGTCAGGCTTCGGGGAAGGGTTAGGGTTAGGGTTCGGGCTAGGGTTAGGGTTAGGGGACGGGGACGGTTTAGGGTCCAGGTGAGGGTACGACAACGCTTGAGGGGGAGCGTACGTGTGAGGGCGCGGGTTAGCGTTAGCGTACGGGTTAGTATTAGGGGACAGGTGAGGGTCAGGCTTCGGGGCAGGGTTAGGGTTAGGGTTCGGGCTAGGGTTAGGGTTAGGGGACGGGGACGGTTTAGGGTCCAGGTGAGGGTACGACAACGCTTGAGGGGGAGCGTACGTGTGAGGGCGCGGGTTAGCGTTAGCGTACGGGTTAGGATTAGGGGACGGGTGAGGGTCAGGCTTCGGGGAAGGGTTAGGGTTAGGGTTCGGGCTAGGGTTAGGGTTAGGGGACGGGGACGGTTTAGGGTCCAGGTGAGGGTACGACAACGCTTGAGGGGGAGCGTACGTGTGAGGGTGCGGGTTAGCGTTAGCGTACGGGTTAGGATTAGGGGACGGGTGAGGGTCAGGCTTCGGGGAAGGGTTAGGGTTAGGGTTCGGGCTAGGGTTAGGGTTAGGGGACGGGGACGGTTTAGGGTCCAGGTGAGGGTACGACAACGCTTGAGGGGGAGCGTACGTGTGAGGGCGCGGGTTAGCGTTAGCGTACGGGTTAGGATTAGGGGACGGGTGAGGGTCAGGCTTCGGGGAAGGGTTAGGGTTAGGGTTCGGGCTAGGGTTAGGGTTAGGGGACGGGGACGGTTTAGGGTCCAGGTGAGGGTACGACAATGCTTGAGGGGGAGCGTACGTGTGAGGGCGCGGGTTAGCGTTAGCGTACGGGTTAGGATTAGGGGACGGGTGAGTGTCAGGCTTCGGGGAAGGGTTAGGGTTAGGGTTCGGGCTAGGGTTAGGGTTAGGGGACGGGGACGGTTTAGGGTCCAGGTGAGGGTACGACAACGCTTGAGGGGGAGCGTACGTGTGAGGGCGTGGGTTAGCGTTAGCGTACGGGTTAGGATTAGGGGACGGGTGAGGGTCAGGCTTCGGGGAAGGGTTAGGGTTAGGGTTCGGGCTAGGGTTAGGGTTAGGGGACGGGGACGGTTTAGGGTCCAGGTGAGGGTACGACAACGCTTGAGGGGGAGCGTACGTGTGAGGGCGCGGGTTAGCGTTAGCGTACGGGTTAGGATTAGGGGACGGGTGAGGGTCAGGCTTCGGGGAAGGGTTAGGGTTAGGGTTCGGGCTAGGGTTAGGGTTTGGGGACGGGGACGGTTTAGGGTCCAGGTGAGGGTACGACAACGCTTGAGGGGGAGCGTACGTGTGAGGGCGTGGGTTAGCGTTAGCGTACGGGTTAGGATTAGGGGACGGGTGAGGGTCAGGCTTCGGGGAAGGGTTAGGGTTCGGGTTCGGGCTAGGGTTAGGGTTAGGGGACGGGGACGGTTTAGGGTCCAGGTGAGGGTACGACAAAGCTTGAGGGGGAGCGTACGTGTGAGGGCGCGGGTTAGCGTTAGCGTAAGGCTTAGGATTAGGGGCCGGGTGAGGGTCAGGCTTCGGGGAAGGGTTAGGGTTAGGGTTCGGGCTAGGGTTAGGGTTAGGGGACGGGGACGGTTTAGGGTCCAGGTGAGGGTACGACAACGCTTGAGGGGGAGCGTACGTGTGAGGGCGCGGGTTAGCGTTAGCGTACGGGTTAGGATTAGGGGACGGGTGAGGGTCAGGCTTCGGGGAAGGGTTAGGGTTAGGGTTCGGGCTAGGGTTAGGGTTAGGGGACGGGGACGGTTTAGGGTCCAGGTGAGGGTACGACAACGCTTGAGGGGGAGCGTACGTGTGAGGGCGCGGGTTAGCGTTAGCGTATGGGTTAGGATTAGGGGACGGGTGAGGGTCAGGCTTCGGGGAAGGGTTAGGGTTAGGGTTCGGGCTAGGGTTAGGGTTAGGGGACGGGGACGGTTTAGGGTCCAGGTGAGGGTACGACAACGCTTGAGGGGGAGCGTACGTGTGAGGGCGCGGGTTAGCGTTAGCGTACGGGTTAGGATTAGGGGACGGGTGAGGGTCAGGCTTCGGGGAAGGGTTAGGGTTAGGGTTCGGACTAGGGTTAGGGTTAGGGGACGGGGACGGTTTAGGGTCCAGGTGAGGGTACGACAACGCTTGAGGGGGAGCGTACGTGTGAGGGCGCGGGTTAGCGTTAGCGTACGGGTTAGGATTAGGGGACGGGTGAGGGTCAGGCTTCGGGGAAGGGTTAGGGTTAGGGTTCGGGCTAGGGTTAGGGTTAGGGGACGGGGACGGTTTAGGGTCCAGGTGAGGGTACGACAACGCTTGAGGGGGAGCGTACGTGTGAGGGCGCGGGTTAGCGTTAGCGTACGGGTTAGGATTAGGGGACGGGTGAGGGTCAGGCATCGGGGCAGGGTTAGGGTTAGGGTTCGGGCTAGGGTTAGGGTTAGGGGACGGGGACGGTTTAGGGTCCAGGTGAGGGTACGACAACGCTTGAGGGGGAGCGTACGTGTGAGGGCGCGGGTTAGCGTTAGCGTACGGGTTAGGATTAGGGGACGGGTGAGGGTCAGGCTTCGGGGAAGGGTTAGGGTTAGGGTTCGGGCTAGGGTTAGGGTTAGGGGACGGGGACGGTTTAGGGTCCAGGTGAGGGTACGACAACGCTTGAGGGGGAGCGTACGTGTGAGGGCGCGGGTTAGCGTTAGCGTACGGGTTAGGATTAGGGGACGGGTGAGGGTCAGGCATCGGGGCAGGGTTAGGGTTAGGGGACGGGGACGGTTTAGGGTCCAGGTGAGGGTACGACAACGCTTGAGGGGGAGCGTACGAGTGAGGGCGCGGGTTAGCGTTAGCGTACGGGTTAGGATTAGGGGACGGGTGAGGGTCAGGCTTCGGGGAAGGGTTAGGGTTAGGGTTCGGGCTAGGGTTAGGGTTAGGGGACGGGGACGGTTTAGGGTCCAGGTGAGGGTACGACAACGCTTGAGGGGGAGCGTACGTGTGAGGGCGCGGGTTAGCGTTAGCGTACGGGTTAGGATTAGGGGACGGGTGAGGGTCAGGCATCGGGGCAGGGTTAGGGTTAGGGTTCGGGCTAGGGTTAGGGTTAGGGGACGGGGACGGTTTAGGGTCCAGGTGAGGGTACGACAACGCTTGAGGGGGAGCGTACGTGTGAGGGCGCGGGTTAGCGTTAGCGTACGGGTTAGGATTAGGGGACGGGTGAGGGTCAGGCTTCGGGGAAGGGTTAGGGTTAGGGTTCGGGCTAGGGTTAGGGTTAGGGGACGGGGACGGTTTAGGGTCCAGGTGAGGGTACGACAACGCTTGAGGGGGAGCGTACGTGTGAGGGCGCGGTTTAGCGTTAGCGTACGGGTTAGGATTAGGGGACGGGTGAGGGTCAGGCTTCGGGGAAGGGTTAGAGTTAGGGTTCGGGCTAGGGTTAGGGTTAGGGGACGGGGACGGTTTAGGGTCCAGGTGAGGGTACGACAACGCTTGAGGGGGAGCGTACGAGTGAGGGCGCGGGTTAGCGTTAGCGTACGGGTTAGGATTAGGGGACGGGTGAGGGTCAGGCTTCGGGGAAGGGTTAGGGTTAGGGTTCGGGCTAGGGTTAGGGTTAGGGGACGGGGACGGTTTAGGGTCCAGGTGAGGGTACGACAACGCTTGAGGGGGAGCGTACGTGTGAGGGCGCGGGTTAGCGTTAGCGTAAGGGTTAGGATTAGGGGACGGGTGAGTGTCAGGCTTCGGGGAAGGGTTAGGGTTAGGGTTCGGGCTAGGGTTAGGGTTAGGGGACGGGGACGGTTTAGGGTCCAGGTGAGGGTACGACAACGCTTGAGGGGGAGCGTACATGTGAGGGCGCGGGTTAGCGTTAGCGTACGGTTTAGGATTAGGGGACGGGTGAGGGTCAGGCTTCGGGGAAGGGTTAGGGTTAGGGTTCGGGCTAGGGTTAGGGTTAGGGGACGGGGACGGTTTAGGGTCCAGGTGAGGGTACGACAACGCTTGAGGGGGAGCGTACATGTGAGGGCGCGGGTTAGCGTTAGCGTACGGGTTAGGATTAGGGGACGGGTGAGGGTCAGGCTTCGGGGAAGGGTTAGGGTTAGGGTTCGGGCTAGGGTTAGGGTTAGGGGACGGGGACGGTTTAGGGTCCAGGTGAGGGTACGACAACGCTTGAGGGGGAGCGTACGTGTGAGGGCGCGGGTTAGCGTTAGCGTACGGGTTAGGATTAGGGGACGGGTGAGGGTCAGGCTTTGGGGAAGGGTTAGGGTTAGGGTTCGGGTTAGGGTTAGGGTTAGGGGACGGGGACGGTTTAGGGTCCAGGTGAGGGTACGACAACGCTTGAGGTGGAGCGTACGTGTGAGGGCGCGGGTTAGCGTTAGCGTACGGGTTAGGATTAGGGGACGGGTGAGGGTCAGGCTTCGGGGAAGGGTTAGGGTTAGGGTTCGGGCTAGGGTTAGGGTTAGGGGACGGGGACGGTTTAGGGTCCAGGTGAGGGTACGACAACGCTTGAGGGGGAGCGTACGTGTGAGGGCGCGGGTTAGCGTTAGCGTACGGTTTAGGATTAGGGGACGGGTGAGGGTCAGGCTTCGGGGAAGGGTTAGGGTTAGGGTTCGGGCTAGGGTTAGGGTTAGGGGACGGGGACGGTTTAGGGTCCAGGTGAGGGTACGACAACGCTTGAGGGGGAGCGTACATGTGAGGGCGCGGGTTAGCGTTAGCGTACGGGTTAGGATTAGGGGACGGGTGAGGGTCAGGCTTCGGGGAAGGGTTAGGGTTAGGGTTCGGGCTAGGGTTAGGGTTAGGGGACGGGGACGGTTTAGGGTCCAGGTGAGGGTACGACAACGCTTGAGGGGGAGCGTACGTGTGAGGGCGCGGGTTAGCGTTAGCGTACGGGTTAGGATTAGGGGACGGGTGAGGGTCAGGCTTCGGGGAAGGGTTAGGGTTCGGGTTCGGGCTAGGGTTAGGGTTAGGGGACGGGGACGGTTTAGGGTCCAGGTGAGGGTACGACAACGCTTGAGGGGGAGCGTACGTGTGAGGGCGCGGGTGAGCGTTAGCGTACGGGTTAGGATTAGGGGACGGGTGAGTGTCAGGCTTCGGGGAAGGGTTAGGGTTAGGGTTCGGGCTAGGGTTAGGGTTAGGGGACGGGGACGGTTTAGGGTCCCGGTGAGGGTATGACAACGCTTGAGGGGGAGCGTACGTGTGAGGGCGCGGGTTAGCGTTAGCGTACGGGTTAGGATTAGGGGACGGGTGAGGGTCAGGCTTCGGGGAAGGGTTAGGGTTCGGGTTCGGGCTAGGGTTAGGGTTAGGGGACGGGGACGGTTTAGGGTCCAGGTGAGGGTACGACATCGCTTGAGGGGGAGCGTACGTGTGAGGGCGCGGGTTAGCGTTAGCGTACGGGTTAGGATTAGGGGACGGGTGAGGGTCAGGCTTCGGGGAAGGGTTAGGGTTAGGGTTCGGGCTAGGGTTAGGGTTAGGGGACGGGGACGGTTTAGGGTCCAGGTGAGGGTACGACAACGCTTGAGGGGGAGCGTACGTGTGAGGGCGCGGGTTAGCGTTAGCGTATGGGTTAGTATTAGGGGACGGGTGAGGGTCAGGCTTCGGGGAAGGGTTAGGGTTAGGGTTCGGGCTAGGGTTAGGGTTAGGGGACGGGGACGGTTTAGGGTCCAGGTGAGGGTACGACAACGCTTGAGGGGGAGCGTACGTGTGAGGGCGCGGGTTAGCGTTAGCGTACGGGTTAGGATTGGGGAAGGGTGAGGGTCAGGCTTCGGGGAAGGGTTAGGGTTAGGGTTCGGGCTAGGGTTAGGGTTAGGGGACGGGGACGGTTTAGGGTCCAGGTGAGGGTACGACAACGCTTGAGGGGGAGCGTACGTGTGAGGGCGCGGGTTAGCGTTAGCGTACGGGTTAGGATTAGGGGACGGGTGAGGGTCAGGCTTCGGGGAAGGGTTAGGGTTAGGGTTCGGGCTAGGGTTAGTGTTTGGGGACGCGGACGGTTTAGGGTCCAGGTGAGGGTACGACAACGCTTGAGGGGGAGCGTACGTGTGAGGCCGCGGGTTAGCGTTAGCGTACGGGTTAGGATTAGGGGACGGGTGAGGGTCAGGCTTCGGGGCAGGGTTAGGGTTAGGGTTCGGGCTAGGGTTAGGGTTAGGGGACGGGGACGGTTTAGGGTCCAGGTGAGGGTACGACAACGCTTGAGGGGGAGCGTACGTGTGAGGGCGCGGGTTAGCGTTAGCGTACGGGTTAGGATTAGGGGACGGGTGAGGGTCAGGCTTCGGGGAAGGGTTAGGGTTAGGGTTCGGGCTAGGGTTAGGGTTAGGGGACGGGGACGGTTTAGGGTCCAGGTGAGGGTACGACAACGCTTGAGGGGGAGCGTACGTGTGAGGGCGCGGGTTAGCGTTAGCGTACGGGTTAGGATTAGGGGACGGGTGAGGGTCAGGCTTCGGGGAAGGGTTAGAGTTAGGGTTCGGGCTAGGGTTAGGGTTAGCGACGGGGACGGTTTAGGGTCCAGGTGAGGGTACGACAACGCTTGAGGGGGAGCGTACGAGTGAGGGCGTGGGTTAGCGTTAGCGTACGGGTTAGGATTAGGGGACGGGTGAGGGTCAGGCTTCGGGGAAGGGTTAGGGTTAGGGTTCGGGCTAGGGTTAGGGTTAGGGGACGGGGACGGTTTAGGGTCCAGGTGAGGGTACGACAACGCTTGAGGGGGAGCGTACGTGTGAGGGCGCGGGTTAGCGTTAGCGTAAGGGTTAGGATTAGGGGACGGGTGAGTGTCAGGCTTCGGGGAAGGGTTAGGGTTCGGGTTCGGGCTAGGGTTAGGGTTAGGGGACGGGGACGGTTTAGGGTCCAGGTGAGGGTACGACAACGCTTGAGGGGGAGCGTACGTGTGAGGGCGCGGGTTAGCGTTAGCGTACGGTTTAGGATTAGGGGACGGGTGAGGGTCAGGCTTCGGGGAAGGGTTAGGGTTAGGGTTCGGGCTAGGGTTAGGGTTAGGGGACGGGGACGGTTTAGGGTCCAGGTGAGGGTACGACAACGCTTGAGGGGGAGCGTACGTGTGAGGGCGCGGTTTAGCGTTAGCGTACGGGTTAGGATTAGGGGACGGGTGAGGGTCAGGCTTCGGGGAAGGGTTAGAGTTAGGGTTCGGGCTAGGGTTAGGGTTAGGGGACGGGGACGGTTTAGGGTCCAGGTGAGGGTACGACAACGCTTGAGGGGGAGCGTACGAGTGAGGGCGCGTGTTAGCGTTAGCGTACGGGTTAGGATTAGGGGACGGGTGAGGGTCAGGCTTCGGGGAAGGGTTAGAGTTAGGGTTCGGGCTAGGGTTAGGGTTAGGGGACGGGGACGGTTTAGGGTCCAGGTGAGGGTACGACAACGCTTGAGGGGGAGCGTACGAGTGAGGGCGCGGTTTAGCGTTAGCGTACGGGTTAGGATTAGGGGACGGGTGAGGGTCAGGCTTCGGGGAAGGGTTGGAGTTAGGGTTCGGGCTAGGGTTAGGGTTAGGGGACGGGGACGGTTTAGGGTCCAGGTGAGGGTACGACAACGCTTGAGGGGGAGCGTACGAGTGAGGGCGCGGGTTAGCGTTAGCGTACGGGTTAGGATTAGGGGACGGGTGAGGGTCAGGCTTCGGGGAAGGGTTAGGGTTAGGGTTCGGGCTAGGGTTAGGGTTAGGGGACGGGGACGGTTTAGGGTCCAGGTGAGGGTACGACAACGCTTGAAGGGGAGCGTACGTGTGAGGGCGCGGGTTAGCGTTAGCGTAAGGGTTAGGATTAGGGGACGGGTGAGTGTCAGGCTTCGGGGAAGGGTTAGGGTTCGGGTTCGGGCTAGGGTTAGGGTTAGGGGACGGGGACGGTTTAGGGTCCAGGTGAGGGTACGACAACGCTTGAGGGGGAGCGTACGTGTGAGGGCGCGGGTTAGCGTTAGCGTACGGTTTAGGATTAGGGGACGGGTGAGGGTCAGGCTTCGGGGAAGGGTTAGGGTTAGGGTTCGGGCTAGGGTTATGGTTAGGGGACGGGGACGGTTTAGGGTCCAGGTGAGGGTACGACAACGCTTGAGGGGGAGCGTACATGTGAGGGCGCGGGTGAGCGTTAGCGTACGGGTTAGGATTAGGGGACGGGTGAGGGTCAGGCTTCGGGGAAGGGTTAGGGTTAGGGTTCGGGCTAGGGTTAGGGTTAGGGGACGGGGACGGTTTAGGGTCCAGGTGAGGGTACGACAACGCTTGAGGGGGAGCGTACGTGTGAGGGCGCGGGTTAGCGTTAGCGTACGGGTTAGGATTAGGGGACGGGTGAGGGTCAGGCTTTGGGGAAGTGTTAGGGTTAGGGTTCGGGTTAGGGTTAGGGTTAGGGGACGGGGACGGTTTAGGGTCCAGGTGAGGGTACGACAACGCTTGAGGTGGAGCGTACGTGTGAGGGCGCGGGTTAGCGTTAGCGTACGGGTTAGGATTAGGGGACGGGTGAGGGTCAGGCTTCGGGGAAGGGTTAGGGTTAGGGTTCGGGCTAGGGTTAGGGTTAGGGGACGGGGACGGTTTAGGGTCCAGGTGAGGGTACGACAACGCTTGAGGGGGAGCGTACGTGTGAGGGCGCGGGTTAGCGTTAGCGTACGGTTTAGGATTAGGGGACGGGTGAGGGTCAGGCTTCGGGGAAGGGTTAGGGTTAGGGTTCGGGCTAGGGTTAGGGTTAGGGGACGGGGACGGTTTAGGGTCCAGGTGAGGGTACGACAACGCTTGAGGGGGAGCGTACATGTGAGGGCGCGGGTTAGCGTTAGCGTACGGGTTAGGATTAGGGGACGGGTGAGGGTCAGGCTTCGGGGAAGGGTTAGGGTTAGGGTTCGGGCTAGGGTTAGGGTTAGGGGACGGGGACGGTTTAGGGTCCAGGTGAGGGTACGACAACGCTTGAGGGGGAGCGTACGTGTGAGGGCGCGGGTTAGCGTTAGCGTACGGGTTAGGATTAGTGGACGGGTGAGGGTCAGGCTTCGGGGAAGGGTTAGGGTTCGGGTTCGGGCTAGGGTTAGGGTTAGGGGACGGGGACGGTTTAGGGTCCAGGTGAGGGTACGACAACGCTTGAGGGGGAGCGTACGTGTGAGGGCGCGGGTTAGCGTTAGCGTACGGGTTAGGATTAGTGGACGGGTGAGGGTCAGGCTTCGGGGAAGGGTTAGGGTTCGGGTTCGGGCTAGGGTTAGGGTTAGGGGACGGGGACGGTTTAGGGTCCAGGTGAGGGTACGACAACGCTTGAGGGGGAGTGTACGTGTGAGGGCGCGGGTGAGCGTTAGCGTACGGGTTAGGATTAGGGGACGGGTGAGTGTCAGGCTTCGGGGAAGGGTTAGGGTTAGGGTTCGGGCTAGGGTTAGGGTTAGGGGACGGGGACGGTTTAGGGTCCCGGTGAGGGTACGACAACGCTTGAGGGGGAGCGTACGTGTGAGGGCGCGGGTTAGCGTTAGCGTACGGGTTAGGATTAGGGGACGGGTGAGGGTCAGGCTTCGGGGAAGGGTTAGGGTTCGGGTTCGGGCTAGGGTTAGGGTTAGGGGACGGGGACGGTTTAGGGTCCAGGTGAGGGTACGACATCGCTTGAGGGGGAGCGTACGTGTGAGGGCGCGGGTTAGCGTTAGCGTACGGGTTAGGATTAGGGGACGGGTGAGGGTCAGGCTTCGGGGAAGGGTTAGGGTTAGGGTTCGGGCTAGGGTTAGGGTTAGGGGACGGGGACGGTTTAGGGTCCAGGTGAGGGTACGACAACGCTTGAGGGGGAGCGTACGTGTGAGGGCGCGGGTTAGCGTTAGCGTATGGGTTAGTATTAGGGGACGGGTGAGGGTCAGGCTTCGGGGAAGGGTTAGGGTTAGGGTTCGGGCTAGGGTTAGGGTTAGGGGACGGGGACGGTTTAGGGTCCAGGTGAGGGTACGACAACGCTTGAGGGGGAGCGTACGTGTGAGGGCGCGGGTTAGTGTTAGCGTACGGGTTAGGATTGGGGAAGGGTGAGGGTCAGGCTTCGGGGAAGGGTTAGGGTTAGGGTTCGGGCTAGGGTTAGGGTTAGGGGACGGGGACGGTTTAGGGTCCAGGTGAGGGTACGACAACGCTTGAGGGGGAGCGTACGTGTGAGGGCGCGGGTTAGCGTTAGCGTACGGGTTAGGATTAGGGGACGGGTGAGGGTCAGGCTTCGGGGAAGGGTTAGGGTTAGGGTTCGGGCTAGGGTTAGTGTTTGGGGACGCGGACGGTTTAGGGTCCAGGTGAGGGTACGACAACGCTTGAGGGGGAGCGTACGTGTGAGGCCGCGGGTTAGCGTTAGCGTACGGGTTAGGATTAGGGGACGGGTGAGGGTCAGGCTTCGGGGCAGGGTTAGGGTTAGGGTTCGGGCTAGGGTTAGGGTTAGGGGACGGGGACGGTTTAGGGTCCAGGTGATTGTACGACAACGCTTGAGGGGGAGCGTACGTGTGAGGGCGCGGGTTAGCGTTAGCGTACGGGTTAGGATTAGGGGACGGGTGAGGGTCAGGCTTCGGGGAAGGGTTAGGGTTAGGGTTCGGGCTAGGGTTAGGGTTAGGGGACGGGGACGGTTTAGGGTCCAGGTGAGGGTACGACAACGCTTGAGGGGGAGCGTACGTGTGAGGGCGCGGGTTAGCGTTAGCGTACGGGTTAGGATTAGGGGACGGGTGAGGGTCAGGCTTCGGGGAAGGGTTAGAGTTAGGGTTCGGGCTAGGGTTAGGGTTAGCGACGGGGACGGTTTAGGGTCCAGGTGAGGGTACGACAACGCTTGAGGGGGAGCGTACGAGTGAGGGCGTGGGTTAGCGTTAGCGTACGGGTTAGGATTAGGGGACGGGTGAGGGTCAGGCTTCGGGGAAGGGTTAGGGTTAGGGTTCGGGCTAGGGTTAGGGTTAGGGGACGGGGACGGTTTAGGGTCCAGGTGAGGGTACGACAACGCTTGAGGGGGAGCGTACGTGTGAGGGCGCGGGTTAGCGTTAGCGTAAGGGTTAGGATTAGGGGACGGGTGAGTGTCAGGCTTCGGGGAAGGGTTAGGGTTCGGGTTCGGGCTAGGGTTAGGGTTAGGGGACGGGGACGGTTTAGGGTCCAGGTGAGGGTACGACAACGCTTGAGGGGGAGCGTACGTGTGAGGGCGCGGGTTAGCGTTAGCGTACGGTTTAGGATTAGGGGACGGGTGAGGGTCAGGCTTCGGGGAAGGGTTAGGGTTAGGGTTCGGGCTAGGGTTAGGGTTAGGGGACGGGGACGGTTTAGGGTCCAGGTGAGGGTACGACAACGCTTGAGGGGGAGCGTACGTGTGAGGGCGCGGGTTAGCGTTAGCGTACGGGTTAGGATTAGGGGACGGGTGAGGGTCAGGCTTCGGGGAAGGGTTAGGGTTAGGGGTCGGGCTAGGGTTAGGGTTAGGGGACGGGGACGGTTTAGGGTCCAGGTGAGGGTACGACAACGCTTGAGGGGGAGCGTACGTGTGAGGGCGCGGGTTAGCGTTAGCGTACGGGTTAGGATTAGTGGACGGGTGAGGGTCAGGCTTCAGGGAAGGGTTAGGGTTCGGGTTCGGGCTAGGGTTAGGGTTAGGGGACGGGGACGGTTTAGGGTCCAGGTGAGGGTACGACAACGCTTGAGGGGGAGCGTACGTGTGAGGGCGCGGGTGACCGTTAGCGTACGGGTTAGGATTAGGGGACGGGTGAGTGTCAGGCTTCGGGGAAGGGTTAGGGTTAGGGTTCGGGCTAGGGTTAGGGTTAGGGGACGGGGACGGTTTAGGGTCCCGGTGAGGGTACGACAACGCTTGAGGGGGAGCGTACGTGTGAGGGCGCGGGTTAGTGTTAGCGTACGGGTTAGGATTAGGGGACGGGTGAGGGTCAGGCTTCGGGGAAGGGTTAGGGTTCGGGTTCGGGCTAGGGTTAGGGTTAGGGGACGGGGACGGTTTAGGGTCCAGGTGAGGGTACGACATCGCTTGAGGGGGAGCGTACGTGTGAGGGCGCGGGTTAGCGTTAGCGTACGGGTTAGGATTAGGGGACGGGTGAGGGTCAGGCTTCGGGGAAGGGTTAGGGTTAGGGTTCGGGCTAGGGTTAGGGTTAGGGGACAGGGACGGTTTAGGGTCCAGGTGAGGGTACGACAACGCTTGAGGGGGAGCGTACGTGTGAGGGCGCGGGTTAGCGTTAGCGTATGGGTTAGTATTAGGGGACGGGTGAGGGTCAGGCTTCGGGGAACGGTTAGGGTTAGGGTTCGGGCTAGGGTTAGGGTTAGGGGACGGGGACGGTTTAGGGTCCAGGTGAGGGTACGACAACGCTTGAGGGGGAGCGTACGTGTGAGGGCGCGGGTTAGCGTTAGCGTACGGGTTAGGATTGGGGAAGGGTGAGGGTCAGGCTTCGGGGAAGGGTTAGGGTTAGGGTTCGGGCTAGGGTTAGGGTTAGGGGACGGGGACGGTTTAGGGTCCAGGTGAGGGTACGACAACGCTTGAGGGGGAGCGTACGTGTGAGGGCGCGGGTTAGCGTTAGCGTACGGGTTAGGATTAGGGGACGGGTGAGGGTCAGGCTTCGGGGAAGGGTTAGGGTTAGGGTTCGGGCTAGGGTTAGTGTTTGGGGACGCGGACGGTTTAGGGTCCAGGTGAGGGTACGACAACGCTTGAGGGGGAGCGTACGTGTGAGGCCGCGGGTTAGCGTTAGCGTACGGGTTAGGATTAGGGGACGGGTGAGGGTCAGGCTTCGGGGAAGGGTTAGGGTTAGGGTTCGGGCTAGGGTTAGGGTTAGGGGACGGGGACGGTTTAGGGTCCAGGTGAGGGTACGACAACGCTTGAGGGGGAGCGTACGTGTGAGGGCGCGGGTTAGCGTTAGCGTACGGGTTAGGATTGGGGAAGGGTGAGGGTCAGGCTTCGGGGAAGGGTTAGGGTTAGGGTTCGGGCTAGGGTTAGATTTAGGGGACGGGGACGGTTTAGGGTCCAGGTGAGGGTACGACAACGCTTGAGGGGGAGCGTACGTGTGAGGGCGCGGGTGAGCGTTAGCGTACGGGTTAGGATTAGGGGACGGGTGAGGGTCAGGCTTCGGGGAAGGGTTAGGGTTAGGGTTCGGGCTAGGGTTAGGGTTTGGGGACGCGGACGGTTTAGGGTCCAGTTGAGGGTACGACAACGCTTGAGGGGGAGCGTACGTGTGAGGGCGCGGGTTAGCGTTAGCGTACGGGTTAGGATTAGGGGACGGGTGAGGGTCAGGCTTCGGGGAAGGGTTAGGGTTAGGGTTCGGGCTAGGGTTAGGGTTAGGGGACGGGGACGGTTTAGGGTCCAGGTGAGGGTACGACAACGCTTGAGGGGGAGCGTACGTGTGACGGCGCGGGTTAGCGTTAGCGTACGGGTTAGGATTAGAGGACGGGTGAGGGTCAGGCTTCGGGGAAGGGTTAGGGTTAGGGTTCGGGCTAGGGTTAGGGTTAGGGGATGGGGACGGTTTAGGGTCCAGGTGAGGGTACGACAACGCTTGAGGGGGAGCGTACGTGTGAGGGCGCGGGTTAGCGTTAGCGTACGGGTTAGGATTAGGGGACGGGTGAGGGTCAGGCTTCGGGGAAGGGTTAGGGTTAGGGTTCGGGCTAGGGTTAGGGTTAGGGGACGGGGACGGTTTAGGGTCCAGGTGAGGGTACGACAACGCTTGAGGGGGAGCGTTTGTGTGAGGGCGCGGGTTAGCGTTAGCGAACGGGTGAGGATTAGGGGACGGGTGAGGGTCAGGCTTCGGGGAAGGGTTAGGGTTAGGGTTCGGGCTAGGGTTAGGGTTAGGGGACGGGGACGGTTTAGGGTCCAGGTGAGGGTACGACAACACTTGAGGGGGAGCGTACGTGTGAGAGAGCGGGTTAGCGTTAGCGTACGGGTTAGGATTAGGGGACGGGTGAGGGTCAGGCTTCGGGGAAGGGTTAGGGTTAGGGTTCGGGCTAGGGTTAGGGTTAGGGGACGGGGACGGTTTAGGGTCCAGGTGAGGGTACGACAACGCTTGAGGGGGAGCGTACGTGTGAGGGTACGGGTTAGAGTTAGCGTACGGGTGAGGATTAGGGGACGGGTGAGGGTCAGGCTTCGGGGAAGTGTTAGGGTTAGGGTTCGGGCTAGGGTTAGGGTTAGGGGACGGGGACGGTTTAGGGTCCAGGTGAGGGTACGACAACGCTTGAGGGGGAGCGTACGTGTGAGGGCGCGGGTTAGCATTACCGTACGGGTTAGGATTAGGGGACGGGTGAGGATCAGGTTTCGGGGAAGGGTTAGGGTTAGGGTTCGGGCTAGGGTTAGGGTTATGGGACGGGGACGGTTTAGGGTCCAGGTGAGGGTACGACAACGCTTGAGGGGGAGCGTACGTGTGAGGGCGCGGGTTAGCGTTAGCGTACGGGTTAGGATTAGGTGACGGGTGAGGGTCAGGCTTCGGGGAAGGGTTAGGGTTAGGGTTCGGGCTAGGGTTAGGGTTAGGGGACGGGGACGGTTTAGGGTCCAGGTGAGGGTACGACAACGCTTGAGGGGGAGCGTACGTGTGAGGGCGCGGGTTAGCGTTAGCGTACGGGTTAGGATTAGGGGACGGGTGAGGGTCAGGCTTCGGGGCAGGGTTAGGGTTAGGGTTCGGGCTAGGGTTAGGGTTAGGGGACGGGGACGGTTTAGGTTCCAGGTGAGGGTACGACAACGCTTGAGGGGGAGCGTACGTGTGAGGGCGCGGGTTAGCGTTAGCGTACGGGTTAGGATTAGGGCCGGGTGAGGGTCAGGCTTCGGGGAAGGGTTAGGGTTAGGGTTCGGGCTAGGGTTAGGGTTAGGGGACGGGGACGGTTTAGGGTCCAGGTGAGGGTACGACAACGCTTGAGGGGGAGCGTACGTGTGAGGGCGCGGGTTAGCGTTAGCGTACGGGTTAGGATTAGGGGACGGGTGAGGGTCAGGCTTCGGGGTAGGGTTAGGGTTAGGGTTCGGGCTAGGGTTAGGGTTAGGGGACGGGGACGGTTTAGGGTCCAGGTGAGGGTACGACAACGCTTGAGGGGGAGCGTACGTGTGAGGGCGCGGGTTAGCGTTAGCGTACGGGTTAGGTTTAGGGGACGGGTGAGGGTCAGGCTTCGGGAAAGGGTTAGGGTTAGGGTTCGGGCTAGGGTTAGGGTTAGGGGACGGGGACGGTTTAGGGTCCAGGTGAGGGTACGACAACGCTTGAGGGGGAGCGTACGTGTGAGGGCGCGGGTTAGAGTTAGCGTACGGGCGAGGATTAGGGGACGGGTGAGGGTCAGGCTTCGGGGAAGGGTTAGGGTTAGGGTTCGGGCTAGGGTTAGGGTTAGGGGACGGGGACGGTTTAGGGTCCAGGTGAGGGTACGACAACGCTTGAGGGGGAGCGTACGTGTGAGGGCGCGGGTTAGCGTTAGCGTACGGGTTAGGATTAGGGGACGGGTGAGGGTCAGGCTTCGGGGAAGGGTTAGGGTTAGGGTTCGGGCTAGGGTTAGGGTTAGGGGACGGGGACGGTTTAGGGTCCAGGTGAGGGTACGACAACGCTTGAGGGGGAGCGTACGTGTGAGGGCGCGGGTTAGCGTTAGCGTACGGGTTAGGATTAGGGGACGGGTGAGGGTCAGGCTTCGGGGAAGGGTTAGGGTTAGGGTTCAGGCTAGGGTTAGGGTTAGGGGACGGGGACGGTTTAGGGTCCAGGTGAGGGTACGACAACGCTTGAGGGGGAGCGTACGTGTGAGGGCGCGGGTTAGCGTTAGCGTACGGGTTAGGATTAGGGGACGGGTGAGGGTCAGGCTTCGGGGAAGGGTTAGGGTTAGGGTTCGGGCTAGGGTTAGGGTTAGGGGACGGGGACGGTTTAGGGTCCAGGTGAGGGTACGACAACGCTTGAGGGGGAGCGTACGTGTGAGGGCGCGGGTTAGCGTTAGCGTACGGGTTAGGATTAGAGGACGGGTGAGGGTCAGGCTTCGGGGAAGGGTTAGGGTTAGGGTTCGGGCTAGGGTTAGGGTTAGGGTATGGGGACGGTTTAGGGTCCAGGTGAGGGTACGACAACGCTTGAGGGGGAGCCTACGTGTGAGGGCGCGGGTTAGCGTTAGCGTACGTGTTATGATTAGGGGACGGGTGAGGGTCAGGCTTCGGGGAAGGGTTAGGGTTAGGGTTCGGGCTAGGGTTAGGGTTAGGGGACGGGGACGGTTTAGGGTCCAGGTGAGGTTACGACAACGCTTGAGGGGGAGCGTATGTGTGAGGGCGCGGGTTAGCGTTAGCGTACGGGTGAGGATTAGGGGACGGGTGAGGGTCAGGCTTCGGGGAAGGGTTAGGGTTAGGGTTCGGGCTAGGGTTAGGGTTAGGGGACGGGGACGGTTTAGGGTCCAGGTGAGGGTACGACAACGCTTGAGGGGGAGCGTACGTGTGAGGGCGCGGGTGAGCGTTAGCGTACGGGTTAGGATTGGGGAAGGGTGAGGGTCAGGCTTCGGGGAAGGGTTAGGGTTAGGGTTTGGGCTAGGGTTAGGGTTAGGGGACGGGGACGGTTTAGGGTCCAGGTGAGGGTACGACAACGCTTGAGGGGGAGCGTACGTGTGAGGGCGCGGGTTAGCGTTACCGTACGGGTTAGGATTAGGGGACGGGTGAGGATCAGGCTTCGGGGAAGGGTTAGGGTTAGGGTTCGGGCTAGGGTTAGGGTTATGGGACGGGGACGGTTTAGGGTCCAGGTGAGGGTACGACAACGCTTGAGGGGGAGCGTACGTGTGAGGCCGCGGGTTAGCGTTAGCGTACGGGTTAGGATTAGGGGACGGGTGAGGGTCAGGCTTCGGGGAAGTGTTAGGGTTAGGGTTCGAGCTAGGGTTAGGGTTAGGGGACGGGGACGGTTTAGGGTCCAGGTGAGGGTACGACAACGCTTGAGGGGGAGCGTACGTGTGAGGGCGCGGGTTAGCGTTAGCGTACGGGTTAGGATTGGGGAAGGGTGAGGGTCAGGCTTCGGGGAAGGGTTAGGGTTAGGGTTCGGGCTAGGGTTAGATTTAGGGGACGGGGACGGTTTAGGGTCCAGGTGAGGGTACGACAACGCTTGAGGGGGAGCGTACGTGTGAGGGCGCGGGTGAGCGTTAGCGTACGGGTTAGGATTAGGGGACGGGTGAGGGTCAGGCTTCGGGGCAGGTTTAGGGTTAGGGTTCGGGCTAGGGTTAGGGTTAGGGGACGGGGACGGTTTAGGGTCCAGGTGAGGGTACGACAACGCTTGAGGGGGAGCGTACGTGTGAGGGCGCGGGTTAGCGTTAGCGTACGGGTTAGGATTAGGGGACGGGTGAGGGTCAGGCTTCGGGGAAGGGTTAGGGTTAGGGTTCGGGCTAGGGTTAGGGTTAGGGGACGGGGACGGTTTAGGGTCCAGGTGAGGGTACGACAACGCTTGAGGGGGAGCGTACGTGTGAGGGCGCGGGTTAGCGTTAGCGTACGGGTTAGGATTAGGGGACGGGTGAGGGTCAGGCTTCGGGGAAGGGTTAGGGTTAGGGTTCGGGCTAGAGTTAGGGTTAGGGGACGGGGACGGTTTAGGGTCCAGGTGAGGGTACAACAACGCTTGAGGGGGAGCGTACGTGTGAGGGCGCGGGTTAGCGTTAGCGTACGGGTTAGGATTAGAGGACGGGTGAGGGTCAGGCTTCGGGGAAGGGTTAGGGTTAGGGTTCGGGCTAGGGTTAGGGTTAGGGGATGGGGACGGTTTAGGGTCCAGGTGAGGGTACGACAACGCTTGAGGGGGACCCTACGTGTGAGGGCGCGGGTTAGCGTTAGCGTACGGGTTAGGATTAGGGGACGGGTGAGGGTCAGGCTTCGGGGAAGGGTTAGGGTTAGGGTTCGGGCTAGGGTTAGGGTTAGGGGACGGGGACGGTTTAGGGTCCAGGTGAGGGTACGACAACGCTTGAGGGGGAGCGTACGTGTGAGGGCGCGGGTTAGCGTTAGCGTACGGGTTAGGATTAGTGGACGGGTGAGGGTCAGGCTTCGGGGAAGGGTTAGGGTTCGGGTTCGGGCTAGGGTTAGGGTTAGGGGACGGGGACGGTTTAGGGTCCAGGTGAGGGTACGACAACGCTTGAGGGGGAGCGTACGTGTGAGGGCGCGGGTGAGCGTTAGCGTACGGGTTAGGATTAGGGGACGGGTGAGTGTCAGGCTTCGGGGAAGGGTTAGGGTTAGGGTTCGGGCTAGGGTTAGGGTTAGGGGACGGGGACGGTTTAGGGTCCCGGTGAGGGTACGACAACGCTTGAGGGGGAGCGTACGTGTGAGGGCGCGGGTTAGCGTTAGCGTACGGGTTAGGATTAGGGGACGGGTGAGGGTCAGGCTTCGGGGAAGGGTTAGGGTTCGGGTTCGGGCTAGGGTTAGGGTTAGGGGACGGGGACGGTTTAGGGTCCAGGTGAGGGTACGACATCGCTTGAGGGGGAGCGTACGTGTGAGGGCGCGGGTTAGCGTTAGCGTATGGGTTAGTATTAGGGGACGGGTGAGGGTCAGGCTTCGGGGAAGGGTTAGGGTTAGGGTTCGGGCTAGGGTTAGGGTTAGGGGACGGGGACGGTTTAGGGTCCAGGTGAGGGTACGACAACGCTTGAGGGGGAGCGTACGTGTGAGGGCGCAGGTTAGCGTTAGCGTATGGGTTAGTATTAGGGGACGGGTGAGGGTCAGGCTTCGGGGAAGGGTTAGGGTTAGGGTTCGGGCTAGGGTTAGGGTTAGGGGACGGGGACGGTTTAGGGTCCAGGTGAGGGTACGACAACGCTTGAGGGGGAGCGTACGTGTGAGGGCGCGGGTTAGCGTTAGCGTACGGGTTAGGATTGGGGAAGGGTGAGGGTCAGGCTTCGGGGAAGGGTTAGGGTTAGGGTTCGGGCTAGGGTTAGGGTTAGGGGACGGGGACGGTTTAGGGTCCAGGTGAGGGTACGACAACGCTTGAGGGGGAGCGTACGTGTGAGGGCGCGGGTGAGCGTTAGCGTACGGGTTAGGATTAGGGGACGGGTGAGGGTCAGGCTTCGGGGAAGGGTTAGGGTTAGGGTTCGGGCTAGGGTTAGTGTTTGGGGACGCGGACGGTTTAGGGTCCAGGTGAGGGTACGACAACGCTTGAGGGGGAGCGTACGTGTGAGGGCGCGGGTTAGCGTTAGCGTACGGGTTAGGATTAGGGGACGGGTGAGGGTCAGGCTTCGGGGCAGGGTTAGGGTTAGGGTTCGGGCTAGGGTTAGGGTTAGGGGACGGGGACGGTTTAGGGTCCAGGTGAGGGTACGACAACGCTTGAGGGGGAGCGTACGTGTGAGGGCGCGGGTTAGCGTTAGCGTACGGGTTAGGATTAGGGGACGGGTGAGGGTCAGGCTTCGGGGAAGGGTTAGGGTTAGGGTTCGGGCTAGGGTTAGGGTTAGGGGACGGGGACGGTTTAGGGTCCAGGTGAGGGTACGACAACGCTTGAGGGGGAGCGTACGTGTGAGGGCGCGGGTTAGCGTTAGCGTACGGGTTAGGATTAGGGGACGGGTGAGGGTCAGGCTTCGGGGAAGGGTTAGAGTTAGGGTTCGGGCTAGGGTTAGGGTTAGCGACGGGGACGGTTTAGGGTCCAGGTGAGGGTACGACAACGCTTGAGGGGGAGCGTACGAGTGAGGGCGTGGGTTAGCGTTAGCGTACGGGTTAGGATTAGGGGACGGCTGAGGGTCAGGCTTCGGGGAAGGGTTAGGGTTAGGGTTCGGGCTAGGGTTAGGGTTAGGGGACGGGGAAGGTTTAGGGTCCAGGTGAGGGTACGACAACGCTTGAGGGGGAGCGTACGTGTGAGGGCGCGGGTTAGCGTTAGCGTAAGGGTTAGGATTAGGGGACGGGTGAGTGTCAGGCTTCGGGGAAGGGTTAGGGTTCGGGTTCGGGCTAGGGTTAGGGTTAGGGGACGGGGACGGTTTAGGGTCCAGGTGAGGGTACGACAACGCTTGAGGGGGAGCGTACGTGTGAGGGCGCGGGTTAGCGTTAGCGTACGGTTTAGGATTAGGGGACGGGTGAGGGTCAGGCTTCGGGGAAGGGTTAGGGTTAGGGTTCGGGCTAGGGTTAGGGTTAGGGGACGGGGACGGTTTAGGGTCCAGGTGAGGGTACGAAAACGCTTGAGGGGGAGCGTACGTGTGAGGGCGCGGGTTAGCGTTAGCGTACGGGTTAGGATTAGGGGACGGGTGAGGGTCAGGCTTCGGGGAAGGGTTAGGGTTAGGGTTCGGGCTAGGGTTAGGGTTAGGGGACGGGGACGGTTTAGGGTCCAGGTGAGGGTACGACAACGCTTGAGGGGGAGCGTACGTGTGAGGGCGCGGGTTAGCGTTAGCGTACGGGTTAGGATTAGTGGACGGGTGAGGGTCAGGCTTCGGGGAAGGGTTAGGGTTCGGGTTCGGGCTAGGGTTAGGGTTAGGGGACGGGGACGGTTTAGGGTCCAGGTGAGGGTACGACAACGCTTGAGGGGGAGCGTACGTGTGAGGGCGCGGGTGAGCGTTAGCGTACGGGTTAGGATTAGGGGACGGGTGAGTGTCAGGCTTCGGGGAAGGGTTAGGGTTAGGGTTCGGGCTAGGGTTAGGGTTAGGGGACGGGGACGGTTTAGGGTCCCGGTGAGGGTACGACAACGCTTGAGGGGGAGCGTACGTGTGAGGGCGCGGGTTAGCGTTAGCGTACGGGTTAGGATTAGGGGACGGGTGAGGGTCAGGCTTCGGGGAAGGGTTAGGGTTCGGGTTCGGGCTAGGGTTAGGGTTAGGGGACGGGGACGGTTTAGGGTCCAGGTGAGGGTACGACATCGCTTGAGGGGGAGCGTACGTGTGAGGGCGCGGGTTAGCGTTAGCGTACGGGTTAGGATTAGGGGACGGGTGAGGGTCAGGCTTCGGGGAAGGGTTAGGGTTAGGGTTCGGGCTAGGGTTAGGGTTAGGGGACGGGGACGGTTTAGGGTCCAGGTGAGGGTACGACAACGCTTGAGGGGGAGCGTACGTGTGAGGGCGCGGGTTAGCGTTAGCGTATGGGTTAGTATTAGGGGACGGGTGAGGGTCAGGCTTCGGGGAACGGTTAGGGTTAGGGTTCGGGCTAGGGTTAGGGTTAGGGGACGGGGACGGTTTAGGGTCCAGGTGAGGGTACGACAACGCTTGAGGGGGAGCGTACGTGTGAGGGCGCGGGTTAGCGTTAGCGTACGGGTTAGGATTAGGGGACGGTTGAGGGTCAGGCTTCGGGGAAGGGATAGGGTTAGGGTTCGGGCTAGGGTTAGTGTTTGGGGACGCGGACGGTTTAGGGTCCAGGTGAGGGTACGACAACGCTTGAGGGGGAGCGTACGTGTGAGGCCGCGGGTTAGCGTTAGCGTACGGGTTAGGATTAGGGGACGGGTGAGGGTCAGGCTTCGGGGAAGGGTTAGGGTTAGGGTTCGGGCTAGGGTTAGGGTTAGGGGACGGGGACGGTTTAGGGTCCAGGTGAGGGTACGACAACGCTTGAGGGGGAGCGTACGTGTGAGGGCGCGGGTTAGCGTTAGCGTACGGGTTAGGATTGGGGAAGGGTGAGGGTCAGGCTTCGGGGAAGGGTTAGGGTTAGGGTTCGGGCTAGGGTTAGATTTAGGGGACGGGGACGGTTTAGGGTCCAGGTGAGGGTACGACAACGCTTGAAGGGGAGCATACGTGTGAGGGCGCGGGTGAGCGTTAGCGTACGGGTTAGGATTAGGGGACGGGTGAGGGTCAGGCTTCGGGGAAGGGTTAGGGTTAGGGTTCGGGCTAGGGTTAGGGTTTGGGGACGCGGACGGTTTAGGGTCCAGGTGAGGGTACGACAACGCTTGAGGGGGAGCGTACGTGTGAGGGCGCGGGTTAGCGTTAGCGTACGGGTTAGGATTAGGGGACGGGTGAGGGTCAGGCTTCGGGGAAGGGTTAGGGTTAGGGTTCGGGCTAGGGTTAGGGTTAGGGGACGGGGACGGTTTAGGGTCCAGGTGAGGGTACGACAACGCTTGAGGGGGAGCGTACGTGTGAGGGCGCGGGTTAGCGTTAGCGTACGGGTTAGGATTAGAGGACGGGTGAGGGTCAGGCTTCGGGGAAGGGTTAGGGTTAGGGTTCGGGCTAGGGTTAGGGTTAGGGGATGGGGACGGTTTAGGGTCCAGGTGAGGGTACGACAACGCTGGAGGGGGAGCGTACGTGTGAGGGCGCGGGTTAGCGTTAGCGTACGGGTTAGGATTAGGGGACGGGTGAGGGTCAGGCTTAGGGGAAGGGTTAGGGTTAGGGTTCGGGCTAGGGTTAGGGTTAGGGGACGGGGACGGTTTAGGGTCCAGGTGAGGGTACGACAACGCTTGAGGGGGAGCGTACGTGTGAGGGCGTGGGTTAGCGTTAGCGTACGGGTTAGGATTAGAGCACGGGTGAGGGTCAGGCTTCGGGGAAGGGTTAGGGTTAGGGTTCGGGCTAGGGTTAGGGTTAGGGGATGGGGACGGTTTAGGGTCCAGGTGAGGGTACGACAACGCTTGAGGGGGAGCCTACGTGTGAGGGCGCGGGTTAGCGTTAGCGTACGTGTTATGATTAGGGGACGGGTGAGGGTCAGGCTTCGGGGAAGGGTTAGGGTTAGGGTTCGGGCTAGGGTTAGGGTTAGGGGACGGGGACGGTTTAGGGTCCAGGTGAGGTTACGACAACGCTTGAGGGGGAGCGTATGTGTGAGGGCGCGGGTTAGCGTTAGCGTACGGGTGAGGATTAGGGGACGGGTGAGGGTCAGGCTTCGGGGAAGGGTTAGGGTTAGGGTTCGGGCTAGGGTTAGGGTTAGGGGACGGGGACGGTTTAGGGTCCAGGTGAGGGTACGACAACGCTTGAGGGGGAGCGTACGTGTGAGGGCGCGGGTGAGCGTTAGCGTACGGGTTAGGATTGGGGAAGGGTGAGGGTCAGGCTTCGGGGAAGGGTTACGGTTAGGGTTTGGGCTAGGGTTAGGGTTAGGGGACGGGGACGGTTTAGGGTCCAGGTGAGGGTACGACAACGCTTGAGGGGGAGCGTACGTGTGAGGGCGCGGGTTACCGTTACCGTACGGGTTAGGATTAGGGGACGGGTGAGGATCAGGCTTCGGGGAAGGGTTAGGGTTAGGGTTCGGGCTAGGGTTAGGGTTATGGGACGGGGACGGTTTAGGGTCCAGGTGAGGGTACGACAACGCTTGAGGGGGAGCGTACGTGTGAGGGCGCGGGTTAGCGTTAGCGTACGGGTTAGGATTGGGGAAGGGTGAGGGTCAGGCTTCGGGGAAGGGTTAGGGTTAGGGTTCGGGCTAGGGTTAGATTTAGGGGACGGGGACGGTTTAGGGTCCAGGTGAGGGTACGACAACGCTTGAGGGGGAGCGTACGTGTGAGGGCGCGGGTGAGTGTTAGCGTACGGGTTAGGATTAGGGGACGGGTGAGGGTCAGGCTTCGGGGCAGGTTTAGGGTTAGGGTTCGGGCTAGGGTTAGGGTTAGGGGACGGGGACGGTTTAGGGTCCAGGTGAGGGTACGACAACGCTTGAGGGGGAGCGTACGTGTGAGGGCGCGGGTTAGCGTTAGCGTACGGGTTAGGATTAGGGGACGGGTGAGGGTCAGGCTTCGGGGAAGGGTTAGGGTTAGGGTTCGGGCTAGGGTTAGGGTTAGGGGACAGGGACGGTTTAGGGTCCAGGTGAGGGTACGACAACGCTTGAGGGGGAGCGTACGTGTGAGGGCGCGGGTTAGCGTTAGCGTACGGGTTAGGATTAGGGGACGGGTGAGGGTCAGGCTTCGGGGAAGGGTTAGGGTTAGGGTTCGGGCTAGAGTTAGGGTTAGGGGACGGGGACGGTTTAGGGTCCAGGTGAGGGTACAACAACGCTTGAGGGGGAGCGTACGTGTGAGGGCGCGGGTTAGCGTTAGCGTACGGGTTAGGATTAGAGGACGGGTGAGGGTCAGGCTTCGGGGAAGGGTTAGGGTTAGGGTTCGGGCTAGGGTTAGGGTTAGGGGATGAGGACGGTTTAGGGTCCAGGTGAGGGTACGACAACGCTTGAGGGGGACCCTACATGTGAGGGCGCGGGTTAGCGTTAGCGTACGGGTTAGGATTAGGGGACGGGTGAGGGTCAGGCTTCGGGGAAGGGTTAGGGTTAGGGTTCGGGCTAGGGTTAGGGTTAGGGGACGGGGACGGTTTAGGGTCCAGGTGAAGGTACGACAACGCTTGAGGGGGAGCGAATGTGTGAGGGCGCGGGTTAGCGTTAGCGTACGGGTGAGGATTAGGGGACGGGTGAGGGTCAGGCTTCGGGGAAGGGTTAGGGTTAGGGTTCGGGCTAGGGTTAGGGTTAGGGGACGGGGACGGTTTAGGGTCCAGGTGAGGGTACGACAACGCTTGAGGGGGAGCGTACGTGTGAGGGCGCGGGTGAGCGTTAGCGTACTGGTTAGGATTAGGGGACAGGTGAGGGTCAGGCTTCGGGGAAGGGTTAGGGTTAGGGTTCGGGCTAGGGTTAGGGTTAGGGGACGGGGACGGTTTAGGGTCCAGGTGAGGGTACGACAACGCTTGAGGGGGAGCGTACGTGTGAGGGCGCGGGTGAGCGTTAGCGTACGGGTTAGGATTAGGGGACGGCTGAGGGTCAGGCTTCGGGGAAGGGTTAGGGTTAGGGTTCGGGCTAGGGTTAGGGTTAGGGGACGGGGACGGTTTAGGGTCCAGGTGAGGGTACGACAACGCTTGAGGGGGAGCGTACGTGTGAGGGCGCGGGTTAGCGTTAGCGTACGGGTTAGGATTAGGGGACGGGTGAGGGTCAGGCTTCGGGGAAGGGTTAGGGTTAGGGTTCGGGCTAGGGTTAGGGTTAGGGGACGGGGACGGTTTAGGGTCCAGGTGAGGGTATGACAACGCTTGAGGGGGAGCGTACGTGTGAGGGCGCGGGTTAGCGTTAGCGTATGGGTTAGGATTAGGGGACGGGTGAGGGTCAGGCTTCGGGGAAGGGTTAGGGTTAGGGTTCGGGCTAGGGTTAGGGTTAGGGGACGGGGACGGTTTAGGGTCCAGGTGAGGTTACGACAACGCTTGAGGGGGAGCGTACGTGTGAGGGCGCGGGTTAGCGTTAGCGTACGGGTTAGGATTAGGGGACGGGTGAGGGTCAGGCTTCGGGGAAGTTTTAGGGTTATGGTTCGGGCTAGAGTTAGGGTTAGGGGACGGGGACGGTTTAGGGTCCAGGTGAGGGTACGACAACGCTTGAGGGGGAGCGTACGTGTGAGGGCGCGGGTTAGCGTTAGCGTACGGGTTAGGATTAGGGGACGGGTGAGGGTCAGGCTTCGGGGAAGGGTTAGGGTTAGGGTTCGGGCTAGGGTTAGGGTTAGGGGATGGGGACGGTTTAGGGTCCAGGTGAGGGTACGACAACGCTTGAGGGGGAGCGTACGTGTGAGGGAGCGGGTTAGCGTTAGCGTACGGGTTAGGATTAGGGGACGGGTGAGGGTCAGGCTTCGGGGAAGGTTTAGGGTTAGGGTTCGGGCTAGGGTTAGGGTTAGGGGACGGGGATGGTTTAGGGTCCAGGTGAGGGCACGACAACGCTTGAGGGGGAGCGTATGTGTGAGGGCGCGGGTTAGCGTTAGCGTACGGGTTAGGATTAGGGGACGGGTGAGGGTCAGGCTTCGGGGAAGGGTTAGGGTTAGGGTTCGGGCTAGGGTTAGGGTTAGGGGACGGGGACGGTTTAGGGTCCAGGTGAGGGTACGACAACGCTTGAGGGGGAGCGTACGTGTGAGGGAGCGGGTGAGCGTTAGCGTACGGGTTAGGATTAGGGGACGGGTGAGGGTCAGGCTTCGGGGAAGGGTTAGGGTTAGGGTTCGGGCTAGGGTTAGGGTTACGGTATGGGGACGGTTTAGGGTCCAGGTGAGGGTACGACAACGCTTGAGGGGGAGCGTACGTGTGAGGGCGCGGGTTAGCGTTAGCGTACGGGTTAGGATTAGGGGACGGGTGAGGGTCAGGCTTCGGGGAAGGGTTAGGGTTAGGGTTCGGGCTAGGGTTAGGGGACGGGGACGGGGACGGTTTAGGGTCCAAGTGAGGGTACGACAACGCTTGAGGGGGAGCTTACGTGTGAGGGCGCGGGTTAGCGTTAGCGTACGGGTTAGGATTAGGGGACAGGTGAGGGTCAGGCTTCGGGGAAGGGTTAGGGTTAGGGTTCGGGCTAGGGTTAGGGTTAGGGGACGGGGACGGTTTAGGGTCCAGGTGAGGGTACGACAACGCTTGAAGGGGAGCGTACGTGTGAGGGCGAGGGTTAGCGTTAGCGTACGGGTTAGGATTAGGGGACGGGTGAGGGTCAGGCTTCGGGGAAGGGTTAGGGTTAGGGTTCGGGCTAGGGTTAGGGTTAGGGGACGGGGACGGTTTAGGGTCCAGGTGAGGGTACGACAACGCTTGAGGGGGAGCGTACGTGTGAGGGCGCGGGTTAGCGTTAGCGTACGGGTTAGGATTAGGGGACGGGTGAGGGTCAGGCTTCGGGGAAGGGTTAGGGTTCGGGTTCGGGCTAGGGTTAGGGTTAGGGGACGGGGACGGTTTAGGGTCCAGGTGAGGGTACGACAACGCTTGAAGCGGAGCGTTTGTGTGAGGGCACGGGTTAGCGTTAGCGTACGGGTTAGGATTAGGGGACGGGTGAGGGTCAGGCTTCGGGGAAGGGTTAGGGTTCGGGTTCGGGCTAGGGTTAGGGTTAGGGGACGGGGACGGTTTAGGGTCCAGGTGAGGGTACGACAACGCTTGAGGGTGAGCGTACGTGTGAGGGCGCAGGTTAGCGTTAGCGTACGGGTTAGGATTAGGGGACGGGTGAGGGTCAGGCTTCGGGGAAGGGTTAGGGTTAGGGTTCGGGCTAGGGTTAGGGTTAGGGGACGGGGACGGTTTAGGGTCCAGGTGAGGGTACGACAACGCTTGAGGGGGAGCGTACGTGTGAGGGCGCGGGTGAGCGTTAGCGTACGGGTTAGGATTAGGGGACGGGTGAGGGTCAGGCTTCGGGGAAGGGTTAGGGTTAGGGTTCGGGCTAGGGTTAGGGTTAGGGGACGGGGACGGTTTAGGGTCCAGGTGAGGGTACGACAACGCTTGAGGGGGAGCGTACGTGTGAAGGCGCGGATTAGCGTTAGCGTACGTGTTAGGATTAGGGGACGTGTGAGGGTCAGTCTTCGGGGAAGGGTTAGGGTTAGGGTTCGGGCTAGGGTTAGGGTTAGGGGACGGGGACGGTTTAGGGTCCAGGTGAGGGTACGACAACGCTTGAGGGGGAGCGTACGTGTGAGGGCGCGGGTTAGCGTTAGCGTACGGGTTAGGATTAGGGGACGGGTGAGGGTCAGGCTTCGGGGAAGTGTTAGGGTTCGGGTTCGGGCTAGGGTTAGGGTTAGGGGACGGGGACGGTTTAGGGTCCAGGTGAGGGTACGACAACGCTTGAGGGGGAGCGTACGTGTGAGGGCGCGGGTGAGCGTTAGCGTACGGGTTAGGATTAAGGGACGGGTGAGGGTCAGGCTTCGGGGAAGGGTTAGGGTTAGGGTTCGGGCTAGGGTTAGGGTTAGGGGACGGGGACGGTTTAGGGTCCAGGTGAGGGTACGACAACGCTTGAGGGGGAGCGTACGTGTGAGGGCGCGGGTGAGCGTTAGCGTACGGGTTAGGATTAGGGGACGGGTGAGGGTCAGGCTTCGGGGAAGGGTTAGGGTTAGGGTTCGGGCTAGGGTTAGGGTTAAGGGACGGGGACGGTTTAGGGTCCAGGTGAGGGTACGACAACGCTTGAGGGGGAGCGTACGTGTGAGGGCGCGGGTGAGCGTTAGCGTACGGGTTAGGATTAGGGGACGGGTGAGGGTCAGGCTTCGGGGAAGGGTTAGGGTTAGGGTTCGGGCTAGGGTTAGGGTTAGGGGACGGGGACGGTTTAGGGTCCAGGTGAGGGTACGACAACGCTTGAGGGGGAGCGTACGTGTGAGGGCGCGGGTTAGCGTTAGCGTACGGGTTAGGATTAGGGGACGAGTGAGGGTCAGGCTTCGGGGAAGGGTTAGGGTTAGGGTTCGGGCTAGGGTTAGGGTTAGGGGACGGGGACGGTTTAGGGTCCAGGTGAGGGTACGACAACGCTTGAGGGGGAGTGTACGTGTGAGGGTGCGGGTTAGCGTTAGCGTACGGGTTAGGATTAGGGGACGGGTGAGGGTCAGGCTTCGGGGAAGGGTTAGGGTTAAGGTTCGGGCTAGGGTTAGGGTTAGGGGACGGGGACGGTTTAGGGTCCAGGTGAGGGTACGACAACGCTTGAGGGGGAGCGTACGTGTGAGGGCGCGGGTTAGCGTTAGCGTACGGGTTAGGATTAGGGGACGAGTGAGGGTCAGGCTTCGGGGAAGGGTTAGGGTTAGGGTTCGGGCTAGGGTTAGGGTTAGGGGACGGGGACGGTTTAGGGTCCAGGTGAGGGTACGACAACGCTTGAGGGGGAGCGTACGTGTGAGGGCGCGGGTTAGCGTTAGCGTATGGGTTAGGATTAGGGGACGGGTGAGGGTCAGGCTTCGGGGAAGGGTTAGGGTTCGGGCTAGGGTTAGGGTTAGGGGACGGGGACGGTTTAGGGTCCAGGTGAGGGTACGACAACGCTTGAGGGGGAGCGTACGTGTGAGGGCGCGGGTGAGCGTTAGCGTACGGGTTAGGATTATGGGACGGGTGAGGGTCAGGCTTCGGGGAAGGGTTAGGGTTAGGGTTCGGGCTAGGGTTAGGGTTAGGGGACGGGGACGGTTTAGGGTCCAGGTGAGGGTACGACAACGCTTGAGGGGGAGCGTACGTGTGAGGGTGCGGGTTAGCGTTAGCGTACGGGTTAGGATTAGGGGACGGGTGAGGGTCAGGCTTCGGGGAAGGGTTAGGGTTAGGGTTCGGGCTAGGGTTAGGGTTAGGGGACGGGGACGGTTTAGGGTACAGGTGAGGGTACGACAACGCTTGAGGGGGAGCGTATGTGTGAGGGCGCGGGTTAGCGTTAGCGTACGGGTGAGGATTAGGGGACGGGTGAGGGTCAGGCTTCGGGGAAGGGTTAGGGTTAGGGTTCGGGCTAGGGTTAGGGTTAGGGGACGGGGACGGTTTAGGGTCCAGGTGAGGGTACGACAACGCTTGAGGGGGAGCGTACGTGTGAGGGCGCGGGTTAGCGTTAGCGTACGGGTTAGGATTAGGGGACGGGTGAGGGTCAGGCTTCAGGGAAGGGTTAGGTTTAGGGTTCGGGCTAGGGTTAGGGTTAGGGGACGGGGACGGTTTAGGGTCCAGGTGAGGGTACGACAACGCCTGAGGGGGAGCGTACGTGTGAGGGCGCGGGTTAGCGTTAGCGTACGGGTTAGGATTAGGGGATGGGTGAGGGTCAGGCTTCGGGGAAGCGTTAGGGTTAGGTTTAGGGTTCGGGCTAGGGTTAGGGTTAGGGTTAGGGGACGGTTTAGGGTCCAGGTGAGGGTACGACAACGCTTGAGGGGGAGCGTACGTGTGAGGGCGCGGGTTAGCGTTAGCGTACGGGTTAGGATTAGGGGACGGGTGAGGGTCAGGCTTCGGGGAAGGGTTAGGGTTAGGGTTCGGGCTAGGGCTAGGGTTAGGGGACGGGGACGGTTTAGGGTCCAGGTGAGGGTACGACAACGCTTGAGGGGGAGCGTACGTGTGAGGGCGCGGGTTAGCGTTAGCGTACGGGTTAGGATTAGGGGACGGGTGAGGGTCAGGCTTCGGGGAAGGGTTAGGGTTAGGTTTCGGGCTAGTGTTAGGGTTGGGGGACTGGGACGTTTTAGGGTCCAGGTGAGGGTACGACAACGCTTGAGGGGGAGCGTACGTGTGAGGGTGCGGGTTAGCGTTAGCGTACGGGTTAGGATTAGGGGACGGGTGAGGGTCAGGCTTCGGGGAAGGGTTAGGGTTAGGGTTCGGGCTAGGGTTAGGGTTAGGGGACGGGGACGGTTTAGGGTCCAGGTGAGGGTACGACAACGCTTGAGGGGGAGCGTACGTGTGAGGGCGCGGGTTAGCGTTAGCGTACGGGTTAGGATTAGGGGACGAGTGAGGGTCAGGCTTCGGGGAAGGGTTAAGGTTAGGGTTCGGGCTAGGGTTAGGGTTAGGGGACGGGGACGGTTTAGGGTCCAGGTGAGGGTACGACAACGCTTGAGGGGGAGCGTACGTGTGAGGGCGCGGGTTAGCGTTAGCGTACGGGTTAGGATTAGGGGACGGGTGAGGGTCAGGCTTCGGGGAAGGGTTAGGGTTAGGGTTCGGGCTAGGGCTAGGGTTAGGGGACGGGGACGGTTTAGGGTCCAGGTGAGGGTACGACAACGCTTGAGGGGGAGCGTACGTGTGAGGGCGCGGGTTAGCGTTAGCGTACGGGTTAGGATTAGGGGACGGGTGAGGGTCAGGCTTCGGGGAAGGGTTAGGGTTAGGTTTCGGGCTAGTGTTAGGGTTGGGGGACGGGGACGGTTTAGGGTCCAGGTGAGGGTACGACAACGCTTGAGGGGGAGCGTACGTGTGAGGGTGCGGGTTAGCGTTAGCGTACGGGTTAGGATTAGGGGACGGGTGAGGGTCAGGCTTCGGGGAAGGGTTAGGGTTAGGGTTCGGGCTAGGGTTAGGGTTAGGGGACGGGGACGGTTTAGGGTCCAGGTGAGGGTACGACAACGCTTGAGGGGGAGCGTACGTGTGAGGGCGCGGGTTAGCGATAGCGTACGGGTTAGGATTAGGGGACGAGTGAGGGTCAGGCTTCGGGGAAGGGTTAGGGTTAGGGTTCGGGCTAGGGTTAGGGTTAGGGGACGGGGACGGTTTAGGGTCCAGGTGAGGGTACGACAACGCTTGAGGGGGAGCGTACGTGTGAGGGCGCGGGTGAGCGTTAGCGTACGGGTTAGGATTATGGGACGGGTGAGGGTCAGGCTTCGGGGAAGGGTTAGGGTTAGGGTTCGGGCTAGGGTTAGGGTTAGGGGACGGGGACGGTTTAGGGTCCAGGTGAGGGTACGACAACGCTTGAGGGGGAGCGTACGTGTGAGGGCGCGGGTTAGCGTTAGCGTACGGGTTAGGATTAGGGGACGGGTGAGGGTCAGGCTTCGGGGAAGGGTTAGGGTTAGGGTTCGGGCTAGGGTTAGGGTTAGGGGACGGGGACGGTTTAGGGTCCAGGTGAGGGTACGACAACGCTTGAGGGGGAGCGTACGTGTGAGGGCGCGGGTTAGCGTTAGCGTACGGGTTAGGATTAGGGGACGGGTGAGGGTCAGGCTTCAGGGAAGGGTTAGGTTTAGGGTTCGGGCTAGGGTTAGGGTTAGGGGACGGGGACGGTTTAGGGTCCAGGTGAGGGTACGACAACGCCTGAGGGGGAGCGTACGTGTGAGGGCGCGGGTTAGCGTTAGCGTACGGGTTAGGATTAGGGGATGGGTGAGGGTCAGGCTTCGGGGAAGCGTTAGGGTTAGGTTTAGGGTTCGGGCTAGGGTTAGGGTTAGGGTTAGGGGACGGTTTAGGGTCCAGGTGAGGGTACGACAACGCTTGAGGGGGAGCGTACGTGTGAGGGCGCGGGTTAGCGTTAGCGTACGGGTTAGGATTAGGGGACGGGTGAGGGTCAGGCTTCGGGGAAGGGTTAGGGTTAGGGTTCGGGCTAGGGCTAGGGTTAGGGGACGGGGACGGTTTAGGGTCCAGGTGAGGGTACGACAACGCTTGAGGGGGAGCGTACGTGTGAGGGCGCGGGTTAGCGTTAGCGTACGGGTTAGGATTAGGGGACGGGTGAGGGTCAGGCTTCGGGGAAGGGTTAGGGTTAGGATTCGGGCTAGTGTTAGGGTTGGGGGACGGGGACGGTTTAGGGTCCAGGTGAGGGTACGACAACGCTTGAGGGGGAGCGTACGTGTGAGGGTGCGGGTTAGCGTTAGCGTACGGGTTAGGATTAGGGGACGGGTGAGGGTCAGGCTTCGGGGAAGGGTTAGGGTTAGGGTTCGGGCTAGGGTTAGGGTTAGGGGACGGGGACGGTTTAGGGTCCAGGTGAGGGTACGACAACGCTTGAGGGGGAGCGTACGTGTGAGGGCGCGGGTTAGCGTTAGCGTACGGGTTAGGATTAGGGGACGAGTGAGGGTCAGGCTTCGGGGAAGGGTTAGGGTTAGGGTTCGGGCTAGGGTTAGGGTTAGGGGACGGGGACGGTTTAGGGTCCAGGTGAGGGTACGACAACGCTTGAGGGGGAGCGTACGTGTGAGGGCGCGGGTTAGCGTTAGCGTACGGGTTAGGATTAGGGGACGGGTGAGGGTCAGGCTTCGGGGAAGGGTTAGGGTTAGGGTTCGGGCTAGGGCTAAGGTTAGGGGACGGGGACGGTTTAGGGTCCAGGTGAGGGTACGACAACGCTTGAGGGGGAGCGTACTTGTGAGGGCGCGGGTTAGCGTTAGCGTACGGGTTAGGATTAGGGGACGGGTAAGGGTCAGGCTTCGGGGAAGGGTTAGGGTTAGGTTTCGGGCTAGTGTTAGGGTTGGGGGACGGGGACGGTTTAGGGTCCAGGTGAGGGTACGACAACGCTTGAGGGGGAGCGTACGTGTGAGGGCGCGGGTTAGCGTTAGCGTACGGGTTAGGATTAGGGGACGAGTGAGGGTCAGGCTTCGGGGAAGGGTTAGGGTTAGCGTTCGGGCTAGGGTTAGGGTTAGGGGACGGGGACGGTTTAGGGTCCAGGTGAGGGTACGACAACGCTTGAGGGGGAGCGTACGTGTGAGGGCGCGGGTGAGCGTTAGCGTACGGGTTAGGATTATGGGACGGGTGAGGGTCAGGCTTCGGGGAAGGGTTAGGGTTAGGGTTCGGGCTAGGGTTAGGGTTAGGGGACGGGGACGGTTTAGGGTCCAGGTGAGGGTACGACAACGCTTGAGGGGTAGCGTACGTGTGAGGGCGCGGGTTAGCGTTAGCGTACGGGTTAGGATTAGGGGACGGGTGAGGGTCAGGCTTCGGGGAAGGGTTAGGGTTAGGGTTCGGGCTAGGGTTAGGTTTAGGGGACGGGGACGGTTTAGGGTCCAGGTGAGGGTACGACAACGCTTGAGGGGGAGCGTACGTGTGCGGGCGCGGGTTAGCGTTAGCGTACGGGTTAGGATTAGAGGACGGGTGAGGGTCAGGCTTCGGGGAAGGGTTAGGGTTAGGGTTCGGGCTAGGGTTAGGGTTAGGGGATGGGGATGGTTTAGGGTCCAGGTGAGGGTACGACAACGCTTGAGGGGGAGCCTACGTGTGAGGGCGCGGGTTAGCGTTAGCGTACGGGTTAGGATTAGGGGACGGGTGAGGGTCAGGCTTCGGGGAAGGGTTAGGGTTAGGGTTCGGGCTAGGGTTAGGGTTAGGGGACGGGGACGGTTTAGGGTCCAGGTGAGGGTACGACAACGCTTGAGGGGGAGCGTATGTGTGAGGGCGCGGGTTAGCGTTAGCGTACGGGTGAGGATTAGGGGACGGGTGAGGGTCAGGCTTCGGGGAAGGGTTAGGGTTAGGGTTCGGGCTAGGGTTAGGGTTAGGGGACGGGGACGGTTTAGGGTCCAGGTGAGGGTACGACAACGCTTGAGGGGGAGCGTACGTGTGAGGGCGCGGGTTAGCGTTAGCGTACGGGTTAGGATTAGGGGACGGCTGAGGGTCAGGCTTCGGGGCAGGGTTAGGGTTAGGGTTCCGGCTAGGGTTAGGGTTAGGGGACGTGGACGGTTTAGGGTCCAGGTGAGGGTACGACAACGCTTGAGGGGGAGCGTACGTGTGAGGGCGCGGGTTAGCGTTAGCGTACGGGTTAGGATTAGGGGACGGGTGAGGGTCAGGCTTCGGGGAAGGGTTAGGGTTAGGGTTCGGGCTAGGGTTAGGGTTAGGGGACGGGGACGGTTTAGGGTCCAGGTGAGGGTACGACAACGCTTGAGGGGGAGCGTACGTGTGAGGGCGAGGGTTAGCGTTAGCGTACGGGTTAGGATTAGGGGACGGGTGAGGGTCAGGCTTCGGGGAAGGTTTAGGGTTAGGGTTCGGGCTAGGGTTAGGGTTAGGGGACGGGGATGGTTTAGGGTCCAGGTGAGGGTACGACAACGCTTGAGGGGGAGCGTACGTGTGAGGGCGCGGGTTAGCGTTAGCGTACGGGTTAGGATTAGGGGACGGGTGAGGGTCAGGCTTCGGGGAAGGGTTAGGGTTAGGGTTCGGGCTAGGGTTAGGGTTAGGGGATGGGGACGGTTTAGGGTCCAGGTGAGGGTACGACAACGCTTGAGGGGGAGCGTACGTGTGAGGGAGCGGGTTAGCGTTAGCGTACGGGTTAGGATTAGGGGACGGGTGAGGGTCAGGCTTCGGGGAAGGTTTAGGGTAAGGGTTCGGGCTAGGGTTAGGGTTAGGGGACGGGGACGGTTTAGGGTCCAGGTGAGGGTACGACAACGCTTGAGGGGGAGCGTACATGTGAGGGCGCGGGTTAGCGTTAGCGTACGGGTTAGGATTAGGGGACGGGTGAGGGTCAGGCTTCGGGGAAGGGTTAGGGTTAGGGTTCGGGCTAGGGTTAGGGTTAGGGGACGGGGACGGTTTAGGGTCCAGGTGAGGGTACGACAACGCTTGAGGGGGAGCGTACGTGTGAGGGCACGGGTGAGCGTTAGCGTACGGGTTAGGATTAGGGGACGGGTGAGGGTCAGGCTTCGGGGAAGGGTTAGGGTTAGGGTTCGGGCTAGGGTTAGGGTTAGGGTATGGGGACGGTTTAGGGTCCAGGTGAGGGTACGACAACGCTTGAGGGGGAGCGTACGTGTGAGGGCGCGGGTGAGCGTTAGCGTACGGGTTAGGATTAGGGGACTGGTGAGGGTCAGGCTTCGGGGAAGGGTTATGGTTCGGGTTCGGGCTAGGGTTAGGGTTAGGGGACGGGGACGGTTTAGGGTCCAGGTGAGGGTACGACAACGCTTGAAGCGGAGCGTACGTGTGAGGGCGCGGGTTAGCGTTAGCGTACGGGTTAGGATTAGGGGACGGGTGAGGGTCAGGCTTCGGGGAAGGGTTAGGGTTCGGGTTCGGGCTAGGGTTAGGGTTAGGGGACGGGGACGGTTTAGGGTCCAGGTGAGGGTACGACAACGCTTGAGGGTGAGCGTACGTGTGAGGGCGCAGGTTAGCGTTAGCGTACGGGTTAGGATTAGGGGACGGGTGAGGGTCAGGCTTCGGGGAAGGGTTAGGGTTAGGGTTCGGGCTAGGGTTAGGGTTAGGGGACGGGGACGGTTTAGGGTCCAGGTGAGGGTACGACAACGCTTGAGGGGGAGCGTACGTGTGAGGGCGCGGGTGAGCGTTAGCGTACGGGTTAGGATTAGGGGACGGGTGAGGGTCAGGCTTCGGGGAAGGGTTAGGGTTAGGGTTCGGGCTAGGGTTAGGGTTAGGGGACGGGGACGGTTTAGGGTCCAGGTGAGGGTACGACAACGCTTGAGGCGGAGCGTACGTGTGAGGGCGCGGATTAGCATTAGCGTACGGGTTAGGATTAGGGGACGAGTGAGGGTCAGGCTTCGGGGAAGGGTTAGGGTTAGGGTTCGGGCTAGGGTTAGGGTTAGGGGACGGGGACGGTTTAGGGTCCAGGTGAGGGTACGACAACGCTTGAGGGGGAGCGTACGTGTGAGGGCGCGGGTGAGCGTTAGCGTACGGGTTAGGATTAGGGGACGGGTGAGGGTCAGGCTTCGGGGAAGGGTTAGGGTTAGGGTTCGGGCTAGGGTTAGGGTTAGGGGACGGGGACGGTTTAGGGTCCAGGTGCGGGTACGACAACGCTTGAGGGGGAGCGTACGTGTGAGGGCGCGGGTTAGTGTTAGCGTACGGGTTAGGATTAGGGGACGGGTGAGGGTCAGGCTTCGGGGAAGGGTTAGGGTTAGGGTTCGGGCTAGCGTTAGGGTTAGGGGACGGGGACGGTTTAGGGTCCAGGTGAGGGTACGACAACGCTTGAGGGGGAGCGTACGTGTGAGGGCGCGGGTTAGCGTTAGCGTACGGGTTAGGATTAGGGGACGGGTGAGGATCAGGCTTCGGGGAAGGGTTAGGGTTAGGGTTCGGGCTAGGGCTAGGGTTAGGGGACGGGGACGGTTTAGGGTCCAGGTGAGGGTACGACAACGCTTGAGGGGGAGCGTACGTGTGAGGGCGCGGGTTAGCGTTAGCGTACGGGTTAGGATTAGGGGACGGGTGAGGGTCAGGCTTCGGGGAAGTGTTAGGGTTAGGTTTCGGGCTAGTGTTAGGGTTGGGGGACGGGGACGGTTTAGGGTCCAGGTGAGGGTACGACAACGCTTGAGGGGGAGCGTACGTGTGAGGGTGTGGGTTAGCGTTAGTGTACGGGTTAGGATTAGGGGACGGGTGAGGGTCAGGCTTCGGGGAAGGGTTAGGGTTAGGATTCGGGCTAGGGTTAGGGTTAGGGGACGGGGACGGTTTAGGGTCCAGGTGAGGGTACGACAACGCTTGAGGGGGAGCGTACGTGTGAGGGCGCGGGTGAGCGTTAGCGTACGGGTTAGGATTAGGGGACGAGTGAGGATCAGGCTTCGGGGAAGGGTTAGGGTTAGGGTTCGGGCTAGGGTTAGTGTTAGGGGACGGGGACGGTTTAGGGTCCAGGTGAGGGTACGACAACGCTTGAGGGGGAGCGTACGTGTGAGGGCGCGGGTTAGCGTTAGCGTACGGGTTAGGATTAGGGGACGGGTGAGGGTCAGGCTTCGGGGAAGGGTTAGGGTTAGGGTTCGGGCTAGGGTTAGGGGACGGGGACGGGGACGGTTTAGGGTCCAAGTGAGGGTACTACAATGCTTGAGGGGGAGCGTACGTGTGAGGGCGCGGGTTAGCGTTAGCGTACGGGTTAGGATTAGGGGACAGGTGAGGGTCAGGCTTCGGGGAAGGGTTAGGGTTAGGGTTCGGGCTAGGGTTAGGGTTAGGGGACGGGGACGGTTTAGGGTCCAGGTGAGGGTACGACAACGCTTGAGGGGGAGCGTATGTGTGAGGGCGCGGGTTAGCGTTAGCGTACGGGTTAGGATTAGGGGACGGGTGAGGGTCAGGCTTCGGGGAAGGGTTAGGGTTAGGTTTCGGGCTAGTGTTAGGGTTGGGGGACGGGGACGGTTTAGGGTCCAGGTGAGGGTACGACAACGCTTGAGGGGGAGCGTACGTGTGAGGGTGCGGGTTAGCGTTAGCGTACGGGTTAGGATTAGGGGACGGGTGAGGGTCAGGCTTCGGGGAAGTGTTAGGGTTAGGGTTCGGGCTAGGGTTAGGGTTAGGGGACGGGGACGGTTTAGGGTCCAGGTGAGGGTACGACAACGCTTGAGGGGGAGCGTACGTGTGAGGGCGCGGGTTAGCGTTAGCGTACGGGTTAGGATTAGGGGACGAGTGAGGGTCAGGCTTCGGGGAAGGGTTAGGGTTAGCGTTCGGGCTAGGGTTAGGGTTAGGGGACGGGGACGGTTTAGGGTCCAGGTGAGGGTACGACAACGCTTGAGGGGGAGCGTACGTGTGAGGGCGCGGGTGAGCGTTAGCGTACGGGTTAGGATTATGGGACGGGTGAGGGTCAGGCTTCGGGGAAGGGTTAGGGTTAGGGTTCGGGCTAGGGTTAGGGTTAGGGGACGGGGACGGTTTAGGGTCCAGGTGAGGGTACGACAACGCTTGAGGGGTAGCGTACGTGTGAGGGCGCGGGTTAGCGTTAGCGTACGGGTTAGGATTAGGGGACGGGTGAGGGTCAGGCTTCGGGGAAGGGTTAGGGTTAGGGTTCGGGCTAGGGTTAGGTTTAGGGGACGGGGACGGTTTAGGGTCCAGGTGAGGGTACGACAACGCTTGAGGGGGAGCGTACGTGTGCGGGCGCGGGTTAGCGTTAGCGTACGGGTTAGGATTAGAGGACGGGTGAGGGTCAGGCTTCGGGGAAGGGTTAGGGTTAGGGTTCGGGCTAGGGTTAGGGTTAGGGGATGGGGATGGTTTAGGGTCCAGGTGAGGGTACGACAACGCTTGAGGGGGAGCCTACGTGTGAGGGCGCGGGTTAGCGTTAGCGTACGGGTTAGGATTAGGGGACGGGTGAGGGTCAGGCTTCGGGGAAGGGTTAGGGTTAGGGTTCGGGCTAGGGTTAGGGTTAGGGGACGGGGACGGTTTAGGGTCCAGGTGAGGGTACGACAACGCTTGAGGGGGAGCGTATGTGTGAGGGCGCGGGTTAGCGTTAGCGTACGGGTGAGGATTAGGGGACGGGTGAGGGTCAGGCTTCGGGGAAGGGTTAGGGTTAGGGTTCGGGCTAGGGTTAGGGTTAGGGGACGGGGACGGTTTAGGGTCCAGGTGAGGGTACGACAACGCTTGAGGGGGAGCGTACGTGTGAGGGCGCGGGTTAGCGTTAGCGTACGGGTTAGGATTAGGGGACGGCTGAGGGTCAGGCTTCGGGGCAGGGTTAGGGTTAGGGTTCCGGCTAGGGTTAGGGTTAGGGGACGTGGACGGTTTAGGGTCCAGGTGAGGGTACGACAACGCTTGAGGGGGAGCGTACGTGTGAGGGCGCGGGTTAGCGTTAGCGTACGGGTTAGGATTAGGGGACGGGTGAGGGTCAGGCTTCGGGGAAGGGTTAGGGTTAGGGTTCGGGCTAGGGTTAGGGTTAGGGGACGGGGACGGTTTAGGGTCCAGGTGAGGGTACGACAACGCTTGAGGGGGAGCGTACGTGTGAGGGCGAGGGTTAGCGTTAGCGTACGGGTTAGGATTAGGGGACGGGTGAGGGTCAGGCTTCGGGGAAGGTTTAGGGTTAGGGTTCGGGCTAGGGTTAGGGTTAGGGGACGGGGATGGTTTAGGGTCCAGGTGAGGGTACGACAACGCTTGAGGGGGAGCGTACGTGTGAGGGCGCGGGTTAGCGTTAGCGTACGGGTTAGGATTAGGGGACGGGTGAGGGTCAGGCTTCGGGGAAGGGTTAGGGTTAGGGTTCGGGCTAGGGTTAGGGTTAGGGGATGGGGACGGTTTAGGGTCCAGGTGAGGGTACGACAACGCTTGAGGGGGAGCGTACGTGTGAGGGAGCGGGTTAGCGTTAGCGTACGGGTTAGGATTAGGGGACGGGTGAGGGTCAGGCTTCGGGGAAGGTTTAGGGTAAGGGTTCGGGCTAGGGTTAGGCTTAGGGGACGGGGACGGTTTAGGGTCCAGGTGAGGGTACGACAACGCTTGAGGGGGAGCGTACATGTGAGGGCGCGGGTTAGCGTTAGCGTACGGGTTAGGATTAGGGGACGGGTGAGGGTCAGGCTTCGGGGAAGGGTTAGGGTTAGGGTTCGGGCTAGGGTTAGGGTTAGGGGACGGGGACGGTTTAGGGTCCAGGTGAGGGTACGACAACGCTTGAGGGGGAGCGTACGTGTGAGGGCACGGGTGAGCGTTAGCGTACGGGTTAGGATTAGGGGACGGGTGAGGGTCAGGCTTCGGGGAAGGGTTAGGGTTAGGGTTCGGGCTAGGGTTAGGGTTAGGGTATGGGGACGGTTTAGGGTCCAGGTGAGGGTACGACAACGCTTGAGGGGGAGCGTACGTGTGAGGGCGCGGGTGAGCGTTAGCGTACGGTTTAGGATTAGGGGACTGGTGAGGGTCAGGCTTCGGGGAAGGGTTAGGGTTCGGGTTCGGGCTAGGGTTAGGGTTAGGGGACGGGGACGGTTTAGGGTCCAGGTGAGGGTACGACAACGCTTGAAGCGGAGCGTACGTGTGAGGGCGCGGGTTAGCGTTAGCGTACGGGTTAGGATTAGGGGACGGGTGAGGGTCAGGCTTCGGGGAAGGGTTAGGGTTCGGGTTCGGGCTAGGGTTAGGGTTAGGGGACGGGGACGGTTTAGGGTCCAGGTGAGGGTACGACAACGCTTGAGGGTGAGCGTACGTGTGAGGGCGCAGGTTAGCGTTAGCGTACGGGTTAGGATTAGGGGACGGGTGAGGGTCAGGCTTCGGGGAAGGGTTAGGGTTAGGGTTCGGGCTAGGGTTAGGGTTAGGGGACGGGGACGGTTTAGGGTCCAGGTGAGGGTACGACAACGCTTGAGGGGGAGCGTACGTGTGAGGGCGCGGGTGAGCGTTAGCGTACGGGTTAGGATTAGGGGACGGGTGAGGGTCAGGCTTCGGGGAAGGGTTAGGGTTAGGGTTCGGGCTAGGGTTAGGGTTAGGGGACGGGGACGGTTTAGGGTCCAGGTGAGGGTACGACAACGCTTGAGGCGGAGCGTACGTGTGAGGGCGCGGATTAGCATTAGCGTACGGGTTAGGATTAGGGGACGAGTGAGGGTCAGGCTTCGGGGAAGGGTTAGGGTTAGGGTTCGGGCTAGGGTTAGGGTTAGGGGACGGGGACGGTTTAGGGTCCAGGTGAGGGTACGACAACGCTTGAGGGGGAGCGTACGTGTGAGGGCGCGGGTGAGCGTTAGCGTACGGGTTAGGATTAAGGGACGGGTGAGGGTCAGGCTTCGGGGAAGGGTTAGGGTTAGGGTTCGGGCTAGGGTTAGGGTTAGGGGACGGGGACGGTTTAGGGTCCAGGTGAGGGTACGACAACGCTTGAGGGGGAGCGTACGTGTGAGGGCGCGGGTGAGCGTTAGCGTACGGGTTAGGATTAGGGGACGGGTGAGGGTCAGGCTTCGGGGAAGGGTTAGGGTTAGGGTTCGGGCTAGGGTTAGGGTTAGGGGACGGGGACGGTTTAGGGTCCAGGTGCGGGTACGACAACGCTTGAGGGGGAGCGTACGTGTGAGGGCGCGGGTTAGTGTTAGCGTACGGGTTAGGATTAGGGGACGGGTGAGGGTCAGGCTTCGGGGAAGGGTTAGGGTTAGGGTTCGGGCTAGCGTTAGGGTTAGGGGACGGGGACGGTTTAGGGTCCAGGTGAGGGTACGACAACGCTTGAGGGGGAGCGTACGTGTGAGGGCGCGGGTTAGCGTTAGCGTACGGGTTAGGATTAGGGGACGGGTGAGGATCAGGCTTCGGGGAAGGGTTAGGGTTAGGGTTCGGGCTAGGGCTAGGGTTAGGGGACGGGGACGGTTTAGGGTCCAGGTGAGGGTACGACAACGCTTGAGGGGGAGCGTACGTGTGAGGGCGCGGGTTAGCGTTAGCGTACGGGTTAGGATTAGGGGACGGGTGAGGGTCAGGCTTCGGGGAAGTGTTAGGGTTAGGTTTCGGGCTAGTGTTAGGGTTGGGGGACGGGGACGGTTTAGGGTCCAGGTGAGGGTACGACAACGCTTGAGGGGGAGCGTACGTGTGAGGGTGCGGGTTAGCGTTAGTGTACGGGTTAGGATTAGGGGACGGGTGAGGGTCAGGCTTCGGGGAAGGGTTAGGGTTAGGATTCGGGCTAGGGTTAGGGTTAGGGGACGGGGACGGTTTAGGGTCCAGGTGAGGGTACGACAACGCTTGAGGGGGAGCGTACGTGTGAGGGCGCGGGTGAGCGTTAGCGTACGGGTTAGGATTAGGGGACGAGTGAGGATCAGGCTTCGGGGAAGGGTTAGGGTTAGGGTTCGGGCTAGGGTTAGTGTTAGGGGACGGGGACGGTTTAGGGTCCAGGTGAGGGTACGACAACGCTTGAGGGGGAGCGTACGTGTGAGGGCGCGGGTTAGCGTTAGCGTACGGGTTAGGATTAGGGGACGGGTGAGGGTCAGGCTTCGGGGAAGGGTTAGGGTTAGGGTTCGGGCTAGGGTTAGGGGACGGGGACGGGGACGGTTTAGGGTCCAAGTGAGGGTACTACAACGCTTGAGGGGGAGCGTACGTGTGAGGGCGCGGGTTAGCGTTAGCGTACGGGTTAGGATTAGGGGACAGGTGAGGGTCAGGCTTCGGGGAAGGGTTAGGGTTAGGGTTCGGGCTAGGGTTAGGGTTAGGGGACGGGGACGGTTTAGGGTCCAGGTGAGGGTACGACAACGCTTGAAGGGGAGCGTACGTGTGAGGGCGAGGGTTAGCGTTAGCGTACGGGTTAGGATTAGGGGACGGGTGAGGGTCAGGCTTCGGGGAAGGGTTAGGGTTAGGGTTCGGGCTAGGGTTAGGGTTAGGGGACGGGGACGGTTTAGGGTCCAGGTGAGGGTACGACAACGCTTGAGGGGGAGCGTACGTGTGAGGGCGCGGGTTAGCGTTAGCGTACGGGTTAGGATTAGGGGACGGGTGAGGGTCAGGCTTCGGGGAAGGGTTAGGGTTCGGGTTCGGGCTAGGGTTAGGGTTAGGGGACGGGGACGGTTTAGGGTCCAGGTGAGGGTACGACAACGCTTGAAGCGGAGCGTACGTGTGAGGGCGCGGGTTAGCGTTAGCGTACGGGTTAGGATTAGGGGACGGGTGAGGGTCAGGCTTCGGGGAAGGGTTAGGGTTTGGGTTCGGGCTAGGGTTAGGGTTAGGGGACGGGGACGGTTTAGGGTCCAGGTGAGGGTACGACAACGCTTGAGGGTGAGCGTACGTGTGAGGGCGCAGGTTAGCGTTAGCGTACGGGTTAGGATTAGGGGACGAGTGAGGGTCAGGCTTCGGGGAAGGGTTAGGGTTAGGGTTCGGGCTAGGGTTAGGGTTAGGGGACGGGGACGGTTTAGGGTCCAGGTGAGGGTACGACAACGCTTGAGGGGGAGCGTACGTGTGAAGGCGCGGGTGAGCGTTAGCGTACGGGTTAGGATTAAGGGACGGGTGAGGGTCAGGCTTCGGGGAAGGGTTAGGGTTAGGGGTCGGGCTAGGGTTAGGGTTAGGGGACGGGGACGGTTTAGGGTCCAGGTGAGGGTACGACAACGCTTGAGGGGGAGCGTACGTGTGAGGGCGCGGGTGAGCGTTAGCGTACGGGTTAGGATTAGGGGACGGGTGAGGGTCAGGCTTCGGGGAAGGGTTAGGGTTAGGGTTCGGGCTAGGTTTAGGGTCCAGGTGAGGGTACGACAACGCTTGAGGGGGAGCGTACGTGTGAGGGTGCGGGTTAGCGTTAGCGTACGGGTTAGGATTAGGGGACGGGTGAGGGTCAGGCTTCGGGGAAGGGTTAGGGTTAGGGTTCGGGCTAGGGTTAGGGTTAGGGGACGGGGACGGTTTAGGGTCCAGGTGAGGGTACGACAACGCTTGAGGGGGAGCGTACGTGTGAGGGCGCGGGTTAGCGTTAGCGTACGGGTTAGGATTAGGGGACGAGTGAGGGTCAGGCTTCGGGGAAGGGTTAGGGTTAGGGTTCGGGCTAGGGTTAGGGTTAGGGGACGGGGACGGTGTAGGGTCCAGTTGAGGGTACGACAACGCTTGAGGGGGAGCGTACGTGTGAGGGCGCGGGTTAGCGTTAGCGTATGGGTTAGGATTAGGGGACGGGTGAGGGTCAGGCTTCGGGGAAGGGTTAGGGTTAGGGTTCGGGCTAGGGTTAGGGTTAGGGGACGGGGACGGTTTAGGGTCCAGGTGAGGGTACGACAACGCTTGAGGGGGAGCGTACGTGTGAGGGCGCGGGTGAGCGTTAGCGTACGGGTTAGGATTAGGGGACGGGTGAGGGTCAGGCTTAGGGGAAGGGTTAGGGTTAGGGTTCGGGCTAGGGTTAGGGTTAGGGGACGGGGACGGTTTAGGGTCCAGGTGAGGGTACGACAACGCTTGAGGGGGAGCGTATGTGTGAGGGCGCGGATTAGCGTTAGCGTACGGGTTAGGATTAGGGGACGGGTGAGGGTCAGGCTTCGGGGAAGGGTTAGGGTTAGGGTTCGGGCTAGGGTTAGGGTTAGGGGACGGGGACGGTTTAGGGTCCAGGTGAGGGTACGACAACGCTTGAGGGGGAGCGTACGTGTGAGGGCGCGGGTTAGCGTTAGCGTACGGGTTAGGATTAGGGGACGGGTGAGGGTCAGGCTTCGGGGAAGGGTTAGGGTTAGGGTTCGGGCTAGGGTTAGGGTTAGGGGACGGGGACGGTTTAGGGTCCAGGTGAGGGTACGACAACGCTTGAGGGGGAGCGTACGTGTGAGGGCGCGGGTTAGCGTTAGCGTACGGGTTAGGATTAGAGGACGGGTGAGGGTCAGGCTTCGGGGAAGGGTTAGGGTTAGGGTTCGGGCTAGGGTTAGGGTTAGGGGATGGGGACGGTTTAGCGTCCAGGTGAGGGTACGACAACGCTTGAGGGGGAGCCTACGTGTGAGGGCGCGGGTTAGCGTTAGCGTACGGGTTATGATTAGGGGACGGGTGAGGGTCAGGCTTCGGGGAAGGGTTAGGGTTAGGGTTCGGGCTAGGGTTAGGGTTAGGGGACGGGGACGGTTTAGGGTCCAGGTGAGGTTACGACAACGCTTGAGGGGGAGCGTATGTGTGAGGGCGCGGGTTAGCGTTAGCGTACGGGTGAGGAATAGGGGACGGGTGAGGGTCAGGCTTCAGGGAAGGGTTAGGGTTAGGGTTCGGGCTAGGGTTAGGGTTAGGGGACGGGGACGGTTTAGGGTCCAGGTGAGGGTACGACAACGCTTGAGGGGGAGCGTACGTGTGAGGGCGCGGGTTAGCGTTAGCGTACGGGTTAGGATTAGAGGACGGGTGAGGGTCAGGCTTCGGGGAAGGGTTAGGGTTAGGGTTCGGGCTAGGGTTAGGGTTAGGGGATGGGGACGGTTTAGGGTCCAGGTGAGGGTACGACAACGCTTGAGGGGGAGCGTACGTGTGAGGGCGCGGGTTAGCGTTAGCGTACGGGTTAGGATTAGGGGACGGGTGAGGGTCAGGCTTCGGGGAAGGGTTAGGGTTAGGGTTCGGGCTAGGGTTAGTGTTAGGGGACGGGGACGGTTTAGGATCCAGGTGAGGATACGAAAACGCTTGAGGGGGAGCGTACGTGTGAGGGCGCGGGTTAGCGTTAGCGTACGGGTGAGGATTAGGGGACGGGTGAGGGTCAGGCTTCGGGGAAGGGTTAGGGTTAGGGTTCGGGCTAGGGTTAGGGTTAGGGGACGGGGACGGTTTAGGGTCCAGGTGAGGGTACGACAACGCTTGAGGGGGAGCGTACGTGTGAGGGCGCGGGTTAGCGTTAGCGTACGGGTTAGGATTAGGGGACGGGTGAGGGTCAGGCTTCGGGGAAGGGTTAGGGTTAGGGTTCGGGCTAGGGTTAGGGTTAGGGGACGGGGACGGTTTAGGGTCCAGGTGAGGGTACGACAACGCTTGAGGGGGAGCGTACGTGTGAGGGCGCATGTTAGAGTTAGCGTACGGGTTAGGATTAGGGGACGGCTGTGGGTCAGGCTTCGGGGAAGGGTTAGGGTTAGGGTTCGGGCTAGGGTTAGGGTTAGGGGACGGGGACGGTTTAGGGTCCAGGTGAGGGTACGACAACGCTTGAGGGGGAGCGTACGTGTGAGGGCGCGGGTTAGCGTTAGCGTACGGGTTAGGATTAGGGGACGGGTGAGGGTCAGGCTTCGGGGAAGGGTTAGGGTTAGGGTTCGGGCTAGGGTTAGGGTTAGGGGACGGGGACGGTTTAGGGTCCAGGTGAGGGTACGACAACGCTTGAGGGGGAGCGTACGTGTGAGGGCGCGGGTTAGCGTTAGCGTACGGGTTAGGATTAGGGGACGGCTGAGGGTCAGGCTTCGGGGAAGGGTTAGGGTTAGGGTTCGGGCTAGGGTTAGGGTTAGGGGACGGGGACGGTTTAGGGTCCAGGTGAGGGTACGACAACGCTTGAGGGGGAGCGTACGTGTGAGGGCGCGGGTTAGCGTTAGCGTACGGGTTAGGATTAGGGGACGGGTGAGGGTCAGGCTTCGGGGAAGGTTTAGGGTTAGGGTTCGGGCTAGAGTTAGGGTTAGGGGACGGGGATGGTTTAGGGTCCAGGTGAGGGTACGACAACGCTTGAGGGGGAGCGTACGTGTGAGGGCGCTGGTGAGCGTTAGCGTACGGGTTAGGATTAGGGGACGGGTGAGGGTCAGGCTTCGGGGAAGGGTTAGGGTTAGGGTTCGGGCTAGGGTTAGGGTTAGGGGATGGGGACGGTTTAGGGTCCAGGTGAGGGTACGACAACGTTTGAGGGGGAGCGTACGTGTGAGGGAGCGGGTTAGCGTTAGCGTACGGGTTAGGATTAGGGGACGGGTGAGGGTCAGGCTTCGGGGAAGGTTTAGGGTTAGGGTTCGGGCTAGGGTTAGGGTTAGGGGACGGGGACGGTTTAGGGTCCAGGTGAGGGTACGACAACGCTTGAGGGGGAGCGTACGTGTGAGGGCGCGGGTTAGCGTTAGCGTACGGGTTAGGATTAGGGGACGGGTGAGGGTCAGGCTTCGGGGAAGTGTTAGGGTTAGGGTTCGGGCTAGGGTTAGGGTTAGGGGACGGGGACGGTTTAGGGTCCAGGTGAGGGTACGACAACGCTTGAGTGGGAGCGTACGTGTGAGGGCGCGGGTGAGCGTTAGCGTACGGGTTAGGATTAGGGGACGGGTGAGGGTCAGGCTTCGGGGAAGGGTTAGGGTTAGGGTTCGGGCTACGGTTAGGGTTAGGGTATGGGGACGGTTTAGGGTCCAGGTGAGGGTACGACAACGCTTGAGGGGGAGCGTACGTGTGAGGGCGCGGGTTAGCGTTAGCGTACGGGTTAGGATTAGGGGACGGGTGAGGGTCAGGCTTCGGGGAAGGGTTAGGGTTAGGGTTCGGGCTAGGGTTAGGGGACGGGGACGGGGACGGTTTAGGGTCCAAGTGAGGGTACGACAACGCTTGAGGGGGAGCTTACGTGTGAGGGCGCGGGTTAGCGTTAGCGTACGGGTTAGGATTAGGGGACGGGTGAGGGTCAGGCTTCGGGGAAGGGTTAGGGTTAGGGTTCGGGCTAGGGTTAGGGTTAGGGGACGGGGACGGTTTAGGGTCCAGGTGAGGGTACAACAAAGCTTGAGTGGGAGCGTACGTGTGAGGGCGTGGATTAGCGTTAGCGTACGGGTTAGGATTAGGGGACGGGTGAGGGTCAGGCTTCGGGGAAGGGTTAGGGTTAGGGTTCGGGCTAGGGTTAGGGTTAGGGGATGGAGACGGTTTAGGGTCCAGGTGAGGGTACGACAACGCTTGAGGGGGAGCGTACGTGTGAGGGCGCGGGTTAGCGTTAGCGTATGGGTTAGGATTAGGGGACGGGTGAGGGTCAGGCTTCAGGGAAGGGTTAGGGTTAGGTTTCGGGCTAGGGTTAGGGTTAGGGGACGGGGACGGTTTAGAGTCCAGGTGAGGGTACGACAACGCTTGAGGGGGAGCGTACGTGTGAGGGCGCGGGTTAGCGTTAGCGTATGGGTTAGGATTAGGGGACGGGTGAGGGTCAGGCTTCGGGGAAGGGTTAGGGTTAGGGTTCGGGCTAGGGTTAGGGTTAGGGGACGGGGACGGTTTAGGGTCCAGGTGAGGGTACGACAACGCTTGAGGGGGAGCGTACATGTGAGGACGCGGGTTAGCGTTAGCGTATGGGTTAGGATTAGGGGACGGGTGAGGGTCAGGCTTCGGGGAAGGGTTAGGGTTAGGGTTCGGGCTAGGGTTAGGGTTAGGGGACGGGGACGGTTTAGGGTCCAGGTGAGGGTACGACAATGCTTGAGGGGGAGCGTACGTGTGAGGGTGCGGGTTAGCGTTAGCGTACGGGTTAGGATTAGGGGACGGGAGAGGGTCAGGCTTCGGGGAAGGGTTAGGGTTAGGGTTCGGGCTAGGGTTAGGGTTAGGGGACGGGGACGGTTTAGGGTCCAGGTGAGGGTACGACAACGCTTGAAGGGGAGCGTACGTGTGAGGGCGAGGGTTAGCGTTAGCGTACGGGTTAGGATTAGGGGACGGGTGAGGGTCAGGCTTCGGGGAAGGGTTAGGGTTAGGGTTCGGGCTAGGGTTAGGGTTAGGGGACGGGGACGGTTTAGGGTCCAGGTGAGGGTACGACAACGCTTGAGGGGGAGCGTACGTGTGAGGGCGCGGGTTAGCGTTAGCGTACGGGTTAGGATTAGGGGACGGGTGAGGGTCAGGCTTCGGGGAAGGGTTAGGGTTCGGGTTCGGGCTAGGGTTAGGGTTAGGGGACGGGGACGGTTTAGGGTCCAGGTGAGAGTACGACAACGCTTGAAGCGGAGCGTACGTGTGAGGGCGCGGGTTAGCGTTAGCGTACGGGTTAGGATTAGGGGACGGGTGAGGGTCAGGCTTCGGGGAAGGGTTAGGGTTCGGGTTCGGGCTAGGGTTAGGGTTAGGGGACGGGGACGGTTTAGGGTCCAGGTGAGGGTACGACAACGCTTGAGGGTGAGCGTACGTGTGAGGGCGCAGGTTAGCGTTAGCGTACGGGTTAGGATTAGGGGACGGGTGAGGGTCAGGCTTCGGGGAAGGGTTAGGGTTAGGGTTCGGGCTAGGGTTAGGGTTAGGGGACGGGGACGGTTTAGGGTCCAGGTGAGGGTACGACAACGCTTGAGGGGGAGCGTACGTGTGAGGGCGCGGGTGAGCGTTAGCGTACGGGTTAGGATTAGGGGACGGGTGAGGGTCAGGCTTCGGGGAAGGGTTAGGGTTAGGGTTCGGGATAGGGTTAGGGTTAGGGGACGGGGACGGTTTAGGGTCCAGGTGAGGGTACGACAAGCTTGAGGTGGAGCGTACGTGTGAGGGCGCGGATTAGCGTTAGCGTACGGGTTAGGATTAGGGGACGGGTGAGGGTCAGGCTTCGGGGAAGGGTTAGGGTTAGGGTTCGGGCTAGGGTTAGGGTTAGGGGACGGGGACGGTTTAGGGTCCAGGTGAGGGTACGACAACGCTTGAGGGGGAGCGTACGTGTGAGGGCGCGGGTTAGCGTTAGCGTACGGGTTAGGATTAGGGGACGGGTGAGGGTCAGGCTTCGGGGAAGGGTGAGGGTTAGGGTTCGGGCTAGGGTTAGGGTTAGGGGACGGGGACGGTTTAGGGTCCAGGTGCGGGTATGACAACGCTTGAGGGGGAGCGTACGTGTGAGGGCGCGGGTTAGTGTTAGCGTACGGGTTAGGATTAGGGTACGGGTGAGGGTCAGGCTTCGGGGAAGGGTTAGGGTTAGGGTTCGGGCTAGGGTTAGGGTTAGGGGACGGGGACGGTTTAGGGTCCAGGTGAGGGTACGACAACGCTTGAGGGGGAGCGTACGTGTGAGGGCGCGGGTTAGCGTTAGCGTACGGGTTAGGATTAGGGGACGGGTGAGGGTCAGGCTTCGGGGAAGGGTTAGGGTTAGGGTTCGGGCTAGGGCTAGGGTTAGGGGACGGGGACGGTTTAGGGTCCAGGTGAGGGTACGACAACGCTTGAGGGGGAGCGTACGTGTGAGGGCGCGGGTTAGCGTTAGCGTACGGGTTAGGATTAGGGGACGGGTGAGGGTCAGGCTTCGGGGAAGGGTTAGGGTTAGGGTTCGGGCTAGGGTTAGGGTTAGGGGACGGGGACGGTTTAGGGTCCAGGTGAGGGTACGACAACGTTTGAGGGGGAGCGTACGTGTGAGGGCGCGGGTTAGCGTTAGCGTACGGGTTAGGATTAGGGGACGGGTGAGGGTCAGGCTTCGGGGAAGGGTTAGGGTTCGGGTTCGGGCTAGGGTTAGGGTTAGGGGACGGGGACGGTTTAGGGTCCAGGTGAGGGTACAACAAAGCTTGAGTGGGAGCGTACGTGTGAGGGCGTGGATTAGCGTTAGCGTACGGGTTAGGATTAGGGGACGGGTGAGGGTCAGGCTTCGGGGAAGGGTTAGGGTTAGGGTTCGGGCTAGGGTTAGGGTTAGGGGATGGAGACGGTTTAGGGTCCAGGTGAGGGTACGACAACGCTTGAGGGGGAGCGTACGTGTGAGGGCGCGGGTTAGCGTTAGCGTATGGGTTAGGATTAGGGGACGGGTGAGGGTCAGGCTTCAGGGAAGGGTTAGGGTTAGGTTTCGGGCTAGGGTTAGGGTTAGGGGACGGGGACGGTTTAGAGTCCAGGTGAGGGTACGACAACGCTTGAGGGGGAGCGTACGTGTGAGGGCGCGGGTTAGCGTTAGCGTATGGGTTAGGATTAGGGGACGGGTGAGGGTCAGGCTTCGGGGAAGGGTTAGGGTTAGGGTTCGGGCTAGGGTTAGGGTTAGGGGACGGGGACGGTTTAGGGTCCAGGTGAGGGTACGACAACGCTTGAGGGGGAGCGTACGTGTGAGGACGCGGGTTAGCGTTAGCGTATGGGTTAGGATTAGGGGACGGGTGAGGGTCAGGCTTCGGGGAAGGGTTAGGGTTAGGGTTCGGGCTAGGGTTAGGGTTAGGGGACGGGGACGGTTTAGGGTCCAGGTGAGGGTACGACAATGCTTGAGGGGGAGCGTACGTGTGAGGGTGCGGGTTAGCGTTAGCGTACGGGTTAGGATTAGGGGACGGGAGAGGGTCAGGCTTCGGGGAAGGGTTAGGGTTAGGGTTCGGGCTAGGGTTAGGGTTAGGGGACGGGGACGGTTTAGGGTCCAGGTGAGGGTACGACAACGCTTGAAGGGGAGCGTACGTGTGAGGGCGAGGGTTAGCGTTAGCGTACGGGTTAGGATTAGGGGACGGGTGAGGGTCAGGCTTCGGGGAAGGGTTAGGGTTAGGGTTCGGGCTAGGGTTAGGGTTAGGGGACGGGGACGGTTTAGGGTCCAGGTGAGGGTACGACAACGCTTGAGGGGGAGCGTACGTGTGAGGGCGCGGGTTAGCGTTAGCGTACGGGTTAGGATTAGGGGACGGGTGAGGGTCAGGCTTCGGGGAAGGGTTAGGGTTCGGGTTCGGGCTAGGGTTAGGGTTAGGGGACGGGGACGGTTTAGGGTCCAGGTGAGAGTACGACAACGCTTGAAGCGGAGCGTACGTGTGAGGGCGCGGGTTAGCGTTAGCGTACGGGTTAGGATTAGGGGACGGGTGAGGGTCAGGCTTCGGGGAAGGGTTAGGGTTCGGGTTCGGGCTAGGGTTAGGGTTAGGGGACGGGGACGGTTTAGGGTCCAGGTGAGGGTACGACAACGCTTGAGGGTGAGCGTACGTGTGAGGGCGCAGGTTAGCGTTAGCGTACGGGTTAGGATTAGGGGACGGGTGAGGGTCAGGCTTCGGGGAAGGGTTAGGGTTAGGGTTCGGGCTAGGGTTAGGGTTAGGGGACGGGGACGGTTTAGGGTCCAGGTGAGGGTACGACAACGCTTGAGGGGGAGCGTACGTGTGAGGGCGCGGGTGAGCGTTAGCGTACGGGTTAGGATTAGGGGACGGGTGAGGGTCAGGCTTCGGGGAAGGGTTAGGGTTAGGGTTCGGGATAGGGTTAGGGTTAGGGGACGGGGACGGTTTAGGGTCCAGGTGAGGGTACGACAAGCTTGAGGGGGAGCGTACGTGTGAGGGCGCGGATTAGCGTTAGCGTACGGGTTAGGATTAGGGGACGGGTGAGGGTCAGGCTTCGGGGAAGGGTTAGGGTTAGGGTTCGGGCTAGGGTTAGGGTTAGGGGACAGGGACGGTTTAGGGTCCAAGTGAGGGTACGACAACGCTTGAGGGGGAGCGTACGTGTGAGTGCGCGGGTTAGCGTTAGCGTACGGGTTAGGATTAGGGGACGGGTGAGGGTCAGGCTTCGGGGAAGGGTTAGGGTTAGGGTTCGGGCTAGGGTTAGGGTTAGGGGACGGGGACGGTTTAGGGTCCAGGTGAGGGTACGACAACGCTTGAGGGGGAGCGTACGTGTGAGGGCGCGGGTTAGCGTTAGCGTATGTGTTAGTATTAGGGGACGGGTGAGGGTCAGGCTTCGGGGAAGGGTTAGGGTTAGGGTTCGGGCTAGGGTTAGGGTTAGGGGACGGGGACGGTTTAGGGTCCAGGTGAGGGTACGAAAACGCTTGAGGGGGAGCGTACGTGTGAGGGCGCGGGTTAGCGTTAGCGTACGGGTTAGGATTAGGGGACGGGTGAGGGTCAGGCTTCGGGGAAGGGTGAGGGTTAGGGTTCGGGCTAGGGTTAGGGTTAGGGGACGGGGACGGTTTAGGGTCCAGGTGCGGGTATGACAACGCTTGAGGGGGAGCGTACGTGTGAGGGCGCGGGTTAGTGTTAGCGTACGGGTTAGGATTAGGGTACGGGTGAGGGTCAGGCTTCGGGGAAGGGTTAGGGTTAGGGTTCGGGCTAGGGTTAGGGTTAGGGGACGGGGACAGTTTAGGGTCCAGGTGAGGGTACGACAACGCTTGAGGGGGAGCGTACGTGTGAGGGCGCGGGTTAGCGTTAGCGTACGGGTTAGGATTAGGGGACGGGTGAGGGTCAGGCTTCGGGGAAGGGTTAGGGTTAGGGTTCGGGCTAGGGCTAGGGTTAGGGGACGGGGACGGTTTAGGGTCCAGGTGAGGGTACGACAACGCTTGAGGGGGAGCGTACGTGTGAGGGCGCGGGTTAGCGTTAGCGTACGGGTTAGGATTAGGGGACGGGTGAGGGTCAGGCTTCGGGGAAGGGTTAGGGTTAGGGTTCGGGCTAGGGTTAGGGTTAGGGGACGGGGACGGTTTAGGGTCCAGGTGAGGGTACGACAACGCTTGAGGGGGAGCGTACGTGTGAGGGCGCGGGTTAGCGTTAGCGTACGGGTTAGGATTAGGGGACGGGTGAGGGTCAGGCTTCGGGGAAGGGTTAGGGTTCGGGTTCGGGCTAGGGTTAGGGTTAGGGGACGGGGACGGTTTAGGGTCCAGGTGAGGGTACGACAACGCTTGAGGGGGAGCGTACGTGTGAGGGCGCGGGTGAGCGTTAGCGTACGGGTTAGGATTAAGGGACGGGTGAGGGTCAGGCTTCGGGGAAGGGTTAGGGTTAGGGTTCGGGCTAGGGTTAGGGTTAGGGGACGGGGACGGTTTAGGGTCCAGGTGAGGGTACGACAACGCTTGAGGGGGAGCGTACGTGTGAGGGCGCGGGTGAGCGTTAGCGTACGGGTTAGGATTAGGGGACGGGTGAGGGTCAGGCTTCGGGGAAGGGTTAGGGTTAGGGTTCGGGCTAGGGTTAGGGGACGGGGACGGGGACGGTTTAGGGTCCAGGTGAGGGTACGACAACGCTTGAGGGGGAGCGTACGTGTGACGGCGTGGGTTAGCGTTAGCGTACGGGTTAGGATTAGGGGACAGGTGAGGGTCAGGCTTCGGGGAAGGGTTAGGGTTAGGGTTCGGGCTAGGGTTAGGGTTAGGGGACGGGGACGGTTTAGGGTCCAGGTGAGGGTACGACAACGCTTGAGGGGGAGCTTACGTGTGAGGGCGCGGGTTAGCGTTAGCGTACGGGTTAGGATTAGGGGACGAGTGAGGGTCAGGCTTCGGGGAAGGGTTAGGGTTAGGGTTCGGGCTAGGGTTAGGGTTAGGGGACGGGGACGGTTTAGGGTCCAGGTGAGGGTACGACAACGCTTGAGGGGGAGCGTACGTGTGAGGGTGCGGGTTAGCGTTAGCGTACGGGTTAGGATTAGGGGACGGGTGAGGGTCAGGCTTCGGGGAAGGGTTAGGGTTAGGGTTCGGGCTAGGGTTAGGGTTAGGGGACGGGGACGGTTTAGGGTCCAGGTGAGGGTACGACAACGCTTGAGGGGGAGCGTACGTGTGAGGGCGCGGGTTAGCGTTAGCGTACGGTTTAGGATTAGGGGACGAGTGAGGGTCAGGCTTCGGGGAAGGGTTAGGGTTAGGGTTCGGGCTAGGGTTAGGGTTAGGGGACGGGGACGGTTTAGGGTCCAGGTGAGGGTACGACAACGCTTGAGGGGGAGCGTACGTGTGAGGGCGCGGGTTAGCGTTAGCGTATGGGTTAGGATTAGGGGACGGGTGAGGGTCAGGCTTCGGGGAAGGGTTAGGGTTCGGGCTAGGGTTAGGGTTAGGGGACGGGGACGGTTTAGGGTCCAGGTGAGGGTACGACAACGCTTGAGGGGGAGCGTACGTGTGAGGGCGCGGGTGAGCGTTAGCGTACGGGTTAGGATTATGGGACGGGTGAGGGTCAGGCTTCGGGGAAGGGTTAGGGTTAGGGTTCGGGCTAGGGTTAGGGTTAGGGGACGGGGACGGTTTAGGGTCCAGGTGAGGGTACGACAACGCTTGAGGGGGAGCGTACGTGTGAGGGCGCGGGTTAGCGTTAGCGTACGGGTTAGGATTAGGGGACGGGTGAGGGTCAGGCTTCGGGGAAGGGTTAGGGTTAGGGTTCGGGCTAGGGTTAGGGTTAGGGGACGGGGACGGTTTAGGGTCCAGGTGCGGGTATGACAACGCTTGAGGGGGAGCGTACGTGTGAGGGCGCGGGTTAGTGTTAGCGTACGGGTTAGGATTAGGGGACGGGTGAGGGTCAGGCTTCGGGGAAGGGTTAGGGTTAGGGTTCGGGCTAGGGTTAGGGTTAGGGGACGGGGACGGTTTAGGGTCCAGGTGAGGGTACGACAACGCTTGAGGGTGAGCGTACGTGTGAGGGCGCAGGTTAGCGTTAGCGTACGGGTTAGGATTAGGGGACGGGTGAGGGTCAGGCTTCGGGGAAGGGTTAGGGTTAGGGTTCGGGCTAGGGTTAGGGTTAGGGGACGGGGACGGTTTAGGGTCCAGGTGAGGGTACGACAACGCTTGAGGGGGAGCGTACGTGTGAGGGCGCGGGTGAGCGTTAGCGTACGGGTTAGGATTAGGGGACGGGTGAGGGTCAGGCTTCGGGGAAGGGTTAGGGTTAGGGTTCGGGTTAGGGTTAGGGTTAGGGGACGGGGACGGTTTAGGGTCCAGGTGAGGGTACGACAACGCTTGAGGGGGAGCGTACGTGTGAGGGCGCGGATTAGCGTTAGCGTACGGGTTAGGATTAGGGGACGGGTGAGGGTCAGGCTTCGGGGAAGGGTTAGGGTTAGGGTTCGGGCTAGGGTTAGGGTTAGGGGACGGGGACGGTTTAGGGTCCAGGTGAGGGTACGACAACGCTTGAGGGGGAGCGTACGTGTGAGGGCGCGGGTTAGCGTTAGCGTACGGGTTAGGATTAGGGGACGGGTGAGGGTCAGGCTTCGGGGAAGGGTTAGGGTTAGGGTTCGGGCTAGGGTTAGGGTTAGGGGACGGGGACGGTTTAGGGTCCAGGTGAGGGTACGACAACGCTTGAGGGGGAGCGTACGTGTGAGGGCGCGGGTGAGCGTTAGCGTACGGGTTAGGATTAAGGGACGGGTGAGGGTCAGGCTTCGGGGAAGTGTTAGGGTTAGGGGTCGGGCTAGGGTTAGGGTTAGGGGACGGGGACGGTTTAGGGTCCAGGTGAGGGTACGACAACGCTTGAGGGGGAGCGTACGTGTGAGGGCGCGGGTGAGCGTTAGCGTACGGGTTAGGATTAGGGGACGGGTGAGGGTCAGGCTTCGGGGAAGGGTTAGGGTTAGGGTTCGGGCTAGGGTTAGGGTTAGGGGACGGGGACGGTTTAGGGTCCAGGTGCGGGTACGACAACGCTTGAGGGGGAGCGTACGTGTGAGGGCGCGGGTTAGTGTTAGCGTACGGGTTAGGATTAGGGGACGGGTGAGGGTCAGGCTTCGGGGAAGGTTTAGGGTTAGGGTTCGGGCTAGGGTTAGGGTTAGGGGACGGGGACGGTTTAGGGTCCAGGTGAGGGTATGACAACGCTTGAGGGGGAGCGTACGTGTGAGGGCGCGGGTTAGCGTTAGCGTACGGGTTAGGATTAGGGGACGGGTGAGGGTCAGGCTTCGGGGAAGGGTTAGGGTTAGGGTTCGGGCTAGGGCTAGGGTTAGGGGACGGGGACGGTTTAGGGTCCAGGTGAGGGTACGACAACGCTTGAGGGGGAGCGTACGTGTGAGGGCGCGGGTTAGCGTTAGCGTACGGGTTAGGATTAGGGGACGGGTGAGGGTCAGGCTTCGGGGAAGGGTTAGGGTTAGGTTTCGGGCTAGTGTTAGGGTTGGGGGACGGGGACGGTTTAGGGTCCAGGTGAGGGTACGACAACGCTTGAGGGGGAGCGTACGTGTGAGGGTGTGGGTTAGCGTTAGCGTACGGGTTAGGATTAGGGGACGGGTGAGGGTCAGGCTTCGGGGAAGGGTTAGGGTTAGGGTTCGGGCTAGGGTTAGGGTTAGGGGACGGGGACGGTTTAGGGTCCAGGTGAGGGTACGACAACGCTTGAGGGGGAGCGTACGTGTGAGGGCGCGGGTTAGCGTTAGCGTACGGGTTAGGATTAGGGGACGAGTGAGGGTCAGGCTTCGGGGAAGGGTTAGGGTTAGGGTTCGGGCTAGGGTTAGGGTTAGGGGACGGGGACGGTTTAGGGTCCAGGTGAGGGTACGACAACGCTTGAGGGGGAGCGTACGTGTGAGGGCGCGGGTTAGCGTTAGCGTATGGGTTAGGATTAGGGGACGGGTGAGGGTCAGGCTTCGGGGAAGGGTTAGGGTTAGGGTTCGGGCTAGGGTTAGGGTTAGGGGACGGGGACGGTTTAGGGTCCAGGTGAGGGTACGACAACGCTTGAGGGGGAGCGTACGTGTGAGGGCGCGGGTGAGCGTTAGCGTACGGGTTAGGATTAGGGGACGGGTGAGGGTCAGGCTTCGGGGAAGGGTTAGGGTTAGGGTTCGGGCTAGGGTTAGGGTTAGGGGACGGGGACGGTTTAGGGTCCAGGTGAGGGTACGACAACGCTTGAGGGGGAGCGTACGTGTGAGGGCGCGGGTTAGCGTTAGCGTACGGGTTAGGATTAGGGGACGGGTGAGGGTCAGGCTTCGGGGAAGGGTTAGGGTTAGGGTTCGGGCTAGGGTTAGGGTTAGGGGACGGGGACGGTTTAGGGTCCAGGTGAGGGTACGACAACGCTTGAGGGGGAGCGTACGTGTGAGGGCGCGGGTTAGCGTTAGCGTACGGGTTAGGATTAGGGGACGGGTGAGGGTCAGGCTTCGGGGAAGGGTTAGGGTTAGGGTTCGGGCTAGGGTTAGGGTTAGGGGACGGGGACGGTTTAGGGTCCAGGTGAGGGTACGACAACGCTTGAGGGGGAGCGTACGTGTGAGGGCGCGGGTTAGCGTTAGCGTACGGGTTAGGATTAGAGGACGGGTGAGGGTCAGGCTTCGGGGAAGGGTTAGGGTTAGGGTTCGGGCTAGGGTTAGGGTTAGGGGATGGGGACGGTTTAGCGTCCAGGTGAGGGTACGACAACGCTTGAGGGGGAGCCTACGTGTGAGGGCGCGGGTTAGCGTTAGCGTACGGGTTATGATTAGGGGACGGGTGAGGGTCAGGCTTCGGGGAAGGGTTAGGGTTAGGGTTCGGGCTAGGGTTAGGGTTAGGGGACGGGGACGGTTTAGGGTCCAGGTGAGGTTACGACAACGCTTGAGGGGGAGCGTATGTGTGAGGGCGCGGGTTAGCGTTAGCGTACGGGTGAGGAATAGGGGACGGGTGAGGGTCAGGCTTCGGGGAAGGGTTAGGGTTAGGGTTCGGGCTAGGGTTAGGGTTAGGGGACGGGGACGGTTTAGGGTCCAGGTGAGGGTACGACAACGCTTGAGGGGGAGCGTATGTGTGAGGGCGCGGGTTAGCGTTAGCGTACGGGTGAGGAATAGGGGACGGGTGAGGGTCAGGCTTCGGGGAAGGGTTAGGGTTAGGGTTCGGGCTAGGGTTAGTGGACGGGGACCGTTTAGGGTCCAAGTGAGGGTACGACAACGCTTGAGGGGGAGCTTACGTGTGAGGGCGCGGGTTAGCGTTAGCGTACGGGTTAGGATTAGGGGACAGGTGAGGGTCAGGCTTCGGGGAAGGATTAGGGTTAGGGTTCGGGCTAGGGTTAGGGTTAGGGGACGGGGACGGTTTAGGGTCCAGGTGAGGGTACAACAACGCTTGAGTGGGAGCGTACGTGTGAGGGCGCGGATTAGCGTTAGCGTACGGGTTAGGATTAGGGGACGGGTGAGGGTCAGGATTCGGGGAAGGGTTAGGGTTAGGGTTCGGGCTAGGGTTAGGGTTAGGGGATGGAGACGGTTTAGGGTCCAGGTGAGGGTACGACAACGCTTGAGGGGGAGCGTACGTGTGAGGGCGCGGGTTAGCGTTAGCGTATGGGTTAGGATTAGGGGACGGGTGAGGGTCAGGCTTCAGGGAAGGGTTAGGGTTAGGGTTCGGGCTAGGGTTAGGGTTAGGGGACGGGGACGGTTTAGGGTCCAGGTGCGGGTACGACAACGCTTGAGGGGGAGCGTACGTGTGAGGGCGCGGGTTAGCGTTAGCGTATGGGTTAGGATTAGGGGACGGGTGAGGGTCAGGCTTCGGGGAAGGGTTAGGGTTAGGGTTCGGGCTAGGGTTAGGGTTAGGGGACGGGGACGGTTTAGGGTCCAGGTGAGGGTACGACAACGCTTGAGGGGGAGCGTACGTGTGAGGGCGCGGGTGAGCGTTAGCGTACGGGTTAGGATTAGGGGACGGGTGAGGGTCAGGCTTCGGGGAAGGGTTAGGGTTAGGGTTCGGGATAGGGTTAGGGTTAGGGGACGGGGACGGTTTAGGGTCCAGGTGAGGGTACGACAACGCTTGAGGGGGAGCGTACGTGTGAGGGCGTGGGTTAGAGTTAGCGTACGGGTTAGGATTAGGGGACGGCTGAGGGTCAGGCTTCGGGGAAGGGTTAGGGTTAGGGTTCGGGCTAGGGTTAGGGTTAGGGGACGGGGACGGTTTAGGGTCCAGGTGAGGGTACGACAACGCTTGAGGGGGAGCGTACGTGTGAGGGCGCGGGTTAGCGTTAGCGTACGGGTTAGGATTAGGGGACGGGTGAGGGTCAGGCTTCGGGGAAGGGTTAGGGTTAGGGTTCGGGCTAGGGTTAGGGTTAGGGGACGGGGACGGTTTAGGGTCCAGGTGAGGGTACGACAACGCTTGAGGGGGAGCGTACGTGTGAGGGCGCGGGTTAGCGTTAGCGTACGGGTTAGGATTATGGGACGGCTGAGGGTCAGGCTTCGGGGAAGGGTTAGGGTTAGGGTTCGGGCTAGGGTTAGGGTTAGGGGACGGGGACGGTTTAGGGTCCAGGTGAGGGTACGACAACGCTTGAGGGGGAGCGTACGTGTGAGGGCGCGGGTTAGCGTTAGCGTACGGGTTAGGATTAGGGGACGGGTGAGGGTCAGGCTTCGGGGAAGGTTTAGGGTTAGGGTTCGGGCTAGAGTTAGGGTTAGGGGACGGGGATGGTTTAGGGTCCAGGTGAGGGTACGACAACGCTTGAGGGGGACCGTACGTGTGAGGGCACGGGTGAGCGTTAGCGTACGGGTTAGGATTAGGGGACGGGTGAGGGTCAGGCTTCGGGGAAGGGTTAGGGTTAGGGTTCGGGCTAGGGTTAGGGTTAGGGGATGGGGACGGTTTAGGGTCCAGGTGAGGGTACGACAACGCTTGAGGGGGAGCGTACGTGTGAGGGAGCGGGTTAGCGTTAGCGTACGGGTTACGATTAGGGGACGGGTGAGGGTCAGGCTTCGGGGAAGGTTTAGGGTTAGGGTTCGGGCTAGGGTTAGGGTTAGGGGACGGGGACGGTTTAGGGTCCAGGTGAGGGTACGACAACGCTTGAGGGGGAGCGTACGTGTGAGGGCGCGGGTTAGCGTTAGCGTACGGCTTAGGATTAGGGGACGGGTGAGGGTCAGGCTTCGGGGAAGTGTTAGGGTTAGGTTTCGGGCTAGGGTTAGGGTTAGGGGACGGGGACGGTTTAGGGTCCAGGTGAGGGTACGACAACGCTTGAGGGGGAGCGTACGTGTGAGGGCGCGGGTGAGCGTTAGCGTACGGGTTAGGATTAGGGGACGGGTGAGGGTCAGGCTTCGGGGAAGGGTTAGGGTTAGGGTTAGGGCTAGGGTTAGGGTTAGGGTATGGGGACGGTTTAGGGTCCAGGTGAGGGTACGACAACGCTTGAGGGGGAGCGTACGTGTGAGGGCGCGGGTTAGCGTTAGCGTACGGGTTAGGATTAGGGGACGGGTGAGGGTCAGGCTTCGGGGAAGGGTTAGGGTTAGGGTTCGGGCTAGGGTTAGTGGACGGGGACGGGGACGGTTTAGGGTCCAAGTGAGGGTACGACAACGCTTGAGGGGGAGCTTACGTGTGAGGGCGCGGGTTAGCGTTAGCGTACGGGTTAGGATTAGGGGACAGGTGAGGGTCAGGCTTCGGGGAAGGATTAGGGTTAGGGTTCGGGCTAGGGTTAGGGTTAGGGGACGGGGACGGTTTAGGGTCCAGGTGAGGGTACAACAACGCTTGAGTGGGAGCGTACGTGTGAGGGCGCGGATTAGCGTTAGCGTACGGGTTAGGATTAGGGGACGGGTGAGGGTCAGGATTCGGGGAAGGGTTAGGGTTAGGGTTCGGGCTAGGGTTAGGGTTAGGGGATGGAGACGGTTTAGGGTCCAGGTGAGGGTACGACAACGCTTGAGGGGGAGCGTACGTGTGAGGGCGCGGGTTAGCGTTAGCGTATGGGTTAGGATTAGGGGACGGGTGAGGGTCAGGCTTCAGGGAAGGGTTAGGGTTAGGTTTCGGGCTAGGGTTAGGGTTAGGGGACGGGGACGGTTTAGGGTCCAGGTGCGGGTACGACAACGCTTGAGGGGGAGCGTACGTGTGAGGGCGCGGGTTAGCGTTAGCGTATGGGTTAGGATTAGGGGACGGGTGAGGGTCAGGCTTCGGGGAAGGGTTAGGGTTAGGGTTCGGGCTAGGGTTAGGGTTAGGGGACGGGGACGGTTTAGGGTCCAGGTGAGGGTACGACAACGCTTGAGGGGGAGCGTACGTGTGAGGACGCGGGTTAGCGTTAGCGTACGGGTTAGGATTAGGGGACGGGTGAGGGTCAGGCTTCGGGGAAGGGTTAGGGTTAGGGTTCGGGCTAGGGTTAGGGTTAGGGGACGGGGACGGTTTAGGGTCCAGGTGAGGGTACGACAATGCTTGAGGGGGAGCGTACGTGTGAGGGTGCGGGTTAGCGTTAGCGTACGGGTTAGGATTAGGGGACGGGAGAGGGTCAGGCTTCGGGGAAGGGTTAGGGTTAGGGTTCGGGCTAGGGTTAGGGTTAGGGGACGGGGACGGTTTAGGGTCCAGGTGAGGGTACGACAACGCTTGAAGGGGAGCGTACGTGTGAGGGCGAGGGTTAGCGTTAGCGTACGGGTTAGGATTAGGGGACGGGTGAGGGTCAGGCTTCGGGGAAGGGTTAGGGTTAGGGTTCGGGCTAGGGTTAGGGTTAGGGGACGGGGACGGTTTAGGGTCCAGGTGAGGGTACGACAACGCTTGAGGGTGAGCGTACGTGTGAGGGCGCAGGTTACTGTTAGCGTACGGGTTAGGATTAGGGGACGGGTGAGGGTCAGGCTTCGGGGAAGGGTTAGGGTTAGGGTTCGGGCTAGGGTTAGGGTTAGGGGACGGGGACGGTTTAGGGTCCAGGTGAGGGTACGACAACGCTTGAGGGGGAGCGTACGTGTGAGGGCGCGGGTGAGCGTTAGCGTACGGGTTAGGATTAGGGGACGGGTGAGGGTCAGGCTTCGGGGAAGGGTTAGGGTTAGGGTTCGGGATAGGGTTAGGGTTAGGGGACGGGGACGGTTTAGGGTCCAGGTGAGGGTACGACAACGCTTGAGGGGGAGCGTACGTGTGAGGGCGCGGGTGAGCGTTAGCGTACGGGTTAGGATTAGGGGACGGGTGAGGGTCAGGCTTCGGGGAAGGGTTAGGGTTAGGGTTCGGGCTAGGGTTAGGGGACGGGGACGGGGACGGTTTAGGGTCCAGGTGAGGGTACGACAACGCTTGAGGGGGAGCGTACGTGTGAGGGCGCGGGTTAGCGTTAGCGTACGGGTTAGGATTAGGGGACAGGTGAGGGTCAGGCTTCGGGGAAGGGTTAGGGTTCGGGTTCGGGCTAGGGTTAGGGTTAGGGGACGGGGACGGTTTAGGGTCTAGGTGAGGGTACGACAACGCTTGAGTGGGAGCGTACGTGTGAGTGCGCGGATTAGCGTTAGCGTACGGGTTAGGATTAGGGGACGGGTGAGGGTCAGGCTTCGGGGAAGGGTTAGGGTTAGGGTTCGGGCTAGGGTTAGGGTTAGGGGACGGGGACGGTTTAGGGTCCAGGTGAGGGTACGACAACGCTTGAGGGGGAGCGTACGTGTGAGGGCGCGGGTGAGCGTTAGCGTACGGGTTAGGATTAGGGGACGGGTGAGGGTCAGGCTTCGGGGAAGGGTTAGGGTTAGGGTTCGGGCTAGGGTTAGGGTTAGGGGATGGGGACGGTTTAGGGTCCAGGTGCGGGTACGACAACGCTTGAGGGGGAGCGTACGTGTGAGGGCGCGGGTTAGTGTTAGCCTACGGGTTAGGATTAGGGGACGGGTGAGGGTCAGGCTTCGGGGAAGGGTTAGGGTTAGGTTTCGGGCTAGTGTTAGGGTTAGGGGACGGGGACGGTTTAGGGTCCAGGTGAGGGTACGACAACGCTTGAGGGGGAGCGTACGTGTGAGGGCGCGGGTTAGCGTTAGCGTATGGGTTAGGATTAGGGGACGGGTGAGGGTCAGGCTTCGGGGAAGGGTTAGGGTTAGGGTTCGGGCTAGGGTTAGGGTTAGGGGACGGGGACGGTTTAGGGTCCAGGTGAGGGTACGACAACGCTTGAGGGGGAGCGTACGTGTGAGGGCGCAGGTGAGCGTTAGCGTACGGGTTAGGATTAGGGGACGGGTGAGGGTCAGGCTTCGGGGAAGGGTTAGGGTTAGGGTTCGGGCTAGGGTTAGGTTTAGGGGACGGGGACGGTTTAGGGTCCAGGTGAGGGTACGACAACGCTTGAGGGGGAGCGTACGTGTGAGGGCGCGGATTAGCGTTAGTGTACGGGTTAGGATTAGGGGACGGGTGAGGGTCAGGCTTCGGGGAAGGGTTAGGGTTAGGGTTCGGGCTAGGGTTAGGGTTAGGGGACGGGGACGGTTTAGGGTCCAGGTGAGGGTACGACAACGCTTGAGGGGGAGCGTACGTGTGAGGGCGCGGGTTAGCGTTAGCGTATGGGTTAGGATTAGGGGACGGGTGAGGGTCAGGCTTCGGGGAAGGGTTAGGGTTAGGGTTCGGGCTAGGGTTAGGGTTAGGGGACGGGGACGGTTTAGGGTCCAGGTGAGGGTACGACAACGCTTGAGGGGGAGCGTAAGTGTGAGGGCGCGGGTGAGCGTTAGCGTACGGGTTAGGATTAGGGGACGGGTGAGGGTCAGGCTTCGGGGAAGGGTTAGGGTTAGGGTTCGGGCTAGGGTTAGGGTTAGGGGATGGGGACGGTTTAGGGTCCAGGTGAGGGTACGACAACGCTTGAGGGGGAGCGTACGTGTGAGGGCGCGGGTGAGCGTTAGCGTACGGGTTAGGATTAGGGGACGGGTGAGGGTCAGGCTTCGGGGAAGGGTTAGGGTTAGGGTTCGGGCTAGGGTTAGGGGACGGGGACGGGGACGGTTTAGGGTCCAGGTGAGGGTACGACAACGCTTGAGGGGGAGCGTACGTGTGAGGGCGCGGGTTAGCGTTAGCGTACGGGTTAGGATTAGGGGACAGGTGAGGGTCAGGCTTCGGGGAAGGGTTAGTGTTAGGGTTCGGGCTAGGGTTAGGGTTAGGGGACGGGGACGGTTTAGGGTCCAGGTGAGGGTACGACAACGCTTGAGTGGGAGCGTACGTGTGAGTGCGCGGATTAGCGTTAGCGTACGGGTTAGGATTAGGGGACGGGTGAGGGTCAGGCTTCGGGGAAGGGTTAGGGTTAGGGTTCGGGCTAGGGTTAGGGTTAGGGGACGGGGACGGTTTAGGGTCCAGGTGAGGGTACGACAACGCTTGAGGGGGAGCGTACGTGTGAGGGCGCGGGTTAGCGTTAGCGTACGGGTTAGGATTGGGGAAGGGTGAGGGTCAGGCTTCGGGGAAGGGTTAGGGTTAGGGTTCGGGCTAGGGTTAGGGTTAGGGGACGGGGACGGTTTAGGGTCCAGGTGAGGGTACGACAACGCTTGAGGGGGAGCGTACGTGTGAGGGCGCGGGTGAGCGTTAGCGTACGGGTTAGGATTAGGGGACGGGTGAGGGTCAGGCTTCGGGGAAGGGTTAGGGTTAGGGTTCGGGCTAGGATTAGGGTTTGGGGACGCGGACGGTTTAGGGTCCAGGTGAGGGTATGACAACGCTTGAGGGGGAGCGTACGTGTGAGGCCGCGGGTTAGCGTTAGCGTACGGGTTAGGATTAGGGGACGGGTGAGGGTCAGGCTTCGGGGAAGGGTTAGGGTTAGGGTTCGGGCTAGGGTTAGGGTTAGGGGACGGGGACGGTTTAGGGTCCAGGTGAGGGTACGACAACGCTTGAGGGGGAGCGTACGTGTGAGGGCGCGGGTTAGCGTTAGCGTACGGGTTAGGATTGGGGAAGGGTGAGGGTCAGGCTTCGGGGAAGGGTTAGGGTTAGGGTTCGGGCTAGGGTTAGATTTAGGGGACGGGGACGGTTTAGGGTCCAGGTGAGGGTACGACAACGCTTGAGGGGGAGCGTACGTGTGAGGGCGCGGGTGAGCGTTAGCGTACGGGTTAGGATTAGGGGACGGGTGAGAGTCAGGCTTCGGGGAAGGGTTAGGGTTAGGGTTCGGGCTAGGGTTAGGGTTTGGGGACGCGGACGGTTTAGGGTCCAGGTGAGGGTACGACAACGCTTGAGGGGGAGCGTACGTGTGAGGGCGCGGGTTAGCGTTAGCGTACGGGTTAGGATTAGGGGACGGGTGAGGGTCAGGCTTCGGGGAAGGGTTAGGGTTAGGGTTCGGGCTAGGGTTAGGGTTAGGGGACAGGGACGGTTTAGGGTCCAGGTGAGGGTACGACAACGCTTGAGGGGGAGCGTACGTGTGAGGGCGCGGTTTAGCGTTAGCGTACGGGTTAGGATTAGAGGACGGGTGAGGGTCAGGCTTCGGGGAAGGGTTAGGGTTAGGGTTCGGGCTAGGGTTAGGGTTAGGGGATGGGGACGGTTTAGGGTCCAGGTGAGGGTACGACAACGCTGGAGGGGGAGCGTACGTGTGAGGGCGCGGGTTAGCGTTAGCGTACGGGTTAGGATTAGGGGACGGGTGAGGGTCAGGCTTCGGGGAAGGGTTAGGGTTCGGGTTCGGGCTAGGGTTAGGGTTAGGGGACGGGGACGGTTTAGGGTCCAGGTGAGGGTACGACAACGCTTGAGGGGGAGCGTTTGTGTGAGGGCGCGGGTTAGCGTTAGCGAACGGGTGAGGATTAGGGGACGGGTGAGGGTCAGGCTTCGGGGAAGGGTTAGGGTTAGGGTTCGGGCTAGGGTTAGGGTTAGGGGACGGGGACGGTTTAGGGTCCAGGTGAGGGTACGACAACACTTGAGGGGCAGCGTACGTGTGAGAGAGCGGGTTAGCGTTAGCGTACGGGTTAGGATTAGGGGACGGGTGAGGGTCAGGCTTCGGGGAAGGGTTAGGGTTAGGGTTCGGGCTAGGGTTAGGGTTAGGGGACGGGGACGGTTTAGGGTCCAGGTGAGGGTACGACAACGCTTGAGGGGGAGCGTACGTGTGAGGGTGCGGGTTAGAGTTAGCGTACGGGTGAGGATTAGGGGACGGGTGAGGTTCAGGCTTCGGGGAAGGGTTAGGGTTAGGGTTCGGGCTAGGGTTAGGGTTAGGGGACGGGGACGGTTTAGGGTCCAGGTGAGGGTACGACAACGCTTGAGGGGGAGCGTACGTGTGAGGGCGCGGGTTAGCGTTAGCGTACGGGTTAGGATTAGGGGACGGGTGAGGGTCAGGCTTCGGGGCAGGGTTAGGGTTAGAGTTCGGGCTAGGGTTAGGGTTAGGGGACGGGGACGGTTTAGGTTCCAGGTGAGGGTACGACAACGCTTGAGGGGGAGCGTACGTGTGAGGGCGCGGGTTAGCGTTAGCGTACGGGTTAGGTATAGGGGACGGGTGAGGGTCAGGCTTCGGGAAAGGGTTAGGGTTAGGGTTCAGGCTAGGGTTAGGGTTAGGGGACGGGGACGGTTTAGGGTCCAGGTGAGGGTACGACAACGCTTGAGGGGGAGCGTACGTGTGAGGGCGCGGGTTAGAGTTAGCGTACGGGTGAGGATTAGGGGACGGGTGAGGGTCAGGCTTCGGGGAAGGGTTAGGGTTAGGGTTCGGGCTAGGGTTAGGGTTAGGGGACGGGGACGGTTTAGGGTCCAGGTGAGGGTACGACAACGCTTGAGGGGGAGCGTACGTGTGAGGGCGTGGGTTAGCGTTAGCGTACGGGTTAGGATTAGGGGACGGGTGAGGGTCAGGCTTCGGGGAAGGGTTAGGGTTAGGGTTCGGGCTAGGGTTAGGGTTAGGGGACGGGGACGGTTTAGGGTCCAGGTGAGGGTACGACAACGCTTGAGGGGGAGCGTACGTGTGAGGGCGCGGGTTAGCGTTAGCGTACGGGTTAGGATTAGGGGACGGGTGAGGGTCAGGCTTCGGGGAAGGGTTAGGGTTAGGGTTCAGGCTAGGGTTAGGGTTAGGGGACGGGGACGGTTTAGGGTCCAGGTGAGGGTACGACAACGCTTGAGGGGGAGCGTACGTGTGAGGGCGCGGTTTAGCGTTAGCGTACGGGTTAGGATTAGGGGACGGGTGAGGGTCAGGCTTCGGGGAAGGGTTAGGGTTAGGGTTCGGGCTAGGGTTAGGGTTAGGGGACGGGGACGGTTTAGGGTCCAGGTGAGGGTACGACAACGCTTGAGGGGGAGCGTACGTGTGAGGGCGCGGGTTAGCGTTAGCGTACGGGTTAGGATTAGGGGACGGGTGAGGGTCAGGCTTCGGGGAAGGGTTAGGGTTAGGGTTCGGGCTAGGGTTAGGGTTAGGGGATGGGGACGGTTTAGGGTCCAGGTGAGGGTACGACAACGCTTGAGGGGGAGCCTACGTGTGAGGGCGCGGGTTAGCGTTAGCGTACGGGTTATGATTAGGGGACGGGTGAGGGTCAGGCTTCGGGGAAGGGTTAGGGTTAGGGTTCGGGCTAGGGTTAGGGTTAGGGGACGGGGACGGTTTAGGGTCCAGGTGAGGTTACGACAACGCTTGAGGGGGAGCGTATGTGTGAGGGCGCGGGTTAGCGTTAGCGTACGGGTGAGGATTAGGGGACGGGTGAGGGTCAGGCTTCGGGGAAGGGTTAGGGTTAGGGTTCGGGCTAGGGTTAGGGTTAGGGGACGGAGACGGTTTAGGGTCCAGGTGAGGGTACGACAACGCTTGAGGGGGAGCGTACGTGTGAGGGCGCGGGTTAGCGTTAGCGTACGGGTTAGGATTAGGGGACGGGTGAGGGTCAGGCTTCGGGGAAGGGTTAGGGTTAGGGTTTGGGCTAGGGTTAGGGTTAGGGGACGGGGACGGTTTAGGGTCCAGGTGAGGGTACGACAACGCTTGAGGGGGAGCGTACGTGTGAGGGCGCGGGTTAGCGTTAGCGTACGGGTTAGGATTAGGGGACGGGTGAGGGTCAGGCTTCGGGGCAGGGTTAGGGTTAGGGTTCGGGCTAGGGTTAGGGTTAGGGGACGGGGACGGTTTAGGGTCCAGGTGAGGGTACGTCAACGCTTGAGGGGGAGCGTACGTGTGAGGACGCTGGTTAGCGTTAGCGTACGGGTTAGGATTAGGGGACGGGTGAGGGTCAGGCTTCGGGGAAGGGTTAGGGTTAGGGTTCGGGCTAGGGTTAGGGTTAGGGGACGGGGACGGTTTAGGGTCCAGGTGAGGGTACGACAACGCTTGAGGGGGAGTGTACGTGTGAGGGCGCGGGTTAGCGTTAGCGTACGGGTTAGGATTAGGGGACGGGTGAGGGTCAGGCTTCGGGGAAGGGTTAGGGTTAGGGTTCGGGCTAGGGTTAGGGTTAGGGGACGGGGACGGTTTAGGGTCCAGGTGAGGGTACGACAACGCTTGAGGGGGAGCGTACGTGTGAGGGCGCGGGTGAGCGTTAGCGTACGGGTTAGGATTAAGGGACGGGTGAGGGTCAGGCTTCGGGGAAGGGTTAGGGTTAGGGTTCGGGCTAGGGTTAGGGTTAGGGGACGGGGACGGTTTAGGGTCCAGGTGAGGGTACGACAACGCTTGAGGGGGAGCGTACGTGTGAGGGCGCGGGTGAGCGTTAGCGTACGGGTTAGGATTAGGGTACGGGTGAGGGTCAGGCTTCGGGGAAGGGTTAGGGTTAGGGTTCGGGCTAGGGTTAGGGGACGGGGACGGGGACGGTTTAGGGTCCAGGTGAGGGTACGACAACGCTTGAGGGGGAGCGTACGTGTGACGGCGCGGTTTAGCGTTAGCGTACGGATTAGGATTAGGGGACAGGTGAGGGTCAGGCTTCGGGGAAGGGTTAGGGTTAGGGTTCGGGCTAGGGTTAGGGTTAGGGGACGGGGACGGTTTAGGGTCTAGGTGAGGGTACGACAACGCTTGAGTGGGAGCGTACGTGTGAGTGCGCGGATTAGCGTTAGCGTACGGGTTAGGATTAGGGGACGGGTGAGGGTCAGGCTTCGGGGAAGGGTTAGGGTTAGGGTTCGGGCTAGGGTTAGGGTTAGGGGACGGGGACGGTTTAGGGTCCAGGTGAGGGTACGACAACGCTTGAGGGGGAGCGTACGTGTGAGGGCGCGGGTTAGCGTTAGCGTACGGGTTAGGATTAGGGGACGGGTGAGGGTCAGGCTTCGGGGAAGGGTTAGGGTTAGGGTTCGGGCTAGGGTTAGGGTTAGGGGACGGGGACGGTTTAGGGTCCAGGTGAGGGTACGACAACGCTTGAGGGGGAGCGTACGTGTGAGGGCGCGGGTTAGCGTTAGCGTATGGGTTAGGATTAGGGGACGGGTGAGGGTCAGGCTTCGGGGAAGGGTTAGGGTTCGGGCTAGGGTTAGGGTTAGGGGACGGGGACGGTTTAGGGTCCAGGTGAGGGTACGACAACGCTTGAGGGGGAGCGTACGTGTGAGGGCGCGGGTGAGCGTTAGCGTACGGGTTAGGATTATGGGACGGGTGAGGGTCAGGCTTCGGGGAAGGGTTAGGGTTAGGGTTCGGGCTAGGGTTAGGGTTAGGGGACGGGGACGGTTTAGGGTCCAGGTGAGGGTACGACAACGCTTGAGGGGGAGCGTACGTGTGAGGGCGCGGGTGAGCGTTAGCGTACGGGTTAGGATTAGGGGACGGGTGAGGGTCAGGCTTCGGGGAAGGGTTAGGGTTAGGGTTCGGGCTAGGGTTAGGGTTAGGGGACGGGGACGGTTTAGGGTCCAGGTGAGGGTACGACAACGCTTGAGGGGGAGCGTACGTGTGAGGGCGCGGGTTAGCGTTAGCGTACGGGTTAGGATTAGAGGACGGGTGAGGGTCAGGCTTCGGGGAAGGGTTAGGGTTAGGGTTCGGGCTAGGGTTAGGGTTAGGGGATGGGGACGGTTTAGGGTCCAGGTGAGGGTACGACAACGCTTGAGGGGGAGCCTACGTGTGAGGGCGCGGGTTAGCGTTAGCGTACGGGTTAGGATTAGGGGACGGGTGAGGGTCAGGCTTCGGGGAAGGGTTAGGGTTAGGGTTCGGGCTAGGGTTAGGGTTAGGGGACGGGGACGGTTTAGGGTCCAGGTGAGGGTACGACAACGCTTGAGGGGGAGCGTATGTGTGAGGGCGCGGGTTAGCGTTAGCGTACGGGTGAGGATTAGGGGACGGGTGAGGGTCAGGCTTCGGGGAAGGGTTAGGGTTAGGGTTCGGGCTAGGGTTAGGGTTAGGGGACGGGGACGGTTTAGGGTCCAGGTGAGGGTACGACAACGCTTGAGGGGGAGCGTACGTGTGAGGGCGCGGGTTAGCGTTAGCGTACGGGTTAGGATTAGGGGACGGGTGAGGGTCAGGCTTCGGGGAAGGGTTAGGGTTAGGGTTCGGGCTAGGGTTAGGGGACGGGGACGGGGACGGTTTAGGGTCCAAGTGAGGGTACGACAACGCTTGAGGGGGAGCGTACGTGTGAGGGCGCGGGTTAGCGTTAGCGTACGGGTTAGGATCAGGGGACAGGTGAGGGTCAGGCTTCGGGGAAGGGTTAGGGTTAGGTTTCGGGCTAGGGTTAGGGTTAGGGGACGGGGACGGTTTAGTGTCCAGGTGAGGGTACGACAACGCTTGAAGGGGAGCGTACGTGTGAGGGCGAGGGTTAGCGTTAGCATAGGGTTAGGATTAGGGGACGGGTGAGGGTCAGGCTTCGGGGAAGGGTTAGGGTTAGGGTTCGGGCTAGGGTTAGGGTTAGGGGACGGGGACAGTTTAGGGTCCAGGTGAGGGTACGACAACGCTTGAGGGGGAGCGTACGTGTGAGGGCGCGGGTTAGCGTTAGCGTACGGGTTAGGATTAGGGGACGGGTGAGGGTCAGGCTTCGGGGAAGGGTTAGGGTTCGGGTTCGGGCTAGGGTTAGGGTTAGGGGACGGGGACGGTTTAGGGTCCAGGTGAGGGTACGACAACGCTTGAAGCGGAGCGTACGTGTGAGGGCGCGGGTTAGCGTTAGCGTACGGGTTAGGATTAGGGGACGGGTGAGGGTCAGGCTTCGGGGAAGGGTTAGGGTTCGGGTTCGGGCTAGTGTTAGGGTTAGGGGACGGGGACGGTTTAGGGTCCAGGTGAGGGTACGACAACGCTTGAGGGTGAGCGTACGTGTGAGGGCGCAGGTTAGCGTTAGCGTACGGGTTAGGATTAGGGGACGGGTGAGGGTCAGGCTTCGGGGAAGGGTTAGGGTTAGGGTTCGGGCTAGGGTTAGGGTTAGGGGACGGGGACGGTTTAGGGTCCAGGTGAGGGTACGACAACGCTTGAGGGGGAGCGTACGTGTGAGGGCGCGGGTTAGCGTTAGCGTACGGGTTAGGATTAGGGGACGGGTGAGGGTCAGGCTTCGGGGAAGGGTTAGGGTTAGGGTTCGGGCTAGGGTTAGGGTTAGGGGACGGGGACGGTTTAGGGTCCAGGTGAGGGTACGACAACGCTTGAGGGGGAGCGTACGTGTGAGGGCGCGGGTGAGCGTTAGCGTACGGGTTAGGATTAAGGGACGGGTGAGGGTCAGGCTTCGGGGAAGGGTTAGGGTTAGGGTTCGGGCTAGGGTTAGGGTTAGGGGACGGGGACGGTTTAGGGTCCAGGTGAGGGTACGACAACGCTTGAGGGGGAGCGTACGTGTGAGGGCGCGGGTGAGCGTTAGCGTACGGGTTAGGATTAGGGGACGGGTGAGGGTCAGGCTTCGGGGAAGGGTTAGGGTTAGGGTTCGGGCTAGGGTTAGGGTTAGGGGACGGGGACGGTTTAGGGTCCAGGTGACGGTACGACAACGCTTGAGGGGGAGCGTACGTGTGAGGGCGCGGGTGAGCGTTAGCGTACGGGTTAGGATTAGGGGACGGGTGAGGGTCAGGCTTCGGGGAAGGGTTAGGGTTAGGGTTCGGGCTAGGGTTAGGGTTAGGGGACGGGGACGGTTTAGGGTCCAGGTGAGGGTACGACAACGCTTGAGGGGGAGCGTACGTGTGAGGGCGCGGATTAGCGTTAGCGTACGGGTTAGGATTAGGGGACGGGTGAGGGTCAGGCTTCGGGGAAGGGTTAGGGTTAGGGTTCGGGCTAGGGTTAGGGTTAGGGGACGGGGACGGTTTAGGGTCCAGGTGAGGGTACGACAACGCTTGAGGGGGAGCGTACGTGTGAGGGCGCGGGTTAGCGTTAGCGTACGGGTTAGGATTAGGGGACGGGTGAGGGTCAGGCTTCGGGGAAGGGTTAGGGTTAGGGTTCGGGCTAGGGTTAGGGTTAGGGGACGGGGACGGTTTAGGGTCCAGGTGAGGGTACGACAACGCTTGAGGGGGAGCGTACGTGTGAGGGCGCGGGTGAGCGTTAGCGTACGGGTTAGGATTAAGGGACGGGTGAGGGTCAGGCTTCGGGGAAGGGTTAGGGTTAGGGTTCGGGCTAGGGTTAGGGTTAGGGGACGGGGACGGTTTAGGGTCCAGGTGAGGGTACGACAACGCTTGAGGGGGAGCGTACGTGTGAGGGCGCGGGTGAGCGTTAGCGTACGGGTTAGGATTAGGGGACGGGTGAGGGTCAGGCTTCGGGGAAGGGTTAGGGTTAGGGTTCGGGCTAGGGTTAGGGTTAGGGGACGGGGACGGTTTAGGGTCCAGGTGCGGGTACGACAACGCTTGAGGGGGAGCGTACGTGTGAGGGCGCGGGTTAGTGTTAGCGTACGGGTTAGGATTAGGGGACGGGTGAGGGTCAGGCTTCGGGGAAGGGTTAGGGTTAGGGTTCGGGCTAGGGTTAGGGTTAGGGGACGGGGACGGTTTAGGGTCCAGGTGAGGGTACGACAACGCTTGAGGGGGAGCGTACGTGTGAGGGCGCGGGTTAGCGTTAGCGTACGGGTTAGGATTAGGGGACGGGTGAGGGTCAGGCTTCGGGGAAGGGTTAGGGTTAGGGTTCGGGCTAGGGCTAGGGTTAGGGGACGGGGACGGTTTAGGGTCCAGGTGAGGGTACGACAACGCTTGAGGGGGAGCGTACGTGTGAGGGCGCGGGTTAGCGTTAGCGTACGGGTTAGGATTAGGGGACGGGTGAGGGTCAGGCTTCGGGGAAGTGTTAGGGTTAGGTTTCGGGCTAGTGTTAGGGTTGGGGGACGGGGACGGTTTAGGGTCCAGGTGAGGGTACGACAACGCTTGAGGGGGAGCGTACGTGTGAGGGTGCGGGTTAGCGTTAGCGTACGGGTTAGGATTAGGGGACGGGTGAGGGTCAGGCTTCGGGGAAGGGTTAGGGTTAGGGTTCGGGCTAGGGTTAGGGTTAGGGGACGGGGACGGTTTAGGGTCCAGGTGAGGGTACGACAACGCTTGAGGGGGAGCGTACGTGTGAGGGCGCGGGTGAGCGTTAGCGTACGGGTTAGGATTAGGGGACGAGTGAGGGTCAGGCTTCGGGGAAGGGTTAGGGTTAGGGTTCGGGCTAGGGTTAGGGTTAGGGGACGGGGACGGTTTAGGGTCCAGGTGAGGGTACGACAACGCTTGAGGGGGAGCGTACGTGTGAGGGCGCGGGTTAGCGTTAGCGTACGGGTTAGGATTAGGGGACGGGTGAGGGTCAGGCTTCGGGGAAGGGTTAGGGTTAGGGTTCGGGCTAGGGTTAGGGGACGGGGACGGGGACGGTTTAGGGTCCAAGTGAGGGTACGACAACGCTTGAGGGGGAGCGTACGTGTGAGGGCGCGGGTTAGCGTTAGCGTACGGGTTAGGATTAGGGGACAGGTGAGGGTCAGGCTTCGGGGAAGGGTTAGGGTTAGGGTTCGGACTAGGGTTAGGGTTAGGGGACGGGGACGGTTTAGGGTCCAGGTGAGGGTACGACAACGCTTGAAGGGGAGCGTACGTGTGAGGGTGAGGGTTAGCGTTAGCGTACGGGTTAGGATTAGGGGACGGGTGAGGGTCAGGCTTCGGGGAAGGGTTAGGGTTAGGGTTCGGGCTAGGGTTAGGGTTAGGGGACGGGGACGGTTTAGGGTCCAGTGAGGGTACGACAACGCTTGAGGGGGAGCGTACGTGTGAGGGCGCGGGTTAGCGTTAGCGTACGGGTTAGGATTAGGGGACGGGTGAGGGTCAGGCTTCGGGGAAGGGTTAGGGTTCGGGTTCTGGCTAGGGTTAGGGTTAGGGGACGGGGACGGTTTAGGGTCCAGGTGAGGGTACGACAACGCTTGAAGCGGAGCGTACGTGTGAGGGCGCGGGTTAGCGTTAGCGTACGGGTTAGGATTAGGGGACGGGTGAGGGTCAGGCTTCGGGGAAGGGTTAGGGTTAGGGTTCGGTCTAGGGTTAGGGTTAGGGGACGGGGACGGTTTAGGGTCCAGGTGAGGGTACGACAACGCTTGAGGGGGAGCGTACGTGTGAGGGCGCGGGTTAGCGTTAGCGTACGGGTTAGGATTAGGGGACGGGTGAGGGTCAGGCTTCGGGGAAGGGTTAGGGTTAGGGTTCGGGCTAGGGTTAGGGTTAGGGGACGGGGACGGTTTAGGGTCCAGGTGAGGGTACGACAACGCTTGAGGGGGAGCGTACGTGTGAGGGCGCGGGTGAGCGTTAGCGTACGGGTTAGGATTAGGGGACGGATGAGGGTCAGGCTTCGGGGAAGGGTTAGGGTTAGGGTTCGGGCTAGGGTTAGGGTTAGGGGACGGGGACGGTTTAGGGTCCAGGTGCGGGTACGACAACGCTTGAGGGGGAGCGTACGTGTGAGGGCGCGGGTTAGTGTTAGCGTACGGGTTAGGATTAGGGGACGGGTGAGGGTCAGGCTTCAGGGAAGGGTTAGGGTTAGGGTTCGGGCTAGGGTTAGGGTTAGGGGACGGGGACGGTTTAGGGTCCAGGTGAGGGTACGACAACGCTTGAGGGGGAGCGTACGTGTGAGGGCGCGGGTTAGCGTTAGCGTACGGGTTAGGATTAGGGGACGGGTGAGGGTCAGGCTTCGGGGAAGGGTTAGGGTTAGGGTTCGGGCTAGGGCTAGGGTTAGGTGACGGGGACGGTTTAGGGTCCAGGTGAGGGTACGACAACGCTTGAGGGGGAGCGTACGTGTGAGGGCGCGGGTTAGCGTTAGCGTACGGGTTAGGATTATGGGACGGGTGAGGGTCAGGCTTCGGGGAAGGGTTAGGGTTAGGTTTCGGGCTAGTGTTAGGGTTGGGGGATGGGGACGGTTTAGGGTCCAGGTGAGGGTACGACAACGCTTGAGGGGGAGCGTACGTGTGAGGGTGCGGGTTAGCGTTAGCGTACGGGTTAGGATTAGGGGACGGGTGAGGGTCAGGCTTCGGGGAAGGGTTAGGGTTAGGGTTCGGGCTAGGGTTAGGGTTAGGGGACGGGGACGGTTTAGGGTCCAGGTGAGGGTACGACAACGCTTGAGGGGGAGCGTACGTGTGAGGGCGCGGGTGAGCGTTAGCGTACGGGTTAGGATTAGGGGACGGGTGAGGGTCAGGCTTCGGGGAAGGGTTAGGGTTAGGGTTCGGGCTAGGGTTAGGGTTAGGGGACGGGGACGGTTTAGGGTCCAGGTGAGGGTACGACAACGCTTGAGGGGGAGCGTACGTGTGAGGGCGCGGATTAGCGTTAGCGTACGGGTTAGGATTAGGGGACGGGTGAGGGTCAGGCTTCGGGGAAGGGTTAGGGTTAGGGTTCGGGCTAGGGTTAGGGTTAGGGGACGGGGACGGTTTAGGGTCCAGGTGAGGGTACGACAACGCTTGAGGGGGAGCGTACGTGTGAGGGCGCGGGTTAGCGTTAGCGTACGGGTTAGGATTAGGGGACGGGTGAGGGTCAGGCTTCGGGGAAGGGTTAGGGTTAGGGTTCGGGCTAGGGTTAGGGTTAGGGGACGGGGACGGTTTAGGGTCCAGGTGAGGGTACGACAACGCTTGAGGGGGAGCGTACGTGTGAGGGCGCGGGTGAGCGTTAGCGTACGGGTTAGGATTAAGGGACGGGTGAGGGTCAGGGTTCGGGGAAGGGTTAGGGTTAGGGTTCAGGCTAGGGTTAGGGTTAGGGGACGGGGACGGTTTAGGGTCCAGGTGAGGGTACGACAACGCTTGAGGGGGAGCGTACGTGTGAGGGCGCGGGTGAGCGTTAGCGTACGGGTTAGGATTAGGGGACGGGTGAGGGTCAGGCTTCGGGGAAGGGTTAGGGTTAGGGTTCGGGCTAGGGTTAGGGTTAGGGGACGGGGACGGTTTAGGGTCCAGGTGCGGGCACGACAACGCTTGAGGGGGAGCGTACGTGTGAGGGCGCGGGTTAGTGTTAGCGTACGGGTTAGGATTAGGGGACGGGTGAGGGTCAGGCTTCGGGGAAGGGTTAGGGTTAGGGTTCGGGCTAGGGTTAGGGTTAGGGGACGGGGACGGTTTAGGGTCCAGGTGAGGGTACGACAACGCTTGAGGGGGAGCGTACGTGTGAGGGCGCGGGTTAGCGTTAGCGTACGGGTTAGGATTAGGGGACGGGTGAGGGTCAGGCTTCGGGGAAGGGTTAGGGTTAGGGTTCGGGCTAGGGCTAGGGTTAGGGGACGGGGACGGTTTAGGGTCCAGGTGAGGGTACGACAACGCTTGAGGGGGAGCGTACGTGTGAGGGCGCGGATTAGCGTTAGCGTACGGGTTAGGATTAGGGGACGGGTGAGGGTCAGGCTTCGGGGAAGTGTTAGGGTTAGGTTTCGGGCTAGTGTTAGGGTTGGGGGACGGGGACGGTTTAGGGTCCAGGTGAGGGTACGACAACGCTTGAGGGGGAGCGTACGTGTGAGGGTGCGGGTTAGCGTTAGCGTACGGGTTAGGATTAGGGGACGGGTGAGGGTCAGGCTTCGGGGAAGGGTTAGGGTTAGGGTTCGGGCTAGGGTTAGGGTTAGGGGACGGGGACGGTTTAGGGTCCAGGTGAGGGTACGACAACGCTTGAGGGGGAGCGTACGTGTGAGGGCGCGGGTGAGCGTTAGCGTACGGGTTAGGATTAGGGGACGAGTGAGGGTCAGGCTTCGGGGAAGGGTTAGGGTTAGGGTTCGGGCTAGGGTTAGGGTTAGGGGACGGGGACGGTTTAGGGTCCAGGTGAGGGTACGACAACGCTTGAGGGGGAGCGTACGTGTGAGGGCGCGGGTTAGCGTTAGCGTACGGGTTAGGATTAGGGGACGGGTGAGGGTCAGGCTTCGGGGAAGGGTTAGGGTTAGGGTTCGGGCTAGGGTTAGGGGACGGGGACGGGGACGGTTTAGGGTCCAAGTGAGGGTACGACAACGCTTGAGGGGGAGCGTACGTGTGAGGGCGCGGGTTAGCGTTAGCGTACGGGTTAGGATTAGGGGACAGGTGAGGGTCAGGCTTCGGGGAAGGGTTAGGGTTAGGGTTCGGACTAGGGTTAGGGTTAGGGGACGGGGACGGTTTAGGGTCCAGGTGAGTGTACGACAACGCTTGAAGGGGAGCGTACGTGTGAGGGTGAGGGTTAGCGTTAGCGTACGGGTTAGGATTAGGGGACGGGTGAGGGTCAGGCTTCGGGGAAGGGTTAGGGTTAGGGTTCGGGCTAGGGTTAGGGTTAGGGGACGGGGACGGTTTAGGGTCCAGTGAGGGTACGACAACGCTTGAGGGGGAGCGTACGTGTGAGGGCACGGGTTAGCGTTAGTGTACGGGTTAGGATTAGGGGACGGGTGAGGGTCAGGCTTCGGGGAAGGGTTAGGGTTCGGGTTCGGGCTAGGGTTAGGGTTAGGGGACGGGGACGGTTTAGGGTCCAGGTGAGGGTACGACAACGCTTGAAGCGGAGCGTACGTGTGAGGGCGCGGGTTAGCGTTAGCGTACGGGTTAGGATTAGGGGACGGGTGAGGGTCAGGCTTCGGGGAAGGGTTAGGGTTAGGGTTCGGGCTAGGGTTAGGGTTAGGGGACGGGGACGGTTTAGGGTCCAGGTGAGGGTACGACAACGCTTGAGGGTGAGCGTACGTGTGAGGGCGCGGATTAGCGTTAGCGTACGGGTTAGGATTAGGGGACGGGTGAGGGTCAGGCTTCGGGGAAGGGTTAGGGTTAGGGTTCGGGCTAGGGTTAGGGTTAGGGGACGGGGACGGTTTAGGGTCCAGGTGAGGGTACGACAACGCTTGAGGGGGAGCGTACGTGTGAGGGCGCGGGTTAGCGTTAGCGTACGGGTTAGGATTAGGGGACGGGTGAGGGTCAGGCTTCGGGGAAGGGTTAGGGTTAGGGTTCGGGCTAGGGTTAGGGTTAGGGGACGGGGACGGTTTAGGGTCCAGGTGAGGGTACGACAACGCTTGAGGGGGAGCGTACGTGTGAGGGCGCGGGTGAGCGTTAGCGTACGGGTTAGGATTAAGGGACGGGTGAGGGTCAGGCTTCGGGGAAGGGTTAGGGTTAGGGTTCGGGCTAGGGTTAGGGTTAGGGGACGGGGACGGTTTAGGGTCCAGGTGAGGGTACGACAACGCTTGAGGGGGAGCGTACGTGTGAGGGCGCGGGTGAGCGTTAGCGTACGGGTTAGGATTAGGGGACGGGTGAGGGTCAGGCTTCGGGGAAGGGTTAGGGTTAGGGTTCGGGCTAGGGTTAGGGTTAGGGGACGGGGACGGTTTAGGGTCCAGGTGCGGGTACGACAACGCTTGAGGGGGAGCGTACGTGTGAGGGCGCGGGTTAGTGTTAGCGTACGGGTTAGGATTAGGGGACGGGTGAGGGTCAGGCTTCGGGGAAGGGTTAGGGTTAGGGTTCGGGCTAGGGTTAGGGTTAGGGGACGGGGACGGTTTAGGGTCCAGGTGAGGGTACGACAACGCTTGAGGGGGAGCGTACGTGTGAGGGCGCGGGTTAGCGTTAGCGTACGGGTTAGGATTAGGGGACGGGTGAGGGTCAGGCTTCGGGGAAGGGTTAGGGTTAGGGTTCGGGCTAGGGCTAGGGTTAGGGGACGGGGACGGTTTAGGGTCCAGGTGAGGGTACGACAACGCTTGAGGGGGAGCGTACGTGTGAGGGCGCGGGTTAGCGTTAGCGTACGGGTTAGGATTAGGGGACGGGTGAGGGTCAGGCTTCGGGGAAGGGTTAGGGTTAGGTTTCGGGCTAGTGTTAGGGTTGGGGGACGGGGACGGTTTAGGGTCCAGGTGAGGGTACGACAACGCTTGAGGGGGAGCGTACGTGTGAGGGTGCGGGTTAGCGTTAGCGTACGGGTTAGGATTAGGGGACGGGTGAGGGTCAGGCTTCGGGGAAGGGTTAGGGTTAGGGTTCGGGCTAGGGTTAGTGTTAGGGGACGGGGACGGTTTAGGGTCCAGGTGAGGGTACGACAACGCTTGAGGGGGAGCGTACGTGTGAGGGCGCGGGTTAGCGTTAGCGTACGGGTTAGGATTAGGGGACGAGTGAGGGTCAGGCTTCGGGGAAGGGTTAGGGTTAGGGTTCGGGCTAGGGTTAGGGTTAGGGGACGGGGACGGTTTAGGGTCCAGGTGAGGGTACGACAACGCTTGAGGGGGAGCATACGTGTGAGGGCGCGGGTTAGCGTTAGCGTATGGGTTAGGATTAGGGGACGGGTGAGGGTCAGGCTTCGGGGAAGGGTTAGGGTTAGCGTTCGGGCTAGGGTTAGGGTTAGGGGACGGGGACGGTTTAGGGTCCAGGTGAGGGTACGACAACGCTTGAGGGGGAGCGTACGTGTGAGGGCGCGGGTGAGCGTTAGCGTACGGGTTAGGATTAGGGGACGGGTGAGGGTCAGGCTGGGGGAAGGGTTAGGGTTAGGGTTCGGGCTAGGGTTAGGGCTAGGGGACGGGGACGGTTTAGGGTCCAGGTGAGGGTACGATAACGCTTGAGGGGGAGCGTACGTGTGAGGGCGCGGATTAGCGTTAGCGTACGGGTTAGGATTAGGGGACGGGTGAGGGTCAGGCTTCGGGGAAGGGTTAGGGTTAGGGTTCGGGCTAGGGTTAGGGTTAGGGGACGGGGACGGTTTAGGGTCCAGGTGAGGGTACAACAACGCTTGAGGGGGAGCGTACGTGTGAGGGCGCGGGTTAGCGTTAGCGTACGGGTTAGGATTAGGGGACGGGTGAGGGTCAGGCTTCGGGGAAGGGTTAGGGTTAGGGTTCGGGCTAGGGTTAGGGTTAGGGGACGGGGACGGTTTAGGGTCCAGGTGAGGGTACGACAACGCTTGAGGGGGAGCGTACGTGTGAGGGCGCGGGTTAGCGTTAGCGTACGGGTTAGGATTAGAGGACGGGTGAGGGTCAGGCTTCGGGGAAGGGTTAGGGTTAGGGTTCGGGCTAGGGTTAGGGTTAGGGGATGGGGACGGTTTAGCGTCCAGGTGAGGGTACGACAACGCTTTAGGGGGAGCCTACGTGTGAGGGCGCGGGTTAGCGTTAGCGTACGGGTTATGATTAGGGGACGGGTGAGGGTCAGGCTTCGGGGAAGGGTTAGGGTTAGGGTTCGGGCTAGGGTTAGGGTTAGGGGACGGGGACGGTTTAGGGTCCAGGTGAGGTTACGACAACGCTTGAGGGGGAGCGTATGTGTGAGGGCGCGGGTTAGCGTTAGCGTACGGGTGAGGATTAGGGGACGGGTGAGGGTCAGGCTTCGGGGAAGGGTTAGGGTTAGGGTTCGGGCTAGGGTTAGGGTTAGGGGACGGGGACGGTTTAGGGTCCAGGTGAGGGTACGACAACGCTTGAGGGGGAGCGTACGTGTGAGGGCGCGGGTTAGCGTTAGCGTACGGGTTAGGATTAGAGGACGGGTGAGGGTCAGGCTTCGGGGAAGGGTTAGGGTTAGGGTTCGTGCTAGGGTTAGGGTTAGGGGATGGGGACGGTTTAGGGTCCAGGTGAGGGTACGACAACGCTTGAGGGGGAGCCTACGTGTGAGGGCGCGGGTTAGCGTTAGCGTACGGGTTAGGATTAGGGGACGGGTGAGGGTCAGGCTTCGGGGAAGGGTTAGGGTTAGGGTTCGGGCTAGGGTTAGGGTTAGGGGACGGGGACGGTTTAGGGTCCAGGTGAGGGTACGAAAACGCTTGAGGGGGAGCGTACGTGTGAGGGCGCGGTTTAGCGTTAGCGTATGGGTGAGGATTAGGGGACGGGTGAGGGTCAGGCTTCGGGGAAGGGTTAGGGTTAGGGTTCGGGCTAGGGTTAGGGTTAGGGGACGGGGACGGTTTAGGGTCCAGGTGAGGGTACGACAACGCTTGAGGGGGAGCGTACGTGTGAGGGCGCGGGTGAGCGTTAGCGTACGGGTTAGGATTAGGGGACGGGTGAGGGTCAGGCTTCGGGGAAGGGTTAGGGTTAGGGTTCGGGCTAGGGTTAGGGTTAGGGGACGGGGACGGTTTAGGGTCCAGGTGAGGGTACGACAACGCTTGAGGGGGAGCGTACGTGTGAGGGCGCGGGTTAGAGTTAGCGTACGGGTTAGGATTAGGGGACGGCTGAGGGTCAGGCTTCGGGGAAGGGTTAGGGTTAGGGTTCGGGCTAGGGTTAGGGTTAGGGGACGGGGACGGTTTAGGGTCCAGGTGAGGGTACGACAACGCTTGAGGGGGAGCGTACGTGTGAGGGCGCGGGTTAGCGTTAGCGTACGGGTTAGGATTAGGGGACGGGTGAGGGTCAGGCTTCGGGGAAGGGTTAGGGTTAGGGTTCGGGCTAGGGTTAGGGTTAGGGGACGGGGACGGTTTAGGGTCCAGGTGAGGGTACGACAACGCTTGAGGGGGAGCGTACGTGTGAGGGCGCGGGTTAGCGTTAGCGTACGGGTTAGGATTATGGGACGGGTGAGGGTCAGGCTTCGGGGAAGGGTTAGGGTTAGGGTTCGGGCTAGGGTTAGGGTTAGGGGACGGGGACGGTTTAGGGTCCAGGTGAGGGTACGACAACGCTTGAGGGGGAGCGTACGTGTGAGGGCGCGGGTGAGCGTTAGCGTACGGGTTAGGATTAGGGGACGGGTGAGGGTCAGGCTTCGGGGAAGGGTTAGGGTTAGGGTTCGGGCTAGAGTTAGGGTTAGGGGACGGGGACGGTTTAGGGTCCAGGTGAGGGTACGACAACGCTTGAGGGGGAGCGTACGTGTGAGGGCGCGGGTTAGCGTTAGCGTACGGGTTAGGATTAGGGGACGGGTGAGGGTCAGGCTTCGGGGAAGGGTTAGGGTTAGGGTTCGGGCTAGGGTTAGGGTTAGGGGATGGGGACGGTTTAGGCTCCAGGTGAGGGTACGACAACGCTTGAGGGGGAGCATACGTGTGAGGGAGCAGGTTAGCGTTAGCGTACGGGTTAGGATTAGGGGACGGGTGAGGGTCAGGCTTCGGGGAAGGGTTAGGGTTAGGGTTCGGGCTAGGGTTAGGGTTAGGGTATGGGGACGGTTTAGGGTCCAGGTGAGGGTACGACAACGCTTGAGGGGGAGCGTACGTGTGAGGGCGCGGGTTAGCGTTAGCGTACGGGTTAGGATTTGGGGACGGGTGAGGGTCAGGCTTCGGGGAAGGGTTAGGGTTATGGTTCGGGCTAGGGTTAGGGGACGGGGACGGGGACGGTTTAGGGTCCAAGTGAGGGTACGACAAAGCTTGAGGGGGAGCTTACGTGTGAGGGCGCGGGTTAGCGTTAGCGTACGGGTTAGGATTAGGGGACAGGTGAGGGTCAGGCTTCGGGGAAGGGTTAGGGTTAGGGTTCGGGCTAGGGTTAGGGTTAGGGGACGGGGACGGTTTAGGGTCCAGGTGAGGGTACGACAACGCTTGAAGGGGAGCGTACGTGTGAGGGCGAGGGTTAGCGTTAGCGTACGGGTTAGGATTAGGGGACGGGTGAGGGTCAGGCTTCGGGGAAGGGTTAGGGTTAGGGTTCGGGCTAGGGTTAGGGTTAGGGGACGGGGACGGTTTAGGGTCCAGGTGAGGGTACGACAACGCTTGAGGGGGAGCGTACGTGTGAGGGCGCGGGTTAGCGTTAGCGTACGGGTTAGGATTAGGGGACGGGTGAGGGTCAGGCTTCGGGGAAGGGTTAGGGTTCGGGTTCGGGCTAGGGTTAGGGTTAGGGGACGGGGACGGTTTAGGGTCCAGGTGAGGGTACGACAACGCTTGAAGCGGAGCGTACGTGTGAGGGCGCGGGTTAGCGTTAGCGTACGGGTTAGGATTAGGGGACGGGTGAGGGTCAGGCTTCGGGGAAGGGTTAGGGTTCGGGTTCGGGCTAGGGTTAGGGTTAGGGGACGGGGACGGTTTAGGGTCCAGGTGAGGGTACGACAACGCTTGAGGGTGAGCGTACGTGTGAGGGCGCAGGTTAGCGTTAGCGTACGGGTTAGGATTAGGGGACGGGTGAGGGTCAGGCTTCGGGGAAGGGTTAGGGTTAGGGTTCGGGCTAGGGTTAGGGTTAGGGGACGGGGACGGTTTAGGGTCCAGGTGAGGGTACGACAACGCTTGAGGGGGAGCGTACGTGTGAGGGCGCGGGTGAGCGTTAGCGTACGGGTTAGGATTAGGGGACGGGTGAGGGTCAGGCTTCGGGGAAGGGTTAGGGTTAGGGTTCGGGCTAGGGTTAGGGTTAGGGGACGGGGACGGTTTAGGGTCCAGGTGAGGGTACGACAACGCTTGAGGCGGAGCGTACGTGTGAGGGCGCGGAATAGCGTTAGCGTACGGGTTAGGATTAGGGGACGAGTGAGGGTCAGGCTTCGGGGAAGGGTTAGGGTTAGGGTTCGGGCTAGGGTTAGGGTTAGGGGACGGGGACGGTTCAGGGTCCAGGTGAGGGTACGACAACGCTTGAGGGGGAGCGTACGTGTGAGGGCGCGGGTGAGCGTTAGCGTACGGGTTAGGATTAAGGGACGGGTGAGGGTCAGGCTTCGAGGAAGGGTTAGGGTTAGGGTTCGGGCTAGGGTTAGGGTTACGGGACGGGGACGGTTTAGGGTCCAGGTGAGGGTACGACAACGCTTGAGGGGGAGCGTACGTGTGAGGGCGCGGGTGAGCGTTAGCGTACGGGTTAGGATTAGGGGACGGGTGAGGGTCAGGCTTCGGGGAAGGGTTAGGGTTAGGGTTCGGGCTAGGGTTAGGGTTAGGGGACGGGGACGGTTTAGGGTCCAGGTGCGGGTACGACAACGCTTGAGGGGGAGCGTACGTGTGAGGGCGCGGGTTAGTGTTAGCGTACGGGTTAGGATTAGGGGACGGGTGAGGGTCAGGCTTCGGGGAAGGGTTAGGGTTAGGGTTCGGGCTAGGGTTAGGGTTAGGGGACGGGGACGGTTTAGGGTCCAGGTGAGGGTACGACAACGCTTGAGGGGGAGCGTACGTGTGAGGGCGCGGGTTAGCGTTAGCGTACGGGTTAGGATTAGGGGACGGGTGAGGGTCAGGCTTCGGGGAAGGGTTAGGGTTAGGGTTCGGGCTAGGGCTAGGGTTAGGGGACGGGGACGGTTTAGGGTCCAGGTGAGGGTACGACAACGCTTGAGGGGGAGCGTACGTGTGAGGGCGCGGGTTAGCGTTAGCGTACGGGTTAGGATTAGGGGACGGGTGAGGGTCAGGCTTCGGGGAAGGGTTAGGGTTAGGTTTCGGGCTAGTGTTAGGGTTGGGGGACGGGGACGGTTTAGGGTCCAGGTGAGGGTACGACAACGCTTGAGGGGGAGCGTACGTGTGAGGGTGCGGGTTAGCGTTAGCGTACGGGTTAGGATTAGGGGACGGGTGAGGGTCAGGCTTCGGGGAAGGGTTAGGGTTAGGATTCGGGCTAGGGTTAGGGTTAGGGGACGGGGACGGTTTAGGGTCCAGGTGAGGGTACGACAACGCTTGAGGGGGAGCGTACGTGTGAGGGCGCGGGTGAGCGTTAGCGTACGGGTTAGGATTAGGGGACGAGTGAGGGTCAGGCTTCGGGGAAGGGTTAGGGTTAGGGTTCGGGCTAGGGTTAGGGTTAGGGGACGGGGACGGTTTAGGGTCCAGGTGAGGGTACGACAACGCTTGAGGGGGAGCGGACGTGTGAGGGCGCGGGTTAGCGTTAGCGTACGGGTTAGGATTAGGGGACGGGTGAGGGTCAGGCTTCGGGGAAGGGTTAGGGTTAGGGTTCGGGCTAGGGTTAGGGGACGGGGACGGGGACGGTTTAGGGTCCGAGTGAGGGTACGACAACGCTTGAGGGGGAGCGTACGTGTGAGGGCGCGGGTTAGCGTTAGCGTACGGGTTAGGATTAGGGGACGGGTGAGGGTCAGGCTTCGGGGAAGGGTTAGGGTTAGGGTTCGGGCTAGGGTTAGGGTTAGGGGACGGGGACGGTTTAGGGTCCAGGTGAGGGTACAACAACGCTTGAGGGGGAGCGTACGTGTGAGGGCGCGGGTTAGCGTTAGCGTACGGGTTAGGATTAGGGGACGGGTGAGGGTCAGGCTTCGGGGAAGGGTTAGGGTTAGGGTTCGGGCTAGGGTTAGGGTTAGGGGACGGGGACGGTTTAGGGTCCAGGTGAGGGTACGACAACGCTTGAGGGGGAGCGTACGTGTGAGGGCGCTGGTTAGCGTTAGCGTACGGGTTAGGATTATAGGACGGGTGAGGGTCAGGCTTCGGGGAAGGGTTAGGGTTAGGGTTCGGGCTAGGGTTAGGGTTAGGGGATGGGGACGGTTTAGCGTCCAGGTGAGGGTACGACAACGCTTTAGGGGGAGCCTACGTGTGAGGGCGCGGGTTAGCGTTAGCGTACGGGTTATGATTAGGGGACGGGTGAGGGTCAGGCTTCGGGGAAGGGTTAGGGTTAGGGTTCGGGCTAGGGTTAGGGTTAGGGGACGGGGACGGTTTAGGGTCCAGGTGAGGTTACGACAACGCTTGAGGGGGAGCGTATGTGTGAGGGCGCGGGTTAGCGTTAGCGTACGGGTGAGGATTAGGGGACGGGTGAGGGTCAGGCTTCGGGGAAGGGTTAGGGTTAGGGTTCGGGCTAGGGTTAGGGTTAGGGGACGGGGACGGTTTAGGGTCCAGGTGAGGGTACGACAACGCTTGAGGGGGAGCGTACGTGTGAGGGCGCGGGTTAGCGTTAGCGTACGGGTTAGGATTAGAGGACGGGTGAGGGTCAGGCTTTGGGGAAGTGTTAGGGTTAGGGTTCGGGCTAGGGTTAGGGTTAGGGGATGGGGACGGTTTAGGGTCCAGGTGAGGGTACGACAACGCTTGAGGGGGAGCCTACGTGTGAGGGCGCGGGTTAACGTTAGCGTACGGGTTAGGATTAGGGGACGGGTGAGGGTCAGGCTTCGGGGAAGGGTTAGGGTTAGGGTTTGGGCTAGGGTTAGGGTTAGGGGACGGGGACGGTTTAGGGTCCAGGTGAGGGTACGAAAACGCTTGAGGGGGAGCGTACGTGTGAGGGCGCGGGTTAGCGTTAGCGTATGGGTGAGGATTAGGGGACGGGTGAGTGTCAGGCTTCGGGGAAGGGTTAGGGTTAGGGTTCGGGCTAGGGTTAGGGTTAGGGGACGGGGACGGTTTAGGGTCCAGGTGAGGGTACGACAACGCTTGAGGGGGAGCGTACGTGTGAGGGCGCGGGTTAGCGTTAGCGTACGGGTTAGGATTAGGGGACGGGTGAGGGTCAGGCTTCGGGGAAGGGTTAGGGTTAGGGTTCGGGCTAGGGTTAGGGTTAGGGGACGGGGACGGTTTAGGGTCCAGGTGAGGGTACGACAACGCTTGAGGGGGAGCGTACGTGTGAGTGCGCGGGTTAGAGTTAGCGTACGGGTTAGGATTAGGGGACGGCTGAGGGTCAGGCTTCGGGGAAGGGTTAGGGTTAGGGTTCGGGCTAGGGTTAGGGTTAGGGGACGGGGACGGTTTAGGGTCCAGGTGAGGGTACGACAACGCTTGAGGGGGAGCGTACGTGTGAGGGCGCGGGTTAGCGTTAGCGTACGGGTTAGGATTAGGGGACGGGTGAGGGTCAGGCTTCGGGGAAGGGTTAGGGTTAGGGTTCGGGCTAGGGTTAGGGTTAGGGGACGGGGACGGTTTAGGGTCCAGGTGAGGGTACGACAACGCTTGAGGGGGAGCGTACGTGTGAGGGCGCGGGTTAGCGTTAGCGTACGGGTTAGGATTATGGGACGGGTGAGGGTCAGGCTTCGGGGAAGGGTTAGGGTTAGGGTTCGGGCTAGGGTTAGGGTTAGGGGACGGGGACGGTTTAGGGTCCAGGTGAGGGTACGACAACGCTTGAGGGGGAGCGTACGTGTGAGGGCGCGGGTTAGCGTTAGCGTACGGGTTAGGATTAGGGGACGGGTGAGGGTCAGGCTTCGGGGAAGGTTTAGGGTTAGGGTTCGGGCTAGAGTTAGGGTTAGGAGACGGGGACGGTTTAGGGTCCAGGTGAGGGTACGACAACGCTTGAGGGGGAGCGTACGTGTGAGGGCGCGGGTTAGCGTTAGCGTACGGGTTAGGATTAGGGGACGGGTGAGGGTCAGGCTTCGGGGAAGGGTTAGGGTTAGGGTTCGGGCTAGGGTTAGGGTTAGGGGATGGGGACGATTTAGGGTCCAGGTGAGGGTACGACAACGCTTGAGGGGGAGCGTACGTGTGAGGGAGCAGGTTAGCGTTAGCGTACGGGTTAGGATTAGGGGACGGGTGAGGGTCAGGCTTCGGGGAAGGGTTAGGGTTAGGGTTCGGGCTAGGGTTAGGGTTAGGGTATGGGGACGGTTTAGGGTCCAGGTGAGGGTACGACAACGCTTGAGGGGGAGCGTACGTGTGAGGGCGCGGGTTAGCGTTAGCGTACGGGTTAGGATTAGGGGACGGGTGAGGGTCAGGCTTCGGGGAAGGGTTAGGGTTCGGGTTCGGGCTAGGGTTAGGGTTAGGGGACGGGGACGGTTTAGGGTCCAGGTGAGGGTACGACAACGCTTGAAGCGGAGCGTACGTGTGAGGGCGCGGGTTAGCGTTAGCGTACGGGTTAGGATTAGGGGACGGGTGAGGGTCAGGCTTCGGGGAAGGGTTAGGGTTCGGGTTCGGGCTAGGGTTAGGGTTAGGGGACGGGGACGGTTTAGGGTCCAGGTGAGGGTACGACAACGCTTGAGGGTGAGCGTACGTGTGAGGGCGCAGGTTAGCGTTAGCGTACGGGTTAGGATTAGGGGACGGGTGAGGGTCAGGCTTCGGGGAAGGGTTAGGGTTAGGGTTCGGGCTAGGGTTAGGGTTAGGGGACGGGGACGGTTTAGGGTCCAGGTGAGGGTATGACAACGCTTGAGGGGGAGCGTACGTGTGAGGGCGCGGGTGAGCGTTAGCGTACGGGTTAGGATTAGGGGACGGGTGAGGGTCAGGCTTCGGGGAAGGGTTAGGGTTAGGGTTCGGGCTAGGGTTAGGGTTAGGGGACGGGGACGGTTTAGGGTCCAGGTGAGGGTACGACAACGCTTGAGGCGGAGCGTACGTGTGAGGGCGCGGATTAGCGTTAGCGTACGGGTTAGGATTAGGGGACGAGTGAGGGTCAGGCTTCGGGGAAGGGTTAGGGTTAGGGTTCGGGCTAGGGTTAGGGTTAGGGGACGGGGACGGTTTAGGGTCCAGGTGAGGGTACGACAACGCTTGAGGGGGAGCGTACGTGTGAGGGCGCGGGTTAGCGTTAGCGTACGGGTTAGGATTAGGGGACGGGTGAGGGTCAGGCTTCGGGGAAGGGTTAGGGTTAGGGTTCGGGCTAGGGTTAGGGTTAGGGGACGGGGACGGTTTAGGGTCCAGGTGAGGGTACGACAACGCTTGAGGGGGAGCGTACGTGTGAGGGCGCGGGTGAGCGTTAGCGTACGGGTTAGGATTAAGGGACGGGTGAGGGTCAGGCTTCGGGGAAGGGTTAGGGTTAGGGTTCGGGCTAGGGTTAGGGTTAGGGGACGGGGACGGTTTAGGGTCCAGGTGAGGGTACGACAACGCTTGAGGGGGAGCGTACGTGTGAGGGCGCGGGTGAGCGTTAGCGTACGGGTTAGGATTAGGGGACGGGTGAGGGTCAGGCTTCGGGGAAGGGTTAGGGTTAGGGTTCGGGCTAGGGTTAGGGTTAGGGGACGGGGACGGTTTAGGGTCCAGGTGCGGGTACGACAACGCTTGAGGGGGAGCGTACGTGTGAGGGCGCGGGTTAGTGTTAGAGTACGGGTTAGGATTAGGGGACGGGTGAGGGTCAGGCTTCGGGGAAGGGTTAGGGTTAGGGTTCGGGCTAGGGTTAGGGTTAGGGGACGGGGACGGTTTAGGGTCCAGGTGAGGGTACGACAACGCTTGAGGGGGAGCGTACGTGTGAGGGCGCGGGTTAGCGTTAGCGTACGGGTTAGGATTAGGGGACGGGTGAGGGTCAGGCTTCGGGGAAGGGTTAGGGTTAGGGTTCGGGCTAGGGCTAGGGTTAGGGGACGGGGACGGTTTAGGGTCCAGGTGAGGGTACGACAACGCTTGAGGGGGAGCGTACGTGTGAGGGCGCGGGTTAGCGTTAGCGTACGGGTTAGGATTAGGGGACGGGTGAGGGTCAGGTTTCGGGGAAGGGTTAGGGTTAGGTTTCGGGCTAGTGTTAGGGTTGGGGGACGGGGACGGTTTAGGGTCCAGGTGAGGGTACGACAACGCTTGAGGGGGAGCGTACGTGTGAGGGTGCGGGTTAGCGTTAGCGTACGGGTTAGGATTAGGGGACGGGTGAGGGTCAGGCTTCGGGGAAGGGTTAGGGTTAGGATTCGGGCTAGGGTTAGGGTTAGGGGACGGGGACGGTTTAGGGTCCAGGTGAGGGTACGACAACGCTTGAGGGGGAGCGTACGTGTGAGGGCGCGGGTGAGCGTTAGCGTACGGGTTAGGATTAGGGGACGAGTGAGGGTCAGGCTTCGGGGAAGGGTTAGGGTTAGGGTTCGGGCTAGGGTTAGGGTTAGGGGACGGGGACGGTTTAGGGTCCAGGTGAGGGTACGACAACGCTTGAGGGGGAGCGTACGTGTGAGGGCGCGGGTTAGCGTTAGCGTACGGGTTAGGATTAGGGGACGGGTGAGGGTCAGGCTTCGGGGAAGGGTTAGGGTTAGGGTTCGGGCTAGGGTTAGGGGACGGGGACGGGGACGGTTTAGGGTCCGAGTGAGGGTACGACAACGCTTGAGGGGGAGCGTACGTGTGAGGGCGCGGGTTAGCGTTAGCGTACGGGTTAGGATTAGGGGACAGGTGAGGGTCAGGCTTCGGGGAAGGGTTAGGGTTAGGGTTCGGGCTAGGGTTAGGGTTAGGGGACGGGGACGGTTTAGGGTCCAGGTGAGGGTACGACAACGCTTGAAGGGGAGCGTACGTGTGAGGGCGAGGGTTAGCGTTAGCGTACGGGTTAGGATTAGGGGACGGGTGAGGGTCAGGCTTCGGGGAAGGGTTAGGGTTAGGGTTCGGGCTAGGGTTAGGGTTAGGGGACGGGGACGGTTTAGGGTCCAGGTGAGGGTACGACAACGCTTGAGGGGGAGCGTACGTGTGAGGGCGCGGGTTAGCGTTAGCGTACGGGTTAGGATTAGGGGACGGGTGAGGGTCAGGCTTCGGGGAAGGGTTAGGGTTCGGGTTCGGGCTAGGGTTAGGGTTAGGGGACGGGGACGGTTTAGGGTCCAGGTGAGGGTACGACAACGCTTGAAGCGGAGCGTACGTGTGAGGGCGCGGATTAGCGTTAGCGTACGGGTTAGGATTAGGGGACGGGTGAGGGTCAGGCTTCGGGGAAGGGTTAGGGTTCGGGTTCGGGCTAGGGTTAGGGTTAGGGGACGGGGACGGTTTAGGGTCCAGGTGAGGGTACGACAACGCTTGAGGGTGAGCGTACGTGTGAGGGTGCAGGTTAGCGTTAGCGTACGGGTTAGGATTAGATGACGGGTGAGGGTCAGGCTTCGGGGAAGGGTTAGGGTTAGGGTTCGGGCTAGGGTTAGGGTTAGGGGACGGGGACGGTTTAGGGTCCAGGTGAGGGTACGACAACGCTTGAGGGGGAGCGTACGTGTGAGGGCGCGGGTGAGCGTTAGCGTACGGGTTAGGATTAGGGGACGGGTGAGGGTCAGGCTTCGGGGAAGGGTTAGGGTTAGGGTTCGGGCTAGGGTTAGGGTTAGGGGACGGGGACGGTTTAGGGTCCAGGTGAGGGTACGACAACGCTTGAGGGGGAGCGTACGTGTGAGGGCACGGATTAGCGTTAGAGTACGGGTTAGGATTAGGGGACGGGTGAGGGTCAGGCTTCGGGGAAGGGTTAGGGTTAGGGTTCGGGCTAGGGTTAGGGTTAGGGGACGGGGACGGTTTAGGGTCCAGGTGAGGGTACGACAACGCTTGAGGGGGAGCGTACGTGTGAGGGCGCGGTGTGAGCGTTAGCGTACGGGTTAGGATTAGGGGACGGGTGAGGGTCAGGCTTCGGGGAAGGGTTAGGGTTAGGGTTCGGGCTAGGGTTAGGGTTAGGGGACGGGGACGGTTTAGGGTCCAGGTGAGGGTACGACAACGCTTGAGGGGGAGCGTACGTGTGAGGGCGCGGGTGAGCGTTAGCGTACGGGTTAGGATTAGGGGACGGGTGAGGGTCAGGCTTCGGGGAAGGGTTAGGTTTAGGTTTCGGGCTAGGGTTAGGGTTAGGGGACGGGGACGGTTTAGGGTCCAGGTGAGGGTAGGACAACGCTTGAGGGGGAGCGTACGTGTGAGGGCGCGGGTGAGCGTTAGCGTACGGGTTAGGATTAGGGGACGGGTGAGGGTCAGGCTTCGGGGAAGGGTTAGGGTTAGGGTTCGGGCTAGGGTTAGGGTTAGGGGATGGGGACGGTTTAGAGTCCAGGTGAGGGTACGACAACGCTTGAGGGGGAGCGTACGTGTGAGGGCGCGGGTGAGCGTTAGTGTACGGGTTAGGATTAGGGGACGGGTGAGGGTCAGGCTTCGGGGAAGGGTTAGGGTTAGGGTTCGGGCTAGGGTTAGGGTTAGGGGACGGGGACGGTTTAGGGTCCAGGTGAGGGTACGACAACACTTGAGGGGGCGCGTACGTGTGAGGGCGCGGGTTAGCGTTAGCGTACGGGTTAGGATTAGGAGACGGGTGAGGGTCAGGCTTCGGGGAAGGGTTAGGGTTAGGGTTCGGGCTAGGGTTAGATTTAGGGGACGGGGACGGTTTAGGGTCCTGGTGATGGTACGACAACGCTTGAGGGGGAGCGTACGTGTGAGGGCGCGGGTTAGCGTTAGCGTACGGGTTAGGATTAGGGGACGGGTGAGGGTCAGGCTTCGGGGTAGGGTTAGGGTTAGGGTTCGGGCTAGGGTTAGGGTTAGGGGACGGGGACAGTTTAGGGTCCAGGTGAGGGTACGACAACGCTTGAGGGGGAGCGTACGTGTGAGGGCGCGGGCTAGCGTTAGCGTACGGGTTAGGATTAGGGGACGGGTGAGGGTCAGGCTTCGGGGAAGGGTTAGGGTTAGGGTTCGGGCTAGGGTTAGGGTTAAGGGACAGGGACGGTTTAGGGTGCAGGTGAGGGTACGACAACGCTTGAGGGGGAGCGTACGTGTGAGGACGCGGGTGAGCGTTAGCGTAAGGGTTAGGATTAGGGGACGGGTGAGGGTCAGGCTTCGGGGAAGGGTTAGGGTTAGGGTTCGGGCTAGGGTTAGGGTTAGGGGACGGGGACGGTTTAGGGTCCAGGTGAGGGTACGAAAACGCTTGATGGGGGGCGTACGTGTGAGGGCGCGGGTGAGCGTTAGTGTATGGGTTAGGATTAGGGGACGGGTGAGGGTCAGGCTTCGGGGAAGGGTTAGGGTTAGGGTTCGGGCTAGGGTTAGGGTTAGGGGACGGGGACGGTTTAGGGTCCAGGTGAGGGTACGACAACGCTTGAGGGGGAGCGTACGTGTGAGGGCGCGGGTGAGCGTTAGCGTACTGGGTAGGATTAGGGGACGGGTGAGGGTCAGGCTTCGGGGAAGGGTTAAGGTTAGGTTTCGGGCTAGGGTTAGGGTTAGGGGACGGGGACGGTTTAGGGTCCAGGTGAGGGTACGACAACGCTTGAGGGGGAGCGTACGTGTGAGGGCGCGGGTGAGCGTTAGCGTACGGGTTAGGATTAGGGGACGGGTGAGGGTCAGGCTTCGGGGAAGGGTTAGGGTTAGGGTTCGGGCTAGGGTTAGGGTTAGGGGACGGGGACGGTTTAGGGTCCAGGTGAGGGTACGACAACGCTTGAGGGGGAGCGTACGTGTGAGGGCGCGGGTGAGCGTTAGCGTACGGGTTAGGATTAGGGGACGGGTGAGGGTCAGGCTTCGGGGAAGGGTTAGGGTTAGGGTTCGGGCTAGGGTTAGGGTTAGGGGACGGGGACGGTTTAGGGTCCAGGTGAGGGTACGACAACGCTTGAGGGGGAGCGTACGTGTGAGGGCGCGGGTTAGCGTTAGCGTACGGGTTAGGATTAGGGGACGGGTGAGGGTCAGGCTTCGGGGAAGGGTTAGGGTTAGGGTTCGGGCTAGGGTTAGGGTTAGGGGACGGGACGGTTTAGGGTCCAGGTGAGGGTACGACAACGCTTGAGGGGGAGCGTACGTGTGAGGGCGCGGGTGAGCGTTAGCGTACGGGTTAGGATTAGGGGACGGGTGAGGGTCAGGCTTCGGGGAAGGGTTAGGGTTAGGGTTCGGGCTAGGGTTAGGGTTAGGGGACGGGGACGGTTTAGGGTCCAGGTGAGGGTACGACAACGCTTGAGGGGGAGCGTACGTGTGAGGGCGCGGGTGAGCGTTAGCGTACGGGTTAGGATTAGGGGACGGGTGAGGGTCAGGCTTCGGGGAAGGGTTAGGGTTAGGGTTCGGGCTAGGGTTAGATTTAGGGGACGGGGACGGTTTAGGGTCCTGGTGAGGGTACGACAACGCTTGAGGGGGAGTGTACGTGTGAGGGCGCGGGTTAGCGTTAGCGTACGGGTTAGGATTAGGGGACGGGTGTGGGTCAGGCTTCGGTGTAGGGTTAGGGTTAGGGTTCGGGCTAGGGTTAGGGTTAGGGGACGGGGACAGTTTAGGGTCCAGGTGAGGGTACGACAACGCTTGAGGGGGAGCGTACGTGTGAGGGCGCGGGCAAGCGTTAGCGTACGGGTTAGGGTTAGGGGACGGGTGAGGGTCAGGCTTCGGGGAAGGGTTAGGGTTAGGGTTCGGGCTAGGGTTAGGGTTAGGGGACGGGGACGGTTTAGGGTCCAGGTGAGGGTACAACAACGCTTGATGGGGGGGCGTACGTGTGACGGCGCGGATAAGCGTTAGTGTATGGGTTAGGATTAGGGGACTGGTGAGGGTCAGGCTTAGGGGAAGGGTTAGGGTTAGGGTTCGGGCTAGGGTTAGGGTTAGGGGACGGGGACGGTTTAGGGTCCAGGTGAGGGTACGACAACGCTTGAGGGGGAGCGTACGTGTGAGGGCGCGGGTTAGCGTTAGCGTACAGGTTAGGATTAGGGGACGGGTGAGGGTCAGGCTTCGGGGAAGGGTTAGGGTTAGGGTTCGGGCTAGGGTTAGGGTTAGGGGACGGGCACGGTTTAGGGTCCAGGTGAGGGTACGACAACGCTTGAGGGGGAGCGTACGTGTGAGGGCGCGGGTGAGCGTTAGCGTACGTGTTAGGATTAGGGGACGGGTGAGGGTCAGGCTTCGGGGAAGGGTTAGGGTTAGGGTTCGGGCTAGGGTTAGGGTTAGGGGACGGGGACGGTTTAGGGTCCAGGTGAGGGTACGACAACGCTTGAGGGGGAGCGTACGTGTGAGGGCGCGGGTTAGCGTTAGCGTACAGGTTAGGATTAGGGGACGGGTGAGGGTCAGGCTTCGGGGTAGGGTTAGGGTTAGGGTTCGGGCTAGGGTTAGGGTTAGGAGACGGGGACGGTTTAGGGTCCAGGTGAGGGTACGACAACGCTTGAGGGGGAGCGTACGTGTGAGGGCGCGGATTAGCGTTAGCGTACGGGTTAGGATTAGGGGTCGGGTGTGGGTCAGGCTTCGGGGAAGGGTTAGGGTTAGGGTTCGGGCTAGGGTTAGGGTTAGGGGACGGGGACGGTTTAGGGTCCAGGTGAGGGTACGACAATGCTTGAGGGGGAACGTACGTGTGAGGGCGCGGGTTAGCGTTAGCGTACGGGTTAGGATTAGGGGACGGGTGAGGGTCAGGCTTCGGGGAAGGGTTAGGGTTAGGGTTCGGGCTAGGGTTAGGGTTAGGGGACGGGGACGGTTTAGGGTCCAGGTGACGGTACGACAACGCTTTAGGGGGAGCGTACGTGTGAGGGCGCGGGTGAGCGTTAGCGTACGGGTTAGGATTAGGGGACGGGTGAGTGTCAGGCTTCGGGGAAGGTTTAGGGTTAGGGTTCGGGCTAGGGTTAGGGTTAGGGGACGGGGACGGTTTAGGGTCCAGGTGAGGGTACGACAATGCTTGAGGGGGAGCGTACGTGTGAGGGCGCGGGTGAGCGTTAGCGTACGGGTTAGGATTAGGGGACGGGTGAGGGTCAGGCTTCGGGGAAGGGTTAGGGTTAGGGTTCGGGCTAGGGTTAGGGTTAGGGGACGGGGACGGTTTAGGGTCCAGGTGAGGGTACGACAACGCTTGAGGGGGAGCGTACGTGTGAGGGCGCGGGTTAACGTTAGCGTACGGGTTAGGATTAGGGGACGGGTGAGGGTCAGGCTTCGGGGAAGGGTTAGGGTTCGGGTTCGGGCTAGGGTTAGGGTTAGGGGACGGGGACGGTTTAGGGTCCAGGTGAGGGTATGACAACGCTTGAGGGGGAGCGTACGTGTGAGGGCGCGGGTGAGCGTTAGCGTACGGGTTAGGATTAGGGGACGGGTGAGGGTCAGGCTTCGGGGAAGGGTTAGGGTTAGGGTTCGGGCTAGGGTTAGGGTTAGGGGACGGGGACGGTTTAGGGTCCAGGTGAGGGTACGACAACGCTTGAGGGGGAGCGTACGTGTGAGGGCGCGGGTTAGCGTTAGCGTACGGGTTAGGATTAGGGGACGGGTGAGGGTCAGGCTTCGGGGTAGGGTTAGGGTTAGGGTTCGGGCTAGGGTTAGGGTTAGGGGACGGGGACGGTTGCGGGTCCAGGTGAGGGTACGACAACGCTTGAGGGGGAGCGTACGTGTGAGGGCGCAGGCTAGCGTTAGCGTACGGGTTAGGATTAGGGGACGGGTGAGGGTCAGGCTTCGGGGAAGGGTTAGGGTTAGGGTTCGGGCTAGGGTTAGGGTTAGGGGACGGGGACGGTCTAGGGTCCAGGTGAGGGTACGACAACGCTTGAGGGGGAGCGTACGTGTGAGGGCGCGGGTGAGCGTTAGCGTACGGGTTAGGATTAGGGGACGGGTGAGGGTCAGGCTTCGGGGAAGGTTTAGGGTTAGGGTTCGGGCTAGGGTTAGGGTTAGGGGACGGGGACGGTTTAGGGTCCAGGTGAGGGTACGACAACGCTTGAGGGGGAGCGTACGTGTGATGGCGCGGGTGAGCGTTAGCGTACGGGTTAGGATTAGGGGACGGGTGAGGGTCAGGCTTCGGGGTAGGGTTAGGGTTAGGGTTCGGGCTAGGGTTAGGGTTAGGGGACGGGGACGGTTTAGGGTCCAGGTGAGGGTAGGACAACGTTTGAGGGGGAGCGTACGTGTGACGGCGCGGCTTAGCGTTAGCGTACGGGTTAGGATTAGGGGACGGGTGAGGGTCAGGCTTCGAGGATGTGTTAGGGTTAGGGTTCGGGCTAGGGTTAGATTTAGGGGACGGGGACAGTTTAGGGTCCAGGTGAGGGTACGACAACGCTTGAGGGGGAGCGTACGTGTGAGGGCGCGGGTGAGCGTTAGCGTACGGGTTAGGATTAGGGGACGGGTGAGGGTCAGGCTTCGGGGAAGGGTTAGGGTTAGGGTTCGGGCTAGGGTTAGGGTTAGGGGACGGGGACGGTTTAGGGTCCAGGTGAGGGTACAACAATGCTTGAGGGGGAGCGTACGTGTGATGGCGCGGGTTAGCGTTAGCGTACGGGTTAGGATTAGGGGACGGGTGAGGGTCAGGCTTCGGGGAAGGGTTAGGGTTAGGGTTCGGGCTAGGGTTAGGGTTATGGGACGGGGACGGTTTAGGGTCCAGGTGAGGGTACGACAACGCTTGAGGGGGAGCGTACGTGTGAGGGCGCGGGTTAGCGTTAGCGTACGGGTTAGGATTAGGGTACGGGTGAGGGTCAGGCTTCGGGGATGTGTTAGGGTTAGGGTTCGGGCTAGGGTTAGATTTAGGGGACGGGGACGGTTTAGGGTCCAGGTGAGGGTACGACAACGCTTGAGGGGGAGCGTACGTGTGAGGGCGCGGGTGAGCGTTAGCGTACGGGTTAGGATTAGGGGACGGGTGAGGGTCAGGCTTCGGGGAAGCGTTAGGGTTAGGGTTCGGGCTAGGGTTAGGGTTAGGGGACGGGGACGGTTTAGGGTTCAGGTGAGGGTACGACAACGCTTGAGGGGGAGCGTACGTGTGAGGGCGCGGGTTAGCGTTAGCGTACGGGTTAGGATTAGGGGACGGGTGAGGGTCAGGCTTCGGGGAAGGGTTAGGGTTAGGGTTCGGGCTAGGGTTAGGGTTAGGGGACGGGGACGGTTTAGGGTCCAGGTGAGGGTACGACAACGCTTGAGGGGGAGCGTACGTGAGAGGGCGCGGGTGAGCGTAAGCGTACGGGTTAGGATTAGGTGACGGGTGAGGGTCAGGCTTCGGGGAAGGGTTAGGGTTCGGGTTCGGGCTAGGGTTAGGGTTAGGGGACGGGGACGGTTTAGGGTCCAGGTGAGGGTACGACAACGCTTGAGGGGGAGCGTACGTGTGAGGGCGTGGGTGAGCGTTAGCGTACGGGTTAGGATTAGGGGACGGGTGAGGGTCAGGCTTCGGGGAAGGGTTAGGGTTAGGGTTCGGGCTAGGGTTAGGGTTAGGGGACGGGGACGGTTTAGGGTCCAGGTGTGGGTACGACAACGCTTGAGGGGGATCGTACGTGTGAGGGCGCGGGTTAGCGTTAGCGTACGGGTTAGCATTAGGGGACGGGTGAGGGTCAGGCTTCGGGGAAGGGTTAGGGTTAGGGTTCGGGCTAGGGTTAGGGTTAGGGGACGGGGACGGATTAGGGTCCAGGTGAGGGTACGACAACGCTTGAGGGGGAGCGTACGTGTGAGGGCGCGGGTTAGCGTTAGCGTACGGGTTAGGATTAGGGGACGGGTGAGGGTCAGGCTTCGGGGAAGGGTTAGGGTTAGGGTTCGGGCTAGGGTTAGGGTTAGGGGACGGGGACGGTTTAGGGTCCAGGTGAGGGTATGACAACGCTTGAGGGGGAGCGTACGTGTGAGGGCGCGGGCTAGCGTTAGCGTACGGGTTAGGATTAGGGGACGGGTGAGGGTCATTCTTCGGGGAAGGGTTAGGGTTAGGGTTCGGGCTAGGGTTAGATTTAGGGGACGGGGACGGTTTAGGGTCCAGGTGAGGGTACGACAACGCTTGAGGGGGAGCGTACGTGTGAGGGCGCGGGTGAGCGTTAGCGTACGGGTTAGGATTAGGGGACGGGTGAGGGTCAGGCTTCGGGGAAGGGTTAGGGTTAGGGTTCGGGCTAGGGTTAGGGTTAGGGGACGGGGACGGTTTAGGGTCCAGGTGAGGGTACGACAACGCTTGAGGGGGAGCGTACGTGTGAGGGCGCGGGTGAGCGTTAGCGTACGGGTTAGGATTAGGGGACGGGTGAGGGTCAGGCTTCGGGGTAGGGTTAGGGTTAGGGTTCGGGCTAGGGTTAGGGTTAGGGGACGGGGACGGTTTAGAGTCCAGGTGTGGGTACGACAACGCTTGAGGGGGAGCGTACGTGTGAGGGCGCGGGCTAGCGTTAGCGTTCGGGTTAGGATTAGGGGACGGGTGAGGGTTAGGCTTCGGTGAAGGGTTAGGGTTAGGGTTCGGGCTAGGGTTAGGGTTAGGGGACGGGGACGGTTTAGGGTCCAGGTGAGGGTACGACAACGCTTGAGGGGGAGCGTACGTGTGAGGGCGCGGGTTAGCGTTAGCGTACGGGTTAGGATTAGGGGACGGGTGAGGGTCAGGCTTCGGGGAAGGTTTAGGGTTAGGGTTCGGGCTAGGGTTAGGGTTAGGGGACGGGGACGGTTTAGGGTCCAGGTGAGGGTAGGACAACGCTTGAGGGGGAGCGTACGTGTGACGGCGTGGCTTAGCGTTAGCGTACGGGTTAGGATTAGGGGACGGGTGAGGGTCAGGCTTCGGGGATGTGTTAGGGTTAGGGTTCGGGCTAGGGTTAGATTTAGGGGACGGGGACGGTTTAGGGTCCAGGTGAGGGTACGACAACGCTTGAGGGGGGGCGTACGTGTGAGGGCGCGGGTGAGCGTTAGCGTACGGGTTAGGATTAGGGGACGGGTGAGGGTCAGGCTTCGGGGAAGGGTTAGGGTTAGGGTTCGGGCTAGGGTTAGGGTTAGGGGATGGGGACGGTTTAGGGTCCAGGTGAGGGTACGACAACGCTTGAGGGGAAGCGTACGTGTGAGGGCGCGGGTTAGCGTTAGCGTACGGGTTAGGATTAGGGGACAGGTGAGTGTCAGGCTTCGGGGAAGGCTTAGGGTTAGGGTTCGGTCTAGGGTTAGGGTTAGGGGACGGGGACTGTTTAGGGTCCAGGTGAGGGTACGACAACGCTTGAGGGGGAGCGTACGTGTGAGGGCGCGGGTTAGCGTTAGCGTACGGGTTAGGTTTAGGGGACGGGTGAGGGTCAGGCTTCGGGGAAGGGTTAGGGTTAGGGTTCGGGCTAGGGTTAGGGGATGGGGACGGTTTAGGGTCCAGGTGAGGGTACGACAACGCTTGAGGGGGAGCGTACGGGTGAGGGCGCCGGTTAGCGTTAGCGTACGGGTTAGGATTAGGGGACGGGTGAGGGTCAGGCTTCGGGGAAGGGTTAGTGTTAGGGTTCGGGCTAGGGATAGGGTTAGGGGACGGGGACGGTTTAGGGTCCAGGTGAGGGTACGACAACGCTTGAGGGGGAGCGTACGTGTGAGGGCGCGGGTTAGCGTTAGCGTACGGGTTAGGATTAGGGGACGGGTGAGGGTCAGGCTTCGGGGAAGGGTTAGGGTTAGGGTTCGGGCTAGGGTTAGGGTTAGGGGACGGGGACGGTTTAGGGTCCAGGTGAGGGTACGACAACGCTTGAGGGGGAGCGTACGTGTGAGGGCGTGGGTTAGCGTTAGCGTACGGGTTAGGATTAGGGGACGGGTGAGGGTCAGGCTTCGGGGTAGGGTTAGTGTTAGGGTTCGGGCTAGGGTTAGGGTTAGGGGACGGGGACGGTTGAGGGTCCAGGTGAGGGTACGACAACGCTTGAGGGGGAGCGTACGTGTGAGGTCGCGGGCTAGCGTTAGCGTACGGGTTAGGATTAGGGGACGGGTGAGGGTCAGGCTTCGGGGAAGGGTTAGGGTTAGGGTTCGGGCTAGGGTTAGGGTTAGGGGACGGGGACGGTTTAGGGTCCAGGTGAGGGTACGACAACGCTTCAGGGGGAGCGTACGTGTGAGGACGCGGGTTAGCGTTAGCGTACGGGTTAGGATTAGGGGACGGGTGAGGGTCAGGCTTCGGGGAAGGGTTACGGTTAGGGTTCGGGCTAGGGTTAGATTTATTGGACGGGGACGGTTTAGGGTCCAGGTGAGGGTACGACAACGCTTGAGGGGGAGCGTACGTGTGAGGGCGCGGGTTAGCGTTAGCGTACGGGTTAGGATTAGGGGACGGGTGAGGGTCAGGCTTCGGGGAAGGGTTAGGGTTAGGGTTCGGGCTAGGGTTAGGGTTAGGGGACGGGGACGGTTTAGGGTCCAGGTGAGGGTACAACAACGCTTGAGGGGTAGCGTACGTGTGAGGGCGCGGGTTAGCGTTAGCGTACGGGTTAGGATTAGGGGACGGGTAAGAGTCAGAATTCGGGGAAGGGTTAGGGTTAGGGTTCGGGCTAGGGTTAGGGTTAGGGGACGGGGACGGTTTAGCGTCCAGGTGAGGGTACGACAACGCTTGAGGGGGAGCGTACCTGTGAGGGCGCGGGTTAGCGTTAGCGTACGGGTTAGGATTAGGGGACGGGTGAGGGTCAGGCTTCGGGGTAGGGTTAGGGTTAGGTTTCGGGCTAGGGTTAGGGTTAGGGCACGGGGACGGTTGAGGGTCCAGGTGAGGGTACGACAACGCTTGAGGGGGAGCGTACGTGTGAGGTCGCGGGCTAGCGTTAGCGTACGGGTTAGGATTAGGGGACGGGTGAGGGTCAGGCTTCGGGGAAGGGTTAGGGTTAGGGTTCGGGCTAGGGTTAGGGTTAGGGGACGGGGACGGTTTAGGGTCCAGGTGAGGGTAGGACAACGTTTGAGGGGGAGCGTACGTGTGACGGCGCGGCTTAGCGTTAGCGTACGGGTTAGGATTAGGGGACGGGTGAGGGTCAGGCTTCGGGGATGTGTTAGGGTTAGGGTTCGGGGTAGGGTTAGATTTAGGGGACGGGGACGGTTTAGGGTCCAGGTGAGGGTACGACAACGCTTGAGGGGGAGCATACGTGTGAGGGCGCGGGTGAGCGTTAGCGTACGGGTTAGGATTAGGGGACGGGTGAGGGTCAGGCTTCAGGGAAGGGTTAGGGTTAGGGTTCGGGCTAGGGTTAGGGTTAGGGGACGGGGACGGTTTAGGGTCCAGGTGAGGGTACAACAACGCTTGAGGTGGAGCGTACGTGTGAGGGCGCGGGTTAGCGTTAGCGTACGGGTTAGGATTAGGGGACGGGTGAGGGTCAGGCTTCGGGGAAGGGTTAGGGTTAGGGTTCGGGCTAGGGTTAGGGTTAGGGGAAGGGGACGGTTTAGGGTACAGGTGAGGGTACGACAACGCTTGAGGGGGAGCGTACGTGTGAGGGCACGGGTTAGCGTTAGCGTACGGGTTAGGATTAGGGGACGGGTGAGGGTCAGGCTTCGGGGTAGGGTTAGGGTTAGGGTTCGGGCTAGGGTTAGGGTTAGGGGACGGGGACGGTTTAGGGTCCAGGTGAGGGTACGACAACGCTTGAGGGGGAGCGTACGTGTGAGGGCGCGGTCTAGCGTTAGCGTACGGGTTAGGATTAGGGGACGGGTGAGGGTCAGGCTTCGGGGAAGGTTTAGGGTTAGGGTTCGGGCTAGGGTTAGGGTTAGGGGACGGGGACGGTTTAGGGTCCAGGTGAGGGTACGACAACGCTTGAGGGGGAGCGTACGTGTGAGGGCGCGGGTTAGCGTTAGCGTACGGGTTAGGATTAGGGGACGGGTGAGGGTCAGGCTTCGGGGAAGGTTTAGGGTTAGGGTTCGGGCTAGGGTTAGGGGACGGGGACGGGGACGGTTTAGGGTCCAGGTGAGGGTACGACAACGCTTGAGGGGGAGCGTACGTGTGAGGGCGCGGGTGAGCGTTAGCGTACGGGTTAGGATTAGGGGACGGGTGAGGGTCAGGCTTCGGGGTAGGGTTAGGGTTAGGGTTCGGGCTAGGGTTAGGGTTAGGGGACGGGGACGGTTTAGGGTCCAGGTGAGGGTAGGACAACGCTTGAGGGGGAGCGTACGTGTGACGGCGCGGCTTAGCGTTAGCGTACGGGTTAGGATTAGGGGACGGGTGAGGGTCAGGCTTCGGGGATGTGTTAGGGTTAGGGTTCGGGCTAGGGTTAGATTTAGGGGACGGGGACGGTTTAGGGTCCAGGTGAGGGTACGACAACGCTTGAGGGGGAGCGTACGTGTGAGGGCGCGGGTGAGCGTTAGCGTACGGGTTAGGATTAGGGGACGGGTGAGGGTCAGGCTTCGAGGAAGGGTTAGGGTTCGGGTTCGGGCTAGGGTTAGGGTTAGGGGACGGGGACGGTTTAGGGTCCAGGTGAGGGTACGACAACGCTTGAGGGGGAGCGTACGTGTGAGGGCGCGGGTGAGCGTTAGCGTACGGGTTAGGATTAGGGGACGGGTGAGGGTCAGGCTTCGGGGAAGGGTTAGGGTTAGGGTTCGGGCTAGGGTTAGGGTTAGGGGACGGGGACGGTTTAGGGTCCAGGTGAGTGTACGACAACGCTTGAGGGGGAGCGTACGTGTGAGGGCGCGGGTTAGCGTTAGAGTACGGGTTAGGATTAGGGGACGGGTGAGGGTCAGGCTTCGGGGAAGTGTTAGGGTTAGGGTTCGGGCTAGGGTTAGGGTTAGGGGACGGGGACGGTTAGGGTTAGGGTTAGGGTTAGGGTTAGGGTTAGGGGACGGGGACGGTTTAGGGTCCAGGTGTGGGTACGACAACGCTTGAGGGGGATCGTACGTGTGAGGGCGCGGGTTAGCGTTAGCGTACGGGTTAGCATTAGGGGACGGGTGAGGGTCAGGCTTCGGGGAAGGGTTAGGGTTAGGGTTCGGGCTAGGGTTAGGGTTAGGGGACGGGGACGGATTAGGGTCCAGGTGAGGGTACGACAACGCTTGAGGGGGAGCGTACGTGTGAGGGCGCGGGTTAGCGTTAGCGTACGGGTTAGGATTAGGGGACGGGTGAGGGTCAGGCTTCGGGGAAGGGTTAGGGTTAGGGTTCGGGCTAGGGTTAGGGTTAGGGGACGGGGACGGTTTAGGGTCCAGGTGAGGGTATGACAACGCTTGAGGGGGAGCGTACGTGTGAGGGCGCGGGCTAGCGTTAGCGTACGGGTTAGGATTAGGGGACGGGTGAGGGTCATTCTTCGGGGAAGGGTTAGGGTTAGGGTTCGGGCTAGGGTTAGATTTAGGGGACGGGGATGGTTTAGGGTCCAGGTGAGGGTACGACAACGCTTGAGGGGGAGCGTACGTGTGAGGGCGCGGGTGAGCGTTAGCGTACGGGTTAGGATTAGGGGACGGGTGAGGGTCAGGCTTCGGGGAAGGGTTAGGGTTAGGGTTCGGGCTAGGGTTAGGGTTAGGGGACGGGGACGGTTTAGGGTCCAGGTGAGGGTACGACAACGCTTGAGGGGGAGCGTACGTGTGAGGGCGCGGGTGAGCGTTAGCGTACGGGTTAGGACTAGGGGACGGGTGAGGGTCAGGCTTCGGGGTAGGGTTAGGGTTAGGGTTCGGGCTAGGGTTAGGGTTAGGGGACGGGGACGGTTTAGAGTCCAGGTGTGGGTACGACAACGCTTGAGGGGGAGCGTACGTGTGAGGGCGCGGGCTAGCGTTAGCGTTCGGGTTAGGATTAGGGGACGGGTGAGGGTTAGGCTTCGGTGAAGGGTTAGGGTTAGGGTTCGGGCTAGGGTTAGGGTTAGGGGACGGGGACGGTTTAGGGTCCAGGTGAGGGTACGACAACGCTTGAGGGGGAGCGTACGTGTGAGGGCGCGGGTTAGCGTTAGCGTACGGGTTAGGATTAGGGGACGGGTGAGGGTCAGGCTTCGGGGAAGGTTTAGGGTTAGGGTTCGGGCTAGGGTTAGGGTTAGGGGACGGGGACGGTTTAGGGTCCAGGTGAGGGTAGGACAACGCTTGAGGGGGAGCGTACGTGTGACGGCGTGGCTTAGCGTTAGCGTACGGGTTAGGATTAGGGGACGGGTGAGGGTCAGGCTTCGGGGATGTGTTAGGGTTAGGGTTCGGGCTAGGGTTAGATTTAGGGGACGGGGACGGTTTAGGGTCCAGGTGAGGGTACGACAACGCTTGAGGGGGGGCGTACGTGTGAGGGCGCGGGTGAGCGTTAGCGTACGGGTTAGGATTAGGGGACGGGTGAGGGTCAGGCTTCGGGGAAGGGTTAGGGTTAGGGTTCGGGCTAGGGTTAGGGTTAGGGGATGGGGACGGTTTAGGGTCCAGGTGAGGGTACGACAACGCTTGAGGGGAAGCGTACGTGTGAGGGCGCGGGTTAGCGTTAGCGTACGGGTTAGGATTAGGGGACAGGTGAGTGTCAGGCTTCGGGGAAGGCTTAGGGTTAGGGTTCGGTCTAGGGTTAGGGTTAGGGGACGGGGACTGTTTAGGGTCCAGGTGAGGGTACGACAACGCTTGAGGGGGAGCGTACGTGTGAGGGCGCGGGTTAGCGTTAGCGTACGGGTTAGGTTTAGGGGACGGGTGAGGGTCAGGCTTCGGGGAAGGGTTAGGGTTAGGGTTCGGGCTAGGGTTAGGGGATGGGGACGGTTTAGGGTCCAGGTGAGGGTACGACAACGCTTGAGGGGGAGCGTACGGGTGAGGGCGCCGGTTAGCGTTAGCGTACGGGTTAGGATTAGGGGACGGGTGAGGGTCAGGCTTCGGGGAAGGGTTAGTGTTAGGGTTCGGGCTAGGGATAGGGTTAGGGGACGGGGACGGTTTAGGGTCCAGGTGAGGGTACGACAACGCTTGAGGGGGAGCGTACGTGTGAGGGCGCGGGTTAGCGTTAGCGTACGGGTTAGGATTAGGGGACGGGTGAGGGTCAGGCTTCGGGGAAGGGTTAGGGTTAGGGTTCGGGCTAGGGTTAGGGTTAGGGGACGGGGACGGTTTAGGGTCCAGGTGAGGGTACGACAACGCTTGAGGGGGAGCGTACGTGTGAGGGCGTGGGTTAGCGTTAGCGTACGGGTTAGGATTAGGGGACGGGTGAGGGTCAGGCTTCGGGGTAGGGTTAGGGTTAGGGTTCGGGCTAGGGTTAGGGTTAGGGGACGGGGACGGTTGAGGGTCCAGGTGAGGGTACGACAACGCTTGAGGGGGAGCGTACGTGTGAGGTCGCGGGCTAGCGTTAGCGTACGGGTTAGGATTAGGGGACGGGTGAGGGTCAGGCTTCGGGGAAGGGTTAGGGTTAGGGTTCGGGCTAGGGTTAGGGTTAGGGGACGGGGACGGTTTAGGGTCCAGGTGAGGGTACGACAACGCTTCAGGGGGAGCGTACGTGTGAGGACGCGGGTTAGCGTTAGCGTACGGGTTAGGATTAGGGGACGGGTGAGGGTCAGGCTTCGGGGAAGGGTTACGGTTAGGGTTCGGGCTAGGGTTAGATTTATTGGACGGGGACGGTTTAGGGTCCAGGTGAGGGTACGACAACGCTTGAGGGGGAGCGTACGTGTGAGGGCGCGGGTTAGCGTTAGCGTACGGGTTAGGATTAGGGGACGGGTGAGGGTCAGGCTTCGGGGAAGGGTTAGGGTTAGGGTTCGGGCTAGGGTTAGGGTTAGGGGACGGGGACGGTTTAGGGTCCAGGTGAGGGTACAACAACGCTTGAGGGGTAGCGTACGTGTGAGGGCGCGGGTTAGCGTTAGCGTACGGGTTAGGATTAGGGGACGGGTAAGAGTCAGAATTCGGGGAAGGGTTAGGGTTAGGGTTCGGGCTAGGGTTAGGGTTAGGGGACGGGGACGGTTTAGCGTCCAGGTGAGGGTACGACAACGCTTGAGGGGGAGCGTACGTGTGAGGGCGCGGGTTAGCGTTAGCGTACGGGTTAGGATTAGGGGACGGGTGAGGGTCAGGCTTCGGGGTAGGGTTAGGGTTAGGTTTCGGGCTAGGGTTAGGGTTAGGGCACGGGGACGGTTGAGGGTCCAGGTGAGGGTACGACAACGCTTGAGGGGGAGCGTACGTGTGAGGTCGCGGGCTAGCGTTAGCGTACGGGTTAGGATTAGGGGACGGGTGAGGGTCAGGCTTCGGGGAAGGGTTAGGGTTAGGGTTCGGGCTAGGGTTAGGGTTAGGGGACGGGGACGGTTTAGGGTCCAGGTGAGGGTAGGACAACGTTTGAGGGGGAGCGTACGTGTGACGGCGCGGCTTAGCGTTAGCGTACGGGTTAGGATTAGGGGACGGGTGAGGGTCAGGCTTCGGGGATGTGTTAGGGTTAGGGTTCGGGGTAGGGTTAGATTTAGGGGACGGGGACGGTTTAGGGTCCAGGTGAGGGTACGACAACGCTTGAGGGGGAGCATACGTGTGAGGGCGCGGGTGAGCGTTAGCGTACGGGTTAGGATTAGGGGACGGGTGAGGGTCAGGCTTCAGGGAAGGGTTAGGGTTAGGGTTCGGGCTAGGGTTAGGGTTAGGGGACGGGGACGGTTTAGGGTCCAGGTGAGGGTACAACAACGCTTGAGGTGGAGCGTACGTGTGAGGGCGCGGGTTAGCGTTAGCGTACGGGTTAGGATTAGGGGACGGGTGAGGGTCAGGCTTCGGGGAAGGGTTAGGGTTAGGGTTCGGGCTAGGGTTAGGGTTAGGGGAAGGGGACGGTTTAGGGTACAGGTGAGGGTACGACAACGCTTGAGGGGGAGCGTACGTGTGAGGGCACGGGTTAGCGTTAGCGTACGGGTTAGGATTAGGGGACGGGTGAGGGTCAGGCTTCGGGGTAGGGTTAGGGTTAGGGTTCGGGCTAGGGTTAGGGTTAGGGGACGGGGACGGTTTAGGGTCCAGGTGAGGGTACGACAACGCTTGAGGGGGAGCGTACGTGTGAGGGCGCGGTCTAGCGTTAGCGTACGGGTTAGGATTAGGGGACGGGTGAGGGTCAGGCTTCGGGGAAGGTTTAGGGTTAGGGTTCGGGCTAGGGTTAGGGTTAGGGGACGGGGACGGTTTAGGGTCCAGGTGAGGGTACGACAACGCTTGAGGGGGAGCGTACGTGTGAGGGCGCGGGTTAGCGTTAGCGTACGGGTTAGGATTAGGGGACGGGTGAGGGTCAGGCTTCGGGGAAGGTTTAGGGTTAGGGTTCGGGCTAGGGTTAGGGTTAGGGGACGGGGACGGTTTAGGGTCCAGGTGAGGGTAGGACAACGCTTGAGGGGGAGCGTACGTGTGACGGCGTGGCTTAGCGTTAGCGTACGGGTTAGGATTAGGGGACGGGTGAGGGTCAGGCTTCGGGGATGTGTTAGGGTTAGGGTTCGGGCTAGGGTTAGATTTAGGGGACGGGGACGGTTTAGGGTCCAGGTGAGGGTACGACAACGCTTGAGGGGGGGCGTACGTGTGAGGGCGCGGGTGAGCGTTAGCGTACGGGTTAGGATTAGGGGACGGGTGAGGGTCAGGCTTCGGGGAAGGGTTAGGGTTAGGGTTCGGGCTAGGGTTAGGGTTAGGGGATGGGGACGGTTTAGGGTCCAGGTGAGGGTACGACAACGCTTGAGGGGAAGCGTACGTGTGAGGGCGCGGGTTAGCGTTAGCGTACGGGTTAGGATTAGGGGACAGGTGAGTGTCAGGCTTCGGGGAAGGCTTAGGGTTAGGGTTCGGTCTAGGGTTAGGGTTAGGGGACGGGGACTGTTTAGGGTCCAGGTGAGGGTACGACAACGCTTGAGGGGGAGCGTACGTGTGAGGGCGCGGGTTAGCGTTAGCGTACGGGTTAGGTTTAGGGGACGGGTGAGGGTCAGGCTTCGGGGAAGGGTTAGGGTTAGGGTTCGGGCTAGGGTTAGGGGATGGGGACGGTTTAGGGTCCAGGTGAGGGTACGACAACGCTTGAGGGGGAGCGTACGGGTGAGGGCGCCGGTTAGCGTTAGCGTACGGGTTAGGATTAGGGGACGGGTGAGGGTCAGGCTTCGGGGAAGGGTTAGTGTTAGGGTTCGGGCTAGGGATAGGGTTAGGGGACGGGGACGGTTTAGGGTCCAGGTGAGGGTACGACAACGCTTGAGGGGGAGCGTACGTGTGAGGGCGCGGGTTAGCGTTAGCGTACGGGTTAGGATTAGGGGACGGGTGAGGGTCAGGCTTCGGGGAAGGGTTAGGGTTAGGGTTCGGGCTAGGGTTAGGGTTAGGGGACGGGGACGGTTTAGGGTCCAGGTGAGGGTACGACAACGCTTGAGGGGGAGCGTACGTGTGAGGGCGTGGGTTAGCGTTAGCGTACGGGTTAGGATTAGGGGACGGGTGAGGGTCAGGCTTCGGGGTAGGGTTAGGGTTAGGGTTCGGGCTAGGGTTAGGGTTAGGGGACGGGGACGGTTGAGGGTCCAGGTGAGGGTACGACAACGCTTGAGGGGGAGCGTACGTGTGAGGTCGCGGGCTAGCGTTAGCGTACGGGTTAGGATTAGGGGACGGGTGAGGGTCAGGCTTCGGGGAAGGGTTAGGGTTAGGGTTCGGGCTAGGGTTAGGGTTAGGGGACGGGGACGGTTTAGGGTCCAGGTGAGGGTACGACAACGCTTCAGGGGGAGCGTACGTGTGAGGACGCGGGTTAGCGTTAGCGTACGGGTTAGGATTAGGGGACGGGTGAGGGTCAGGCTTCGGGGAAGGGTTACGGTTAGGGTTCGGGCTAGGGTTAGATTTATTGGACGGGGACGGTTTAGGGTCCAGGTGAGGGTACGACAACGCTTGAGGGGGAGCGTACGTGTGAGGGCGCGGGTTAGCGTTAGCGTACGGGTTAGGATTAGGGGACGGGTGAGGGTCAGGCTTCGGGGAAGGGTTAGGGTTAGGGTTCGGGCTAGGGTTAGGGTTAGGGGACGGGGACGGTTTAGGGTCCAGGTGAGGGTACAACAACGCTTGAGGGGTAGCGTACGTGTGAGGGCGCGGGTTAGCGTTAGCGTACGGGTTAGGATTAGGGGACGGGTAAGAGTCAGAATTCGGGGAAGGGTTAGGGTTAGGGTTCGGGCTAGGGTTAGGGTTAGGGGACGGGGACGGTTTAGCGTCCAGGTGAGGGTACGACAACGCTTGAGGGGGAGCGTACGTGTGAGGGCGCGGGTTAGCGTTAGCGTACGGGTTAGGATTAGGGGACGGGTGAGGGTCAGGCTTCGGGGTAGGGTTAGGGTTAGGTTTCGGGCTAGGGTTAGGGTTAGGGCACGGGGACGGTTGAGGGTCCAGGTGAGGGTACGACAACGCTTGAGGGGGAGCGTACGTGTGAGGTCGCGGGCTAGCGTTAGCGTACGGGTTAGGATTAGGGGACGGGTGAGGGTCAGGCTTCGGGGAAGGGTTAGGGTTAGGGTTCGGGCTAGGGTTAGGGTTAGGGGACGGGGACGGTTTAGGGTCCAGGTGAGGGTAGGACAACGTTTGAGGGGGAGCGTACGTGTGACGGCGCGGCTTAGCGTTAGCGTACGGGTTAGGATTAGGGGACGGGTGAGGGTCAGGCTTCGGGGATGTGTTAGGGTTAGGGTTCGGGGTAGGGTTAGATTTAGGGGACGGGGACGGTTTAGGGTCCAGGTGAGGGTACGACAACGCTTGAGGGGGAGCATACGTGTGAGGGCGCGGGTGAGCGTTAGCGTACGGGTTAGGATTAGGGGACGGGTGAGGGTCAGGCTTCAGGGAAGGGTTAGGGTTAGGGTTCGGGCTAGGGTTAGGGTTAGGGGACGGGGACGGTTTAGGGTCCAGGTGAGGGTACAACAACGCTTGAGGTGGAGCGTACGTGTGAGGGCGCGGGTTAGCGTTAGCGTACGGGTTAGGATTAGGGGACGGGTGAGGGTCAGGCTTCGGGGAAGGGTTAGGGTTAGGGTTCGGGCTAGGGTTAGGGTTAGGGGAAGGGGACGGTTTAGGGTACAGGTGAGGGTACGACAACGCTTGAGGGGGAGCGTACGTGTGAGGGCACGGGTTAGCGTTAGCGTACGGGTTAGGATTAGGGGACGGGTGAGGGTCAGGCTTCGGGGTAGGGTTAGGGTTAGGGTTCGGGCTAGGGTTAGGGTTAGGGGACGGGGACGGTTTAGGGTCCAGGTGAGGGTACGACAACGCTTGAGGGGGAGCGTACGTGTGAGGGCGCGGTCTAGCGTTAGCGTACGGGTTAGGATTAGGGGACGGGTGAGGGTCAGGCTTCGGGGAAGGTTTAGGGTTAGGGTTCGGGCTAGGGTTAGGGTTAGGGGACGGGGACGGTTTAGGGTCCAGGTGAGGGTACGACAACGCTTGAGGGGGAGCGTACGTGTGAGGGCGCGGGTTAGCGTTAGCGTACGGGTTAGGATTAGGGGACGGGTGAGGGTCAGGCTTCGGGGAAGGTTTAGGGTTAGGGTTCGGGCTAGGGTTAGGGGACGGGGACGGGGACGGTTTAGGGTCCAGGTGAGGGTACGACAACGCTTGAGGGGGAGCGTACGTGTGAGGGCGCGGGTGAGCGTTAGCGTACGGGTTAGGATTAGGGGACGGGTGAGGGTCAGGCTTCGGGGTAGGGTTAGGGTTAGGGTTCGGGCTAGGGTTAGGGTTAGGGGACGGGGACGGTTTAGGGTCCAGGTGAGGGTAGGACAACGCTTGAGGGGGAGCGTACGTGTGACGGCGCGGCTTAGCGTTAGCGTACGGGTTAGGATTAGGGGACGGGTGAGGGTCAGGCTTCGGGGATGTGTTAGGGTTAGGGTTTGGGCTAGGGTTAGATTTAGGGGACGGGGACGGTTTAGGGTCCAGGTGAGGGTACGACAACGCTTGAGGGGGAGCGTACGTGTGAGGGCGCGGGTGAGCGTTAGCGTACGGGTTAGGATTAGGGGACGGGTGAGGGTCAGGCTTCGAGGAAGGGTTAGGGTTCGGGTTCGGGCTAGGGTTAGGGTTAGGGGACGGGGACGGTTTAGGGTCCAGGTGAGGGTACGACAACGCTTGAGGGGGAGCGTACGTGTGAGGGCGCGGGTGAGCGTTAGCGTACGGGTTAGGATTAGGGGACGGGTGAGGGTCAGGCTTCGGGGAAGGGTTAGGGTTAGGGTTCGGGCTAGGGTTAGGGTTAGGGGACGGGGACGGTTTAGGGTCCAGGTGAGTGTACGACAACGCTTGAGGGGGAGCGTACGTGTGAGGGCGCGGGTTAGCGTTAGAGTACGGGTTAGGATTAGGGGACGGGTGAGGGTCAGGCTTCGGGGAAGTGTTAGGGTTAGGGTTCGGGCTAGGGTTAGGGTTAGGGGACGGGGACGGTTTAGGGTCCAGGTGAGGGTACGACAAAGCTTGAGGGGGAGCGTACGTGTGAGGGCGCGGGTTAGCGTTAGCGTACGGGTTAGGATTAGGGGACGGGTGAGGGTCAGGCTTCGGGGAAGGGTTAGGGTTAGGGTTCGGGCTAGGGTTAGGGTTAGGGGACGGGGACGGTTTAGGGTCCAGGTGAGGGTACGACAACGCTTGAGGGGGAGCCTACGTGTGAGGGCGCGGGTTAGCGTTAGCGTACGGGTTAGGATTAGGGGACGGGTGAGGGTCAGGCTTCGGGGATGTGTTAGGGTTAGGGTTCGGGCTAGGGTTAGATTTAGGGGACGGGGACGGTTTAGGGTCCAGGTGAGGGTACGACAACGCTTGAGGGGGAGCGTACGTGTGAGGGCGCGGGTTAGCGTTAGCGTACGGGTTAGGATTAGGGGACGGGTGAGGGTCAGGCTTCGGGGAAGGGTTAGGGTTCGGGTTCGGGCTAGGGTTAGGGTTAGGGGACGGGGATGGTTTAGGGTCCAGGTGAGGGTACGACAACGCTTGAGGGGGAGCGTACGTGTGAGGGCGCGGGTGAGCGTTAGCGTACGGGTTAGGATTAGGGGACGGGTGAGGGTCAGGCTTCAGGGAAGGGTTAGGGTTAGGGTTCGGGCTAGGGTTAGGGTTAGGGGACGGGGACGGTTTAGGGTCCAGGTGAGGGTACGACAACGCTTGAGGGGGAGCGTACGTGTGAGGGCGCGGGCTAGCGTTAGCGTACGGGTTAGGATTAGGGGACGGGTGAGGGTCAGGCTTCGGGGAAGGGTTGGGGTTAGGGTTTGGGCTAGGGTTAGGGTTAGGGGACGGGGACGGTTTAGGGTCCAGGTGAGGGTACGACAACGCTTGAGGGGGAGCGTACGTGTGAGGGCGCGGGTTAGCGTTAGCGTACGGGTTAGGATTACGGGACGGGTGAGGGTCAGGCTTCGGGGATGTGTTAGGGTTAGGGTTCGGGCTAGGGTTAGATTTAGGGGACGGGGACGGTTTAGGGTCCAGGTGAGGGTACGACAACGCTTGAGGGGGAGCGTACGTGTGAGGGCGCGGGTGAGCGTTAGCGTACGGGTTAGGATTAGGGGATGGGTGAGGGTCAGGCTTCGGGGAAGGGTTAGGGTTCGGGTTCGGGCTAGGGTTAGGGTTAGGGGACGGGGACGGTTTAGGGTCCAGGTGAGGGTACGACAACGCTTGAGGGGGAGCGTACGTGTGAGGGCGCGGGTTATCGTTAGCGTACGGGTTAGGATTAGGGGACGGGTGAGGGTCAGGCTTCGGGGAAGTGTTAGGGTTAGGGTTCGGGCTAGGGTTAGGGTTAGGGGACGGGGACGGTTTAGGGTCCATGTGAGGGTACGACAAAGCTTGAGGGGGAGCGTACGTGTGAGGGCGCGGGTTAGCGTTAGCGTACGGGTTAGGATTAGGGGACGGGTGAGGGTCAGGCTTCGGGGAAGGGTTAGCGTTAGGGTTCGGGCTAGGGTTAGGGTTAGGGGACGGGGACGGTTTAGGGTCCAGGTGAGGGTACGACAACGCTTGAGGGGGAGCGTACGTGTGAGGGCGCGGGCTAGCGTTAGCGTACGGGTTAGGATTAGGGGACGGGTGAGGGTCAGGCTTCGGGGAAGGGTTAGGGTTAGGGTTCGGGCTAGGGTTAGGGTTAGGGGACGGGGACGGTTTAGGGTCCAGGTGAGGGTACGACAACGCTTGAGGGGGAGCGTACGTGTGAGGGCGCGGGTTAGCGTTAGCGTACGGGTTAGGATTAGGGGACGGGTGAGGGTCAGGCTTCGGGGAAGGGTTAGGGTTAGGGTTCGGGCTAGGGTTAGGGTTAGGGGACGGGGACGGTTTCGGGTCCAGGTGAGGGTACGACAACGCTTGAGGGGGAGCCTACGTGTGAGGGCGCGGGTGAGCGTTAGCGTACGGGTTAGGATTAGGGGACGGGTGAGGGTCAGGCTTCGGGGTAGGGTTAGGGTTAGGGTTCGGGCTAGGGTTAGGGTTAGAGGACGGGGACGGTTTAGGGTCCAGGTGAGGGTACGACAACGCTTGAGGGGGAGCGTACGTGTGAGGGCGCGGGTGAGCGTTAGCGTACGGGTTAGGATTAGGGGACGGGTGAGGGTCAGGCTTCGGGGAAGGGTTAGGGTTAGGGTTCGGGCTAGGGTTAGATTTAGGGGACGGGGACGGTTTAGGGTCTAGGTGAGGGTACGACAACGCTTGAGGGGGAGCGTACGTGTGAGGGCGCGGGTGAGCGTTAGCGTACGGGTTAGGATTAGGGGACGGGTGAGGGTCAGGCTTCGGGGAAGGGTTAGGGTTAGGGTTCGGGCTAGGGTTAGGGTTAGGGGACGGGGACGGTTTAGGGTCCAGGTGAGGGTACGACAACGCTTGAGGGGGAGCGTACGTGTGAGGGCGCGGGTTGGCGTTAGCGTACGGGTTAGGATTAGGGGACGTGTGAGGGTCAGGCTTCGGGGAAGGGTTAGGGTTAGGGTTCGGGCTAGGGTTAGGGTTAGGGGACAGGGACGGTTTAGGGTCCAGGTGAGGGTACGACAACGCTTGAGGGGGAGCGTACGTGTGAGGGCGCGGGTGAGCGTTAGCGTACGGGTTATGATTAGGGGACGGGTGAGGGTCAGGCTTCGGGGAAGGGTTAGGGTTAGGGTTCGGGCTAGGGTTAGGGTTAGGGGACGGGGACGGTTTAGGGTCCATGTGAGGGTACGACAACGCTTGAGGGGGAGCGTACGTGTGAGGGCGCGGGTGAGCGTTAGCGTACGGGTTAGGATTAGGGGACGGGTGAGGGTCAGGCTTCGGGGAAGGGTTAGGGTTAGGGTTCGGGCTAGGGTTAGGGTTAGGGGACGGGGACGGTTTAGGGTCCAGGTGAGGGTACGACAACGCTTGAGGGGGAGCGTACGTGTGAGGGCGCAGGTTAGCGTTAGCGTACGGGTTAGGATTAGGGGACGGGTGAGGGTCAGGCTTCGGGGATGTGTTAGGGTTAGGGTTCGGGCTAGGGTTAGATTTAGGGGACGGGGACGGTTTAGGGTCCAGGTGAGGGTACGACAACGCTTGAGGGGGAGCGTACGTGTGAGGGCGCGGGTGAGCGTTAGCGTACGGGTTAGGATTAGGGGACGGGTGAGGGTCAGGCTTCGGGGAAGGGTTAGGGTTAGGTTTCGGGCTAGGGTTAGGGTTAGGGGACGGGGACGGTTTAGGGTCCAGGTGAGGGTACAACAAGGCTTGAGGGGGAGCGTACGTGTGAGGGCGCGGGTTAGCGTTAGCGTACGGGTTAGGATTAGGGGACGGGTGAGGGTCAGGCTTCGGGGAAGGGTTAGGGTTAGGGTTCGGGCTAGGGTTAGGGTTAGGGGACGGGGACGGTTTAGGGTCCAGGTGAGGGTACGACAACGCTTGAGGGTGAGCGTACGTGTGAGGGCGCGGGTTAGCGTTAGCGTACGTGTTAGGATTAGGGGACGGGTGAGGGTCAGGCTTCGGGGAAGGGTTAGGGTTAGGGTTCGGGCTAGGGTTAGGGTTAGGGGACGGGAACGGTTTAGGGTCCAGGTGAGGGTACGACAACGCTTGAGGGGGAGCGTACGTGTGAGGGCGCGGGCTAGCGTTAGCGTACGGGTTAGGATTAGGGGACGGGTGAGGGTCAGGCTTCGGGGAAGGGTTAGGGTTAGGGTTCGGGCTAGGGTTAGGGTTAGGGGACGGGGACGGTTTCGGGTCCAGGTGAGGGTACGACAACGCTTGAGGGGGAGCCTACGTGTGAGGGCGCGGGTGAGCGTTAGCGTACGGGTTAGGATTAGGGGACGGGTGAGGGTCAGGCTTCGGGGTAGGGTTAGGGTTAGGGTTCGGGCTAGGGTTAGGGTTAGGGGATGGGGACGGTTTAGGGTCCAGGTGAGGGTACGACAACGCTTGAGGGGGAGCGTACGTGTGAGGGCGCGGTTGAGCGTTAGCGTACGGGTTAGGATTAGGGGACGGGTGAGGGTCAGGCTTCGGGGAAGGGTTAGGGTTAGGGTTCGGGCTAGGGTTAGATTTAGGGGACGGGGACGGTTTAGGGTCTAGGTGAGGGTACGACAACGCTTGAGGGGGAGCGTACGTGTGAGGGCGCGGGTGAGCGTTAGCGTACGGGTTAGGATTAGGGGACGGGTGAGGGTCAGGCTTCGGGGAAGGGTTAGGGTTAGGGTTCGGGCTAGGGTTAGGGTTAGGGGACGGGGACGGTTTAGGGTCCAGGTGAGGGTACGACAACGCTTGAGGGGGAGCGTACGTGTGAGGGCGCGGGTTAGCGTTAGCGTACGGGTTAGGATTAGGGGACGTGTGAGGGTCAGGCTTCGGGGAAGGGTTAGGGTTAGGGTTCGGGCTAGGGTTAGGGTTAGGGGACAGGGACGGTTTAGGGTCCAGGTGAGGGTACGACAACGCTTGAGGGGGAGCGTACGTGTGAGGGCGCGGGTGAGCGTTAGCGTACGGGTTATGATTAGGGGACGGGTGAGGGTCAGGCTTCGGGGAAGGGTTAGGGTTAGGGTTCGGGCTAGGGTTAGGGTTAGGGGACGGGGACGGTTTAGGGTCCATGTGAGGGTACGACAACGCTTGAGGGGGAGCGTACGTGTGAGGGCGCGGGTGAGCGTTAGCGTACGGGTTAGGATTAGGGGACGGGTGAGGGTCAGGCTTCGGGGAAGGGTTAGGGTTAGGGTTCGGGCTAGGGTTAGGGTTAGGGGACGGGGACGGTTTAGGGTCCAGGTGAGGGTACGACAACGCTTGAGGGGGAGCGTACGTGTGAGGGCGCAGGTTAGCGTTAGCGTACGGGTTAGGATTAGGGGACGGGTGAGGGTCAGGCTTCGGGGAAGGGTTAGGGTTAGGGTTCGGGCTAGGGTTAGGGTTAGGGGACGGGGACGGTTTAGGGTCCAGGTGAGGGTACGACAACGCTTGAGGGGGAGCGTACGTGTGAGGGCGCGGGTGAGCGTTAGCGTACGGGTTAGGATTAGGGGACGGGTGAGGGTCAGGCTTCGGGGAAGTGTTAGGGTTAGGGTTCGGGCTAGGGTTAGGGTTAGGGGACGGGGACGGTTTAGGGTCCAGGTGAGGGTACGACAACGCTTGAGGGGGAGCGTACGTGTGACGGCGCAGCTTAGCATTAGCGTACGGGTTAGGATTAGGGGACGGGTGAGGGTCAGGCTTCGGGGATGTGTTAGGGTTAGGGTTCGGGCTAGGGTTAGATTTAGGGGACGGGGACGGTTTAGGGTCCAGGTGAGGGTACGACAACGCTTGAGGGGGAGCGTACGTGTGAGGGCGCGGGTGAGCGTTAGCGTACGGGTTAGGATTAGGGGACGGGTGAGGGTCAGGCTTCGGGGAAGGGTTAGGGTTAGGGTTCGGGCTAGGGTTAGGGTTAGGGGACGGGGACGGTTTAGGGTCCAGGTGAGGGTACGACAACGCTTGAGGGGGAGCGTACGTGTGAGGGCGCAGGTTAGCGTTAGCGTACGGGTTAGGATTAGGGGACGGGTGAGGGTCAGGCTTCGGGGAAGGGTTAGGGTTAGGGTTCGGGCTAGGGTTAGGGTTAGGGGACGGGGACGGTTTAGGGTCCAGGTGAGGGTACGACAACGCTTGAGGGGGAGCGTAGGTGTGAGGGCGCGGGTGAGCGTTAGCGTACGGGTTAGGATTAGGTGACGGGTGAGGGTCAGACTTCGGGGAAGGGTTAGGGTTAGGGTTCGGGCTAGGGTTAGGGTTAGGGGACGGGGACGGTTTAGGGTCCAGGTGAGGGTACGACAACGCTTGAGGGGGAGCGTACGTGTGACGGCACAGCTTAGCATTAGCGTACGGGTTAGGATTAGGGGACGGGTGAGGGTCAGGCTTCCGGGATGTGTTAGGGTTAGGGTTCGGGCTAGGGTTAGATTTAGGGGACGGGGACGGTTTAGGGTCCAGGTGAGCGTACGACAACGCTTGAGGGGGAGCGTACGTGTGAGGGCGCGGGTGAGCGTTAGCGTACGGGTTAGGATTAGGGGACGGGTGAGGGTCAGGCTTCGGGGAAGGGTTAGGGTTAGGGTTCGGGCTAGGGTTAGGGTTAGGGGACGGGGACGGTTTAGGGTCCAGGTGAGGGTACAACAACGCTTGAGGGGGAGCGTACGTGTGAGGGCGCGGGTTAGCGTTAGCGTACGGGTTAGGATTAGGGGACGGGTGAGGGTCAGGCTTCGGGGAAGTGTTAGGGTTAGGGTTCGGGCTAGGGTTAGGGTTAGGGGACGGGGACTGTTTAGGGTCCAGGTGAGGGTACGACAACGCTTGAGGGGGAGCGTACGTGTGAGGGCGCGGGTTAGCGTTAGCGTACGGGTTAGGATTAGGGGACGTGTGAGGGTCAGGCTTCGGGGAAGGGTTAGGGTTAGGGTTCGGGCTAGGGTTAGGGTTAGGGGACGGGAACGGTTTAGGGTCCAGGTGAGGGTACGACAACGCTTGAGGGGGAGCGTACGTGTGAGGGCGCGGGCTAGCGTTAGCGTACGGGTTAGGATTAGGGGACGGGTGAGGGTCAGGCTTCGGGGAAGGGTTAGGGTTAGGGTTCGGGCTAGGGTTAGGGGATGGGGACGGTTTAGGGTCCAGGTGAGGGTACGACAACGCTTGAGGGGGAGCGTACGTGTGAGGGCGCGGGTTAGCGTTAGCGTACGGGTTAGGATTAGGGGACGGGTGAGGGTCAGGCTTCGGGGAAGTGTTAGGGTTAGGGTTCGGGCTAGGGTTAGGGTTAGGGGACGGGGACGGTTTAGGGTCCAGGTGAGGGTACGACAACGCTTGAGGGGGAGCGTACGTGTGAGGGCGCGGGTGAGCGTTAGCGTACGGGTTAGGATTAGGGGACGGGTGAGGGTCAGGCTTCGGGGAAGGTTTAGGGTTAGGGTTCGGGCTAGGGTTAGGGTTAGGGGACGGGGACGGTTTAGGGTCCAGGTGAGGGTACGACAACGCTTGAGGGGGAGCGTACGTGTGAGGGCGCGGGTGAGCGTTAGCGTACGGGTTAGGATTAGGGGACGGGTGAGGGTCAGGCTTCGGGGTAGGGTTAGGGTTAGGGTTCGGGCTAGGGTTAGGGTTAGGGGACGGGGACGGTTTAGGGTCCAGGTGAGGGTACGACAACGCTTGAGGGGGAGCGTACGTGTGAGGGCGCAGGTGAGCGTTAGCGTACGGGTTAGGATTAGGGGATGGGTGAGGGTCAGGCTTCGGGGAAGGGTTAGGGTTAGGGTTCGGGCTAGGGTTAGGGTTAGGGGATGGGGACGGTTTAGGGTCCAGGTGAGGGTACGACAACGCTTGAGGGGGAGCGTACGTGTGAGGGCGCGGGTTAGTGTTAGCGTATGGGTTAGGATTAGGGGACGGGTGAGGGTCAGGCTTCGGGGTAGGGTTAGGGTTAGGGTTCGGGCTAGGGTTAGGGTTAGGGGACGGGGACGGTTTAGGGTCCAGGTGAGGGTACGACAACGCTTGAGGGGGAGCGTACGTGTGAGGGCGCGGGCTAGCGTTAGCGTACGGGTTAGGATTAGGGGACGGGTGAGGGTCAGGCTTCGGGGAAGGGTTAGGGTCAGTTTTCGGGCTAGGGTTAGGGGACGGGGACTGTTTAGGGTCTAGGTGAGGGTACGACAACGCTTGAGGGGGAGCGTACGTGTGAGGGCGCGGGTTAGCGTTAGCGTACGGGTTAGGATTAGGGGACGGGTGAGGGTCAGGCTTCGGGGTAGGGTTAGGGTTAGGGTTCGGGCTAGGGTTAGGGTTAGGGGACGGGGACGGTTTAGGGTCCAGGTGAGGGTACGACAACACTTGAGGGGGAGTGTACGTGTGAGGGCGCGGGTTAGCGTTAGCGTACGGGTTAGGATTAGGGGACGGGTGAGGGTCAGGCTTCGGGGAAGGGTTAGGGTTAGGGTTCGGGCTAGGGTTAGGGTTAGGGGACGGGGACGGTTTAGGGTCCAGGTGAGGGTACGACAACGCTTGAGGGGGAGCGAACGTGTGAGGGCGCGGGTGTGCGTTAGCGTACAGGTTAGGATTAGGGGACGGGTGAGGGTCAGGCTTCGGGGAAGGGTTAGGGTTAGGGTTCGGGCTAGGGTTAGGGTTAGGGGACGGGGACGGTTTAGGGTCCAGGTGAGGGTACGACAACGCTTGAGGGGGAGCGTACGTGTGAGGGCGCGGGTTAGCGTTAGCGTACGGGTTAGGATTAGGGGACGGGTGAGGGTCAGGCTTCGGGGAAGGGTTAGGGTTAGGGTTCGGGCTAGGGTTAGGGTTAGGGGACGGCGAAGGTTTAGGGTCCAGGTGAGGGTACGACAACGCTTGAGGGGGAGCGTACGTGTGAGGGCGCGGGTTAGCGTTAGCGTACGGGTTAGGATTAGGGGACGGGTGAGGGTCAGGCTTCGGGGAAGGGTTAGGGTTAGGGTTCGGGCTAGGGTTAGGTTTAGGGGACGGGGACGGTTTAGGGTCCAGGTGAGGGTACAACAACGCTTGAGGGGGAGCGTACGTGTGAGGGCGCGGGTTAGCGTTAGCGTACGGGTTAGGATTAGGGGACGGGTGAGGGTCAGGCTTCGGGGAAGGGTTAGGGTTAGGGTTCGGGCTAGGGTTAGGGTTAGGGGACGGGGACGGTTTAGGGTCCAGGTGAGGGTACGACAACGCTTGAGGGGGAGCGTACGTGTGAGGGCGCGGGTGAGCGTTAGCGTACGGGTTAGGATTAGGGGACGGGTGAGGGTCAGGCTTCGGGGAAGTGTTAGGGTTAGGGTTCGGGCTAGGGTTAGGGTTAGGGGACGGGGACGGTTTAGGGTCCAGGTGAGGGTACGACAACGCTTGAGGGGGAGCGTACCTGTGACGGCGCAGCTTAGCATTAGCGTACGGGTTAGGATTAGGGGACGGGTGAGGGTCAGGCTTCGGGGATGTGTTAGGGTTAGGGTTCGGGCTAGGGTTAGATTTAGGGGACGGGGACGGTTTAGGGTCCAGGTGAGGGTACGACAACGCTTGAGGGGGAGCGTACGTGTGAGGGCGCGGGTGAGCGTTAGCGTACGGGTTAGGATTAGGGGACGGGTGAGGGTCAGGCTTCGGGGAAGGGTTAGGGTTAGGTTTCGGGCTAGGGTTAGGGTTAGGGGACGGGGACGGTTTAGGGTCCAGGTGAGGGTACAACAAGGCTTGAGGGGGAGCGTACGTGTGAGGGCGCGGGTTAGCGTTAGCGTACGGGTTAGGATTAGGGGACGGGTGAGGGTCAGGCTTCGGGGAAGGGTTAGGGTTAGGGTTCGGGCTAGGGTTAGGGTTAGGGGACGGGGACGGTTTAGGGTCCAGGTGAGGGTACGACAACGCTTGAGGGTGAGCGTACGTGTGAGGGCGCGGGTTAGCGTTAGCGTACGTGTTAGGATTAGGGGACGGGTGAGGGTCAGGCTTCGGGGAAGGGTTAGGGTTAGGGTTCGGGCTAGGGTTAGGGTTAGGGGACGGGAACGGTTTAGGGTCCAGGTGAGGGTACGACAACGCTTGAGGGGGAGCGTACGTGTGAGGGCGCGGGCTAGCGTTAGCGTACGGGTTAGGATTAGGGGACGGGTGAGGGTCAGGCTTCGGGGAAGGGTTAGGGTTAGGGTTCGGGCTAGGGTTAGGGTTAGGGGACGGGGACGGTTTCGGGTCCAGGTGAGGGTACGACAACGCTTGAGGGGGAGCCTACGTGTGAGGGCGCGGGTGAGCGTTAGCGTACGGGTTAGGATTAGGGGACGGGTGAGGGTCAGGCTTCGGGGTAGGGTTAGGGTTAGGGTTCGGGCTAGGGTTAGATTTAGGGGACGGGGACGGTTTAGGGTCTAGGTGAGGGTACGACAACGCTTGAGGGGGAGCGTACGTGTGAGGGCGCGGGTGAGCGTTAGCGTACGGGTTAGGATTAGGGGACGGGTGAGGGTCAGGCTTCGGGGAAGGGTTAGGGTTAGGGTTCGGGCTAGGGTTAGGGTTAGGGGACGGGGACGGTTTAGGGTCCAGGTGAGGGTACGACAACGCTTGAGGGGGAGCGTACGTGTGAGGGCGCGGGTTAGCGTTAGCGTACGGGTTAGGATTAGGGGACGTGTGAGGGTCAGGCTTCGGGGAAGGGTTAGGGTTAGGGTTCGGGCTAGGGTTAGGGTTAGGGGACAGGGACGGTTTAGGGTCCAGGTGAGGGTACGACAACGCTTGAGGGGGAGCGTACGTGTGAGGGCGCGGGTGAGCGTTAGCGTACGGGTTATGATTAGGGGACGGGTGAGGGTCAGGCTTCGGGGAAGGGTTAGGGTTAGGGTTCGGGCTAGGGTTAGGGTTAGGGGACGGGGACGGTTTAGGGTCCATGTGAGGGTACGACAACGCTTGAGGGGGAGCGTACGTGTGAGGGCGCGGGTGAGCGTTAGCGTACGGGTTAGGATTAGGGGACGGGTGAGGGTCAGGCTTCGGGGAAGGGTTAGGGTTAGGGTTCGGGCTAGGGTTAGGGTTAGGGGACGGGGACGGTTTAGGGTCCAGGTGAGGGTACGACAACGCTTGAGGGGGAGCGTACGTGTGAGGGCGCAGGTTAGCGTTAGCGTACGGGTTAGGATTAGGGGACGGGTGAGGGTCAGGCTTCGGGGAAGGGTTAGGGTTAGGGTTCGGGCTAGGGTTAGGGTTAGGGGACGGGGACGGTTTAGGGTCCAGGTGAGGGTACGACAACGCTTGAGGGGGAGCGTACGTGTGAGGGCGCGGGTGAGCGTTAGCGTACGGGTTAGGATTAGGGGACGGGTGAGGGTCAGGCTTCGGGGAAGTGTTAGGGTTAGGGTTCGGGCTAGGGTTAGGGTTAGGGGACGGGGACGGTTTAGGGTCCAGGTGAGGGTACGACAACGCTTGAGGGGGAGCGTACGTGTGACGGCGCAGCTTAGCATTAGCGTACGGGTTAGGATTAGGGGACGGGTGAGGGTCAGGCTTCGGGGATGTGTTAGGGTTAGGGTTCGGGCTAGGGTTAGATTTAGGGGACGGGGACGGTTTAGGGTCCAGGTGAGGGTACGACAACGCTTGAGGGGGAGCGTACGTGTGAGGGCGCGGGTGAGCGTTAGCGTACGGGTTAGGATTAGGGGACGGGTGAGGGTCAGGCTTCGGGGAAGGGTTAGGGTTAGGGTTCGGGCTAGGGTTAGGGTTAGGGGACGGGGACGGTTTAGGGTCCAGGTGAGGGTACGACAACGCTTGAGGGGGAGCGTACGTGTGAGGGCGCAGGTTAGCGTTAGCGTACGGGTTAGGATTAGGGGACGGGTGAGGGTCAGGCTTCGGGGAAGGGTTAGGGTTAGGGTTCGGGCTAGGGTTAGGGTTAGGGGACGGGGACGGTTTAGGGTCCAGGTGAGGGTACGACAACGCTTGAGGGGGAGCGTAGGTGTGAGGGCGCGGGTGAGCGTTAGCGTACGGGTTAGGATTAGGTGACGGGTGAGGGTCAGACTTCGGGGAAGGGTTAGGGTTAGGGTTCGGGCTAGGGTTAGGGTTAGGGGACGGGGACGGTTTAGGGTCCAGGTGAGGGTACGACAACGCTTGAGGGGGAGCGTACGTGTGACGGCACAGCTTAGCATTAGCGTACGGGTTAGGATTAGGGGACGGGTGAGGGTCAGGCTTCCGGGATGTGTTAGGGTTAGGGTTCGGGCTAGGGTTAGATTTAGGGGACGGGGACGGTTTAGGGTCCAGGTGAGCGTACGACAACGCTTGAGGGGGAGCGTACGTGTGAGGGCGCGGGTGAGCGTTAGCGTACGGGTTAGGATTAGGGGACGGGTGAGGGTCAGGCTTCGGGGAAGGGTTAGGGTTAGGGTTCGGGCTAGGGTTAGGGGATGGGGACGGTTTAGGGTCCAGGTGAGGGTACGACAACGCTTGAGGGGGAGCGTACGTGTGAGGGCGCGGGTTAGCGTTAGCGTACGGGTTAGGATTAGGGGACGGGTGAGGGTCAGGCTTCGGGGAAGTGTTAGGGTTAGGGTTCGGGCTAGGGTTAGGGTTAGGGGACGGGGACGGTTTAGGGTCCAGGTGAGGGTACGACAACGCTTGAGGGGGAGCGTACGTGTGAGGGCGCGGGTGAGCGTTAGCGTACGGGTTAGGATTAGGGGACGGGTGAGGGTCAGGCTTCGGGGAAGGTTTAGGGTTAGGGTTCGGGCTAGGGTTAGGGTTAGGGGACGGGGACGGTTTAGGGTCCAGGTGAGGGTACGACAACGCTTGAGGGGGAGCGTACGTGTGAGGGCGCGGGTGAGCGTTAGCGTACGGGTTAGGATTAGGGGACGGGTGAGGGTCAGGCTTCGGGGTAGGGTTAGGGTTAGGGTTCGGGCTAGGGTTAGGGTTAGGGGACGGGGACGGTTTAGGGTCCAGGTGAGGGTACGACAACGCTTGAGGGGGAGCGTACGTGTGAGGGCGCAGGTGAGCGTTAGCGTACGGGTTAGGATTAGGGGATGGGTGAGGGTCAGGCTTCGGGGAAGGGTTAGGGTTAGGGTTCGGGCTAGGGTTAGGGTTAGGGGATGGGGACGGTTTAGGGTCCAGGTGAGGGTACGACAACGCTTGAGGGGGAGCGTACGTGTGAGGGCGCGGGTTAGTGTTAGCGTATGGGTTAGGATTAGGGGACGGGTGAGGGTCAGGCTTCGGGGTAGGGTTAGGGTTAGGGTTCGGGCTAGGGTTAGGGTTAGGGGACGGGGACGGTTTAGGGTCCAGGTGAGGGTACGACAACGCTTGAGGGGGAGCGTACGTGTGAGGGCGCGGGCTAGCGTTAGCGTACGGGTTAGGATTAGGGGACGGGTGAGGGTCAGGCTTCGGGGAAGGGTTAGGGTCAGTTTTCGGGCTAGGGTTAGGGGACGGGGACTGTTTAGGGTCTAGGTGAGGGTACGACAACGCTTGAGGGGGAGCGTACGTGTGAGGGCGCGGGTTAGCGTTAGCGTACGGGTTAGGATTAGGGGACGGGTGAGGGTCAGGCTTCGGGGTAGGGTTAGGGTTAGGGTTCGGGCTAGGGTTAGGGTTAGGGGACGGGGACGGTTTAGGGTCCAGGTGAGGGTACGACAACACTTGAGGGGGAGTGTACGTGTGAGGGCGCGGGTTAGCGTTAGCGTACGGGTTAGGATTAGGGGACGGGTGAGGGTCAGGCTTCGGGGAAGGGTTAGGGTTAGGGTTCGGGCTAGGGTTAGGGTTAGGGGACGGGGACGGTTTAGGGTCCAGGTGAGGGTACGACAACGCTTGAGGGGGAGCGAACGTGTGAGGGCGCGGGTGTGCGTTAGCGTACGGGTTAGGATTAGGGGACGGGTGAGGGTCAGGCTTCGGGGAAGGGTTAGGGTTAGGGTTCGGGCTAGGGTTAGGGTTAGGGGACGGGGACGGTTTAGGGTCCAGGTGAGGGTACGACAACGCTTGAGGGGGAGCGTACGTGTGAGGGCGCGGGTTAGCGTTAGCGTACGGGTTAGGATTAGGGGACGGGTGAGGGTCAGGCTTCGGGGAAGGGTTAGGGTTAGGGTTCGGGCTAGGGTTAGGGTTAGGGGACGGCGAAGGTTTAGGGTCCAGGTGAGGGTACGACAACGCTTGAGGGGGAGCGTACGTGTGAGGGCGCGGGTTAGCGTTAGCGTACGGGTTAGGATTAGGGGACGGGTGAGGGTCAGGCTTCGGGGAAGGGTTAGGGTTAGGGTTCGGGCTAGGGTTAGGTTTAGGGGACGGGGACGGTTTAGGGTCCAGGTGAGGGTACAACAACGCTTGAGGGGGAGCGTACGTGTGAGGGCGCGGGTTAGCGTTAGCGTACGGGTTAGGATTACGGGACGGGTGAGGGTCAGGCTTCGGGGAAGGGTTAGGGTTAGGGTTCGGGCTAGGGTTAGGGTTAGGGGACGGGGACGGTTTAGGGTCCAGGTGAGGGTACGACAACGCTTGAGGGTGAGCGTACGTGTGAGGGCGCGGGTTAGCGTTAGCGTACGGGTTAGGATTAGGGGACGGGTGAGGGTCAGGCTTCGGGGAAGGGTTAGGGTTAGGGTTCGGGCTAGGGTTAGGGTTAGGGGACGGGAACGGTTTAGGGTCCAGGTGAGGGTACGACAACGCTTGAGGGGGAGCGTACGTGTGAGGGCGCGGGCTAGCGTTAGCGTACGGGTTAGGATTAGGGGACGGGTGAGGGTCAGGCTTCGGGGAAGGGTTAGGGTTAGGGTTCGGGCTAGGGTTAGGGTTAGGGGACGGGGACGGTTTCGGGTCCAGGTGAGGGTACGACAACGCTTGAGGGGGAGCCTACGTGTGAGGGCACGGGTGAGCGTTAGCGTACGGGTTAGGATTAGGGGACGGGTGAGGGTCAGGCTTCGGGGTAGGGTTAGGGTTAGGGTTCGGGCTAGGGTTAGGGTTAGGGGACGGGGACGGTTTAGGGTCCAGGTGAGGGTACGACAACGCTTGAGGGGGAGCGTACGTGTGAGGGCGCGGTTGAGCGTTAGCGTACGGGTTAGGATTAGGGGACGGGTGAGGGTCAGGCTTCGGGGAAGGGTTAGGGTTAGGGTTCGGGCTAGGGTTAGATTTAGGGGACGGGGACGGTTTAGGGTCTAGGTGAGGGTACGACAACGCTTGAGGGGGAGCGTACGTGTGAGGGCGCGGGTGAGCGTTAGCGTACGGGTTAGGATTAGGGGACGGGTGAGGGTCAGGCTTCGGGGAAGGGTTAGGGTTAGGGTTCGGGCTAGGGTTAGGGTTAGGGGACGGGGACGGTTTAGGGTCCAGGTGAGGGTACGACAACGCTTGAGGGGGAGCGTACGTGTGAGGGCGCGGGTTAGCGTTAGCGTACGGGTTAGGATTAGGGGACGTGTGAGGGTCAGGCTTCGGGGAAGGGTTAGGGTTAGGGTTCGGGCTAGGGTTAGGGTTAGGGGACGGGGACGGTTTAGGGTCCAGGTGAGGGTACGACAACGCTTGAGGGGGAGCGTACGTGTGAGGGCGCGGGTGAGCGTTAGCGTACGGGTTATGATTAGGGGACGGGTGAGGGTCAGGCTTCGGGGAAGGGTTAGGGTTAGGGTTCGGGCTAGGGTTAGGGTTAGGGGACGGGGACGGTTTAGGGTCCATGTGAGGGTACGACAACGCTTGAGGGGGAGCGTACGTGTGAGGGCGCGGGTGAGCGTTAGCGTACGGGTTAGGATTAGGGGACGGGTGAGGGTCAGGCTTCGGGGAAGGGTTAGGGTTAGGGTTCGGGCTAGGGTTAGGGTTAGGGGACGGGGACGGTTTAGGGTCCAGGTGAGGGTACGACAACGCTTGAGGGGGAGCGTACGTGTGAGGGCGCAGGTTAGCGTTAGCGTACGGGTTAGGATTAGGGGACGGGTGAGGGTCAGGCTTCGGGGAAGGGTTAGGGTTAGGGTTCGGGCTAGGGTTAGGGTTAGGGGACGGGGACGGTTTAGGGTCCAGGTGAGGGTACGACAACGCTTGAGGGGGAGCGTACGTGTGAGGGCGCGGGTGAGCGTTAGCGTACGGGTTAGGATTAGGGGACGGGTGAGGGTCAGGCTTCGGGGAAGTGTTAGGGTTAGGGTTCGTGCTAGGGTTAGGGTTAGGGGACGGGGACGGTTTAGGGTCCAGGTGAGGGTACGACAACGCTTGAGGGGGAGCGTACGTGTGACGGCGCAGCTTAGCATTAGCGTACGGGTTAGGATTAGGGGACGGGTGAGGGTCAGGCTTCGGGGATGTGTTAGGGTTAGGGTTCGGGCTAGGGTTAGATTTAGGGGACGGGGACGGTTTAGGGTCCAGGTGAGGGTACGACAACGCTTGAGGGGGAGCGTACGTGTGAGGGCGCGGGTGAGCGTTAGCGTACGGGTTAGGATTAGGGGACGGGTGAGGGTCAGGCTTCGGGGAAGGGTTAGGGTTAGGGTTCGGGCTAGGGTTAGGGTTAGGGGACGGGGACGGTTTAGGGTCCAGGTGAGGGTACGACAACGCTTGAGGGGGAGCGTACGTGTGAGGGCGCAGGTTAGCGTTAGCGTACGGGTTAGGATTAGGGGACGGGTGAGGGTCAGGCTTCGGGGAAGGGTTAGGGTTAGGGTTCGGGCTAGGGTTAGGGTTAGGGGACGGGGACGGTTTAGGGTCCAGGTGAGGGTACGACAACGCTTGAGGGGGAGCGTAGGTGTGAGGGCGCGGGTGAGCATTAGCGTACGGGTTAGGATTAGGGGACGGGTGAGGGTCAGACTTCGGGGAAGGGTTAGGGTTAGGGTTCGGGCTAGGGTTAGGGTTAGGGGACGGGGACGGTTTAGGGTCCAGGTGAGGGTACGACAACGCTTGAGGGGGAGCGTACGTGTGACGGCGCAGCTTAGCATTAGCGTACGGGTTAGGATTAGGGGACGGGTGAGGGTCAGGCTTCGGGGATGTGTTAGGGTTAGGGTTCGGGCTAGGGTTAGATTTAGGGGACGGGGACGGTTTAGGGTCCAGGTGAGGGTACAACAACGCTTGAGGGGGAGCGTACGTGTGAGGGCGCGGGTGAGCGTTAGCGTACGGGTTAGGATTAGGGGACGGGTGAGGGTCAGGCTTCGGGGAAGGGTTAGGCTTAGGGTTCGGGCTAGGGTTAGGGTTAGGGGACGGGGACGGTTTAGGGTCCAGGTGAGGGTACAACAACGCTTGAGGGGGAGCGTACGTGTGAGGGCGCGGGTTAGCGTTAGCGTACGGGTTAGGATTAGGGGACGGGTGAGGGTCAGGCTTCGGGGAAGGGTTAGGGTTAGGGTTCGGGCTAGGGTTAGGGTTAGGGGACGGGGACTGTTTAGGGTCCAGGTGAGGGTACGACAACGCTTGAGGGGGAGCGTACGTGTGAGGGCGCGGGTTAGCGTTAGCGTACGGGTTAGGATTAGGGGACGTGTGAGGGTCAGGCTTCGGGGAAGGGTTAGGGTTAGGGTTCGGGCTAGGGTTAGGGTTAGGTGACGGAACGGTTTAGGGTCCAGGTGAGGGTACGACAACGCTTGAGGGGGAGCGTACGTGTGAGGGCGCGGGCTAGCGTTAGCGTACGGGTTAGGATTAGGGGACGGGTGAGGGTCAGGCTTCGGGGAAGGGTTAGGGTTAGGGTTCGGGCTAGGGTTAGGGGATGGGGACGGTTTAGGGTCCAGGTGAGGGTACGACAACGCTTGAGGGGGAGCGTACGTGTGAGGGCGCGGGTTAGCGTTAGCGTACGGGTTAGGATTAGGGGACGGGTGAGGGTCAGGCTTCGGGGAAGTGTTAGGGTTAGGGTTCGGGCTAGGGTTAGGGTTAGGGGACGGGGACGGTTTAGGGTCCAGGTGAGGGTACGACAACGCTTGAGGGGGAGCGTACGTGTGAGGGCGCGGGTGAGCGTTAGCGTACGGGTTAGGATTAGGGGACGGGTGAGGGTCAGGCTTCGGGGAAGGTTTAGGGTTAGGGTTCGGGCTAGGGTTAGCGTTAGGGGACGGGGACGGTTTAGGGTCCAGGTGAGGGTACGACAACGCTTGAGGGGGAGCATACGTGTGAGGGCGCGGGTGAGCGTTAGCGTACGGGTTAGGATTAGGGGACGGGTGAGGGTCAGGCTTCGGGGTACGGTTAGGGTTAGGGTTCGGGCTAGGGTTAGGGTTAGGGGACGGGGACGGTTTAGGGTCCAGCTGAGGGTACGACAACGCTTGAGGGGGAGCGTACGTGTGAGGGCGCAGGTGAGCGTTAGCGTACGGGTTAGGATTAGGGGATGGGTGAGGGTCAGGCTTCGGGGAAGGGTTAGGGTTAGGGTTCGGGCTAGGGTTAGGGTTAGGGGATGGGGACGGTTTAGGGTCCAGGTGAGGGTACGACAACGCTTGAGGGGGAGCGTACGTGTGAGGGCGCGGGTTAGTGTTAGCGTATGGGTTAGGATTAGGTGACGGGTGAGGGTCAGGCTTCGGGGTAGGGTTAGGGTTAGGGTTCGGGCTAGGGTTAGGGTTAGGGGACGGGGACGGTTTAGGGTCCAGGTGAGGGTACGACAACGCTTGAGGGGGAGCGTACGTGTGAGGGCGCGGGCTAGCGTTAGCGTACGGGTTAGGATTAGGGGACGGGTGAGGGTCAGGCTTCGGGGAAGGGTTAGGGTCAGTTTTCGGGCTAGGGTTAGGGGACGGGGACTGTTTAGGGTCTAGGTGAGGGTACGACAACGCTTGAGGGGGAGCGTACGTGTGAGGGCGCGGGTTAGCGTTAGCGTACGGGTTAGGATTAGGGGACGGGTGAGGGTCAGGCTTCGGGGTAGGGTTAGGGTTAGGGTTCGGGCTAGGGTTAGGGTTAGGGGACGGGGACGGTTTAGGGTCCAGGTGAGGGTACGACAACACTTGAGGGGGAGTGTACGTGTGAGGGCGCGGGTTAGCGTTAGCGTACGGGTTAGGATTAGGGGACGGGTGAGGGTCAGGCTTCGGGGAAGGGTTAGGGTTAGGGTTCGGGCTAGGGTTAGCGTTAGGGGACGGGGACGGTTTAGGATCCAGGTGAGGGTACGACAACGCTTGAGGGGGAGCGAACGTGTGAGGGCGCGGGTGAGCGTTAGCGTACGGGTTAGGATTAGGGGACGGGTGAGGGTCAGGCTTCGGGGAAGGGTTAGGGTTAGGGTTCGGGCTAGGGTTAGGGTTAGGGGACGGGGACGGTTTAGGGTCCAGGTGAGGGTACGACAACGCTTGAGGGGGAGCGTACGTGTGAGGGCGCGGGTTAGCGTTAGCGTACGGGTTAGGATTAGGGGACGGGTGAGGGTCAGGCTTCGGGGAAGGGTTAGGGTTAGGGTTCGGGCTAGGGTTAGGGTTAGGGGACGGCGACGGTTTAGGGTCCAGGTGAGGGTACGACAACGCTTGAGGGGGAGCGTACGTGTGAGGGCGCGGGTTAGCGTTAGCGTACGGGTTAGGATTAGGGGACGGGTGAGGGTCAGGCTTCGGGGAAGGGTTAGGGTTAGGGTTCGGGCTAGGGTTAGGGTTAGGGGACGGGGACGGTTTAGGGTCCAGGTGAGGGTACGACAACGCTTGAGGGGGAGCGTACGTGTGAGGGCGCGGGTTAGCGTTAGCGTACGGGTTAGGATTAGGGGACGGGTGAGGGTCAGGCTTCGGGGAAGGGTTAGGGTTAGGGTTCGGGCTAGGGTTAGGGTTAGGGGACGGGAACGGTTTAGGGTCCAGGTGAGGGTACGACAACGCTTGAGGGGGAGCGTACGTGTGCGGGCGCGGGCTAGCGTTAGCGTACGGGTTAGGATTAGGGGACGGGTGAGGGTCAGGCTTCGGGGAAGGGTTAGGGTTAGGGTTCGGGCTAGGGTTAGGGTTAGGGGACGGGGACGGTTTCGGGTCCAGGTGAGGGTACGACAACGCTTGAGGGGGAGCCTACGTGTGAGGGCGCGGGTGAGCGTTAGCGTACGGGTTAGGATTAGGGGACGGGTGAGGGTCAGGCTTCGGGGTAGGGTTAGGGTTAGGGTTCGGGCTAGGGTTAGGGTTAGGGGACGGGGACGGTTTAGGGTCCAGGTGAGGGTACGACAACGCTTGAGGGGGAGCGTACGTGTGAGGGCGCGGTTGAGCGTTAGCGTACGGGTTAGGATTAGGGGACGGGTGAGGGTCAGGCTTCGGGGAAGGGTTAGGGTTAGGGTTCGGGCTAGGGTTAGATTTAGGGGACGGGGACGGTTTAGGGTCCAGGTGAGGGTACGACAACGCTTGAGGGGGAGCGTACGTGTGAGGGCGCGGGTGAGCGTTAGCGTACGGGTTAGGATTAGGGGACGGGTGAGGGTCAGGCTTCGGGGAAGGGTTAGGGTTAGGGTTCGGGCTAGGGTTAGGGTTAGGGGACGGGGACGGTTTAGGGTCCAGGTGAGGGTACGACAACGCTTGAGGGGGAGCGTACGTGTGAGGGCGCAGGTTAGCGTTAGCGTACGGGTTAGGATTAGGGGACGGGTGAGGGTCAGGCTTCGGGGAAGGGTTAGGGTTAGGGTTCGGGCTAGGGTTAGGGTTAGGGGACGGGGACGGTTTAGGGTCCAGGTGAGGGTACGACAACGCTTGAGGGGGAGCGTAGGTGTGAGGGCGCGGGTGAGCATTAGCGTACGGGTTAGGATTAGGGGACGGGTGAGGGTCAGACTTCGGGGAAGGGTTAGGGTTAGGGTTCGGGCTAGGGTTAGGGTTAGGGGACGGGGACGGTTTAGGGTCCAGGTGAGGGTACGACAACGCTTGAGGGGGAGCGTACGTGTGACGGCGCAGCTTAGCATTAGCGTACGGGTTAGGATTAGGGGACGGGTGAGGGTCAGGCTTCGGGGATGTGTTAGGGTTAGGGTTCGGGCTAGGGTTAGATTTAGGGGACGGGGACGGTTTAGGGTCCAGGTGAGGGTACAACAACGCTTGAGGGGGAGCGTACGTGTGAGGGCGCGGGTGAGCGTTAGCGTACGGGTTAGGATTAGGGGACGGGTGAGGGTCAGGCTTCGGGGAAGGGTTAGGCTTAGGGTTCGGGCTAGGGTTAGGGTTAGGGGACGGGGACGGTTTAGGGTCCAGGTGAGGGTACAACAACGCTTGAGGGGGAGCGTACGTGTGAGGGCGCGGGTTAGCGTTAGCGTACGGGTTAGGATTAGGGGACGGGTGAGGGTCAGGCTTCGGGGAAGGGTTAGGGTTAGGGTTCGGGCTAGGGTTAGGGTTAGGGGACGGGGACTGTTTAGGGTCCAGGTGAGGGTACGACAACGCTTGAGGGGGAGCGTACGTGTGAGGGCGCGGGTTAGCGTTAGCGTACGGGTTAGGATTAGGGGACGTGTGAGGGTCAGGCTTCGGGGAAGGGTTAGGGTTAGGGTTCGGGCTAGGGTTAGGGTTAGGTGACGGAACGGTTTAGGGTCCAGGTGAGGGTACGACAACGCTTGAGGGGGAGCGTACGTGTGAGGGCGCGGGCTAGCGTTAGCGTACGGGTTAGGATTAGGGGACGGGTGAGGGTCAGGCTTCGGGGAAGGGTTAGGGTTAGGGTTCGGGCTAGGGTTAGGGGATGGGGACGGTTTAGGGTCCAGGTGAGGGTACGACAACGCTTGAGGGGGAGCGTACGTGTGAGGGCGCGGGTTAGCGTTAGCGTACGGGTTAGGATTAGGGGACGGGTGAGGGTCAGGCTTCGGGGAAGTGTTAGGGTTAGGGTTCGGGCTAGGGTTAGGGTTAGGGGACGGGGACGGTTTAGGGTCCAGGTGAGGGTACGACAACGCTTGAGGGGGAGCGTACGTGTGAGGGCGCGGGTGAGCGTTAGCGTACGGGTTAGGATTAGGGGACGGGTGAGGGTCAGGCTTCGGGGAAGGTTTAGGGTTAGGGTTCGGGCTAGGGTTAGCGTTAGGGGACGGGGACGGTTTAGGGTCCAGGTGAGGGTACGACAACGCTTGAGGGGGAGCATACGTGTGAGGGCGCGGGTGAGCGTTAGCGTACGGGTTAGGATTAGGGGACGGGTGAGGGTCAGGCTTCGGGGTACGGTTAGGGTTAGGGTTCGGGCTAGGGTTAGGGTTAGGGGACGGGGACGGTTTAGGGTCCAGCTGAGGGTACGACAACGCTTGAGGGGGAGCGTACGTGTGAGGGCGCAGGTGAGCGTTAGCGTACGGGTTAGGATTAGGGGATGGGTGAGGGTCAGGCTTCGGGGAAGGGTTAGGGTTAGGGTTCGGGCTAGGGTTAGGGTTAGGGGATGGGGACGGTTTAGGGTCCAGGTGAGGGTACGACAACGCTTGAGGGGGAGCGTACGTGTGAGGGCGCGGGTTAGTGTTAGCGTATGGGTTAGGATTAGGTGACGGGTGAGGGTCAGGCTTCGGGGTAGGGTTAGGGTTAGGGTTCGGGCTAGGGTTAGGGTTAGGGGACGGGGACGGTTTAGGGTCCAGGTGAGGGTACGACAACGCTTGAGGGGGAGCGTACGTGTGAGGGCGCGGGCTAGCGTTAGCGTACGGGTTAGGATTAGGGGACGGGTGAGGGTCAGGCTTCGGGGAAGGGTTAGGGTCAGTTTTCGGGCTAGGGTTAGGGGACGGGGACTGTTTAGGGTCTAGGTGAGGGTACGACAACGCTTGAGGGGGAGCGTACGTGTGAGGGCGCGGGTTAGCGTTAGCGTACGGGTTAGGATTAGGGGACGGGTGAGGGTCAGGCTTCGGGGTAGGGTTAGGGTTAGGGTTCGGGCTAGGGTTAGGGTTAGGGGACGGGGACGGTTTAGGGTCCAGGTGAGGGTACGACAACACTTGAGGGGGAGTGTACGTGTGAGGGCGCGGGTTAGCGTTAGCGTACGGGTTAGGATTAGGGGACGGGTGAGGGTCAGGCTTCGGGGAAGGGTTAGGGTTAGGGTTCGGGCTAGGGTTAGCGTTAGGGGACGGGGACGGTTTAGGATCCAGGTGAGGGTACGACAACGCTTGAGGGGGAGCGAACGTGTGAGGGCGCGGGTGAGCGTTAGCGTACGGGTTAGGATTAGGGGACGGGTGAGGGTCAGGCTTCGGGGAAGGGTTAGGGTTAGGGTTCGGGCTAGGGTTAGGGTTAGGGGACGGGGACGGTTTAGGGTCCAGGTGAGGGTACGACAACGCTTGAGGGGGAGCGTACGTGTGAGGGCGCGGGTTAGCGTTAGCGTACGGGTTAGGATTAGGGGACGGGTGAGGGTCAGGCTTCGGGGAAGGGTTAGGGTTAGGGTTCGGGCTAGGGTTAGGGTTAGGGGACGGCGACGGTTTAGGGTCCAGGTGAGGGTACGACAACGCTTGAGGGGGAGCGTACGTGTGAGGGCGCGGGTTAGCGTTAGCGTACGGGTTAGGATTAGGGGACGGGTGAGGGTCAGGCTTCGGGGAAGGGTTAGGGTTAGGGTTCGGGCTAGGGTTAGGGTTAGGGGACGGGGACGGTTTAGGGTCCAGGTGAGGGTACGACAACGCTTGAGGGGGAGCGTACGTGTGAGGGCGCGGGTTAGCGTTAGCGTACGGGTTAGGATTAGGGGACGGGTGAGGGTCAGGCTTCGGGGAAGGGTTAGGGTTAGGGTTCGGGCTAGGGTTAGGGTTAGGGGACGGGAACGGTTTAGGGTCCAGGTGAGGGTACGACAACGCTTGAGGGGGAGCGTACGTGTGCGGGCGCGGGCTAGCGTTAGCGTACGGGTTAGGATTAGGGGACGGGTGAGGGTCAGGCTTCGGGGAAGGGTTAGGGTTAGGGTTCGGGCTAGGGTTAGGGTTAGGGGACGGGGACGGTTTCGGGTCCAGGTGAGGGTACGACAACGCTTGAGGGGGAGCCTACGTGTGAGGGCGCGGGTGAGCGTTAGCGTACGGGTTAGGATTAGGGGACGGGTGAGGGTCAGGCTTCGGGGTAGGGTTAGGGTTAGGGTTCGGGCTAGGGTTAGGGTTAGGGGACGGGGACGGTTTAGGGTCCAGGTGAGGGTACGACAACGCTTGAGGGGGAGCGTACGTGTGAGGGCGCGGTTGAGCGTTAGCGTACGGGTTAGGATTAGGGGACGGGTGAGGGTCAGGCTTCGGGGAAGGGTTAGGGTTAGGGTTCGGGCTAGGGTTAGATTTAGGGGACGGGGACGGTTTAGGGTCTAGGTGAGGGTACGACAACGCTTGAGGGGGAGCGTACGTGTGAGGGCGCGGGTGAGCGTTAGCGTACGGGTTAGGATTAGGGGACGGGTGAGGGTCAGGCTTCGGGGAAGGGTTAGGGTTAGGGTTCGGGCTAGGGTTAGGGTTAGGGGACGGGGACGGTTTAGGGTCCAGGTGAGGGTACGACAACGCTTGAGGGGGAGCGTACGTGTGAGGGCGCGGGTTAGCGTTAGCGTACGGGTTAGGATTAGGGGACGTGTGAGGGTCAGGCTTCGGGGAAGGGTTAGGGTTAGGGTTCGGGCTAGGGTTAGGGTTAGGGGACAGGGACGGTTTAGGGTCCAGGTGAGGGTACGACAACGCTTGAGGGGGAGCGTACGTGTGAGGGCGCGGGTGAGCGTTAGCGTACGGGTTATGATTAGGGGACGGGTGAGGGTCAGGCTTCGGGGAAGGGTTAGGGTTAGGGTTCGGGCTAGGGTTAGGGTTAGGGGACGGGGACGGTTTAGGGTCCATGTGAGGGTACGACAACGCTTGAGGGGGAGCGTACGTGTGAGGGCGCGGGTGAGCGTTAGCGTACGGGTTAGGATTAGGGGACGGGTGAGGGTCAGGCTTCGGGGAAGGGTTAGGGTTAGGGTTCGGGCTAGGGTTAGGGTTAGGGGACGGGGACGGTTTAGGGTCCAGGTGAGGGTACGACAACGCTTGAGGGGGAGCGTACGTGTGAGGGCGCAGGTTAGCGTTAGCGTACGGGTTAGGATTAGGGGACGGGTGAGGGTCAGGCTTCGGGGAAGGGTTAGGGTTAGGGTTCGGGCTAGGGTTAGGGTTAGGGGACGGGGACGGTTTAGGGTCCAGGTGAGGGTACGACAACGCTTGAGGGGGAGCGTACGTGTGAGGGCGCGGGTGAGCGTTAGCGTACGGGTTAGGATTAGGGGACGGGTGAGGGTCAGGCTTCGGGGAAGTGTTAGGGTTAGGGTTCGGGCTAGGGTTAGGGTTAGGGGACGGGGACGGTTTAGGGTCCAGGTGAGGGTACGACAACGCTTGAGGGGGAGCGTACGTGTGACGGCGCAGCTTAGCATTAGCGTACGGGTTAGGATTAGGGGACGGGTGAGGGTCAGGCTTCGGGGATGTGTTAGGGTTAGGGTTCGGGCTAGGGTTAGATTTAGGGGACGGGGACGGTTTAGGGTCCAGGTGAGGGTACGACAACGCTTGAGGGGGAGCGTACGTGTGAGGGCGCGGGTGAGCGTTAGCGTACGGGTTAGGATTAGGGGACGGGTGAGGGTCAGGCTTCGGGGAAGGGTTAGGGTTAGGGTTCGGGCTAGGGTTAGGGTTAGGGGACGGGGACGGTTTCGGGTCCAGGTGAGGGTACGACAACGCTTGAGGGGGAGCCTACGTGTGAGGGCGCGGGTGAGCGTTAGCGTACGGGTTAGGATTAGGGGACGGGTGAGGGTCAGGCTTCGGGGTAGGGTTAGGGTTAGGGTTCGGGCTAGGGTTAGGGTTAGGGGACGGGGACGGTTTAGGGTCCAGGTGAGGGTACGACAACGCTTGAGGGGGAGCGTACGTGTGAGGGCGCGGTTGAGCGTTAGCGTACGGGTTAGGATTAGGGGACGGGTGAGGGTCAGGCTTCGGGGAAGGGTTAGGGTTAGGGTTCGGGCTAGGGTTAGATTTAGGGGACGGGGACGGTTTAGGGTCTAGGTGAGGGTACGACAACGCTTGAGGGGGAGCGTACGTGTGAGGGCGCGGGTGAGCGTTAGCGTACGGGTTAGGATTAGGGGACGGGTGAGGGTCAGGCTTCGGGGAAGGGTTAGGGTTAGGGTTCGGGCTAGGGTTAGGGTTAGGGGACGGGGACGGTTTAGGGTCCAGGTGAGGGTACGACAACGCTTGAGGGGGAGCGTACGTGTGAGGGCGCGGGTTAGCGTTAGCGTACGGGTTAGGATTAGGGGACGTGTGAGGGTCAGGCTTCGGGGAAGGGTTAGGGTTAGGGTTCGGGCTAGGGTTAGGGTTAGGGGACAGGGACGGTTTAGGGTCCAGGTGAGGGTACGACAACGCTTGAGGGGGAGCGTACGTGTGAGGGCGCGGGTGAGCGTTAGCGTACGGGTTATGATTAGGGGACGGGTGAGGGTCAGGCTTCGGGGAAGGGTTAGGGTTAGGGTTCGGGCTAGGGTTAGGGTTAGGGGACGGGGACGGTTTAGGGTCCATGTGAGGGTACGACAACGCTTGAGGGGGAGCGTACGTGTGAGGGCGCGGGTGAGCGTTAGCGTACGGGTTAGGATTAGGGGACGGGTGAGGGTCAGGCTTCGGGGAAGGGTTAGGGTTAGGGTTCGGGCTAGGGTTAGGGTTAGGGGACGGGGACGGTTTAGGGTCCAGGTGAGGGTACGACAACGCTTGAGGGGGAGCGTACGTGTGAGGGCGCAGGTTAGCGTTAGCGTACGGGTTAGGATTAGGGGACGGGTGAGGGTCAGGCTTCGGGGAAGGGTTAGGGTTAGGGTTCGGGCTAGGGTTAGGGTTAGGGGACGGGGACGGTTTAGGGTCCAGGTGAGGGTACGACAACGCTTGAGGGGGAGCGTACGTGTGAGGGCGCGGGTGAGCGTTAGCGTACGGGTTAGGATTAGGGGACGGGTGAGGGTCAGGCTTCGGGGAAGTGTTAGGGTTAGGGTTCGGGCTAGGGTTAGGGTTAGGGGACGGGGACGGTTTAGGGTCCAGGTGAGGGTACGACAACGCTTGAGGGGGAGCGTACGTGTGACGGCGCAGCTTAGCATTAGCGTACGGGTTAGGATTAGGGGACGGGTGAGGGTCAGGCTTCGGGGATGTGTTAGGGTTAGGGTTCGGGCTAGGGTTAGATTTAGGGGACGGGGACGGTTTAGGGTCCAGGTGAGGGTACGACAACGCTTGAGGGGGAGCGTACGTGTGAGGGCGCGGGTGAGCGTTAGCGTACGGGTTAGGATTAGGGGACGGGTGAGGGTCAGGCTTCGGGGAAGGGTTAGGGTTAGGGTTCGGGCTAGGGTTAGGGTTAGGGGACGGGGACGGTTTAGGGTCCAGGTGAGGGTACGACAACGCTTGAGGGGGAGCGTACGTGTGAGGGCGCAGGTTAGCGTTAGCGTACGGGTTAGGATTAGGGGACGGGTGAGGGTCAGGCTTCGGGGAAGGGTTAGGGTTAGGGTTCGGGCTAGGGTTAGGGTTAGGGGACGGGGACTGTTTAGGGTCCAGGTGAGGGTACGACAACGCTTGAGGGGGAGCGTACGTGTGAGGGCGCGGGTTAGCGTTAGCGTACGGGTTAGGATTAGGGGACGTGTGAGGGTCAGGCTTCGGGGAAGGGTTAGGGTTAGGGTTCGGGCTAGGGTTAGGGTTAGGTGACGGGAACGGTTTAGGGTCCAGGTGAGGGTACGACAACGCTTGAGGGGGAGCGTACGTGTGAGGGCGCGGGCTAGCGTTAGCGTACGGGTTAGGATTAGGGGACGGGTGAGGGTCAGGCTTCGGGGAAGGGTTAGGGTTAGGGTTCGGGCTAGGGTTAGGGGATGGGGACGGTTTAGGGTCCAGGTGAGGGTACGACAACGCTTGAGGGGGAGCGTACGTGTGAGGGCGCGGGTTAGCGTTAGCGTACGGGTTAGGATTAGGGGACGGGTGAGGGTCAGGCTTCGGGGAAGTGTTAGGGTTAGGGTTCGGGCTAGGGTTAGGGTTAGGGGACGGGGACGGTTTAGGGTCCAGGTGAGGGTACGACAACGCTTGAGGGGGAGCGTACGTGTGAGGGCGCGGGTGAGCGTTAGCGTACGGGTTAGGATTAGGGGACGGGTGAGGGTCAGGCTTCGGGGAAGGTTTAGGGTTAGGGTTCGGGCTAGGGTTAGCGTTAGGGGACGGGGACGGTTTAGGGTCCAGGTGAGGGTACGACAACGCTTGAGGGGGAGCGTACGTGTGAGGGCGCGGGTGAGCGTTAGCGTACGGGTTAGGATTAGGGGACGGGTGAGGGTCAGGCTTCGGGGTAGGGTTAGGGTTAGGGTTCGGGCTAGGGTTAGGGTTAGGGGACGGGGACGGTTTAGGGTCCAGGTGAGGGTACGACAACGCTTGAGGGGGAGCGTACGTGTGAGGGCGCAGGTGAGCGTTAGCGTACGGGTTAGGATTAGGGGATGGGTGAGGGTCAGGCTTCGGGGAAGGGTTAGGGTTAGGGTTCGGGCTAGGGTTAGGGTTAGGGGATGGGGACGGTTTAGGGTCCAGGTGAGGGTACGACAACGCTTGAGGGGGAGCGTACGTGTGAGGGCGCGGGTTAGTGTTAGCGTATGGGTTAGGATTAGGGGACGGGTGAGTGTCAGGCTTTGGGGTAGGGTTAGGGTTAGGGTTCGGGCTAGGGTTAGGGTTAGGGGACGGGGACGGTTTAGGGTCCAGGTGAGGGTACGACAACGCTTGAGGGGGAGCGTACGTGTGAGGGCGCGGGCTAGCGTTAGCGTACGGGTTAGGATTAGGGGACGGGTGAGGGTCAGGCTTCGGGGAAGTGTTAGGGTCAGTTTTCGGGCTAGGGTTAGGGGACGGGGACTGTTTAGGGTCTAGGTGAGGGTACGACAACGCTTGAGGGGGAGCGTACGTGTGAGGGCGCGGGTTAGCGTTAGCGTACGGGTTAGGATTAGGGGACGGGTGAGGGTCAGGCTTCGGGGTAGGGTTAGGGTTAGGGTTCGGGCTAGGGTTAGGGTTAGGGGACGGGGACGGTTTAGGGTCCAGGTGAGGGTACGACAACACTTGAGGGGGAGTGTACGTGTGAGGGCGCGGGTTAGCGTTAGCGTACGGGTTAGGATTAGGGGACGGGTGAGGGTCAGGCTTCGGGGAAGGGTTAGGGTTAGGGTTCGGGCTAGGGTTAGGGTTAGGGGACGGGGACGGTTTAGGGTCCAGGTGAGGGTACGACAACGCTTGAGGGGGAGCGAACGTGTGAGGGCGCGGGTGAGCGTTAGCGTACGGGTTAGGATTAGGGGACGGGTGAGGGTCAGGCTTCGGGGAAGGGTTAGGGTTAGGGTTCGGGCTAGGGTTAGGGTTAGGGGACGGGGACGGTTTAGGGTCCAGGTGAGGGTACGACAACGCTTGAGGGGGAGCGTACGTGTGAGGGCGCGGGTTAGCGTTAGCGTACGGGTTAGGATTAGGGGACGGGTGAGGGTCAGGCTTCGGGGAAGGGTTAGGGTTAGGGTTCGGGCTAGGGTTAGGGTTAGGGGACGGGGACGGTTTAGGGTCCAAGTGAGGGTACGACAACGCTTGAGGGGGAGCGTACGTGTGAGGGCGCGGGTGAGCGTTAGCGTACGGGTTAGGATTAGGGGACGGGTGAGGGTCAGGCTTCGGGGAAGGGTTAGGGTTAGGGTTCGGGCTAGGGTTAGGGTTAGGGGACGGGGACGGTTTAGGGTCCAGGTGAGGGTACGACAACGCTTGAGGGGGAGCGTACGTGTGAGGGCGCGGGTTAGCGTTAGCGTACGGGTTAGGATTAGGGGACGTGTGAGGGTCAGGCTTCGGGGAAGGGTTAGGGTTAGGGTTCGGGCTAGGGTTAGGGTTAGGGGACGGCGACGGTTTAGGGTCCAGGTGAGGGTACGACAACGCTTGAGGGGGAGCGTACGTGTGAGGGCGCAGGTTAGCGTTAGCGTACGGGTTAGGATTAGGGGACGGGTGAGGGTCAGGCTTCAGGGAAAGGTTAGGGTTAGGGTTCAGGCTAGGGTTAGGGTTAGGGGACGGGGACGGTTTAGGGTCCAGGTGAGGGTACGACAACGCTTGAGGGGGAGCGTATGTGTGAGGGCGCGGGTTAGCGTTAGCGTACGGGTTAGGATTAGGGGACGGGTGAGGGTCAGGCTTCGGGGTAGGGTTAGGGTTAGGGTTCGGGCTAGGGTTAAGGTTAGGGGACGGGGACGGTTTAGGGTCCAGGTGAGGGTACGACAACGCTTGAGGGGGAGCGTACGTGTGAGGGCGCGGGCTAGCGTTAGCGTACGTGTTAGGATTAGGGGACGGGTGAGGGTCAGGCTTAGGGGAAGGGTTAGGGTTAGGGTTCGGGCTAGGGTTAGGGTTAGGGGACGGGGACGGTGTAGGGTCCAAGTGAGGGTACGACAACGCTTGAGGGGGAGCGTACGTGTGAGGGCGTGGGTTAGCGTTAGCGTACGGGTGAGGATTAGGGGACGGGTGAGGGTCAGGCTTCGGGGAAGGCTTAGGGTTAGGGTTCAGGCTAGGGTTAGGGTTAGGGGACGGGGACGGTTTAGGGTCCAGGTGAGGGTACGACAACGCTTGAGGGGGAGCGTACGTGTGAGGGCGCGGGTGAGCGTTAGCGTACGGGTTAGGATTAGGGGACGGGTGAGGGTCAGGCTTCGGGGTAGGGTTAGGGTTAGGGTTCGGGCTAGGGTTAGGGTTGGGGGACAGGGACGGTTTAGGGTCCAGGTGAGGGTACGACAACACTTGAGGGGGAGCGTACGTGTGAGGGCGCGGGTGAGCGTTAGCGTACGGGTTAGGATTAGGGCACGGGTGAGGGTCAGGCTTCGGGGAAGGGTTAGGGTTAGGGTTCGGGCTAGGGTTAGGGTTAGGGGACGGGGACGGTTTAGGGTCCAGGTGAGGGTACGACAACGCTTGAGGGGGAGCGTACGTGTCAGGGCGCGGGTTACCGTTAGCGTACGGGTTAGGATTAGGGGACGGGTGAGGGTCAGGCTTCGGGGAAGGGTTAGGGTTAGGGTTCGGGCTAGGGTTAGGGTTAGTTGACGGGGACGGTTTAGGGTCCAGGTGAGGGTACAACAACGCTTGAGGGGGAGCGTACGTGCGAGGGCGCGGGTTAGCGTTAGCGTACGGGTTAGGATTAGGGGACGGGTGAGGGTCAGGCTTCGGGGAAGGGTTAGGGTTAGGGTTCGGGCTAGGGTTAGGGTTAGGGGACGGGGACGGTTTAGGGTCCAGGTGAGGGTACGACAACGCTTGAGGGGGAGCGTACGTGTGAGGGCGCGGGTTAGCGTTAGCGTACGGGTTAGGATTAGGGGACGGGTGAGGGTCAGGCTTCGGGGTAGGGTTAGGGTTAGGGTTCGGGCTAGGGTTAGGGTTAGGGGACGGGGACGGTTGAGGGTCCAGGTGAGGGTACGACAACGCTTGAGGGGGAGCGTACGTGTGAGGTCGCGGGCTAGCGTTAGCGTACGGGTTAGGATTAGGGGACGGGTGAGGGTTAGGCTTCGGGGAAGGGTTAGGGTTAGGGTTCGGGCTAGGGTTAGGGTTAGGGGACGGGGACGGTTTAGGGTCCAGGTGAGGGTACGACAACGCTTGAGGGGGAGCGTACGTGTGAGGGCGCGGGTTAGCGTTAGCGTACGGGTTAGGATTAGGGGACGGGTGAGGGTCAGGCTTCGGGGAAGTGTTACGGTTAGGGTTCGGGCTAGGGTTAGATTTAGGGGACGGGGACGGTTTAGGGTCCAGGTGAGGGTACGACAACGCTTGAGGGGGAGCGTACGTGTGAGGGCGCGGGTTAGCGTTAGCGTACGGGTTAGGATTATGGGACGGGTGAGGGTCAGGCTTCGGGGAAGGGTTAGGGTTAGGGTTCGGCCTAGGGTTAGGGTTAGGGGACGGGGACGGTTTAGGGTCCAGGTGAGGGTACGACAACGCTTGAGGGGGAGCGTACGTGTGAGGGCGCGGGTTAGCGTTAGCTTACGGGTTAGGATTAGGGGACGGGTGAGGGTCAGGCTTCGGGGAAGGGTTAGGGTTAGGGTTCGGGCTAGGGTTAGGGTTAGGGGACGGGGACGGTTTAGGGTCCAGGTGAGGGTACGACAACGCTTGAGGGGGAGCGTACGTGTGAGGGCGCGGTTTAGCGTTAGCGTACGGGTTAGGATTAGGGGACGGGTGAGGGTCAGGCTTCGGGGAAGTGTTAGGGTTAGGGTTCGGGCTAGGGTTAGGGTTAGGGGACGGGGACGGTTTAGGGTCCAGGTGAGGGTACGACAACGCTTGAGGGGGAGCGTACGTGTGAGGGCGCGGGTTAGTGTTAGCGTACGGGTTAGGATTAGGGTACGGGTGAGAGTCAGGCTTCGGGGAAGGGTTAGGGTTAGGGTTCGGGCTAGGGTTAGGGTTAGGGGACGGGGACGGTTTAGGGTCCAGGTGAGGGTACGACAACGCTTGAGGGGGAGCGTACGTGTGAGGGCGCGGGTTAGCGTTAGCGTACGGGTTAGGATTAGGGGACGGGTGAGGGTCAGGCTTCGGGGTAGGGTTAGGGTTAGGGTTCGGGCTAGGGTTAGGGTTAGGGGACGGGGACGGTTGAGGGTCCAGGTGAGGGTACGACAACGCTTGAGGGGGAGCGTACGTGTGAGGTCGCGGGCTAGCGTTAGCGTACGGGTTAGGATTAGGGGACGGGTGAGGGTTAGGCTTCGGGGAAGGGTTAGGGTTAGGGTTCGGGCTAGGGTTAGGGTTAGGGGACGGGGACGGTTTAGGGTCCAGGTGAGGGTACGACAACGCTTGAGGGGGAGCGTACGTGTGAGGGCGCGGGTTAGCGTTAGCGTACGGGTTAGGATTAGGGGACGGGTGAGGGTCAGGCTTCGGGGAAGTGTTACGGTTAGGGTTCGGGCTAGGGTTAGATTTAGGGGACGGGGACGGTTTAGGGTCCAGGTGAGGGTACGACAACGCTTGAGGGGGAGCGTACGTGTGAGGGCGCGGGTTAGCGTTAGCGTACGGGTTAGGATTAGGGGACGGGTGAGGGTCAGGCTTCGGGGAAGGGTTAGGGTTAGGGTTCGGCCTAGGGTTAGGGTTAGGGGACGGGGACGGTTTAGGGTCCAGGTGAGGGTACGACAACGCTTGAGGGGGAGCGTACGTGTGAGGGCGCGGGTTAGCGTTAGCTTACGGGTTAGGATTAGGGGACGGGTGAGGGTCAGGCTTCGGGGAAGGGTTAGGGTTAGGGTTCGGGCTAGGGTTAGGGTTAGGGGACGGGGACGGTTTAGGGTCCAGGTGAGGGTACGACAACGCTTGAGGGGGAGCGTACGTGTGAGGGCGCGGGTTAGCGTTAGCGTACGGGTTAGGATTAGGGGACGGGTGAGGGTCAGGCTTCGGGGAAGTGTTAGGGTTAGGGTTCGGGCTAGGGTTAGGGTTAGGGGACGGGGACGGTTTAGGGTCCAGGTGAGGGTACGACAACGCTTGAGGGGGAGCGTACGTGTGAGGGCGCGGGTTAGTGTTAGCGTACGGGTTAGGATTAGGGTACGGGTGAGAGTCAGGCTTCGGGGAAGGGTTAGGGTTAGGGTTCGGGCTAGGGTTAGGGTTAGGGGACGGGGACGGTTTAGGGTCCAGGTGAGGGTACGACAACGCTTGAGGGGGAGCGTACGTGTGAGGGCGCGGGTTAGCGTTAGCGTACGGGTTAGGATTAGGGGACGGGTGAGGGTCAGGCTTCGGTGTAGGGTTAGGGTTAGGTTTCGGGCTAGGGTTAGGGTTAGGGCACGGGGACGGTTTAGGGTCCAGGTGAGGGTACTACAACGCTTGAGGGGGAGCGTACGTGTGAGGGCGCGGGTGAGCGTTAGCGTACGGGTTAGGATTAGGGGACGGGTGAGGGTCAGGCTTCGGGGTAGGGTTAGGGTTAGGGTTCGGGCTAGGGTTAGGGTTAGGGGACGGGGACGGTTTAGGGTCCAGGTGAGGGTAGGACAACGCTTGAGGGGGAGCGTACGTGTGACAGCGCGGCTTAGCGTTAGCGTACGGGTTAGGATTAGGGGACGGGTGAGGGTCAGGCTTCGGGGATGTGTTAGGGTTAGGGTTCGGAATAGGGTTAGATTTAGGGGACGGGGACGGTTTAGGGTCCAGGTGAGGGTACGACAACGCTTGAGGGGGAGCGTACGTGTGAGGGCGCGGGTGAGCGTTAGCGTACGGGTTAGGATTAGGGGACGGGTGAGGGTCAGGCTTCGGGGAAGGGTTAGGGTTAGGGTTCGGGCTAGGGTTAGGGTTAGGGGACGGGGACAGGTTTAGGGTTCAGGTGAGGGTACGACAACGCGTGAGGGGGAGCGTACGTGTGAGGGCGCGGGTTAGCGTTAGCGTACGGGTTAGGATTAGGGGACGAGTGAGGGTCAGGCTTCGGGGAAGGGTTAGGGTTAGGGTTCGGGCTAGGGTTAGGGTTAGGGGACGGGGACGGTTTAGGGTCCAGGTGAGGGTACGACAACGCTTGAGGGCGAGCGTACGTGTGGGGGCGCGGGTGAGCGTTAGCGTACGGGTTAGGATTAGGGGACGGGTGAGGGTCAGGCTTCGGGGAAGGGTTAGGGTTCGGGTTCGGGCTAGGGTTAGGGTTAGGGGACGGGGACGGTTTAGGGTCCAGGTGAGGGTACGACAACGCTTGAGGGGGAGCGTACGTGTGAGGGCGCGGGTGAGCGTTATCGTACGGGTTAGGATTAGGGGACGGGTGAGGGTCAGGCTTCGGGGAAGGGTTAGGGTTAGGGTTCGGGCTAGGGTTAGGGTTAGGGGACGGGGACGGTTTAGGGTCCAGGTGAGGGTACGACAACGCTTGAGGGGGAGCGAACGTGTGAGGGCGCGGGTGAGCGTTAGCGTACGGGTTAGGATTAGGGGACGGGTGAGGGTCAGGCTTCGGGGAAGGGTTAGGGTTAGGGTTCGGGCTAGGGTTAGGGTTAGGGGACGGGGACGGTTTAGGGTCCAGGTGAGGGTACGACAACGCTTGAGGGGGAGCGTACGTGTGAGGGCGCGGGTTAGCGTTAGCGTACGGGTTAGGATTAGGGGACGGGTGAGGGTCAGGCTTCGGGGAAGGGTTAGGGTTAGGGTTCGGGCTAGGGTTAGGGTTAGGGGACGGCGACGGTTTAGGGTCCAGGTGAGGGTACGACAACGCTTGAGGGGGAGCGTACGTGTGAGGGCGCGGGTTAGCGTTAGCGTACGGGTTAGGATTAGGGGACGGGTGAGGGTCAGGCTTCGGGGAAGGGTTAGGGTTAGGGTTCGGGCTAGGGTTAGGGTTAGGGGACGGGGACGGTTTAGGGTCCAGGTGAGGGTACGACAACGCTTGAGGGGGAGCGTATGTGTGAGGGCGCGGGTTAGCGTTAGCGTACGGGTTAGGATTAGGGGACGGGTGAGGGTCAGGCTTCGGGGTAGGGTTAGGGTTAGGGTTCGGGCTAGGGTTAGGGTTAGGGGACGGGGACGGTTTAGGGTCCAGGTGAGGGTACGACAACGCTTGAGGGGGAGCTTACGTGTGAGGGCGCGGGCTAGCGTTAGCGTACGTGTTAGGATTAGGGGATGGGTGAGGGTCAGGCTTCGGGGAAGGGTTAGGGTTAGGGTTCGGGCTAGGGTTAGGGTTAGGGGACGGGGACGGTTTAGGGTCCAGGTGAGGGTACGACAACGCTTGAGGGGGAGCGAACGTGTGAGGGCGCGGGTGAGCGTTAGCGTACGGGTTAGGATTAGGGGACGGGTGAGGGTCAGGCTTCGGGGAAGGGTTAGGGTTAGGGTTCGGGCTAGGGTTAGGGTTAGGGGACGGGGACGGTTTAGGGTCCAGGTGAGGGTACGACAACGCTTGAGGGGGAGCGAACGTGTGAGGGCGCGGGTGAGCGTTAGCGTACGGGTTAGGATTAGGGGACGGGTGAGGGTCAGGCTTCGGGGAAGGGTTAGGGTTAGGGTTCGGGCTAGGGTTAGGGTTACGGGACGGGGACGGTTTAGGGTCCAGGTGAGGGTACGACAACGCTTGAGGGGGAGCGTACGTGTGAGGGCGCGGGTTAGCGTTAGCGTACGGGTTAGGATTAGGGGACGGGTGAGGGTCAGGCTTCGGGGAAGGGTTAGGGTTAGGGTTCGGGCTAGGGTTAGGGTTAGGGGACGGCGACGGTTTAGGGTCCAGGTGAGGGTACGACAACGCTTGAGGGGGAGCGTACGTGTGAGGGCGCGGGTTAGCGTTAGCGTACGGGTTAGGATTAGGGGACGGGTGAGGGTCAGGCTTCGGGGAAGGGTTAGGGTTAGGGTTCGGGCTAGGGTTAGGGTTAGGGGACGGGGACGGTTTAGGGTCCAAGTGAGGGTACGACAACGCTTGAGGGGGAGCGTACGTGTGAGGGCGCGGGTGAGCGTTAGCGTACGGTTTAGGATTAGGGGACGGGTGAGGGTCAGGCTTCGGGGAAGGGTTAGGGTTAGGGTTCGGGCTAGGGTTAGGGTTAGGGGACGGGGACGGTTTAGGGTCCAGGTGAGGGTACGACAACGCTTGAGGGGGAGCGTACGTGTGAGGGCGCGGGTTAGCGTTAGCGTACGGGTTAGGATTAGGGGACGTGTGAGGGTCAGGCTTCGGGGAAGGGTTAGGGTTAGGGTTCGGGCTAGGGTTGGGTTAGGGGACGGCGACGGTTTAGGGTCCAGGTGAGGGTACGACAACGCTTGAGGGGGAGCGTACGTGTGAGGGCGCAGGTTAGCGTTAGCGTACGGGTTAGGATTAGGGGACGGGTGAGGGTCAGGCTTCAGGGAAAGGTTAGGGTTAGGGTTCAGGCTAGGGTTAGGGTTAGGGGACGGGGACGGTTTAGGGTCCAGGTGAGGGTACGACAACGCTTGAGGGGGAGCGTATGTGTGAGGGCGCGGGTTAGCGTTAGCGTACGGGTTAGGATTAGGGGACGGGTGAGGGTCAGGCTTCGGGGTAGGGTTAGGGTTAGGGTTCGGGCTAGGGTTAAGGTTAGGGGACGGGGACGGTTTAGGGTCCAGGTGAGGGTACGACAACGCTTGAGGGGGAGCGTACGTGTGAGGGCGCGGGCTAGCGTTAGCGTACGTGTTAGGATTAGGGGACGGGTGAGGGTCAGGCTTAGGGGAAGGGTTAGGGTTAGGGTTCGGGCTAGGGTTAGGGTTAGGGGACGGGGACGGTGTAGGGTCCAAGTGAGGGTACGACAACGCTTGAGGGGGAGCGTACGTGTGAGGGCGTGGGTTAGCGTTAGCGTACGGGTGAGGATTAGGGGACGGGTGAGGGTCAGGCTTCGGGGAAGGCTTAGGGTTAGGGTTCAGGCTAGGGTTAGGGTTAGGGGACGGGGACGGTTTAGGGTCCAGGTGAGGGTACGACAACGCTTGAGGGGGAGCGTACGTGTGAGGGCGCGGGTGAGCGTTAGCGTACGGGTTAGGATTAGGGGACGGGTGAGGGTCAGGCTTCGGGGTAGGGTTAGGGTTAGGGTTCGGGCTAGGGTTAGGGTTGGGGGACAGGGACGGTTTAGGGTCCAGGTGAGGGTACGACAACACTTGAGGGGGAGCGTACGTGTGAGGGCGCGGGTGAGCGTTAGCGTACGGGTTAGGATTAGGGCACGGGTGAGGGTCAGGCTTCGGGGAAGGGTTAGGGTTAGGGTTCGGGCTAGGGTTAGGGTTAGGGGACGGGGACGGTTTAGGGTCCAGGTGAGGGTACGACAACGCTTGAGGGGGAGCGTACGTGTGAGGGCGCGGGTTACCGTTAGCGTACGGGTTAGGATTAGGGGACGGGTGAGGGTCAGGCTTCGGGGAAGGGTTAGGGTTAGGGTTCGGGCTAGGGTTAGGGTTAGTTGACGGGGACGGTTTAGGGTCCAGGTGAGGGTACAACAACGCTTGAGGGGGAGCGTACGTGCGAGGGCGCGGGTTAGCGTTAGCGTACGGGTTAGGATTAGGGGACGGGTGAGGGTCAGGCTTCGGGGAAGGGTTAGGGTTAGGGTTCGGGCTAGGGTTAGGGTTAGGGGACGGGGACGGTTTAGGGTCCAGGTGAGGGTACGACAACGCTTGAGGGGGAGCGTACGTGTGAGGGCGCGGGTTAGCGTTAGCGTACGGGTTAGGATTAGGGGACGGGTGAGGGTCAGGCTTCGGGGTAGGGTTAGGGTTAGGGTTCGGGCTAGGGTTAGGGTTAGGGGACGGGGACGGTTGAGGGTCCAGGTGAGGGTACGACAACGCTTGAGGGGGAGCGTACGTGTGAGGTCGCGGGCTAGCGTTAGCGTAAGGGTTAGGATTAGGGGACGGGTGAGGGTTAGGCTTCGGGGAAGGGTTAGGGTTAGGGTTCGGGCTAGGGTTAGGGTTAGGGGACGGGGACGGTTTAGGGTCCAGGTGAGGGTACGACAACGCTTGAGGGGGAGCGTACGTGTGAGGGCGCGGGTTAGCGTTAGCGTACGGGTTAGGATTAGGGGACGGGTGAGGGTCAGGCTTCGGGGAAGTGTTACGGTTAGGGTTCGGGCTAGGGTTAGATTTAGGGGACGGGGACGGTTTAGGGTCCAGGTGAGGGTACGACAACGCTTGAGGGGGAGCGTACGTGTGAGGGCGCGGGTTAGCGTTAGCGTACGGGTTAGGATTAGGGGACGGGTGAGGGTCAGGCTTCGGGGAAGGGTTAGGGTTAGGGTTCGGCCTAGGGTTAGGGTTAGGGGACGGGGACGGTTTAGGGTCCAGGTGAGGGTACGACAACGCTTGAGGGGGAGCGTACGTTTGAGGGCGCGGGTTAGCGTTAGCTTACGGGTTAGGATTAGGGGACGGGTGAGGGTCAGGCTTCGGGGAAGGGTTAGGGTTAGGGTTCGGGCTAGGGTTAGGGTTAGGGGACGGGGACGGTTTAGGGTCCAGGTGAGGGTACGACAACGCTTGAGGGGGAGCGTACGTGTGAGGGCGCGGGTTAGCGTTAGCGTACGGGTTAGGATTAGGGGACGGGTGAGGGTCAGGCTTCGGGGAAGTGTTAGGGTTAGGGTTCGGGCTAGGGTTAGGGTTAGGGGACGGGGACGGTTTAGGGTCCAGGTGAGGGTACGACAACGCTTGAGGGGGAGCGTACGTGTGAGGGCGCGGGTTAGTGTTAGCGTACGGGTTAGGATTAGGGTACGGGTGAGAGTCAGGCTTCGGGGAAGGGTTAGGGTTAGGGTTCGGGCTAGGGTTAGGGTTAGGGGACGGGGACGGTTTAGGGTCCAGGTGAGGGTACGACAACGCTTGAGGGGGAGCGTACGTGTGAGGGCGCGGGTTAGCGTTAGCGTACGGGTTAGGATTAGGGGACGGGTGAGGGTCAGGCTTCGGTGTAGGGTTACGGTTAGGTTTCGGGCTAGGGTTAGGGTTAGGGTTAGGGCACGGGGACGGTTTAGGGTCCAGGTGAGGGTACTACAACGCTTGAGGGGGAGCGTACGTGTGAGGGCGCGGGTGAGCGTTAGCGTACGGGTTAGGATTAGGGGACGGGTGAGGGTCAGGCTTCGGGGTAGGGTTAGGGTTAGGGTTCGGGCTAGGGTTAGGGTTAGGGGACGGGGACGGTTTAGGGTCCAGGTGAGGGTAGGACAACGCTTGAGGGGGAGCGTACGTGTGACGGCGCGGCTTAGCGTTAGCGTACGGTTTAGGATTAGGGGACGGGTGAGGGTCAGGCTTCGGGGATGTGTTAGGGTTAGGGTTCGGAATAGGGTTAGATTTAGGGGACGGGGACGGTTTAGGGTCCAGGTGAGGGTACGACAACGCTTGAGGGGGAGCGTACGTGTGAGGGCGCGGGTGAGCGTTAGCGTACGGGTTAGGATTAGGGGACGGGTGAGGGTCAGGCTTCGGGGAAGGGTTAGGGTTAGGGTTCGGGCTAGGGTTAGGGTTAGGGGACGGGGACAGGTTTAGGGTTCAGGTGAGGGTACGACAACGCGTGAGGGGGAGCGTACGTGTGAGGGCGCGGGTTAGCGTTAGCGTACGGGTTAGGATTAGGGGACGGGTGAGGGTCAGGCTTCGGGGAAGGGTTAGGGTTCGGGTTCGGGCTAGGGTTAGGGTTAGGGGACGGGGACGGTGTAGGGTCCAAGTGAGGGTACGACAACGCTTGAGGGGGAGCGTACGTGTGAGGGCGTGGGTTAGCGTTAGCGTACGGGTGAGGATTAGGGGACGGGTGAGGGTCAGGCTTAGGGGAAGGCTTAGGGTTAGGGTTCAGGCTAGGGTTAGGGTTAGGGGACGGGGACGGTTTAGGGTCCAGGTGAGGGTACGACAACGCTTGAGGGGGAGCGTACGTGTGAGGGCGCGGGTGAGCGTTAGCGTACGGGTTAGGATTAGGGGACGGGTGAGGGTCAGGCTTCGGGGTAGGGTTAGGGTTAGGGTTCGGGCTAGGGTTAGGGTTGGGGGACAGGGACGGTTTAGGGTCCAGGTGAGGGTACGACAACACTTGAGGGGGAGCGTACGTGTGAGGGCGCGGGTGAGCGTTAGCGTACGGGTTAGGATTAGGGGACGGGTGAGGGTCAGGCTTCGGGGAAGGGTTAGGGTTAGGGTTCGGGCTAGGGTTAGGGTTAGGGGACGGGGACGGTTTAGGGTCCAGGTGAGGGTACGACAACGCTTGAGGGGGAGCGTACGTGTGAGGGCGCGGGTTACCGTTAGCGTACGGGTTAGGATTAGGGGACGGGTGAGGGTCAGGCTTCGGGGAAGGGTTAGGGTTAGGGTTCGGGCTAGGGTTAGGGTTAGTTGACGGGGACGGTTTAGGGTCCAGGTGAGGGTACAACAACGCTTGAGGGGGAGCGTACGTGCGAGGGCGCGGGTTAGCGTTAGCGTACGGGTTAGGATTAGGGGACGGGTGAGGGTCAGGCTTCGGGGAAGGGTTAGGGTTAGGGTTCGGGCTAGGGTTAGGGTTAGGGGACGGGGACGGTTTAGGGTCCAGGTGAGGGTACGACAACGCTTGAGGGGGAGCGTACGTGTGAGGGCGCGGGTTAGCATTAGCGTACGGGTTAGGATTAGGGGACGGGTGAGGGTCAGGCTTCGGGGTAGGGTTAGGGTTAGGGTTCGGGCTAGGGTTAGGGTTAGGGGACGGGGACGGTTGAGGGTCCAGGTGAGGGTACGACAACGCTTGAGGGGGAGCGTACGTGTGAGGTCGCGGGCTAGCGTTAGCGTACGGGTTAGGATTAGGGGACGGGTGAGGGTTAGGCTTCGGGGAAGGGTTAGGGTTAGGGTTCGGGCTAGGGTTAGGGTTAGGGGACGGGGACGGTTTAGGGTCCAGGTGAGGGTACGACAACGCTTGAGGGGGAGCGTACGTGTGAGGGCGCGGGCTAGCGTTAGCGTACGGGTTAGGATTAGGGGACGGGTGAGGGTCAGGCTTCGGGGAAGTGTTACGGTTAGGGTTCGGGCTAGGGTTAGATTTAGGGGACGGGGACGGTTTAGGGTCCAGGTGAGGGTACGACAACGCTTGAGGGGGAGCGTACGTGTGAGGGCGCGGGTTAGCGTTAGCGTACGGGTTAGGATTAGGGGACGGGTGAGGGTCAGGCTTCGGGGAAGGGTTAGGGTTAGGGTTCGGCCTAGGGTTAGGGTTAGGGGACGGGGACGGTTTAGGGTCCAGGTGAGGGTACGACAACGCTTGAGGGGGAGCGTACGTGTGAGGGCGCGGGTTAGCGTTAGCTTACGGGTTAGGATTAGGGGACGGGTGAGGGTCAGGCTTCGGGGAAGGGTTAGGGTTAGGGTTCGGGCTAGGGTTAGGGTTAGGGGACGGGGACGGTTTAGGGTCCAGGTGAGGGTACGACAACGCTTGAGGGGGAGCGTACGTGTGAGGGCGCGGGTTAGCGTTAGCGTACGGGTTAGGATTAGGGGACGGGTGAGGGTCAGGCTTCGGGGAAGTGTTAGGGTTAGGGTTCGGGCTAGGGTTAGGGTTAGGGGACGGGGACGGTTTAGGGTCCAGGTGAGGGTACGACAACGCTTGAGGGGGAGCGTACGTGTGAGGGCGCGGGTTAGTGTTAGCGTACGGGTTAGGATTAGGGTACGGGTGAGAGTCAGGCTTCGGGGAAGGGTTAGGGTTAGGGTTCGGGTTAGGGTTAGGGTTAGGGGACGGGGACGGTTTAGGGTCCAGGTGAGGGTACGACAACACTTGAGGGGGAGCGTACGTGTGAGGGCGCGGGTTAGCGTTAGCGTACGGGTTAGGATTAGGGGACGGGTGAGGGTCAGGCTTCGGTGTAGGGTTAGGGTTAGGTTTCGGGCTAGGGTTAGGGTTAGGGTTAGGGCACGGGGACGGTTTAGGGTCCAGGTGAGGGTACTACAACGCTTGAGGGGGAGCGTACGTGTGAGGGCGCGGGTGAGCGTTAGCGTACGGGTTAGGATTAGGGGACGGGTGAGGGTCAGGCTTCGGGGTAGGGTTAGGGTTAGGGTTCGGTCTAGGGTTAGGGTTAGGGGACGGGGACGGTTTAGGGTCCAGGTGAGGGTAGGACAACGCTTGAGGGGGAGCGTACGTGTGACGGCGCGGCTTAGCGTTAGCGTACGGGTTAGGATTAGGGGACGGGTGAGGGTCAGGCTTCGGGGATGTGTTAGGGTTAGGGTTCGGAATAGGGTTAGATTTAGGGGACGGGGACGGTTTAGGGTCCAGGTGAGGGTACGACAACGCTTGAGGGGGAGCGTACGTGTGAGGGCGCGGGTGAGCGTTAGCGTACGGGTTAGGATTAGGGGACGGGTGAGGGTCAGGCTTCGGGGAAGGGTTAGGGTTAGGGTTCGGGCTAGGGTTAGGGTTAGGGGACGGGGACAGGTTTAGGGTTCAGGTGAGGGTACGACAACGCGTGAGGGGGAGCGTACGTGTGAGGGCGCGGGTTAGCGTTAGCGTACGGGTTAGGATTAGGGGACGAGTGAGGGTCAGGCTTCGGGGAAGGGTTAGGGTTAGGGTTCGGGCTAGGGTTAGGGTTAGGGGACGGGGACGGTTTAGGGTCCAGGTGAGGGTACGACAACGCTTGAGGGGGAGCGTACGTGTGGGGGCGCGGGTGAGCGTTAGCGTACGGGTTAGGATTAGGGGACGGGTGAGGGTCAGGCTTCGGGGAAGGGTTAGGGTTCGGGTTCGGGCTAGGGTTAGGGTTAGGGGACGGGGACGGTTTAGGGTCCAGGTGAGGGTACGACAACGCTTGAGGGGGAGCGTACGTGTGAGGGCGCGGGTGAGCGTTAGCGTACGGGTTAGGATTAGGGGACGGGTGAGGGTCAGGCTTCGGGGAAGGGTTAGGGTTAGGGTTCGGGCTAGGGTTAGGGTTAGGGGACGGGGACGGTTTAGGGTCCAGGTGAGGGTACGACAACGCTTGAGGGTGAGCGTACGTGTGAGGGCGCGGGTTAGCGTTAGCGTACGGGTTAGGATTAGGGGACGGGTGAGGGTCAGGCTTCGGGGAAGTGTTAGGGTTAGGGTTCGGGCTAGGGTTAGGGTTAGGGGACGGGGACGGTTTAGGGTCCAGGTGAGGGTACGACAAAGCTTGAGGGGGCGCGTACGTGTGAGGGCGCGGGTTAGCGTTAGCGTACGGGTTAGGATTAGGGGACGGGTGAGGGTCAGGCTTCGGGGAAGGGTTAGGGTTAGGGTTCGGGCTAGGGTTAGGGTTAGGGGACGGGGACGGTTTAGCGTCCAGGTGAGTGTACGACAACGCTTGAGGGGGAGCCTACGTGTGAGGGCGCGGGTGAGCGTTAGCGTACGGGTTAGGATTAGGGGACGGGTGAGGGTCAGGCTTCGGGGTAGGGTTAGGGTTAGGGTTCGGGCTAGGGTTAGGGTTAGGGGACGGGGACGGTTTAGGGTCCAGGTGAGGGTACGACAACGCTTGAGGGGGAGCGTACGTGTGAGGGCGCGGGCTAGCGTTAGCGTACGGGTTAGGATTAGGGGACGGGTGAGGGTCAGGCTTCGGGGAAGGGTTAGGGTTAGGGTTCGGGCTAGGGTTAGGGTTAGGGGACGGGGACGGTTTAGGGTCCAGGTGAGGGTACGACAACGCTTGAGGGGGAGCGTACGTGTGAGGGCGCGGGTTAGCGTTAGCGTACGGGTTAGGATTAGGGGACGGGTGAGGGTCAGGCTTCGGGGAAGGGTTAGGGTTAGGGTTCGGGCTAGGGTTAGGGTTAGGGGACGGGGACGGTTTCGGGTCCAGGTGAGGGTACGACAACGCTTGAGGGGGAGCCTACGTGTGAGGGCGCGGGTGAGCGTTAGCGTACGGGTTAGGATTAGGGGACGGGTGAGGGTCAGGCTTCGGGGTAGGGTTAGGGTTAGGGTTCGGGCTAGGGTTAGGGTTAGGGGACGGGGACGGTTTAGGGTCCAGTTGAGGGTACGACAACGCTTGAGGGGGAGCGTACGTGTGAGGGCGCGGGTGAGCGTTAGCGTACGGGTTAGGATTAGGGGACGGGTGAGGGTCAGGCTTCGGGGAAGGGTTAGGGTTAGGGTTCGGGGTAGGGTTAGATTTAGGGGACGGGGACGGTTTAGGGTCTAGGTGAGGGTACGACAACGCTTGAGGGGGAGCGTACGTGTGAGGGCGCGGGTGAGCGTTAGCGTACGGGTTAGGATTAGGGGACGGGTGAGGGTCAGGCTTCGGGGAAGGGTTAGGGTTAGGGTTCGGGCTAGGGTTAGGGGACGGGGACGGTTTAGGGTCCAGGTGAGGGTACGACAACGCTTGAGGGGGAGCGTACGTGTGAGGGCGCGGGTTAGCGTTAGCGTACGGGTTAGGATTAGGGGACGTGTGAGGGTCAGGCTTCGGGGAAGGGTTAGGGTTAGGGTTCGGGCTAGGGTTAGGGTTAGGGGACAGGGACGGTTTAGGGTCCAGGTGAGGGTACGACAACGCTTGAGGGGGAGCGTACGTGTGAGGGCGCGGGTGAGCGTTAGCGTACGGGTTATGATTAGGGGACGGGTGAGGGTCAGGCTTCGGGGAAGGGTTAGGGTTAGGGTTCGGGCTAGGGTTAGGGTTAGGGGACGGGGACGGTTTAGGGTCCATGTGAGGGTACGACAACGCTTGAGGGGGAGCGTACGTGTGAGGGCGCGGGTGAGCGTTAGCGTACGGGTTAGGATTAGGGGACGGGTGAGGGTCAGGCTTCGGGGAAGGGTTAGGGTTAGGGTTCGGGCTAGGGTTAGGGTTAGGGGACGGGGACGGTTTAGGGTCCAGGTGAGGGTACGACAACGCTTGAGGGGGAGCGTACGTGTGAGGGCGCAGGTTAGCGTTAGCGTACGGGTTAGGATTAGGGGACGGGTGAGGGTCAGGCTTCGGGGAAGGGTTAGGGTTAGGGTTCGGGCTAGGGTTAGGGTTAGGGGACGGGGACGGTTTAGGGTCCAGGTGAGGGTACGACAACGCTTGAGGGGGAGCGTACGTGTGAGGGCGCGGGTGAGCGTTAGCGAACGGGTTAGGATTAGGGGACGGGTGAGAGTCAGGCTTCGAGGAAGGGTTAGGGTTAGGGTTCGGGCTAGGGTTAGCGTTAGGGGACGGGGACGGTTTAGGGTCCAGGTCAGGGTACGACAACGCTTGAGGGGGAGCGTACGTGTGAGGGCGCGGGTGAGCGTTAGCGTACGTGTTAGGATTAGGGGATGGGTGAGGGTCAGGCTTCGGGGTAGGGTTAGGGTTAGGGTTCGGGCTAGGGTTAGGGTTAGGGGACGGGGACGGTTTAGGGTCCAGGTGAGGGTAGGACAACGCTTGAGGGGGAGCGTACGTGTGACGGCGCGGCTTAGCATTAGCGTACAGGTTAGGATTAGGGGACGGGTGAGGGTCAGGCTTCGGGGATGTGTTAGGGTTAGGGTTCGGGCTAGGGTTAGATTTAGGGGACGGGGACGGTTTAGGGTCCAGGTGAGGGTACGACAACGCTTGAGGGGGAGCGTACGTGTGAGGGCGCGGGTGAGCGTTAGCGTACGGGTTAGGATTAGGGGACGGGTGAGGGTCAGGCTTCGGGGAAGGGTTAGGGTTAGGGTTCGGGCTAGGGTTAGGGTTAGGGGACGGGGACGGTTTAGGGTCCAGGTGAGGGTACAACAACGCTTGAGGGGGAGCGTACGTGTGAGGGCGCGGGTGAGCGTTAGCGTACGGGTTAGGATTAGGGGATGGGTGAGGGTCAGGCTTCGGGGAAGGGTTAGGGTTAGGGTTCGGGCTAGGGTTAGGGTTAGGGGACGGGGACGGTTTAGGGTCCAGGTGAGGGTACGACAACGCTTGAGGGGGAGCGTACGTGTGCGGGCGCGGGTTAGCGTTAGCGTACGGGTTAGGATTAGGGGACGGGTGAGGGTCAGGCTTCGGGGAAGGGTTAGGGTTAGGGTTCGGGCTAGGGTTAGGGTTAGGGGATGGGAACGGTTTAGGATCCAGGTGAGGGTACGACAACGCTTGAGGGGGAGCGTACGTGTGAGGGCGCGGGCTAGCGTTAGCGTACGGGTTAGGATTAGGGGACGGGTGAGGGTCAGGCTTCGGGGAAGGGTTAGGGTTAGGGTTCGGGCTAGGGTTAGGGTTAGGGGACGGGGACGGTTTACGGTCCAGGTGAGGGTACGACAACGCTTGAGGGGGAGCGTACGTGTGAGGGCGCGGGTGAGCGTTAGCGTACGGGTTAGGATTAGGGGACGGGTGAGGGTCAGGCTTCGGGGTAGGGTTAGGGTTAGGGTTCGGGCTAGGGTTAGGTTTAGGGGACAGGGACGGTTTAGGGTCCAGGTGAGGGTACGACAACGCTTGAGGGGGAGCGTACGTGTGAGGGCGCGGGTGAGCGTTAGCGTACGGGTTAGGATTAGGGGACGGGTGAGGGTCAGGCTTCGGGGAAGTGTTAGGGTTAGGGTTCGGGCTAGGGTTAGGGTTAGGGGACGGGGACGGTTTAGGGTCCAGGTGAGGGTACGACAACGCTTGAGGGGGAGCGTACGTGTGAGGGCGCGGGTTAGCGTTAGCGTACGGGTTAGGATTAGGGGACGTGTGAGGGTCAGGCTTCGGGGAAGGGTTAGGGTTAGGGTTCGGGCTAGGGTTAGGGTTAGGGGACGGCGACGGTTTAGGGTCCAGGTGAGGGTACGACAACGCTTGAGGGGGAGCGTACATGTGAGGGCGCGGGTTAGCGTTAGCGTACGGGTTAGGATTAGGGGACGGGTGAGGGTCAGGCTTCGGGGAAGGGTTAGGGTTAGGGTTCAGGCTAGGGATAGGGTTAGGGGACGGGGACGGTTTAGGGTCCAGGTGAGTGTACGACAACGCTTGAGGTGGAGCGTATGTGTGAGGGCGCGGGTTAGCGTTAGCGTACGGGTTAGGATTAGGGGACGGGTGAGGGTCAGGCTTCGGGGTAGGGTTAGGGTTAGGGTTCGGGCTAGGGTTAAGGTTAGGGGACGGGGACGGTTTAGGGTCCAGGTGAGGGTACGACAACGCTTGAGGGGGAGCGTACGTGTGAGGGCGCGGGCTAGCGTTAGCGTACGTGTTAGGATTAGGGGACGGGTGAGGGTCAGGCTTAGGGGAAGGGTTAGGGTTAGGGTTCGGACTAGGGTTAGGGTTAGGGGACGGGGACGGTGTAGGGTCCAAGTGAGGGTACGACAACGCTTGAGGGGGAGCGTACGTGTTAGGGCGTGGGTTAGCGTTAGCGTACGGGTGAGGATTAGGGGACGGGTGAGGGTCAGGCTTCGGGGAAGGCTTAGGGTTAGGGTTCAGGCTAGGGTTAGGGTTAGGGGACGGGGACGGTTTAGGGTCCAGGTGAGGGTACGAAAACGCTTGAGGGGGAGCGTACGTGTGAGGGCGCGGGTGAGCGTTAGCGTACGGGTTAGGATTAGGGGACGGGTGAGGGTCAGGCTTCGGGGTAGGGTTAGGGTTAGGGTTCGGGCTAGGGTTAGGATTGGGGGACAGGGACGGTTTAGGGTCCAGGTGAGGGTACGACAACACTTGAGGGGGAGCGTACGTGTGAGGGCGCGGGTGAGCGTTAGCGTACGGGTTAGGATTAGGGCACGGGTGAGGGTCAGGCTTCGGGGAAGGGTTAGGGTTAGGGTTCGGGCTAGGGTTAGGGTTAGGGGACGGGGACGGTTTAGGGTCCAGGTGAGGGTACGACAACGCTTGAGGGGGAGCGTACGTGTGAGGGCGCGGGTTACCGTTAGCGTACGGGTTAGGATTAGGGGACGGGTGAGGGTCAGGCTTCGGGGAAGGGTTAGGGTTAGGGTTCGGGCTAGGGTTAGGGTTAGTTGACGGGGACGGTTTAGGGTCCAGGTGAGGGTACGACAACGCTTGAGGGGGAGCGTACGTGTGAGGGCGCGGGTTAGCGTTAGCGTACGGGTTAGGATTAGGGGACGGATGAGGGTCAGGCTTCGGGGAAGGGTTAGGGTTAGGGTTCGGGCTAGGGTTAGGGTTAGGAGACGGGGACGGTTTAGGGTCCAGGTGAGGGTACGACAACGCTTGAGGGGGAGCGTACGTGTGAGGGCGCGGGTGAGCGTTAGCGTACGGGTTAGGATTAGGGGACGGGTGAGGGTCAGGCTTCGGGGAAGGGTTAGGGTTAGGGTTCGGGCTAGGGTTAGGGTTAGGGGACGGGGACGGTTTAGGGTCCAGGTGAGGGTACGACAACGCTTGAGGGGGAGCGTAAGTGTGAGGGCGCGGGCTAGCGTTAGCGTACGGGTTAGGATTAGGGGACGGGTGAGGGTCAGGCTTCGGGGAAGGGTTAGGGTTAGGGTTCGGGCTAGGGTTAGGGTTAGGGGACGGGGACGGTTTAGGGTCCAGGTGAGGGTACGACAACGCTTGAGGGGGAGCGTACGTGTGAGGGCGCGGGCTAGCGTTAGCGTACGGGTTAGGATTAGGGGACGGGTGAGGGTCAGGCTTCGGGGTAGGGTTAGGGTTAGGGTTCGGGCTAGCGTTAGGGTTAGGGGACGGGGACGGTTTAGGGTCCAAGTGAGGGTATGACAACGCTTGAGGGGGAGCGTACGTGTGAGGGCGCGGGTGAGCGTTAGCGTACGGGTTAGGATTAGGGGACGGGTGAGGGTCAGGCTTCGGGGAAGGGTTAGGGTTCGGGTTCGGGCTAGGGTTAGGGTTAGGGGACGGGGACGGTTTAGGGTCCAGGTGAGGGTACGACAACGCTTGAGGGGGAGCGTACGTGTGAGGGTGCGGGTTAGCGTTAGCGTACGGGTTAGGATTAGGGGATGGGTGAGGGTCAGGCTTCGGGGAAGGGTTAGGGTTAGGGTTCGGGCTAGGGTTAGGGTTAGGGGACGGGGACGGTTTAGGGTCCAGGTGAGGGTACGACAACGCTTGAGGGGGAGCGTACGTGTGAGGGCGTGGGTTAGCGTTAGCGTACGGGTTAGGATTAGGGGACGGGTGAGGGTCAGGCTTCGGGGAAGGGTTAGGGTTAGGGTTCGGGCTAGGGTTAGGGTTAGGGGACGGGGACGGTTTAGGGTCCAGGTGAGGGTACGACAACGCTTGAGGGGGAGCGTACGTGTGAGGGCGCGGGTGAGCGTTAGCGTACGGGTTATGATTAGGGGATGGGTGAGGGTCAGGCTTCGGGGTAGGGTTAGGGTTAGGGTTCGGGCTAGGGTTAGGGTTAGGGGACGGGTACGGTTTAGGGTCCAGGTGAGGGTAGGACAACGCTTGAGGGGGAGCTTACGTGTGACGGCGCGGCTTAGCATTAGCGTACAGGTTAGGATTAGGGGACGGGTGAGGGTCAGGCTTCGGGGATGTGTTAGGGTTAGGGTTCGGGCTAGGGTTAGATTTAGGGGACGGGGACGGTTTAGGGTCCAGGTGAGGGTACGACAACGCTTGAGGGGGAGCGTACGTGTGAGGGCGCGGGTGAGCGTTAGCGTACGGGTTAGGATTAGGGGACGGGTGAGGGTCAGGCTTCGGGGAAGGGTTAGGGTTAGGGTTCGGGCTAGGGTTAGGGTTAGGGGACGGGGACGGTTTAGGGTCCAGGTGAGGGTACAACAACGCTTGAGGGGGAGCGTACGTGTGAGGGCGCGGGTGAGCGTTAGCGTACGGGTTAGGATTAGGGGATGGGTGAGGGTCAGGCTTCGGGGAAGGGTTAGGGTTAGGGTTCGGGCTAGGGTTAGGGTTAGGGGACGGGGACGGTTTAGGGTCCAGGTGAGGGTACGACAACGCTTGAGGGGGAGCGTACGTGTGCGGGCGCGGGTTAGCGTTAGCGTACGGGTTAGGATTAGGGGACGGGTGAGGGTCAGGCTTCGGGGAAGGGTTAGGGTTAGGGTTCGGGCTAGGGTTAGGGTTAGGGGATGGGAACGGTTTAGGATCCAGGTGAGGGTACGACAACGCTTGAGGGGGAGCGTACGTGTGAGGGCGCGGGCTAGCGTTAGCGTACGGGTTAGGATTAGGGGACGGGTGAGGGTCAGGCTTCGGGGAAGGGTTAGGGTTAGGGTTCGGGCTAGGGTTAGGGTTAGGGGACGGGGACGGTTTACGGTCCAGGTGAGGGTACGACAACGCTTGAGGGGGAGCGTACGTGTGAGGGCGCGGGTGAGCGTTAGCGTACGGGTTAGGATTAGGGGACGGGTGAGGGTCAGGCTTCGGGGTAGGGTTAGGGTTAGGGTTCGGGCTAGGGTTAGGTTTAGGGGACAGGGACGGTTTAGGGTCCAGGTGAGGGTACGACAACGCTTGAGGGGGAGCGTACGTGTGAGGGCGCGGGTGAGCGTTAGCGTACGGGTTAGGATTAGGGGACGGGTGAGGGTCAGGCTTCGGGGAAGTGTTAGGGTTAGGGTTCGGGCTAGGGTTAGGGTTAGGGGACGGGGACGGTTTAGGGTCCAGGTGAGGGTACGACAACGCTTGAGGGGGAGCGTACGTGTGAGGGCGCGGGTTAGCGTTAGCGTACGGGTTAGGATTAGGGGACGTGTGAGGGTCAGGCTTCGGGGAAGGGTTAGGGTTAGGGTTCGGGCTAGGGTTAGGGTTAGGGGACGGCGACGGTTTAGGGTCCAGGTGAGGGTACGACAACGCTTGAGGGGGAGCGTACATGTGAGGGCGCGGGTTAGCGTTAGCGTACGGGTTAGGATTAGGGGACGGGTGAGGGTCAGGCTTCGGGGAAGGGTTAGGGTTAGGGTTCAGGCTAGGGTTAGGGTTAGGGGACGGGGACGGTTTAGGGTCCAGGTGAGTGTACGACAACGCTTGAGGTGGAGCGTATGTGTGAGGGCGCGGGTTAGCGTTAGCGTACGGGTTAGGATTAGGGGACGGGTGAGGGTCAGGCTTCGGGGTAGGGTTAGGGTTAGGGTTCGGGCTAGGGTTAAGGTTAGGGGACGGGGACGGTTTAGGGTCCAGGTGAGGGTACGACAACGCTTGAGGGGGAGCGTACGTGTGAGGGCGCGGGCTAGCGTTAGCGTACGTGTTAGGATTAGGGGACGGGTGAGGGTCAGGCTTAGGGGAAGGGTTAGGGTTAGGGTTCGGACTAGGGTTAGGGTTAGGGGACGGGGACGGTGTAGGGTCCAAGTGAGGGTACGACAACGCTTGAGGGGGAGCGTACGTGTGAGGGCGTGGGTTAGCGTTAGCGTACGGGTGAGGATTAGGGGACGGGTGAGGGTCAGGCTTCGGGGAAGGCTTAGGGTTAGGGTTCAGGCTAGGGTTAGGGTTAGGGGACGGGGACGGTTTAGGGTCCAGGTGAGGGTACGAAAACGCTTGAGGGGGAGCGTACGTGTGAGGGCGCGGGTGAGCGTTAGCGTACGGGTTAGGATTAGGGGACGGGTGAGGGTCAGGCTTCGGGGTAGGGTTAGGGTTAGGGTTCGGGCTAGGGTTAGGATTGGGGGACAGGGACGGTTTAGGGTCCAGGTGAGGGTACGACAACACTTGAGGGGGAGCGTACGTGTGAGGGCGCGGGTGAGCGTTAGCGTACGGGTTAGGATTAGGGCACGGGTGAGGGTCAGGCTTCGGGGAAGGGTTAGGGTTAGGGTTCGGGCTAGGGTTAGGGTTAGGGGACGGGGACGGTTTAGGGTCCAGGTGAGGGTACGACAACGCTTGAGGGGGAGCGTACGTGTGAGGGCGCGGGTTAGCGTTAGCGTACGGGTTAGGATTAGGGGACGGGTGAGGGTCAGGCTTCGGGGAAGGGTTAGGGTTAGGGTTCGGGCTAGGGTTAGGGTTAGTTGACGGGGACGGTTTAGGGTCCAGGTGAGGGTACGACAACGCTTGAGGGGGAGCGTACGTGTGAGGGCGCGGGGTAGCGTTAGCGTACGGGTTAGGATTAGGGGACGGGTGAGGGTCAGGCTTCGGGGAAGGGTTAGGGTTAGGGTTCGGGCTAGGGTTAGGGTTAGGAGACGGGGACGGTTTAGGGTCCAGGTGAGGGTACGACAACGCTTGAGGGGGAGCGTACGTGTGAGGGCGCGGGTGAGCGTTAGCGTACGGGTTAGGATTAGGGGACGTGTGAGGGTCAGGCTTCGGGGAAGGGTTAGGGTTAGGGTTCGGGCTAGGGTTAGGGTTAGGGGACGGGGACGGTTTAGGGTCCAGGTGAGGGTACGACAACGCTTGAGGGGGAGCGTACGTGTGAGGGCGCGGGCTAGCGTTAGCGTACGGGTTAGGATTAGGGGACGGGTGAGGGTCAGGCTTCGGGGAAGGGTTAGGGTTAGGGTTCGGGCTAGGGTTAGGGTTAGGGGACGGGGACGGTTTAGGGTCCAGGTGAGGGTACGACAACGCTTGAGGGGGAGCGTACGTGTGAGGGCGCGGGCTAGCGTTAGCGTACGGGTTAGGATTAGGGGACGGGTGAGGGTCAGGCTTCGGGGTAGGGTTAGGGTTAGGGTTCGGGCTAGCGTTAGGGTTAGGGGACGGGGACGGTTTAGGGTCCAAGTGAGGGTATGACAACGCTTGAGGGGGAGCGTACGTGTGAGGGCGCGGGTGAGCGTTAGCGTACGGGTTAGGATTAGGGGACGGGTGAGGGTCAGGCTTCGGGGAAGGGTTAGGGTTCGGGTTCGGGCTAGGGTTAGGGTTAGGGGACGGGGACGGTTTAGGGTCCAGGTGAGGGTACGACAACGCTTGAGGGGGAGCGTACGTGTGAGGGTGCGGGTTAGCGTTAGCGTACGGGTTAGGATTAGGGGATGGGTGAGGGTCAGGCTTCGGGGAAGGGTTAGGGTTAGGGTTCGGGCTAGGGTTAGGGTTAGGGGATGGGGACGGTTTAGGGTCCAGGTGAGGGTACGACAACGCTTGAGGGGGAGCGTACGTGTGAGGGCGTGGGTTAGCGTTAGCGTACGGGTTAGGATTAGGGGACGGGTGAGGGTCAGGCTTCGGGGAAGGGTTAGGGTTAGGGTTCGGGCTAGGGTTAGGGTTAGGGGACGGGGACGGTTTAGGGTCCAGGTGAGGGTACGACAACGCTTGAGGGGGAGCGTACGTGTGAGGGCGCGGGTTAGCGTTAGCGTACGGGTTAGGATTAGGGGACGGGTGAGGGTCAGGCTTCGGGGAAGGGTTAGGGTTAGGGTTAGGGCTAGGGTTAGGGTTAGGGAACGGGGACGGTTTAGGGTCCAGGTGAGGGTACGACAACGCTTGAGGGGGAGCGTACGTGTGAGGGTGCGGGTTAGCGTTAGCGTACGGGTTAGGATTAGGGGACGGGTGAGGGTCAGGCTTCGGGGAAGGGTTAGGGTTCGGTTTCGGCCTAGGGTTAGGGTTAGGGTTAGGGGACGGTTTAGGGTCCAGGTGAGGGTACGACAACGCTTGAGGGGGAGCGTACGTGTGAGGGCGCGGGTTAGCGTTAGCGTACGGGTTAGGATTAGGGGACGGGTGAGGGTCAGGCTTCGGGGAAGGGTTAGGGTTAGGGTTCGGGCTAGGGTTAGGGTTAGGGGACGGGGACGGTTTAGGGTCCAGGTGAGGGTACGACAACGCTTGAGGGGGAGCGTACGTGTGAGGGCGCGGGTTAGCGTTAGCGTACGGGTTAGGATTAGGGGACGGGTGAGGGTCAGGCTTCGGGGAAGGGTTAGGGTTAGGGTTCGGGCTAGGGTTAGGGTTAGGGGACGGGGACGGTTTAGGGTCCAGGTGAGGGTACGACAACGCTTGAGGGGGAGCGTACGTGTGAGGGCGCGGGTTAGCGTTAGCGTACGGGTTAGGATTAGGGGACGGGTGAGGGTCAGGCTTCGGGGAAGGGTTAGGGTTAGGGTTCGGGCTAGGGTTAGGGTTAGGGGACGGGGACGGTTTAGGGTCCAGGTGAGGGTACGACAACGCTTGAGGGGGAGCGTACGTGTGAGGGCGCGGGTTAGCGTTAGCGTACGGGTTAGGATTAGGGGACGGGTGAGGGTCAGGCTTCGGGGAAGGGTTAGGGTTAGGGTTCGGGCTAGGGTTAGGGTTAGGGGACGGGGACGGTTTAGGGTCCAGGTGAGGGTACGACAACGCTTGAGGGGGAGCGTACGTGTGAGGGCGCGGGTGAGCGTTAGCGTACGGGTTAGGATTAGGGGACGGGTGAGGGTCAGGCTTCGGGGTAGGGTTAGGGTTAGGGTTCGGGCTAGGGTTAGGGTTGGGGGACAGGGACGGTTTAGGGTCCAGGTGAGGGTACGACAACACTTGAGGGGGAGCGTACGTGTGAGGGCGCGGGTGAGCGTTAGCGTACGGGTTAGGATTAGGGGACGGGTGAGGGTCAGGCTTCGGAGAAGGGTTAGGGTTAGGGTTCGGGCTAGGGTTAGGGTTAGGGGACGGGGACGGTTTAGGGTCCAGGTGAGGGTACGACAACGTTTGAGGGGGAGCGTACGTGTGAGGTCGCGGGTTACCGTTAGCGTACGGGTTAGGATTAGGGGACGGGTGAGGGTCAGGCTTCGGGGAAGGGTTAGGGTTAGGGTTCGGGCTAGGGTTAGGGTTAGTTGACGGGGACGGTTTAGGGTCCAGGTGAGGGTACGACAACGCTTGAGGGGGAGCGTACGTGTGAGGGCACGGGTTAGCGTTAGCGTACGGGTTAGGATTAGGGGACGGGTGAGGGTCAGGCTTCGGGGAAGGGTTAGGGTTAGGGTTCGGTCTAGGGTTAGGGTTAGGAGACGGGGACGGTTTAGGGTCCAGGTGAGGGTACGACAACGCTTGAGGGGGAGCGTACGTGTGAGGGCGCGGGTGAGCGTTAGCGTACGGGTTAGGATTAGGGGACGGGTGAGGGTCAGGCTTCGGGGAAGGGTTAGGGTTAGGGTTCGGGCTAGGGTTAGGGTTAGGGGACGGGGACGGTTTAGGGTCCAGGTGAGGGTACGACAACGCTTGAGGGGGAGCGTACGTGTGAGGGCGCGGGCTAGCGTTAGCGTACGGGTTAGGATTAGGGGACGGGTGAGGGTCAGGCTTCGGGGAAGGGTTAGGGTTAGGGTTCGGGCTAGGGTTAGGGTTAGGGGACGGGGACGGTTTAGGGTCCAGGTGAGGGTACGACAACGCTTGAGGGGGAGCGTACGTGTGAGGGCGCGGGTTAGCGTTAGCGTACGGGTTAGGATTTGGGGACGGGTGAGGGTCAGGCTTCGGGGAAGGGTTAGGGTTAGGGTTCGGGCTAGGGTTAGGGTTAGGGGACGGGGACGGTTTAGGGTCCAGGTGAGGGTACGACAACGCTTGAGGGGGAGCGTACGTGTGTGGGCGCGGGTTAGCGTTAGCGTACGGGTTAGGATTAGGGGACGGGTGAGGGTCAGGCTTCGGGGAAGGGTTAGGGTTAGGGTTCGGGCTAGGGTTAGGGTTAGGGGACGGGGACGGTTTAGGGTCCAGGTGAGGGTACGACAAAGCTTGAGGGGGAGCGTACGTGTGAGGGCGCGGGTTAGCGTTAGCATACGGGTTAGGATTAGGGGACGGGTGAGGGTCAGGCTTCGGGGAAGGGTTAGGGTTAGGGTTCGGGCTAGGGTTAGGGTTAGGGGACGGGGACGGTTTAGGGTCCAGGTGAGGGTACGACAACGCTTGAGGGGGAGCGTACGTGTGAGGGCGCGGGTTAGCGTTAGCGTACGGGTTAGGATTAGGGGACGGGTGAGGGTCAGGCTTCGGGGAAGGGTTAGGGTTAGGGTTAGGGCTAGGGTTAGGGTTAGGGAACGGGGACGGTTTAGGGTCCAGGTGAGGGTACGACAACGCTTGAGGGGGAGCGTACGTGTGAGGGTGCGGGTTAGCGTTAGCGTACGGGTTAGGATTAGGGGACGGGTGAGTGTCAGGCTTCGGGGAAGGGTTAGGGTTCGGGTTCGGCCTAGGGTTAGGGTTAGGGGACGGGGACGGATTAGGGTCCAGGTGAGGGTACGACAACGCTTGAGGGGGAGCGTACGTGTGAGGGCGCGGGTTAGCGTTAGCGTACGGGTTAGGATTAGGGGACGGGTGAGGGTCAGGCTTCGGGGAAGGGTTAGGGTTAGGGTTCGGGCTAGGGTTAGGGTTAGGGGACGGGGACGGTTTAGGGTCCAGGTGAGGGTACGACAACGCTTGAGGTGGAGCGTACGTGTGAGGGCACGGGTTAGCGTTAGCGTACGGGTTAGGATTAGGGGACGGGTGAGGGTCAGGCTTCGGGGAAGGGTTAGGATTAGGGTTCGGGCTAGGGTTAGGGTTAGGGGACGGGGACGGTTTAGGGTCCAGGTGAGGGTACGACAACGCTTGAGGGGGAGCGTACGTGTGAGGGCACGGGTTAGCGTTAGCGTACGGGTTAGGATTAGGGGACGGGTGAGGGTCAGGCTTCGGGGAAGGGTTAGGGTTAGGGTTCGGGCTAGGGTTAGGGTTAGGGGACGGGGACGGTTTAGGGTCCAGGTGAGGTTACGACAACGCTTGAGGGGGAGCGTACGTGTGAGGGCGTGGGTTAGCGTTCGCGTACGGGTTAGGATTAGGGGACGGGTGAGGGTCAGGCTTCGGGGAAGGGTTAGGGTTAGGGTTCGGGCTAGGGTTAGGGTTAGGGGACGGGGACGGTTTAGGGTCCAGGTGAGGGTACGACAACGCTTGAGGGGGAGCGTACGTGTGAGGGCGCGGGTGAGCGTTAGCGTACGGGTTAGGATTAGGGGACGGGTGAGGGTCAGGCTTCGGGGTAGGGTTAGGGTTAGGGTTCGGGCTAGCGTTAGGGTTAGGGGACGGGGACGGTTTAGGGTCCAAGTGAGGGTATGACAACGCTTGAGGGGGAGCGTACGTGTGAGGGCGCGGGTGAACGTTAGCGTACGGGTTAGGATTAGGGGACGGGTGAGGGTCAGGCTTCGGGGAAGGGTTAGGGTTAGGGTTCGGGCTAGGGTTAGGGTTAGGGGACGGGGACGGTTTAGGGTCCAGGTGAGGGTACGACAACGCTTGAGGGGGAGCGTACGTGTGAGGGCGCGGGTTAGCGTTAGCGTACGGGTTAGGATTAGGGGACGGGTGAGGGTCAGGCTTCGGGGAAGGGTTCGGGTTAGGGTTCGGGCTAGGGTTAGGGTTAGGGGACGGGGACGGTTTAGGGTCCAGGTGAGGGTACGACAACGCTTGAGGGGGAGCGTACGTGTGAGGGCGCGGGTTAGCGTTAGCGTACAGGTTAGGATTAGGGGACGGGTGAGGGTCAGGCTTCGGGGAAGGGTTAGGGTTAGGGTTAGGGCTAGGATTAGGGTTAGGGAACGGGGACGGTTTAGGGTCCAGGTGAGGGTACGACAACGCTTGAGGGGGAGCGTACGTGTGAGGGTGCGGGTTAGCGTTAGCGTACGGGTTAGGATTAGGGGACGGGTGAGGGTCAGGCTTCGGGGAAGGGTTAGGGTTCGGGTTCGGCCTAGGGTTAGGGTTAGGGGACGGGGACGGATTAGGGTCCAGGTGAGGGTACGACAACGCTTGAGGGGGAGCGTACGTGTGAGGGCGCGGGTTAGCGTTAGCGTACGGGTTAGGATTAGGGGACGGGTGAGGGTCAGGCTTCGGGGAAGGGTTAGGGTTAGGGTTCGGGCTAGGGTTAGGGTTAGGGGACGGGGACGGTTTAGGGTCCAGGTGAGGGTACGACAACGCTTGAGGGGGAGCGTACGTGTGAGGGCGCGGGCTAGCGTTAGCGTACGGGTTAGGATTAGGGGACGGGTGAGGGTCAGGCTTCGGGGTAGGGTTAGGGTTAGGGTTCGGGCTAGCGTTAGGGTTAGGGGACGGGGACGGTTTAGGGTCCAAGTGAGGGTATGACAACGCTTGAGGGGGAGCGTACGTGTGAGGGCGCGGGTGAACGTTAGCGTACGGGTTAGGATTAGGGGACGGGTGAGGGTCAGGCTTCGGGGAAGGGTTAGGGTTAGGGTTCGGGCTAGGGTTAGGGTTAGGGGACGGGGACGGTTTAGGGTCCAGGTGAGGGTACGACAACGCTTGAGGGGGAGCGTACGTGTGAGGGCGCGGGTTAGCGTTAGCGTACGGGTTAGGATTAGGGGACGGGTGAGGGTCAGGCTTCGGGGAAGGGTTCGGGTTAGGGTTCGGGCTAGGGTTAGGGTTAGGGGACGGGGACGGTTTAGGGTCCAGGTGAGGGTACGACAACGCTTGAGGGGGAGCGTACGTGTGAGGGCGCGGGTTAGCGTTAGCGTACAGGTTAGGATTAGGGGACGGGTGAGGGTCAGGCTTCGGGGAAGGGTTAGGGTTAGGGTTAGGGCTAGGGTTAGGGTTAGGGAACGGGGACGGTTTAGGGTCCAGGTGAGGGTACGACAACGCTTGAGGGGGAGCGTACGTGTGAGGGTGCGGGTTAGCGTTAGCGTACGGGTTAGGATTAGGGGACGGGTGAGGGTCAGGCTTCGGGGAAGGGTTAGGGTTCGGGTTCGGCCTAGGGTTAGGGTTAGGGGACGGGGACGGATTAGGGTCCAGGTGAGGGTACGACAACGCTTGAGGGGGAGCGTACGTGTGAGGGCGCGGGTTAGCGTTAGCGTACGTGTTAGGATTAGGGGACGGGTGAGGGTCAGGCTTCGGGGAAGGGTTAGGGTTAGGGTTCGGGCTAGGGTTAGGGTTAGGGGTCGGGGACGGTTTAGGGTCCAGGTGAGGGTACGACAACGCTTGAGGGGGAGCGTACGTGTGAGGGCGCGGGTTAGCGTTAGCGTACGGGTTAGGATTAGGGGACGGGTGAGGGTCAGGCTTCGGGGAAGGGTTAGGGTTAGGGTTCGGGCTAGGGTTAGGGTTAGGGGACGGGGACGGTTTAGGGTCCAGGTGAGGGTACGACAACGCTTGAGGGGGAGCGTACGTGTGAGGGCGCGGGTTAGCGTTAGCATACGGGTTAGGATTATGGGACGGGTGAGGGTCAGGCTTCGGGGAAGGGTTAGGGTTAGGGTTCGGGCTAGGGTTAGGGTTAGGGGACGGGGACGGTTTAGGGTCCAGGTGAGGGTACGACAACGCTTGAGGGGGAGCGTACGTGTGAGGGCGCGGGTTAGCGTTAGCGTACGGGTTAGGATTAGGGGACGGGTGAGGGTCAGGCTTCGGGGAAGGGTTAGGGTTAGGGTTAGGGCTAGGGTTAGGGTTAGGGAACGGGGACGGTTTAGGGTCCAGGTGAGGGTACGACAATGCTTGAGGGGGAGCGTACGTGTGAGGGTGCGGGTTAGCGTTAGCGTACGGGTTAGGATTAGGGGACGGGTGAGGGTCAGGCTTCGGGGAAGGGTTAGGGTTCGGGTTCGGCCTAGGGTTAGGGTTAGGGGACGGGGACGGATTAGGGTCCAGGTGAGGGTACGACAACGCTTGAGGGGGAGCGTACGTGTGAGGGCGCGGGTTAGCGTTAGCGTACGGGTTAGGATTAGGGGACGGGTGAGGGTCAGGCTTCGGGGAAGGGTTAGGGTTAGGGTTCGGGCTAGGGTTAGGGTTAGGGGACGGGGACGGTTTAGGGTCCAGGTGAGGGTACGACAACGCTTGAGGGGGAGCGTACGTGTGAGGGCGCGGGTTAGCGTTAGCGTACGGGTTAGGATTAGGGGACGGGTGAGGGTCAGGCTTCGGGGAAGGGTTAGGGTTAGGGTTCGGGCTAGGGTTAGGGTTAGGGGACGGGGACGGTTTAGGGTCCAGGTGAGGGTACGACAACGCTTGAGGGGGAGCGTACGTGTGAGGGCACGGGTTAGCGTTAGCGTACGGGTTAGGATTAGGGGACGGGTGAGGGTCAGGCTTCGGGGAAGGGTTAGGGTTAGGGTTCGGGCTAGGGTTAGGGTTAGGGGACGGGGACGGTTTAGGGTCCAGGTGAGGGTACGACAACGCTTGAGGGGGAGCGTACGTGTGAGGGCGCGGGTTAGCGTTCGCGTACGGGTTAGGATTAGGGGACGGGTGAGGGTCAGGCTTCGGGGAAGGGTTAGGGTTAGGGTTCGGGCTAGGGTTAGGGTTAGGGGACGGGGACGGTTTAGGGTCCAGATGAGGGTACGACAACGCTTGAGGGGGAGCGTACGTGTGAGGGCGCGGGTGAGCGTTAGCGTACGGGTTAGGATTAGGGGACGGGTGAGGGTCAGGCTTCGGGGAAGGGTTAGGGTTAGGGTTCGGGCTAGGGTTAGGGTTAGGGGACGGGGACGGTTTAGGGTCCAGGTGAGGGTACGACAACGCTTGAGGGGGAGCGTACGTGTGAGGGCGCGGGTGAGCGTTAGCGTACGGGTTAGGATTAGGGGACGGGTGAGGGTCAGGCTTCGGGGAAGGGTTAGGTTTAGGTTTCGGGCTAGGGTTAGGGTTAGGGGACGGGGACGGTTTAGGGTCCAGGTGAGGGTACGACAACGCTTGAGGGGGAGCGTACGTGTGAGGGCGCGGGTTAGCGTTAGCGTACGGGTTAGGAATAGGGGACGGGTGAGGGTCAGGCTTCGGGGAAGGGTTAGGGTTAGGGTTCGGGCTAGGGTTAGGGTTAGGGGACGGGGACGGTTTAGGGTCCAGGTGAGGGTACGACAACGCTTGAGGGGGAGCGTACGTGTGAGGGCGCGGGCTAGCGTTAGCGTACGGGTTAGGATTAGGGGACGGGTGAGGGTCAGGCTTCGGGGTAGGGTTAGGGTTAGGGTTCGGGCTAGGGTTAGGGTTAGGGCACGGGGACAGTTTAGGGTCCAGGTGAGGGTACGACAACGCTTGAGGGGGAGCGTACGTGTGAGGGCGCGGGCTAGCGTTAGCGTACGGGTTAGGATTAGGGAACGGGTGAGGGTCAGGCTTCGGGGAAGGGTTAGGGTTAGGGTTCGGGCTAGGGTTAGGGTTAGGGGACGGGGACGGTTTAGGGTCCAGGTGAGGGTACGACAACGCTTGAGGGGGAGCGTACGTGTGAGGACGCGGGTGAGCGTTAGCGTACGGGTTAGGATTAGGGGACGGGTGAGGGTCAGGCTTCGGTGAAGGGTTAGGATTAGGGTTCGGGCTAGGGTTAGGGTTAGGGGACGGGGACGGCTTAGGGTCCAGGTGAGGGTACGACAACGCTTGATGGGGGGCGTACGTGTGAGGGCGCGGGTGAGCGTTAGTATATGGGTTAGGATTAGGGGACGGGTGAGGGTCAGGCTTCGGGGAAGGGTTAGGGTTAGGGTTCGGGCTAGGGTTAGGGTTAGGGGACGGGGACGGTTTAGGGTCCAGGTGAGGGTACGACAACGCTTGAGGGGGAGCGTACGTGTGAGGGCGCGGGTTAGCGTTAGCGGACGGGTTAGGATTAGGGGACGGGTGAGGGTCAGGCTTCGGGGTAGGGTTAGGGTTAGGGTTCGGGCTAGGGTTAGGGTTAGGGGACGGGGACGGTTTAGGGTCCAGGTGAGGGTACGACAACGCTTGAAGGGGAGCGTACGTGTGAGGGCGCGGGTTAGCGTTAGCGTACGGGTTAGGATTAGGGGTCGGGTGTGGGTCAGTCTTCGGGGAAGGGTTAGGGTTAGGGTTCGGGCTAGGGTTAGGGTTAGGGGACGGGGACGGTTTAGGGTCCAGGTGAGGGTACGACAATGCTTGAGGGGGAGCGTACGTGTGAGGGCGCGGGTTAGCGTTAGTGTACGGGTTAGGATTAGGGGACGGGTGAGGGTAGGCTTCGGGGAAGGGTTAGGGTTAGGGTTCGGGCTAGGGTTAGGGTTAGGGGACGGGGACGGTTTAGGGTCCAGGTGAGGGTACGACAACGCTTGAGGGGGAGCGTACGTGTGAGGGCGCGGGCTAGCGTTAGCGTACGGGTTAGGATTAGGGGACGGGTGAGGGTCAGGCTTCGGGGTAGGGTTAGGGTTAGGGTTCGGGCTAGCGTTAGGGTTAGGGAACGGGGACGGTTTAGGGTCCAAGTGAGGGTATGACAACGCTTGAGGGGGAGCGTACGTGTGAGGGCGCGGGTGAGCGTTAGCGTACGGGTTAGGATTAGGGGACGGGTGAGGGTCAGGCTTCGGGGAAGGGTTAGGGTTAGGGTTCGGGCTAGGGTTAGGGTTAGGGGACGGGGACGGTTTAGGGTCCAGGTGAGGGTACGACAACGCTTGAGGGGGAGCGTACGTGTGAGGGCGCGGGTTAGCGTTAGCGTACGGGTTAGGATTAGGGGACGGGTGAGGGTCAGGCTTCGGGGAAGGGTTAGGGTTAGGGTTCGGGCTAGGGTTAGGGTTAGGGGACGGGGACGGTTTAGGGTCCAGGTGAGGGTACGACAACGCTTGAGGGGGAGCGTACGTGTGAGGGCGCGGGTTAGCGTTAGCGTACGGGTTAGGATTAGGGGACGGGTGAGGGTCAGGCTTCGGGGAAGGGTTAGGGTTAGGGTTAGGGCTAGGGTTAGGGTTAGGGAACGGGGACGGTTTAGGGTCCAGGTGAGGGTACGACAACGCTTGAGGGGGAGCGTACGTGTTATGGTGCGGGTTAGCGTTAGCGTACGGGTTAGGATTAGGGGACGGGTGAGGGTCAGGCTTCGGGGAAGGGTTAGGGTTCGGGTTCGGGCTAGGGTTAGGGTTAGGGGACGGGGACGGATTAGGGTCCAGGTGAGGGTACGACAACGCTTGAGGGGGAGCGTACGTGTGAGGGCGCGGGTGAGCGTTAGCGTACGGGTTAGGATTAGGGGACGGGTGAGGGTCAGGCTTCGGGGAAGGGTTAGGGTTAGGGTTCGGGCTAGGGTTAGGGTTAGGGGACGGGGACGGTTTAGGGTCCAGGTGAGGGTACGACAATGCTTGAGGGGGAGCGTACGTGTGAGGGGGCGGGTTAGCGTTAGCGTACAGGTTAGGATTAGGGGACGGGTGAGGGTCAGGCTTCGGGGAAGGGTTAGGGTTAGGGTTCGGGCTAGGGTTAGGGTTAGGGGACGGGGACGGTTTAGGGTCCAGGTGAGGGTACGACAACGCTTGAGGGGGAGCGTACGTGTGAGGGCGCGGGTTAGCGTTAGCGTACGGGTTAGGATTAGGGGACGGGTGAGGGTCAGGCTTCGGGGAAGGGTTAGGGTTAGGGTTCGGGCTAGGGTTAGGGTTAGGGGACGGGGACGGTTTAGGGTCCAGGTGAGGGTACGACAACGCTTGAGGGGGAGCGTACGTGTGAGGGCGCGGGTTAGCGTTAGCATACGGGTTAGGATTAGGGGACGGGTGAGGGTCAGGCTTCGGGGAAGGGTTAGGGTTAGGGTTCGGGCTAGGGTTAGGGTTAGGGGACGGGGACGGTTTAGGGTCCAGGTGAGGGTACGACAACGCTTGAGGGGGAGCGTACGTGTGAGGGCGCGGGTTAGCGTTAGCGTACGGGTTAGGATTAGGGGACGGGTGAGGGTCAGGCTTCGGGGTAGGGTTAGGGTTAGGGTTCGGGCTAGGGTTAGGGTTAGGGCACGGGGACAGTTTAGGGTCCAGGTGAGGGTACGACAACGCTTGAGGGGGAGCGTACGTGTGAGGGCGCGGGCTAGCGTTAGCGTACGGGTTAGGATTAGGGGACGGGTGAGGGTCAGGCTTCGGGGAAGGGTTAGGGTTAGGGTTCGGGCTAGGGTTAGGGTTAGGGGACGGGGACGGTTTAGGGTCCAGGTGAGGGTACGACAACGCTTGAGGGGGAGCGTACGTGTGAAGACGCGGGTGAGCGTTAGCGTACGGGTTAGGATTAGGGGACGGGTGAGGGTCAGGCTTCGGTGAAGGGTTAGGATTAGGGTTCGGGCTAGGGTTAGGGTTAGGGGACGGGGACGGCTTAGGGTCCAGGTGAGGGTACGACAACGCTTGATGGGGGGCGTACGTGTGAGGGCGCGGGTGAGCGTTAGTGTATGGGTTAGGATTAGGGGACGGGTGAGGGTCAGGCTTCGGGGAAGGGTTAGGGTTAGGGTTCGGGCTAGGGTTAGGGTTAGGGGATGGGGACGGTTTAGGGTCCAGGTGAGGGTACGACAACGCTTGAGGGGGAGCGTACGTGTGAGGGCGCGGGTTAGCGTTAGCGTACGGGTTAGGATTAGGGGTCGGGTGTGGGTCAGGCTTCGGGGAAGGGTTAGGGTTAGGGTTCGGGCTAGGGTTAGGGTTAGGGGACGGGGACGGTTTAGGGTCCAGGTGAGGGTACGACAATGCGTGAGGGGGAGCGTACGTGTGAGGGCGCGGGTTAGCGTTAGTGTACGGGTTAGGATTAGGGGACGGGAGAGTGTAGGCTTCGGGGAAGGGTTAGGGTTAGGGTTCGGGCTAGGGTTAGGGTTAGGGGACGGGGACGGTTTAGGGTCCAGGTGAGGGTACGACAACGCTTGAGGGGGAGCGTACGTGTGAGGGCGCGGGCTAGCGTTAGCGTACGGGTTAGGATTAGGGGACGGGTGAGGGTCAGGCTTCGGGGTAGGGTTAGGGTTAGGGTTCGGGCTAGCGTTAGGGTTAGGGGACGGGGACGGTTTAGGGTCCAAGTGAGGGTATGACAACGCTTGAGGGGGAGCGTACGTGTGAGGGCGCGGGTGAGCGTTAGCGTACGGGTTAGGATTAGGGGACGGGTGAGGGTCAGGCTTCGGGGAAGGGTTAGGGTTAGGGTTCGGGCTAGGGTTAGGGTTAGGGGACGGGGACGGTTTAGGGTCCAGGTGAGGGTACGACAACGCTTGAGGGGGAGCGTACGTGTGAGGGCGCGGGTTAGCGTTAGCGTACGGGTTAGGATTAGGGGACGGGTGAGGGTCAGGCTTCGGGGAAGGGTTAGGGTTAGGGTTCGGGCTAGGGTTAGGGTTAGGGGACGGGGACGGTTTAGGGTCCAGGTGAGGGTACGACAACGCTTGAGGGGGAGCGTACGTGTGAGGGCGCGGGTGAGCGTTAGCGTACGGGTTAGGATTAGGGGACGGGTGAGGGTCAGGTTTCGGGGAAGGGTTAGGGTTAGGGTTCGGGCTAGGGTTAGGGTTAAGGAACGGGGACGGTTTAGGGTCCAGGTGAGGGTACGACAACGCTTGAGGGGGAGCGTACGTGTTAGGGTGCGGGTTAGCGTTAGCGTACGGGTTAGGATTAGGGGACGGGTGAGGGTCAGGCTTCGGGGAAGGGTTAGGGTTCGGGTTCGGCCTAGGGTTAGGGTTAGGGGACGGGGACGGATTAGGGTCCAGGTGAGGGTACGACAACGCTTGAGGGGGAGCGTACGTGTGAGGGCGCGGGTGAGCGTTAGCGTACGGGTTAGGATTAGGGGACGGGTGAGGGTCAGGCTTCGGGGAAGGGTTAGGGTTAGGGTTCGGGCTAGGGTTAGGGTTAGGGGACGGGGACGGTTTAGGGTCCAGGTGAGGGTACGACAATGCTTGAGGGGGAGCGTACGTGTGAGGGCGCGGGTTAGCGTTAGCGTACGGGTTAGGATTAGGGGACGGGTGAGGGTCAGGCTTCGGGGAAGGGTTAGGGTTAGGGTTCGGGCTAGGGTTAGGGTTAGGGGACGGGGACGGTTTAGGGTCCAGGTGAGGGTACGACAACGCTTGAGGGGGAGCGTACGTGTGAGGGCGCGGGTTAGCGTTAGCATACGGGTTAGGATTAGGGGACGGGTGAGGGTCAGGCTTCGTGGAAGGGTTAGGGTTAGGGTTCGGGCTAGGGTTAGGGTTAAGGGACGGGGACGGTTTAGGGTCCAGGTGAGGGTACGACAACGCTTGAGGGGGAGCGTACGTGTGAGGGCGCGGGTTAGCGTTAGCGTACGGGTTAGGATTAGGGGACGGGTGAGGGTCAGGCTTCGGGGTAGGGTTAGGGTTAGGGTTCGGGCTAGGGTTAGGGTTAGGGCACGGGGACAGTTTAGGGTCCAGGTGAGGGTACGACAACGCTTGAGGGGGAGCGTACGTGTGAGGGCGCGGGCTAGCGTTAGCGTACGGGTTAGGATTAGGGGACGGGTGAGGGTCAGGCTTCGGGGAAGGGTTAGGGTTAGGGTTCGGGCTAGGGTTAGGGTTAGGGGACGGGGACGGTTTAGGGTCCAGGTGAGGGTACGACAACGCTTGAGGGGGAGCGTACGTGTGAGGGCGCGGGTTAGCGTTAGCATACGGGTTAGGATTATGGGACGGGTGAGGGTCAGGCTTCGGGGAAGGGTTAGGGTTAGGGTTCGGGCTAGGGTTAGGGTTAGGGGACGGGGACGGTTTAGGGTCCAGGTGAGGGTACGACAACGCTTGAGGGGGAGCGTACGTGTGAGGGCGCGGGTTAGCGTTAGCGTACGGGTTAGGATTAGGGGACGGGTGAGGGTCAGGCTTCGGGGAAGGGTTAGGGTTAGGGTTAGGGCTAGGGTTAGGGTTAGGGAACGGGGACGGTTTAGGGTCCAGGTGAGGGTACGACAATGCTTGAGGGGAAGGGTACGTGTGAGGGTGCGGGTTAGCGTTAGCGTACGGGTTAGGATTAGGGGACGGGTGAGGGTCAGGCTTCGGGGAAGGGTTAGGGTTCGGGTTCGGCCTAGGGTTAGGGTTAGGGGACGGGGACGGATTAGGGTCCAGGTGAGGGTACGACAACGCTTGAGGGGGAGCGTACGTGTGAGGGCGCGGGTTAGCGTTAGCGTACGGGTTAGGATTAGGGGACGGGTGAGGGTCAGGCTTCGGGGAAGGGTTAGGGTTAGGGTTCGGGCTAGGGTTAGGGTTAGGGGACGGGGACGGTTTAGGGTCCAGGTGAGGGTACGACAACGCTTGAGGGGGAGCGTACGTGTGAGGGCGCGGGTTAGCGTTAGCGTACGGGTTAGGATTAGGGGACGGGTGAGGGTCAGGCTTCGGGGAAGGGTTAGGGTTAGGGTTCGGGCTAGGGTTAGGGTTAGGGGACGGGGACGGTTTAGGGTCCAGGTGAGTGTACGACAACGCTTGAGGGGGAGCGTACGTGTGAGGGCACGGGTTAGCGTTAGCGTACGGGTTAGGATTAGGGGACGGGTGAGGGTCAGGCTTCGGGGAAGGGTTAGGGTTAGGGTTCGGGCTAGGGTTAGGGTTAGGGGACGGGGACGGTTTAGGGTCCAGGTGAGGGTACGACAACGCTTGAGGGGGAGCGTACGTGTGAGGGCGCGGGTTAGCGTTCGCGTACGGGTTAGGATTAGGGGACGGGTGAGGGTCAGGCTTCGGGGAAGGGTTAGGGTTAGGGTTCGGGCTAGGGTTAGGGTTAGGGGACGGGGACGGTTTAGGGTCCAGGTGAGGGTACGACAACGCTTGAGGGGGAGCGTACGTGTGAGGGCGCGGGTGAGCGTTAGCGTACGGGTTAGGATTAGGGGACGGGTGAGGGTCAGGCTTCGGGGAAGGGTTAGGGTTAGGGTTCGGGCTAGGGTTAGGGTTAGGGGACGGGGACGGTTTAGGGTCCAGGTGAGGGTACGACAACGCTTGAGGGGGAGCGTACGTGTGAGGGCGCGGGTGAGCGTTAGCGTACGGGTTAGGATTAGGGGACGGGTGAGGGTCAGGCTTCGGGGAAGGGTTAGGTTTAGGTTTCGGGCTAGGGTTAGGGTTAGGGGACGGGGACGGTTTAGGGTCCAGGTGAGGGTACGACAACGCTTGAGGGGGAGCGTACGTGTGAGGGCGCGGGTTAGCGTTAGCGTACGGGTTAGGAATAGGGGACGGGTGAGGGTCAGGCTTCGGGGAAGGGTTAGGGTTAGGGTTCGGGCTAGGGTTAGGGTTAGGGGACGGGGACGGTTTAGGGTCCAGGTGAGGGTACGACAACGCTTGAGGGGGAGCGTACGTGTGAGGGCGCGGGCTAGCGTTAGCGTACGGGTTAGGATTAGGGGACGGGTGAGGGTCAGGCTTCGGGGTAGGGTTAGGGTTAGGGTTCGGGCTAGGGTTAGGGTTAGGGCACGGGGACAGTTTAGGGTCCAGGTGAGGGTACGACAACGCTTGAGGGGGAGCGTACGTGTGAGGGCGCGGGCTAGCGTTAGCGTACGGGTTAGGATTAGGGAACGGGTGAGGGTCAGGCTTCGGGGAAGGGTTAGGGTTAGGGTTCGGGCTAGGGTTAGGGTTAGGGGACGGGGACGGTTTAGGGTCCAGGTGAGGGTACGACAACGCTTGAGGGGGAGCGTACGTGTGAGGACGCGGGTGAGCGTTAGCGTACGGGTTAGGATTAGGGGACGGGTGAGGGTCAGGCTTCGGTGAAGGGTTAGGATTAGGGTTCGGGCTAGGGTTAGGGTTAGGGGACGGGGACGGCTTAGGGTCCAGGTGAGGGTACGACAACGCTTGATGGGGGGCGTACGTGTGAGGGCGCGGGTGAGCGTTAGTATATGGGTTAGGATTAGGGGACGGGTGAGGGTCAGGCTTCGGGGAAGGGTTAGGGTTAGGGTTCGGGCTAGGGTTAGGGTTAGGGGACGGGGACGGTTTAGGGTCCAGGTGAGGGTACGACAACGCTTGAGGGGGAGCGTACGTGTGAGGGCGCGGGTTAGCGTTAGCGGACGGGTTAGGATTAGGGGACGGGTGAGGGTCAGGCTTCGGGGTAGGGTTAGGGTTAGGGTTCGGGCTAGGGTTAGGGTTAGGGGACGGGGACGGTTTAGGGTCCAGGTGAGGGTACGACAACGCTTGAAGGGGAGCGTACGTGTGAGGGCGCGGGTTAGCGTTAGCGTACGGGTTAGGATTAGGGGTCGGGTGTGGGTCAGTCTTCGGGGAAGGGTTAGGGTTAGGGTTCGGGCTAGGGTTAGGGTTAGGGGACGGGGACGGTTTAGGGTCCAGGTGAGGGTACGACAATGCTTGAGGGGGAGCGTACGTGTGAGGGCGCGGGTTAGCGTTAGTGTACGGGTTAGGATTAGGGGACGGGTGAGGGTAGGCTTCGGGGAAGGGTTAGGGTTAGGGTTCGGGCTAGGGTTAGGGTTAGGGGACGGGGACGGTTTAGGGTCCAGGTGAGGGTACGACAACGCTTGAGGGGGAGCGTACGTGTGAGGGCGCGGGCTAGCGTTAGCGTACGGGTTAGGATTAGGGGACGGGTGAGGGTCAGGCTTCGGGGTAGGGTTAGGGTTAGGGTTCGGGCTAGCGTTAGGGTTAGGGAACGGGGACGGTTTAGGGTCCAAGTGAGGGTATGACAACGCTTGAGGGGGAGCGTACGTGTGAGGGCGCGGGTGAGCGTTAGCGTACGGGTTAGGATTAGGGGACGGGTGAGGGTCAGGCTTCGGGGAAGGGTTAGGGTTAGGGTTCGGGCTAGGGTTAGGGTTAGGGGACGGGGACGGTTTAGGGTCCAGGTGAGGGTACGACAACGCTTGAGGGGGAGCGTACGTGTGAGGGCGCGGGTTAGCGTTAGCGTACGGGTTAGGATTAGGGGACGGGTGAGGGTCAGGCTTCGGGGAAGGGTTAGGGTTAGGGTTCGGGCTAGGGTTAGGGTTAGGGGACGGGGACGGTTTAGGGTCCAGGTGAGGGTACGACAACGCTTGAGGGGGAGCGTACGTGTGAGGGCGCGGTTTAGCGTTAGCGTACGGGTTAGGATTAGGGGACAGGTGAGGGTCAGGCTTCGGGGAAGGGTTAGGGTTAGGGTTAGGGCTAGGGTTAGGGTTAGGGAACGGGGACGGTTTAGGGTCCAGGTGAGGGTACGACAACGCTTGAGGGGGAGCGTACGTGTTATGGTGCGGGTTAGCGTTAGCGTACGGGTTAGGATTAGGGGACGGGTGAGGGTCAGGCTTCGGGGAAGGGTTAGGGTTCGGGTTCGGCCTAGGGTTAGGGTTAGGGGACGGGGACGGATTAGGGTCCAGGTGAGGGTACGACAACGCTTGAGGGGGAGCGTACGTGTGAGGGCGCGGGTGAGCGTTAGCGTACGGGTTAGGATTAGGGGACGGGTGAGGGTCAGGCTTCGGGGAAGGGTTAGGGTTAGGGTTCGGGCTAGGGTTAGGGTTAGGGGACGGGGACGGTTTAGGGTCCAGGTGAGGGTACGACAATGCTTGAGGGGGAGCGTACGTGTGAGGGCGCGGGTTAGCGTTAGCGTACGGGTTAGGATTAGGGGACGGGTGAGGGTCAGGCTTCGGGGAAGGGTTAGGGTTAGGGTTCGGGCTAGGGTTAGGGTTAGGGGACGGGGACGGTTTAGGGTCCAGGTGAGGGTACGACAACGCTTGAGGGGGAGCGTACGTGTGAGGGCGCGGGTTAGCGTTAGCGTACGGGTTAGGATTAGGGGACGGGTGAGGGTCAGGCTTCGGGGAAGGGTTAGGGTTAGGGTTCGGGCTAGGGTTAGGGTTAGGGGACGGGGACGGTTTAGGGTCCAGGTGAGGGTACGACAACGCTTGAGGGGGAGCGTACGTGTGAGGGCGCGGGTTAGCGTTAGCATACGGGTTAGGATTAGGGGACGGGTGAGGGTCAGGCTTCGGGGAAGGGTTAGGGTTAGGGTTCGGGCTAGGGTTAGGGTTAGGGGACGGGGACGGTTTAGGGTCCAGGTGAGGGTACGACAACGCTTGAGGGGGAGCGTACGTGTGAGGGCGCGGGTTAGCGTTAGCGTACGGGTTAGGATTAGGGGACGGGTGAGGGTCAGGCTTCGGGGTAGGGTTAGGGTTAGGGTTCGGGCTAGGGTTAGGGTTAGGGCACGGGGACAGTTTAGGGTCCAGGTGAGGGTACGACAACGCTTGAGGGGGAGCGTACGTGTGAGGGCGCGGGCTAGCGTTAGCGTACGGGTTAGGATTAGGGGACGGGTGAGGGTCAGGCTTCGGGGAAGGGTTAGGGTTAGGGTTCGGGCTAGGGTTAGGGTTAGGGGACGGGGACGGTTTAGGGTCCAGGTGAGGGTACGACAACGCTTGAGGGGGAGCGTACGTGTGAAGACGCGGGTGAGCGTTAGCGTACGGGTTAGGATTAGGGGACGGGTGAGGGTCAGGCTTCGGTGAAGGGTTAGGATTAGGGTTCGGGCTAGGGTTAGGGTTAGGGGACGGGGACGGCTTAGGGTCCAGGTGAGGGTACGACAACGCTTGATGGGGGGCGTACGTGTGAGGGCGCGGGTGAGCGTTAGTGTATGGGTTAGGATTAGGGGACGGGTGAGGGTCAGGCTTCGGGGAAGGGTTAGGGTTAGGGTTCGGGCTAGGGTTAGGGTTAGGGGATGGGGACGGTTTAGGGTCCAGGTGAGGGTACGACAACGCTTGAGGGGGAGCGTACGTGTGAGGGCGCGGGTTAGCGTTAGCGGACGGGTTAGGATTAGGGGACGGGTGAGGGTCAGGCTTCGGGGTAGGGTTAGGGTTAGGGTTCGGGCTAGGGTTAGGGTTAGGGGACGGGGACGGTTTAGGGTCCAGGTGAGGGTACGACAACGCTTGAGGGGGAGCGTACGTGTGAGGGCGCGGGTTAGCGTTAGCGTACGGGTTAGGATTAGGGGTCGGGTGTGGGTCAGGCTTCGGGGAAGGGTTAGGGTTAGGGTTCGGGCTAGGGTTAGGGTTAGGGGACGGGGACGGTTTAGGGTCCAGGTGAGGGTACGACAATGCTTGAGGGGGAGCGTACGTGTGAGGGCGCGGGTTAGCGTTAGTGTACGGGTTAGGATTAGGGGACGGGAGAGGGTAGGCTTCGGGGAAGGGTTAGGGTTAGGGTTCGGGCTAGGGTTAGGGTTAGGGGACGGGGACGGTTTAGGGTCCAGGTGAGGGTACGACAACGCTTGAGGGGGAGCGTACGTGTGAGGGCGCGGGCTAGCGTTAGCGTACGGGTTAGGATTAGGGGACGGGTGAGGGTCAGGCTTCGGGGTAGGGTTAGGGTTAGGGTTCGGGCTAGCGTTAGGGTTAGGGGACGGGACGGTTTAGGGTCCAAGTGAGGGTATGACAACGCTTGAGGGGGAGCGTACGTGTGAGGGCGCGGGTGAGCGTTAGCGTACGGGTTAGGATTAGGGGACGGGTGAGGGTCAGGCTTCGGGGAAGGGTTAGGGTTAGGGTTCGGGCTAGGGTTAGGGTTAGGGGACGGGGACGGTTTAGGGTCCAGGTGAGGGTACGACAACGCTTGAGGGGGAGCGTACGTGTGAGGGCGCGGGTTAGCGTTAGCGTACGGGTTAGGATTAGGGGACGGGTGAGGGTCAGACTTCGGGGAAGGGTTAGGGTTAGGGTTCGGGCTAGGTTTAGGGTTAGGGGACGGGGACGGTTTAGGGTCCAGGTGAGGGTACGACAACGCTTGAGGGGGAGCGTACGTGTGAGGGCGCGGGTGAGCGTTAGCGTACGGGTTAGGATTAGGGGACGGGTGAGGGTCAGGTTTCGGGGAAGGGTTAGGGTTAGGGTTCGGGCTAGGGTTAGGGTTAAGGAACGGGGACGGTTTAGGGTCCAGGTGAGGGTACGACAACGCTTGAGGGGGAGCGTACGTGTTAGGGTGCGGGTTAGCGTTAGCGTACGGGTTAGGATTAGGGGACGGGTGAGGGTCAGGCTTCGGGGAAGGGTTAGGGTTCGGGTTCGGCCTAGGGTTAGGGTTAGGCTACGGGGACGGATTAGGGTCCAGGTGAGGGTACGACAACGCTTGAGGGGGAGCGTACGTGTGAGGGCGCGGGTGAGCGTTAGCGTACGGGTTAGGATTAGGGGACGGGTGAGGGTCAGGCTTCGGGGAAGGGTTAGGGTTAGGGTTCGGGCTAGGGTTAGGGTTAGGGGACGGGGACGGTTTAGGGTCCAGGTGAGGGTACGACAAT